>NC_136281.1:2537080-3193955 GCF_964198595.1 Lampetra fluviatilis
TGTGAGGGTTGGGGTTGTGTGGGTTGGGGTTGTGAGGGTTGGGGTTGTGTGGGTTGGGGTTGTGTGGGTTGGGGTTGTGAGGGTTGGGGTTGTGAGGGTTGGGGTTGTGAGGGTTGGGGTTGTGAGGGTTGGGGTTGTGTGGGTTGGGGTTGTGGTGGTTGGGGTTGTGAGGGTTGGGGTTGTGTGGGTTGGGGTTGTGTGGGTTGTGTGGGTTGGGGTTGTGAGGGTTGGGGTTGTGTGGGTTGGGGTTGTGAGGGTTGGGGTTGTGTGGGTTGGGGTTGTGTGGGTTGTGTGGGTTGGGGTTGTGAGGGTTGGGGTTGTGTGGGTTGGGGTTGTGTGGGTTGGGGTTGTGAGGGTTGGGGTTGTGAGGGTTGGGGTTGTGTGGGTTGGGGTTGTGAGGGTTGGGGTTGTGTGGGTTGGGGTTGTGTGGGTTGGGGTTGTGAGGGTTGGGGTTGTGTGGGTTGGGGTTGTGTGGGTTGGGGTTGTGAGGGTTGGGGTTGTGAGGGTTGTGGTTGTGAGGGTTGGGGTTGTGAGGGTTGGGGTTGTGAGGGTTGGGGTTGTGTGGGTTGGGGTTGTGAGGGTTGGGGTTGTGTGGGTTTGGGTTGTGTGGGTTGGGGTTGTGAGGGTTGGGGTTGTGAGTGTTGGGGTTGTGAGGGTTGGGGTTGTGAGGGTTGGGGTTGTGTGGGTTGGGGTTGTGTGGGTTGGGGTTGTGAGGGTTGGGGTTGTGTGGGTTGGGGTTGTGTGGGTTGTGTGGGTTGGGGTTGTGAGGGTTGGGGTTGTGTGGGTTGGGGTTGTGAGGGTTGGGGTTGTGTGGGTTGGGGTTGTGTGGGTTGTGTGGGTTGGGGTTGTGAGGGTTGGGGTTGTGTGGGTTGGGGTTGTGTGGGTTGGGGTTGTGAGGTTTGGGGTTGTGAGGGTTGGGGTTGTGAGGGTTGGGGTTGTGAGGGTTGGGGTTGTGAGGGTTGGGGTTGTGTGGGTTGGGGTTGTGAGGGTTGGGGTTGTGAGGGTTGGGGTTGTGAGGGTTGGGGTTGTGAGGGTTGGGGTTGTGTGGGTTGGGGTTGTGAGGGTTGGGGTTGTGAGGGTTGGGGTTGTGAGGGTTGGGGTTGTGTGGGTTGGGGTTGTGAGGGTTGGGGTTGTGTGGGTTGGGGTTGTGTGGGTTGGGGTTGTGAGGGTTGGGGTTGTGAGGGTTGGGGTTGTGAGGGTTGGGGTTGTGTGGGTTGGGGTTGTGTGGGTTGGGGTTGTGAGGGTTGGGGTTGTGAGGGTTGGGGTTGTGAGGGTTGGGGTTGTGAGGGTTGGGGTTGTGTGGGTTGGGGTTGTGAAGGTTGGGGTTGTGTGGGTTGGGGTTGTGAGGGTTGGGGTTGCGAGGGTTGGGGTTGTGAGGGTTGGGGTTGTGGGGGTTGGGGTTGTGTGGGTTGGGGTTGTGAGGGTTGGGGTTGTGAGGGTTGGGGTTGTGAGGGTTGGGGTTGTGAGGGTTGGGGTTGTGAGGGTTGGGGTTGTGAGGGTTGGGGTTGTGGGGGTTGGGGTTGTGAGGGTTGGGGTTGTGAGGGTTGGGGTTGTGAGGGTTGGGGTTGTGAGGGTTGGGGTTGTGGGGGTTGGGGTTGTGAGGGTTGGGGTTGTGAGGGTTGGGGTTGTGTGGGTTGGGGTTGTGAGGGTTGGGGTTGTGAGGGTTGGGGTTGTGGGGGTTGGGGTTGTGAGGGTTGGGGTTGTGAGGGTTGGGGTTGTGGGGGTTGGGGTTGTGAGGGTTGGGGTTGTGAGGGTTGGGGTTGTGAGGGTTGGGGTTGTGTGGGTTGGGGTTGTGAGGGTTGGGGTTGTGAGGGTTGGGGTTGTGGGGGTTGGGGTTGTGAGGGTTGGGGTTGTGAGGGTTGGGGTTGTGGGGGTTGGGGTTGTGTGGGTTGGGGTTGTGAGGGTTGGGGTTGTGAGGGTTGGGGTTGTGGGGGTTGGGGTTGTGAGGGTTGGGGTTGTGAGGGTTGGGGTTGTGAGGGTTGGGGTTGTGAGGGTTGGGGTTGTGGGGGTTGGGGTTGTGAGGGTTGGGGTTGTGAGGGTTGGGGTTGTGAGGGTTGGGGTTGTGGGGGTTGGGGTTGTGGGGGTTGGGGTTGTGAGGGTTGGGGTTGTGAGGGTTGGGGTTGTGGGGGTTGGGGTTGTGAGGGTTGGGGTTGTGTGGGTTGGGGTTGTGTGGGTTGGGGTTGTGGGGGTTGGGGTTGTGTGGGTTGGGGTTGTGGGGGTTGGGGTTGTGTGGGTTGGGGTTGTGAGGGTTGGGGTTGTGAGGGTTGGGGTTGTGAGGGTTGGGGTTGTGAGGGTTGGGGTTGTGGGGGTTGGGGTTGTGTGGGTTGGGGTTGTGAGGGTTGGGGTTGTGAGGGTTGGGGTTGTGAGGGTTGGGGTTGTGGGGGTTGGGGTTGTGTGGGTTGGGGTTGTGAGGGTTGGGGTTGTGAGGGTTGGGGTTGTGAGGGTTGGGGTTGTGAGGGTTGGGGTTGTGGGGGTTGGGGTTGTGTGGGTTGGGGTTGTGAGGGTTGGGGTTGTGAGGGTTGGGGTTGTGAGGGTTGGGGTTGTGAGGGTTGGGGTTGTGAGGGTTGGGGTTGTGAGGGTTGGGGTTGTGAGGGTTGGGGTTGTGGGGGTTGGGGTTGTGTGGGTTGGGGTTGTGAGGGTTGGGGTTGTGAGGGTTGGGGTTGTGAGGGTTGGGGTTGTGGGGGTTGGGGTTGTGTGGGTTGGGGTTGTGAGGGTTGGGGTTGTGAGGGTTGGGGTTGTGAGGGTTGGGGTTGTGAGGGTTGGGGTTGTGGGGGTTGGGGTTGTGTGGGTTGGGGTTGTGAGGGTTGGGGTTGTGAGGGTTGGGGTTGTGAGGGTTGGGGTTGTGAGGGTTGGGGTTGTGAGGGTTGGGGTTGTGGGGGTTGGGGTTGTGAGGGTTGGGGTTGTGAGGGTTGGGGTTGTGAGGGTTGGGGTTGTGAGGGTTGGGGTTGTGGGGGTTGGGGTTGTGTGGGTTGGGGTTGTGAGGGTTGGGGTTGTGAGGGTTGGGGTTGTGAGGGTTGGGGTTGTGTGGGTTGGGGTTGTGTGGGTTGGGGTTGTGAGGGTTGGGGTTGTGGGGGTTGTGAGGGTTGGGGTTGTGAGGGTTGGGGTTGTGAGGGTTGGGGTTGTGTGGGTTGGGGTTGTGTGGGTTGGGGTTGTGTGGGTTGGGGTTGTGGGGGTTGTGAGGGTTGGGGTTGTGAGGGTTGGGGTTGTGTGGGTTGGGGTTGTGTGGGTTGGGGTTGTGAGGGTTGGGGTTGTGAGGGTTGGGGTTGTGAGGGTTGGGGTTGTGGGGGTTGTGAGGGTTGGGGTTGGGGTTGTGTGGGTTGGGGTTGTGAGGGTTGGGGTTGTGAGGGTTGGGGTTGTGTGGGTTGGGGTTGTGTGGGTTGGGGTTGTGAGGGTTGGGGTTGTGGGGGTTGTGAGGGTTGGGGTTGGGGTTGTGAGGGTTGGGGTTGTGAGGGTTGGGGTTGTGAGGGTTGTCGTGCTGCTCCCCGTGCCTGCGCCCACCACGACAGCTCTCGCGCGCGCTCTCACGGGGTTTGCCGCGAGACGTTTGTCTCCCGGCGGTTGTTCTTGGTAGCGCGTAAATGTCAATCGTGGCCCGATTTGTTTTTTTTCCCATCTCAGAAGTGCTGGGGAGTTTCCACGGGGATAATAGTGGGCCGCGCTGAGGAAACGGGCGTGAAGCTGCCTTAAGCACATTTTGTGTGACTGTCAAACACAGAAGATCTCTTCCTCTGGAGGAAAGGGCAAAACAAAACATAAAAAAGAGACGTCGTAATGAGTGCGAGGCACAATTTTGGGACGGTCGAATGTTTGTCTCGAGCGCAGAGTGGGAACGAGTGAAAGATGAGTGCCGGCAGGCTTTTGGGAGAGGAGCTGAATGAGAGTGATTTGAATAACACACCGCACGAGCACACGGATTGCATAGAACACGGTGGAGTGCTCGCAAAATGAAAGGCTTTTTTTCACACAAACAGCTCTGGCTGTTGTATAAGATCAAATACATGTTCTGTTTTGCATTTCCCATACGTTGATTTGTGCTAATGTATTCTTGTTCAGTAAATACGTTGCCATGATTTCACCGTATCGTGCGTCTGTGAGCGGACAAAACGCACGCAGGGGCTACCAGATTCTCCTGCAGCTGTCCCATCTGGCTGGCAGGGAGCCACCCACGGCACCGATAAGTGCTGGACACAGAGGCCCACCGTGCGGACGTCTGCACGATGCTCGCGGACCCTGCGCGCGCGCGACTACGTGAACCGTTCCCCATCGACGTTGCGCGCACAACGCAGTTCCGCAGCGCGCGCGGTTCTTGTTTGCCCGCGAGCCAGCGGCGCGGGGGCGATTGTCTTCGTTGTGCGCGGGAAACGAACGCAGGTGCATGGCGCGCGACTCGCCACCTTCGTCAACGGGCCCGAGGAGGATGGCTCGGCGTTCCACGCGGCGCTGCTCGTGGGCCCTGTCGCCGACGCCGCGCGGCGCGCCGAGCTCAGCGTTGGCCGGGACGTGCACGGTGCGTGGCAGCGTCGGCCGACCCCCGCCCCGCCCCCCCCGCCCCGCCCCCCCGCTCCACGGCGTCACGGCCACGACCCTCACCGTGGGGAGATATGCGCTGTCTGCGTGGTCCGCTGAACCCGTTGTGTTGTTTTTGTCGACAGGCGCCGGTCGGTTTGTAGGACTGATGCAGGACCTCCGCTTCTACAGGGTCGCCCTCGCTAACAGGTGCTCGCTCGCGGCCTTCCCGGCTTCAGCGTTCCATCGCCGTGCGGGGTCGCACGTCTCGGCGCGCCTTTGAACGCGCGTCGGGACGAGAGAAATGTGCGAGCAATAAACAAGGCGCACATTTCGGTTCTAATCTGGGGAGTATTCAGATGTGATAAGCGCAACTGCGCATCAATCCGTGGAGAATGCCAGTGAAAATACGGCTGTGAAACTTTGTAATCTGAAATATCAATGATACCATTCGAACTTGCGGGTGGAGATTAATGTTGTAAATCTGATGCTGTCAATCGCGGAATGGCAGCGGAGTTATGTAATGTGCTGAGCAGCACGGTGCGCACACGTGCCCTGGAGTGCTGTTTATCACAGGGACGCTGCCAAGGGCTGCTCCGTGCCACCACGTGCACACGTGCCAGAGGCTACAACAAGTTTCCTCGATTTCTCGGTTTAAATTCAGGTTGTTACTGGTGTTCTTAATTATTTACACGTATTTATGTGGGCTGTCCGTTTTTGTAACGCTGAGAGATACGGCTGCCCAGAGAAGTGCTCGAGTGCCATTAACGGACGTGGAAGATTAAACAACACCAACAGCAACAACAACAACAACATAATCATCGCCTCGGCACTGATGTCGTGGTCCCCGCAGTGTGCTGAGTGTAGGGGCACACGTGTGCATGCATGTGCTGCACCTGGGCATCATTGGTGATGTGAGCTCTTGGCCAAAACTTCCACAAATGAGGCACATGATTAACTTGTCGACTTACTATTGCAAGCGGTACTTTAAGTCATCAATAATTCATGAGCTGCACAGAGAAATGACTTGACAAAGTTCAGTGGTGTCTCGTGTTGCCTGGAGTGTGCTCGTGTGTCTGTTGGTCCAATGCTCGTGTACCCACGTGTCCACGTGTCCATATTTCCTGCACAATTGTGTAATGCCACATGTGCACGTGGACACATGGTAATGTGTCCGTGTACCTACTGTATGCGTACCTGTGTTCGTGCACCAGCGTGTTGGGGAGCGGTAGTGTAGCGGTTAGCGCGCTGCGCTACGAACCCGACGACCCGGGTTCGATTCCCGCTCACGGCCAACACCAGTGACGATTATCTGAACCGGCCCTGGGCCTCCCCTAGGTTGACTCAGCCTCAAATGAGTATCTGGTGTGGTGTGTAAACAGCACCACTGGGGAGACAAAGGCGGTCGGGCGTGGTGCTGGCCACCCACCCCCTCGTGTACCGTTCTGGCCTTCACATCTGCTAGCTAACAGCACTTGTCCCTACAGTCTGTTAAGGCTACACGGGGGGTCTTTTTATCTTTGTCGTGTCCACGTTCCACTGTGTCTGTGCGCTCATGCGTTCACGTGCTCGTGCATCTGTGTGTCCTTGTGCCCGTGCGACCGCGTGCCGGCGTGTTCATATACCCACGTGCGAACGTGCCGGCGTGTTCATATAGCCGTGCGTACCGCGTTATATATATGTGTGTGTGTGTATAATCCGCGTGCCTGCGTGTCCGTGTGGCGGCCGACGGCCACAGGGAGGTGGCGGAGCTGCTGACGGGCCGGCTGCCCCCGCTGCACGTCCAGTCGGAATGCCGCTGCCCGGGCAGCCACCCGCGAGTGTCGCCGCTGCGCCAGCGCGACTGCGTGCGCGACGGGGCGGCGAGCGCGGGCAGCCACGACCGCGTGGCGCGCGTCGGCCCCCACGCGCGGCCCCTCTCCCACGTGAACGACGGCGACGCGAGCACCGTCTGGGTGTCGGCGCCGTCGAACGGCCCCGGGCGAGCGCCGCCCAGCGTGGCCGTCGACGTTGAGCTTCGGGGCGGCTCCTACCAGGCAACGTGCAGCAGCCCGTGCGGTGATCGCCGTGGTTGAGGCTGACTTGTTGGGGCCGGTTTATGATGGGAATCGGATTTAGATTTGGAGGAATTTGATGAGCTATGAAGCTTTTTTTTTTACTACGGATGTCCAGTAGGAAGGTGCGTTTTGAGCCACTTGCGTTGAGATACCGTTTGTGATAGCCAGGTCGATTCTGTAAAAGAGCTACGTAGCTCGGTGGGCCTTACCTGGTAAAATAAAATAAAACATAAAAAATAAACAAACTTCGATGTAAAGCTTTCGTGACTGCAGGGATTCATCTTCTTGGTTTTTTTGGTAAGGTCACGTAGAAGGGAAGTAATAAAATAATACAAAATAAAACATAATAATCAATAAGACGCTGTCTTCCCTACAGCTCTGTTTCTTCACCTGAGGACGGCTGCTTGCGTTGTGGCCGAAACGTCGTGAGAATTTTATTTTATTACGTTTTATTATTTATTATTTTATTACTTCCATTCTACGTGACTTTACCGAAAGAAACAAACAAAACTGTTTAGTAGTTTAAATAGTTTAGCTCTGTAGCGAGCTGTGTCATTGCATTGCGACAGAGCTGCCTCTTGCACTGTGTTAATTCCCCTCCGTTAAATTCGTTTTTTTTTTCATAACAGCGTCCAACCTATTAAGAGGCACCTATGGTGAGATAATAAGTTCTATCACTGGCACAGGGCCGCCAATTGAGTTGCTCCCTCCGTCATACACTCATTCGAGCTCGGCAACACCTCAGCGTCAGGCTTTTAAACATAGCGTGCAGTGAAAGACACCCGCAGTCAGGTTGCCACTCGGCGCTGAGGTTTGTCTTTGCCCCCCCCCCCCCCCCCCAGGTCTTTTACGTCATCGTTCAGTTCCTGAGCCCCCAGCCCGAGGGCGTGAGGATCCAGCGGAGGCCTGCGGCCGGCTCGCCGTGGCTCGACTGGCAGGTTTTTGCCAAAGACTGTGTTAGCATGTACAACATGAGCAACAACGGCCCCTTGGAGAAGCCCGACTCCGTTAATTGCCTGCGGTTTCCCAGGTGATTGGGCTGCGGCTCATGCAAATATCCCCACAAGTGTGTTTCTGCCTCATAAACATACTAATCGATGCAGTTGCCATGGCAGCAGGATTTGAAATGTCACTGACACTAGCGGTGCTTTGACAATTCGTGACATAGTAATTAATGAAGGGACTGATGCAATGGGTAATCGCTGATTATGGTGGGGCTGATAACAACGTGACATTTTTGTTTGGACTCCCCTGGGCTGCAACCCCAATTTTCTCACGATATTTTGAAATGATAATGGAGAATTTGCTAATTTGCCTCCAAACTGATCCAAGTGGGAAAAAAAAACTTAAATGTTGACTCGGTTGTCACAACACTTGGAAATGTCTCTCAGATTCACACTTTTCCCAGCAAGCGCCACTATCAGGGACACACTGGGCCGGCACCTGGAAGCCTTGCCGAGCCATTCCCAATGCGCATGGCAACTACAGATTGAGCGCCACGTGTTTTGTGCGTAATTTTTTTAACGCCACGGTGTTGCGTAAGTTTAAGCATTACATCTATTCAATGGCTTTTTTAGTTCTTGCACATGTTACAGCCCTTTGTCGGTCCACTGCTGGATGAGAGCCTTCCCATGCTGTGATGGTCATGGGGGTTAGTTGACCATACTTCACCACGTTGGTTAGTGAATGCGGGGAGTATAGACGTGGAATCATAGTACAGTACAACATTGTATTTTGCTGCATGCCCTCTGCTGCCCACCGCATAGAGAGGTCAACGCTTAAATCACACAAAGACGCGCGCACACACACACACACTCTCACAAAGTATACGCGACCTCCGTGAATCGGACACGTTTGAAACATGGAATTCCACCGTCCATCGCTGGCAGGGAGGTACCGCTGTCCAGGGGAAACGTGACGTTCAGCGTCCTCACTCCGGAGCCAAACCTCCGTCCGGGCTACAACGCCTTCTACGCCACGCCGGCGTTGCAGGCCTTCGTGCTGGCGGCCGAGGTGCGCATGCTGCTCGAAGGACGGCCCCTCGGCGTGGCGGGCGAGCCCCTGCGTCCCTGCCACGTCGTGTCCGAGGTGATCGTCAGCGGAAGGTGCGTGTCATCACGAGGGGAGGGAGAGACATGCTACGTAACATTCCGCTTCATCTGTTCGGTGTGTGCGCGCGCGTGTGTGCGCGGCAGAGACCTGAGCATTTCAGATTTGTGTATGCTTTGGCAGGATTTTGATTTTTCTTTTATCTGGGAATGGCCAACTTTTGCACGTCAAGCTCTTTGACTGGTGTTTCTCTGATAAGGGGTGACAGTTGTTGCGTGGATGCCCCGTGTTCGCACTGCACGTGGCCGGGCTGCCACGTGCTGTGAAGAGCAACTCTTGAGCTTCAGCTGCTGGCAGAAGGAATGAGCTTTTGTAGCGGTGGCCTCTTGTGCCACAACGCATCTACCCCGTGCCAAACTGCTACAAGGCAGTAATCGGCATATGGATATCGCCATATATTTGTGTATGCAATCCAGTGTTAGTAGAAAAGGAAGACGGTGGAGTTATTAACGTGAAAGTATGTGCTGTGTAGAAGGCCCACTGCCCGAAACGTTGCACGTTATATACTCTTTTTTTTAAGGCCGCAGTGTTATTTGACGAATGTGTTGAGTTTGTGTTGCTATAATTTGTGCCTGTGCACGACTGCCAACGTAGCACCACGAAATAATGTCTTATGTATTGAAATGTAATGCACAAGACGTCGTGGACATTTCACCATGTAAAGCGTAGGTCCCTCAGAAGTGACACATGCAAGCACGTGTTCATTTAAAGAGGTCAGAAATGGACTTTTGTTGTCATGCGCAAAGAGGCCGAGTTCATATGACAACGCATTTTTTTCTCATAATTTATTTTAATTAACATGCGCACTATCTCCGGTTCCGCACAGTGTAATGACAATATCATAACTCTTAAATACATTATGGGACGCAGTCGTGATAACAACAATAATAATAATATGTTCAACTTCTGAGTGATGCGGTCTTGCGTGTCATCTGCGCGCATGCGCACAAATGCGTGTGCGAGGTATTAATTATTTTAAGTAAGAAACAAATTGCTAACCTTGAACAAATCAGCTGGTAAATGACATGTAATAAAAGTGTTCTTCCCTTTGTAGACTCTCATGTTTATATATCATCATAAGGATGTCAGTTTTATAATTGCAGTCGTGAAGGCGGCATCTGTGAACGTGTGCGGCACCCACAGATGTCTTTTTAAAAACTGTTTAGTTTCCTGGTCATTAATGCATCTTTCCAGCTGGGCTACGAGCCGGAGCAGAGAAGCATGGGAACGTGTCGTTTGTTTAATCAATGTGACATTCATCCTTGAGTGCTTTGCTATGTTATTCTAAATGCTGTCGCGAACACAGCCATCGCCGGAGATTTAAGCGACAGTGCGGCTCAACCTGATTCATTCGTTTGTTAATTTACAGCGCCGTGCGGACGGCAAGGACCGCTGACAGGTGTAAGTGCTGAGATCGCTGCTTGCTTTGCTGCAATTCTGTTTTTTTTTCACGACAAACTTTGGTGTGAAACTCATTAATTATAAATTACACTGCTTTAATGCTCCGGGTGGCCAATATGGAAACTATTTTCATTCAGATTTAAACATTTTATTTCAATCTATTAATTTCACGTCCTTTATTTTGTTAAATGGAGTCTTAATACACAAGCATAGATGAGTGGTCAACTGTATGAAGAATAGTTAGCCGAAAGAAGAACAATTCACCAATACATCGGAAAATATTTTCATCATTTTCCTTGATGCATTTTGGTGTTGAAACACAGTGGCACCCGTGAGGGGTGATCGTGTGTGAGCGTGGGGGTGGCGTAGCGGTTCGTGTGCTGCGCGAAGAACCCGGCCATACGAGTTCGATTCCCACTTACGGCCAGCACCATTGGCGATTATTTGAATGGGTCCTGGGCCTCCCCTAGGTCGACTGAGCCTCAAATGAGTACCTGCTGTGATGTGTAAACATCGACACTGGGAAGACAAAGACGGCCGGGCGTGGTGTTGGTCACCCACCCCCCTCGTGTGCCGTGTCGGCCTTCATAGGTGCTCGCTAACAGCACTTGCCCCAA
Source organism: Lampetra fluviatilis (assembly GCF_964198595.1). Taxonomy (NCBI): domain Eukaryota; kingdom Metazoa; phylum Chordata; class Hyperoartia; order Petromyzontiformes; family Petromyzontidae; genus Lampetra; species Lampetra fluviatilis. Next base: position 2,547,771 of record NC_136281.1, read on the forward strand.
CAGTCTGTTAAGGGGGATCTTTGTGTTTGGGTGCCTATAGGGGGATTTCTGTCTTTGGGTGCCTGTATGAGTATATATAGGTATGGGTTGTACCTCTGTTGGCAAGGGTGGTGCCTCTATGAGTATGGGATTATGCCTTTACCAGTATGTGTTGTGCCTCTGGATATAAGTTGTGCTGTATGAGTATAACTTTTGCCTGTATGGGTTGTGTTTGTACAAGTATGGGTTGTCCCTGTTTGTCTATAGGTTGTATGAGTATAGGTTGTGTCTGTGTAGTGTCAACGATTCAGAGACAGAGTTTCTAGGAGGAACTTTCTTCAATAACAACTTTCACGGTCTCGTCCGCACACTCTCCACAGGAGCTCAGCCCGGCCTGTACACAACGCTAGCCGTCTAACACCGACGGCGCTGACTGAGACAGCCAACTGCTCTCCTTCGTAGCGCGATATCTAGCAGAGACGTTTAGCGACGACGGCGACGAGACGACAGCGACGAGGAGACGAGTCCATTCCCAGAACCGGCAGCCCTGAGCCCCTCGCTTTCGGCTCTTTTTATGCTCCCAGCAGCGCGGCCTGGCTCTGCCCTGACCACGCCCCCTTCTCGAACCCGCCAGCAGGTTCCAGGGGCCTCCAGACGTGGTCCTCCGTGACCCTTGCCCCAGTTCCTCCGCCCTGCCGACACACAGCCGTGTTCACGCTAGGGCTGGACGATTTGGGGAAAATATCTAATTGCGATTTTTCTGACAGATATTGCGATTTGATTTGTGATGAAGTAAATGTTAAAGTCAAGCTTCAGTTCAATATTCACTGTGAAATAGATTTAAAATATGTGATGGAGCATTACCACATGATACCATCAAAATATGAACTGCTCTATATATTCCAATGTAAGGATGAGAACTTAAAATATATGAATTACTTCCAACGTATTTATGAAAATGTTTAAATTGAAATAGAACAATGAAACATAGAACAATTGTTAAGTTAAATAAATAAAGTTATAATAATAATAATACAAAATAAAACAATTCCAATAAGAAAGTAATAGGATTTTTCAAATCGCAAAAAATCGCAGCCTGTCCGATTTGCTAATCGCATTGTTTCAAATTGCGATTTCGATTTGAAATCGATTAATCGTTCAGCCCAACTCTTTGGTTCTTTCGGTAAAGTCACGTAGGTATAAAATAAAATAAATCACGACGTTTCGGGCGCAACACAAGCATCCGTCATCAGGTGTTGCGCCCGAAACGTCGTGATTTATTTTATTTTATACAAACGTGACTTTTACCAAAAGAACCAAAGAGAATGGATTCCTGCAGTCACGAAAGCTTCGAATGAAGATTAAATCGTTCAGCCCTAGTTCAGGCTCATCGGCGTGTGTCCTGTCTGCCCACTGCAGCTGCCGCTGCTGTCCGACACCCGGCGCTGTCACACGACACCTGTGTACATGTGCGCATGGGTTCGACCTGTATCGCCAAGGATGGTGCCTTTATGAGTAAAAGGCCTTTTGTGTGGATGAATGTTTTTCGCGCTTTTACGTAGCCGAACGTGCTACTCTGCCTTGTGCGTCCCACCCCCCCCCCCCCTTGAGAGTGGCGACCGACGGATTGTCGGGGCGGGGGGGGGCTGTGCGATTGTGGGCCGTGTCTGTATCGGTAGGGGCGAGAGTGCGCGCTCATCGCCAAGGGGGGCGCGCGTGCGCGTGCGTGCGTGCGCGTGCCACGCAGGTGTGAGTGCCATGGCCACGCCGAGAGCTGCGACTCGTCCGTCACCCCCTACCGCTGCCTGTGCTCGGCCCAAAGCAACACGGAGGGGTCCAACGTGAGTGTAGCCGGTCGGCACCACCACCCCCTCCCCCCCTCCCACGTCGCGTGTTCACACACCCGGGGCGTCGCTCAACCGTTCATCCGCTGCTGGATGAAAGCCTCCCCGAGCTCCCCAACCCGTCTCGTAGGGCTCTCTGTTTAACGTAAACTGCGCTCTGGCGGTGCTCTGGTGGTAGCCACCACGCTGTTCGCAGCGGGGACGTGGCCCTGGCTGAAGCAGAAACGCGCGTGCGAAATCATCATAATAGATCACAAGCGCGTTTCTGTTTTTGTCGACGCATCACGTTGGGCGCGCGGGTGCGTGAGTTTTTTGTTTTTCGGTTCTGTACCTATCCTGCCCGGGTCTTGAGTGGAATTCTCCTTAGGGGCCGACCATAAATGACGTCACGCACCTGGGGGGGGGGGCGGTCAGACATTTGTGACGATGTGTGACGAGGGGGGTTTGAGAAAAGTGGCGTCACATCAAAATGCGCAAGTTTAAATAAATATAGACAACACGTTCTACTTAATTAAATATACTTTTTCATAAAGGTTTTTTCCTACAACATCAGAGTGCAGCGCCACATTAAATACGCACTACAATGACAATAGTTTAAAGCGATTTGAAGCATGTTTTATTTTCAAAATAGAAATATGGGTTTGGAAGAGAGGGGGGGGCAGAGCTTTGTGACGTCATATTTGAGGGGGGGGGGTCTGACTTTTTGTGACGCCATGTGACGGGGGGGGAGTCAAAAATCGTCCAAAATCGCGTGACGTCATTTATGGACGGCCCCTTAAGCCGCCACGCAGGATTCCCGTGTCTGTGACGAGGTTGACCAGCCCAAGGCACGGGCTGCCCCCCCCCGCCCCCCACTAGCTTGTGTACCGACACGTAGCAGCAGCAAGGATGGTTACATGTTGATGAATGTTACACGAGGGCCGTGGTGAGGAGGGGGGAGCCGAGTCGAGACGCTCTTGGCAGCCACCGAAACTCCGTCGCGGCTTAATGAGAACAGATGTCCGCACATGCAATCTCGCCAATGCTCGAGTGCATAACACCGCACGGAGGAATAGCAATACGTGGGGTAGTGATGTGTTTTTTTTGTTCTGCTCGCAAGATATTTAATTAAGTGATACCAATGGAAGTGATGTCTTTGAAACGAACAGGTATTTATTCATGGCACCTCGGTCTCCCAAAGAGGCCTGCTTGAGAGTTGCCCTCAGCGTGCAAACCCGAGCTGCGTGTCGTACGTCGTGTTGCTGAGTGACTGCGTGGAGCGAGTGTGGGTGAGCGTGGGGTTAGTGCGGAGCGAGCGTGGGTGAGCGTGGAGTGAGTGTGGGCAGTGCCGGGACACATTCCTGCGGAGGGAGCTGGTAGGAACGTTGGGTTGCTCGGTCAATGGCCAGGGTCAACGGCGGCGTGGTGTATTCCGCAAATATGCCCGACTGTGAGGGCGGGCACAAGCCGGCGTGAGTAGGTTAAACGTTGAGTTTTATAAGGGCACCACGGGGTGACCAGCCCCTCCCCACCCAGCCCCACCAAGCCCCTCCCCACCCTGCCCTCCCCACCCAACCCCTCCCTCCCCACCCAGCCCCTCCCCTCTCCACCCAACCCCTCCCTCCCCACCCAGCCCCTCCCCACCCTCCCCACCCACCCAGCCCCCCACCCAGCCCCTCCCCTCCCCACCCAGCCCCCGCCACCCAGCCCCTCCCCACCCTCCCCTCCCCACCCAGCCCCTCCCTCCCCACCCAGCCCCTCCCTGCACGACGGACGGACGGACACAATAATCCCCTGTGGGCTGGTGTAACCAGGAGGTTCCTACCAGTATTAAGCTAGTCTGTAGCATATGCTGTTATAAAGGGGCCCTACATAAAAAAAAAACTTAAATATGAAAACACAAATGTTTTGCTTGCATAGTAAAGTAATTGTATTTTTTTATTTGTTATACAGCCAGATAATTCGACAAATCGCTAACCTTAAACACCCAGTCGTTCATAAAAGTTGAAGGCGGTATAGTACTATAGTAATGGAGCAAGTGCAGAATCATTGAACCGGAATTGATAGCTTGAAAGCATTTAGCGCGGGGCCCTTGAAAGTGCGGGGCCCGTAGCTACATATGTAGCTACTTTTGCTGCTCGGATAATCGGGCACTGAGCGTGGAGCGAGTGTGGATCGAACGTGCGTGAGTGCGGGCGAACATTGGGTGAGCCGTCGTGAGTGCCACTAGCACAGTGCACCGCGGCGCAGTGTGAGCGGTGCAGGCCCCTGTTCAGGGACAAGCCGTGGCGGGCCGGGGACACGCGGAACCAAAACGCCTGCCGGCCCTGCCTCTGCTACGGCCGCGCTATCAGTTGCCGCTACGAGGCCATCCTGGACCCACATCCAGGCCTGCACTGGCGAGGTGGTGGCGGTGTCTGTCAGGACTGCACACATAACACGACAGGTTCGGCGGTACCATCTCTCCACACACACAACACAACATCATGGGTTCGTCTATACCAGGGGTGGGGAACGTCCGGCCCGCGGGCCGTATAAGGCCCGCGAAATAATTTGGTGTGGCCCTGCCAAGGCAACCGCAAGCAGGCCTCGAAATTCAATTAATCGAGGAGAAAACCTGGAAAAGCAGTTGCGAGTAGCAACATCATCAATAGCAGCTAATATCACACGCCTCACCAAAGAGAAGCAGTTACAGCCATCACATTAGGGGTGAGCTAATTAAATGTTTGACCAAATATAACGGGCTAATTTTTAAGTTGATCATTTTGCATGGCCCGCGAATTATGTTATAAATATCCAAATGGCCCTTGGCAGAAAAAAGGTTCCCCACCCCTGGTCTATACCATGCATACACGCACAACACACTACCACGGTTTCGGCTGGACCACCGCTACACACACAACACCATGGTTCAGCTGTACTATCAATACACGTGCACACAACGCCACGGGTTCAGCTGTACCACCACGCATGCACACACAACACGATAACACTTGTTGGGCTGAGCGATCCGTACACTCACACACAACACCACGGGTTTGGCTGTCACCATTGCTGCACACACAGCACGGTTGCAGTGAACCACGCCGCGAGGGCCTTTCCCAACAAATGTGCACTCGCAAATCCCAGAGTGCGTGTGCGGATGAAAAAGTCCGAGATGACGAGCAGCGATGTGAGGACGTGCGCCGTCTGGAAAGTTTCGTCGTGGAAGTGCGAAGGAGGATTCCTCTGCATCTTCTCGCTGCATATTCACTCGGTGTCGGCGCTTCCCACCAGAGACTGCAGATAAATTGTAGCGCTTATGAAGTGCCAGTTATGATTTTGAGGTTACTTTGTGTTCTTACCAAATTGAAAAATGGAGAAGTAATTGGGGCGGTTTGAGTGGGGTAGGGATGCTGCACCATTCATCTTACTTTGAGTGACAGAAAACAATATGAAGTTTGTTTGAAGGCTGCCTTAGGGGAAATTGATACATAAGTTTCACAGTGGGAAGCTGTCGTCGAGGATGATGGATGAGACCCAGCGCCTGGCCTCTTGTTTCCCACCCGGGTCTCTGTGGACTCTGGTCTGCAGAAGGGTGGGAATAAGGGATAAATCATTAGTATGATACATTTTTCAGAGTTTTTACCTCAAAAGTGTGATCAGCAAGGGCAGTGTAACACTGCGGCATCCGCTCGCACAAGCCCATCACCCTGATTCATCGGCGCTTGGATTTCCCCGCATTTTATAAGGCACTTAATTACACTTTTGACAATCTGGGAGAAGACAAATACACATCATCGTCGGCTAATTCATTGCTTTCTCTCGGCTTGCCGTGCGATATAGCTTAACACTACCTCACTTTATAATCATGATTTGATGAGTGGACTGGGGAGTTTTATTAAATGGAATCTTATTACGACCGTTAATTGAAAATTATTTTTGGATCTCCCCATTGGACAGGTATCCAATCGTTGTTGTTTAAATTCAATTTAGAATTATGTAATATATTAATTAGTTATTTCACTGCATCGGACAATGTAGATTTAGGGCAGCTATCCGAGTTGTGTCCCTGAGGAAGGAATGAGTGCGAGCCGTAGCTTGTGGCAATTAAAAAAGAAGTGCCCCATCATTAATCTAAATCATTCGTTCCCCACTCTTTTTTTTCTTTCTCTTATCGCTTGTGCCTCGGCTTTCCTGCTCCAACCTGCTCGCCATTCGCTAAACCCTTGTCCACCTTTCTTCCTCGTCTCCCCCTGTTTCAGGACAGCACTGCGAGCGGTGCGTCGACCACTTCTACATGGAAGTGGGCGCCGATGTTTTTACCCCGGACTTGTGCCGACCGTGCGGTTGCCACCGGTCCGGCGTGATCAGCGAGGACGAGCCGTGCAGCGCGGTTTGTCCTGAGCGCACAACCACCGCATCCACCCTCGCCTGCACGCGACGCCCGACCCCCCCCCCCAAGCGAGCCTCACCTGTGATGACACAAACGCCAAAGTGGCACGGAGTGTGAACGGTGCAAACAGCCTTCACTTCGTCTGCACTGCCGTTATGGCGGCCAGTAATTTAAATTGTCCGAACTCGTGTCACACTTCGCTGCGCACGAGTGGCAGCTGCTGCTGGAGAGAGCACAAGGTGGTGGCTTGGTGGGTGCGGAGGTGGTGCTGGCGGCGTGGGTATGGCTCGCTCACAGGGCAGGTGTGTGCGTGTGTGTGTGTGGTCGCAGGTGAGCTCGCTCACAGGGCAGGTGCGTGTGTGTGTGGGGAGCGGTAGTGTAGCGATTAGCACGCTGCGCTACGAACCTGGCGACCCGGGTTCGATTCCCGCTCATGCCAAACACCAGTGACGATTCTCTGAACCGGTTCTGTGCCTCCCCTAGGTCGACTCAGCCTCAAATGAGTACCTGGTGTGATATGTAAACATCGCCACTAGGGAGACAAAGGCGGCCGGGCGTGGTGTTGGCCACCCACCCCCTAGTGTGCTGTGCTGGCCTTAATAGGTGCTCGCTAACAGCACTTGCCCCTACAGTCTGTTACAGGCTATACGGGGGTTCTTTGCTTGTCGCAGGTGGGCGGGCAGTGCCGGTGCAAGCCGTTTGTGACAGGGCGGCGCTGCGATACCTGCCGGCCCGGCTGTTACGGCCTGAGGGCCTCCTCCACGGACGGGTGTATCCCGTGCGGCTGCCACGTGGCCGGCACGCGTGGCGGGGACCCCGACTGCGAGCAGCACAGCGGCGAGTGCAGGTGCAAGCCCAACGTCAGGGGTACGACACGGCATCGCCGGACCCCCCCCCCCCTCTCCCTCCCCCTCAGTCTGTTTCCATCATTCACATAAGAGCAGCGGTGGGTCCAGTGTGAGATGTACTGAACGTGTGCGTGCAGGTGCAAAGTGTGACAGCTGCGACTACGGATTCAAGCTTCTGAGCGCGGCGAACCCGCTGGGCTGCGAGTCGTGTAACTGCAGCGCGCGGGGAGCGCTGCACCAGTTCTGCGACCCAGACAGCGGCCAGTGTGCGTGCGTGCCCCACGCCGAGAACACGCGATGCGACGCCTGCTCCGCGGGATATTACGGCCTGAGTCCCGCCGGCTGCAGCCCCTGCGAGTGCGACCCGCGGGGTGCCGCGCCGGGCGGCGCGTGCGACGGGGTCACGGGGCGGTGCGCGTGCAAGCCGCACGTCGCCGGCCGTCGCTGCGACTCGTGCAGCGACGGCTTCTTCGGTCTCAGCGAGCTGACGCCCGACGGCTGCTCCCCATGCGGCTGCGATGCTGCGGGCACGGCGAATGGGACGGCGGGCTGCGACGCGCGTAGCGGGCGGTGCAGCTGCAAGGCGCTGGCATCGGGCTCGTTCTGCTCGCTGTGCCAGCCGGGCTCCTACAACCTTTCGGAAACGAACGCGGCTGGCTGCGAGCCGTGCCTCTGTGACCCCCGGGGCACGGAACTTGGCATGGTGTGCGATGGCAGCTCCGGGCAGTGCGCCTGCCTGCCGGGGTGGGCCGGCCGGCGGTGCTCCACTTGCCAAGCAGGTAGAGGCGTGTGGAATAGCGGTGGAAATCCGCTTCGCGGGAAATCCCATCCTGGCCCATCCCCACCGCTCTAACGGGCAATGCACCTTAATTTGCAATTCGCGAGTCACAACTGTTTTACTTGATGGATTATGTGCGAAAGAAAATGAGGCTTTGCAAATTTTGAAATATAATGCAAAATTATATTCGCGTTGTCACAGTCCAAATACAATTGATATAATTGGTAAGGAAGATGTAAAGCCACATGATTTATGAAACAACAGCGCAATAAACAATCACATTTGGAGGCTGCGCGCATACCTTAGACATGAATACTAAAACGCATTCATGAGGATCCCTCCGCAAGTAGCAGCAATCTGTTATTCCTGCCGTATTAATCATGCTGCTGGCAGCGTTTCGTAGTGGCTAATTTGTCTGCTGTGTCTCCGTGCAGGGTTTTACCGCTTGGAAGGAGACGCCTCTGGCTGCCGGCCATGCGACTGCCACCAGCGCGGCTCGGCGCACGCGGCCTGCGACGGCAACTCGGGCCAGTGCGCGTGCGCCAGCCACACGGTGGGCGGCAGGAGGTGCCACCGCTGCGCCCACACCTATTACGGCTTCGACCAGGAACGCGGCAGGTAAATCAATGGGCACGATGTCACGAGGCCACCCTCCACCTCGAGGCCCCCCGGGGGTCGTGCGGGTGACGCCTCGCGCGTTCTCACATTTGGCTGGGGGGGGGGGTCATCCTCCTGAAGTCGCACGCCACCAGGTGCCCTTGTCCTGCAAAGTTGCCTTGTTATCGGACTTGGGCAGCGATGATCACATTTGAAGTGTGTTTCACGCGGACATCTACCGCTATGCCGCTCGCGAGGTGAGCAGACACAGCTCCGCCGAGTTCACGACGAGGCAAAGCTTGCTCTTGATTTTAATGAAGTGTAGTTCTTGCAAACGCCCTTTTTACTGCGGTGTTATGATCGGCGCAACGCAGCGTTATGCTGAGGGTTGTAATGCCTTTACATGCACAGCGTATCTCCTGTATGAAATACATTTTATAAACTAGGAGCGCGGAAAGAAATGGGCTCTTAAAATATAACGGCGTGTGTTGTGGGGTCGTATTGATTTTGCAATAAACATTCCCAAACACTTTTTTTCTTGTCCCCTGAGGCTATAACATAATTGCAGCCTCACAAGTAACAGCATGTTTACATTGCGGGGCCTCCTGGTTAATTTGCCACATTTATAGGGTTCAGGGCAAGTGCCTCTCGCCGGCGTGCGGTGCGTTCTGTGCTCGAACGACGCCGGGGCAAGGAGCATGACTCGTTGCAGAAGAGTCGCGAGTTTGACCCGCAGTGGGAGACCTTCCTGCCTTCCTCCACGCCACTTAGTGAAAGGGGACTGGCTGCTTTTTGTGGGAAATTAACAGAGGTCACCGCGTCAGGAGGCCGGATCCCACAGCAGAATCTTGGATACAATTCAAAATCGAGACTCCACGGACTCAGCTGTCCGCTCTCATCTCACTCTATTCCCCTCCTCGCACTATCCTACCTCTCCCCGCTTATCTAACTCTACTCCCCCCTGCGTACCCTCCTTCCTTTCCCGTTTCGTCTCACTCTCCTCCCCTCCATGCACTCTCTGCTCCGGCAACCAAGGCGTTCTATAGAAGCTCCAACCTTTGCTCAATGGGCGGTCGCTCAATTCTCCTCTGCTGCCCGCATTGTCTGGAACTCCCCGGCCACCCACACTGTCGACCCCCTGCCCCTTTTCAAGTCCAGGCTGAAGATGTCTTTTTTTTCTCCCAACCCACTGCCTCGTTATAAAATAAATATGCCCACTGTTACAGTTCAACATCTCGAGATGCGGTTGCAATTAGACGCTGCACAAGTCCACGTTGCATCGTGCCCTGGCTCGGCAACGCACGCTCGTGCGGGCAGCGCGATGGCTTGACGGGGCGACCCGAGCGCGTGGCGTGCGCCCCCCCGCAGGTGCCACGAGTGCGCCTGCTCGACGGCCGGGAGTCTCGGCACGTCGTGCCACCCTGCCACGGGGCAATGCTCGTGCAAGGCGCTGGTGACGGGGCGGCGCTGCGACGCGTGCACGCACGGGGCTTCCCACCTCCGCGCGAGCAATCCCTTCGGCTGCAGCAAGAGTGGGTGCTGAAATCCGTCAGCGTAATGTGTCCGTTTAATAAACTTCTGTCCAGCCGTCTGCATTAGTTGACTTCGCTTCTGTCTGTCGTTGCCCCTGGCTGCCTGTCATGTCTCCTTGTCTTGCTTTTTTGCCCACCTTTAATCTCTCTGTCAAATTCTTTCCACATCCGTTGGTTTTGGCGGTAGACTACAATTGATGAAATAAAAAAAAGTGTGTTGTCTGTACGGAGCTTCTGCCTGGTTTGTTTGAAACGTAACGACCACTGCGGCCGCGGTGGTTGGGGCAGCGCTGCTCTCGACCTCGGCCCCAGTGGCAGGAATCTGCCCGGGGTTTTAAAGCGGCGCTTCGCTGGGACGGACCAGTGCAGTCACGGACACCACCTCTGTTGCGTGCGTGGCTGCATTGCTCCACCCTGTTTCGGTGCCAGTTGAAGTGAAAGCTCGTTAACTTGCCCTCATGGTGGGCCACTGCTCCACCTCTGTTTCTGGCCACTTCTGCAGACACTGAAGCCAAATCCTGATTGAATTCCACTCGGCAGATACAAAATTGTTCCCAATTTACTTTCAACAGTTTAACACTTTCAACAATTGCCGCAAGATGACGTGGAACGCCAATGCATACGTTCCAGTTGTCGAGGCACCGTTTGACGTATTTCAATGAGAGCCGGCGCAATCTGTTGCGACGAAAAGACTCCCTCTCTTTTTGTTCCCCATCAATTTTTTTTGCGAGCGACTCATCCGCAGAGCCATTACGAACAAACGGCGGCGTGCTCGCAGTGCGGCTCGCGCACAGAGCCGAGTGACCGTGCGACGGGCGCGGCCGCCCGTTTGGGATGTCCGCTCGGCGCGCGCGCGCGCGTGCGTCACTCCGGGAGGCGCGGGGGCACGCGGGGGCGCCTCTGTAACGGCCGCGTCGGCGGCGCCCGCTGAGCGGGTAACGTGTCGTTGTTCCTCCTCTTGAGCAGCGCCCTCGCAGCAGCCGCCACCCGCGGCCCGCGCCCTCGGCTCCTCCGCCATCGCGCTCGCCTGGTCCCCGCCCGACGCCCCCAACTCTGACCTGCTCACCTACATCCTTTATCGCAATGACAGCCAGATCTACAGCGCACGGGATCAATACCCATTTGGTAAGCGTGTAAATCAGCCGGTGACCTTCCTGCCGAGGCTTCATTAATGCTCGCGTGCTTCGGAGAGAGGGGTGGCAGGGAAGGGGCGGTGGGGGGGGGATGAGGGTGGTCGTGCCACACGAGGGTGGCATGGGCAGGCGTGCACATTCGTTGATAGTCACCCGCAGCCCGCCGCCACCGTGCCAAGATGCCGTTATGCAAATGAAGTAATGGGGTGTTGTAAAAGCAAAACGAATGTATTGCGGTAATTGGAATGTTAATGTTATTTATCGCCGTAGTAAACCTGTGCATGGGAATGAGCAGCACGGCGCTCATCGCGAGGCAGGTCACTCGCAGTGCGGGCCGCATCTCAATGTCGTGTCGGCGCAATGGGCTTCCCGGCGTTAATGTCAGAAACACTTTAATCTCTCCCACGTACTTTATTTAGCCACGTGAGATGTTAATGGGATTCATTATCTCTCTCGCCGTGGACGTCTGGGTGTCCGCGGTTATGCATAAACATGTTTACGTCCGAAGTTAAACCCTTGAGTTTATTATCGTGTTACTCTTTATGCGTGAAGAGGTTTTAAAATTTCATGTCTTGGCGATGACACAGGCACATAATGGCCCGGACTCCTGAATAATCTCCCAGGGTTTTTGAGGTGGCGTCACAGCAGATGGCCTCGTTCATGTGCTGCCGAAGCCACAGAATGGCGGTGGCAGGAGTCTCGCTGGTTGCTCAGTGACGAGCAAGTTGAGAACCAGGGCCTATCACCCAGCCCGAAATGTCTCTCGTTTGCCAGCAACGCACACGATTGCTATCCTCTCAAAACAAAGAATAAACAAATTAAAGTACTGTGTAGTAACACGCAGCTGGGCAACCTTCTCATTCAACTGCATGAGGAAGAAGAATCCGTTGCAAACCCTCATGCGCTGGTGGTGGTTGCAACCCACGGTGACGTCTGGGTTTTTTAAATCCCCTAATGGAAATTCTGGTCTGTAGGAATGAAACAAACGGGCTCGCCATTTGTTCCTGGCACAGACCGTTATGCTTGTTGGCTTCGGGGATAAAACAAAGCAAATTTGTACGCCGCGCCTTCTATTGTTCGTAAGGCAGCATGCGTCTATTTTTCATCTCTGCGCGCAAGCGTGCGGGCCAATGCAGCATTGCGTTCCCGGCTCCAGACGGGGGCATTGGGTTTGTCCGTAGTTACTCGCTTTGGTGCGGGTCACGGCGCCCACGTGCAGCCCTGATTATGCAGTGCGGTCAACCCCATTGTCGGCATGAAATGCAACACTTATCAGCCAACCCTCTGTGGACAGGTATCAACGTGTCACCCCTGTTTGTTGCTGTGGAACGGAATTTGCATAAATATTATGTTTAATGCCTGCGGGGAGCAAAAACCCTTTCTGCCTTGTCATTGTGCAGTAATTGCTTTTTTTTTTTGCCTTCCTCTCGTCCAATTTTATTTTGTTGTGGTTTTGCGTCGGCAGGTCCACAAAGTTTCAACGACACGGACCTTTCGCCGTACACGTCCTACTCCTACTTTGTGCGGACGGCGAACGTCGCCGGCGGGGCGCGCAGCCCGTCGGCGTCCCAGCGCACGCTGGCGGGACCCCCGCCCGCCGGCCCCACGCTGGAGGTGCAGGGTCCCGTGGGCGCACGCGCCGTGTCGCTGCGCTGGAGCGAAGCGTCCGGGGCGAGCGGGCCGGTGCGGAGATACGTCCTCGAGTCGCGCTCGCCCGGGCAGGCCTCCCCGCCGCAGCTTCGGTACTCCGGCTCGGGCAACGCCGCCTCGGTGCCGGGGCTAAGCCCGTTCACGCCGTACGAGTTCGCGGTGCGCGCCTGCACGGACGGCGGGTGCAGCGCCGGCCGGCCTCTGCGGGTCGTGACCCGGCAGGCGGCCCCCGAGGGTCAGGCCGCTCCGCGCGCGACGGCACTCGGCGCCACGGAGCTCGGCGTGTCCTGGGACCCGCCCTCGCGACCCAACGGTACGACGAGATCCGGGCATTACGGGATGCCACGTCGCTTCGGCGGTTCGTCAGATGTCACCCGACGTCACCGGACGCCGCCGAACGTCATCGCCGGTCGGCGGGTCACGAGCGGAGCCGTCGCGATAACCTCTCGCGATGTCTCCCTGCCGCAGGTGCGCTCGTTCGCTTTGAGCTGTTCCTGCGGGGACCCTTGGAGGGGACGAACGCGTCGAGTCCGTCACCTGGCGAGCACCTCGTGCACGAGAGCTCGGGCTTGCCGGACCCCCAGGCCGGTGCGGCGCCTGGCGAGGTCGCGCTGCCGCCGGCCACGGCGACGCGCGCCAGCGTGGGGGGCCTGCGGCCCTTCTCCACGTACGAGCTGCGCGTGATCGCCGTCAACCACGCGGGCGCCGGCTCCTCGCCGTGGACTCGCGCGCGCACGGGACAGGGCGGTACGTGACCCGGCGCACCTCGCCGATATTTGCATTAATTGTGTTTCGCGGAATGACAATAATTGGACTTTGCAGCATTGGGCTAAGTTGAAAACTCATTTCTCAGCTGAAAACTTTCTTTCTCCACAGCTGCTTTTTGTGTTTGGTTTGCTGTCTTCCCCCCGTACCTCCGATTAGCACGGTTGGCAACTTATGGTTGATGCAACGCAGTATCATGACCTTGTTTCAAACAGAGGAATTTGAAATGCCTCAAATCCCTCAAGCCCCCCCCACCCTCCTCTGACGCTATGGGGCTGTGGTCTGATATTTGTGCCCTGGATGTATTTCACTCAATGAACAAAGCAGCGGTGTTCCCTGTGTCACAGTCAAGCCACGCTTGAGGCTCTCTCGCGGGTCCCGCACGGCGAGAGCCAGGCTGCCAAGAGGAATGCCACTGAAGAATCAACCCATTGATTTTGTGTGCCGTTTCACTCCAGCTTTCATTCATCGTTCGGTAAAACGGCTGGCATATTTGACTCTGGCAATCGCTCGATTAATCAGTCGAGCTCGCGTGATCGACAGGGCACTGACAGGAGGGTGACATGCCTAGCGTTGCCAAGACAGCGCGGTCCCGTTGCCATGTAAGTGAGGGCAGCCTCGGCCTGCAGCTCGTGGCAGCCTCTGAGTGACGAGCGGGGACAGATTACCCCGCGTTCCTTGAGGCAGCTACGCACGTCAGGTACGCATGCATATGCATGCGTGTGATGTCTGTACGTTTAAAATGCGCGTGTGCGTACATGCATGCGGTTGGACGTGTGTGTGTGTGGAGCGGCAGCGCATCGGTTAGCGCGCTGCGCTACGAACCGGGAGACATGAGTTCGATTCCCGCTCACGGCCAACACTGGTGATGATTATCTGAACGGGTCCTGGACCTTCCCTAGGTCGACTCAGCCTCAAATGAGTACCGCACCTGGTGCGGGTGTGTAGTAATCACCACTCGGGGAGACACGCGACACCACCGACCTTCGTAGGTGCTCGCTAACAGCAGTTGCCCGAACAGTCTGTTGAGGCTACGGGGGGAGGGGTATCTTACGTCGTTGTGTGTGTGCATGTCGCAGCGCCGGTGCCCTTGGCAGCACCCGAGGTGGTGCCCGTGAGTGCCACAGCCCTGAAGGTTTCATGGGTCCGCCCGGCCGCCCGGGCCGTCGGAGGAGAGGTGCTCGCGTACCGCGTCGCTCGGTGGCGGGGGCAGATGTACGATCCACAGGCGCCTCCCGTCGCCGCGGAGGTGATCACGCACGGCGGGGGAAGGGGCATTCGCAGCACGATGAATGGTCCCGTCAGTGAAATGCGCCGCGTTACACACGTCCCTCACACTCGTGACGGGAAAAGAGCCATTGAGGCAAGGGAGACCGGGGGGGAGGGGGGGGATGAAATTTGCCTGCTAAGGGTAATCGTGCAATGCACAGTAGATAAATACACGTAGTCCTCTACTTACGATGGAGATGCGTTACGACAACCCCATCGTAAGTCGAAAATATCGTAAGTCGAAGATGGCCTAGCCTACCCAGGAGTCTTAAAGAGTGGTGATAATTTAGCAAAACAGAGCAATTTACAGGAGCGTACTGTATAAACTATATACTGTATGTATTTATTAATTACAATACTTTATTGTACAGTAAAATATAAAGTAAAAAAAACCAAGGTAAATTCTTAGCCTACCTATAATGAACTGCAATTTAATAGAAAGTTTTTTCAGGAAACAATCCTATCTGCTATAAAAACTTTTAACATGCATTGAACGTATCGTATCGTGGTAACCTTAAAATGAAATCGCTAAAGCTACGTATCACACATGCATTGAACGTATAGTGACGTATCATCTTGTACTGTACTCACCAAGAATCTGTCCGTCGTCTGCATACTTGAACGATGTCAGGTTGTTGATGGCTATTTTGTCGTATCGCTATCGCCATTGAAAGATCGAAATATCGTAAGTCGGACGGACCATCGTAACTCGGCGACTACCTGTAAAAAAATACGTAAATGAACACATTAAATAACAGCGAAATCCTACGTGGGGTAATTAATTCATGAGCAATCTTGGACCGTAAGAGAAAACTCTCTCGCCCATTAGGCGCATGCATGAATGAGTGTGTTACATTCTAGATTTGAAGCTTTCGTGACTGCAAGGATTCATATTCTTAGGTTTTTTTCGGTAAAGTCACGTAGGTACATGTCAAACGGTACAAAAAGTATCGTGGCTGACTTCAACTCTAACCCTTTGTTGTTAGTCAGTTGCCAATAATGCGTGGTAAATGTGTTCATCGTACAACGACATAATCCGAATCAAGATGCACTGGGATGACACGTGACGTGCGAGCTGTATCAGCGGCACAATGCGGGCGAAGAGCGCGGGTCGGTTCACGACGAGCGTGTGACGAGTCCACTCCGACCCTTGCCACGTGCGTTCGTTCGCCCAACGCATCGGCTGCGTGTGTCTGAAGACAATGCTGGGGATCCTGACCACTTCCCCTAATTGATGCCGCAGCCTCGGAGCTCAATGATTACAGTGAAGCTAATTATCCACGGGTCAGCGATTTAATGTTTGTGCTAAACGTAATCAGGCACACATGTCAGCGCAGCTGCCGTGCTGTCTTGCTGCACATGTTGTGAGCTGGGCCGGTTTTTTTTCTTCTTTTTGCCAAACTTTTATCCTGAAAATGATAAAAGGTTTAAAATTCAGGCACGCCGACGTCATCATCAACAACAATCCGGGAGCAAGTGTGGGTGGCTTCACTATTCTGGCAAATCGGCCGAATATTATGGATGTAATTACCAGCGAAACGTCGCACTCAAAAATTGTAAATGTTGTGGATTCACTCTTCAACACACCGGTGGCCTAAAGTAGTGAACTATTTGTCTTTTGTCAACGTGACACTTTTTTCACTGATTGGCCGTGTCGGGTGGTGGAGGGTTGCGACACATTTATAAATAACGCGATCTCACCCAAAAAACCTTTAGTATGAATAATACTCGTCGCGAAAGACTACGTGTTAAACTGATGTTAAAATTACAATGCTCCAATTACCCCCCGTAGCTTATCTTGTTTTTTTTTATTTGTCTAAGTCCTCACTAATCCAGAATAAATAAAATTCAATTAGTGGTGAGACCTGGGTAAACACAGATTGCAATGTCAACACTTGCAAACATTTCTGAGACTTAACCCTGTGCCTGTTTGGCTGAAAAATGTAACGTTCAAATCGAAAAGTCACATGTCATGGGACATTACAAGCTTGCTGTAAAATCATAATTGTTCAGAAAAGAGGATTGCAGAATGACAGATAATCAGTGGACAACATTTCAACTTCTGTACGAAGGTAAAATTCAATCAAGTCAGATTAATATGAGAAAGGAATGAGCCGTGCACGTTACAGAGAATGCATGAAGACACTCCAATGCCTCCCCCTCATGTCTATATTGTGTCTATCTTCTTGTCTGTCTGTGTATTACTGTCATATTTTTTCTCTCTCTCTACAACAGACGGATTATTTTTCAGTCGGTGTTCATTGGTGATCACCCGCGGTGTGTATTGTGCCTCTCTCTTTGCCCCCCACACCTGACGGGGGTGGTTATGTGCGTGGGCCCCGTTGATGAGGAGTGGAGTGGAAGCTTCGTGGTTGAGGTGTGTGGGGTGGGGGGAGTTTGCACGGTGGAGGTGACGGACGTTGCGTGGTGTGTGTACTGCCTCCGCCGTGTCCCTCCAGGAGGTGTGTGTGCGTGGGCCCCATGAGGAGTCGTGTTTGGTGGAGGGCCTGGAGCCGTTCTCTCGTTACAACTTCTCCGTCACCGTGTGCACGGAGCGCGGCTGCGTCGGGAGCGCGCAGAGCGTCGGGGTGACGATGCCTGCAGGTACAACCACACGCGCCGCACGCGCCGCATGCACCGCACGCACCACACGCACGCTCGTACCAAAAATCCCCCATATAGCCTGGACAGACTGTTTGGACAAGGGCTGTTAGCGAGTTGCGTCTATGGGTGGCCGGCACTATGCCCGGTCGCCTTTGTCTCCCCAGTGACGATTTGGACACATCGCACAAAGTATTCATTTAAGGCTGAACTGACCTAGGGGAGGCCAAAGACCCATTCAGATAATCGTCACTGGTGTTGGCAGTGAGCGGGAATCGAACTCGGGTCGCCAGGTTCGTAGCGCAGCACACTACCACGCACCATCAAAGTTCAAAGTTCCCCCGTATAGCCTTAACAGACTGTAGGGGCAAGTGCTCTTAGCGAGCACCTATGAAGGCCGGAACGGTACACGAGGGGTGGGTGGCCAGCACCACGCCCGACCGCCTTTGTCTCCCCAGTGGCGATGTTTACACACCGCACCAGGTACTCATTTGAGGCTGAGTCGACCTAGGGGAGGCCCGGAACCAGTTCAGATAATCGTCACTGGTGTTGGCCGGTGAGCGGGAATCGAACCCGGGTCGCAGGGTTCATAGCGCAGCGCGCTAACCACTACACTACGCTCCTCACATGCGCACCATACACACAGACACACCGCACGCAAACTCACTGCATGCACCGCACGCACCACACGCATGCACTGCACCATAAGCGCGCGCACATCACACTCGGCGCTCTCTCTCCCACGCGCTCACTGCTGGCACACTCGAAAGCACGAGCTTCTCAATTATCTGCTTCTGTGCTTTAGATGTAGAAACAGCAATACCTCGAGCCTTCGCTTTAAATTCAGTAATTCGGTGGTGGCACTTACCGCTGCGTAAAAACAGGAGCGCGTGCTGACTCAGCGGCGCTGTCATCGGCGTCTCAATTATACCCCCTCGGCCGCTGGCATCTCATGAAGCCACCGCGACTCGGAGCCAACATCAGTCGAGGCTCGCGCTCCCCCCGCCCCCGCCTCCTCCGCCCCCCCACCCCACTCGCGCTCCCCACTCCCCCCGCTCCCCCCGCTTCACCCCCCCCGCTCCCCCCGCTCCCCCCACCCCGCTCCCCCATCCCCCCTCGCGCCCCCCACTCCCCCCGCTCCTCCCACCCCCCTCGCGCTCCCCACATCCCCCCACTCCCCCCCAACCCCCCCGCTCCCCCCGCTCCCCCCACTCCCCCCGCTCCCCCCACCCCCCTTGCGGTCCCCCCACCCCCTTCGCGCCCCCACTCCCCCCACTCCCTCCACTCCCCCCGCTCCCCCCGCTCCCCCCGCCCGAGCATGCAACCCGCTTTGAGCGGCACGCGTGAGCACACACAGAGCACGCTCACTCACGGGTGCGCGTAACGCGCAAGCGTGCCGTGCGCGTTGTGTGCTCTGAGCGTTTGCGACGCAGGAAATCGTCCCTGCTGCCCTTGCTTCCGAGTGCAGAGTCGTGGTGTGGGCGGGCTCAGAGTGGCACGGGCTTGCCTCAGTCTCTCCGTTACGTTCAAGCAATCTCTGTGTGCGTCTGGAGCACGTGCATGCTCACGGCCAGTTCTCTGTGTACGCGCTCCTCGTATCAGAAGAGTGTGACATTGGAGCAGCGATGTGGTTAGTCGCTTACTTTGCTCCGTGGGCGGTTGCTCACTCTTCATTGCCCCCGTAGTCTGGAATTCCCTTTCCTGCTCAAACGTAGGCTGGTGGCCCTTACTCTTTCCCATGATTCACTGCCTCTTTCTCTCTATGAAATAAAGAGTATCGATATAAATTAACTCTTTATCTGTGGCCAGCAACATCTTGATATTGCAGGCACATTGAGTACCACATCAATTTAATGTACATCATACAGCTGCACTTTCTAAATAACATGTAGAGGGTCCGGGGAGGGGTACGGTGTGCATATAACAGCGTGTTTCTAAGTGGCATATTCCCGCAAAATGAAACGATTACAAAAGTCTACTTTTAGCGCCGTGGAAAAGCGACTGAATTATTGACCGATTTCTGGGCTTATTACGTTTTTTTTTCTTCTCAAAGAGGAGTTCATAATTAGATACGGTTTCTTTTCTTTTGTATCACGTACAATATAACACAATTACGAAGCAATCGCCGGCAGCAAAGTGGGCACCGGCAATGTGACTCGTAAGTTACGCTCACGTGAACGCGAGCCGGCGTCAAACCGTCCGCAGTGTGTGCTGGGCTCACAGCCTGGGCCAGATAACGTATTATGAAGCCATTAAAATGATAAATTGTCAAAGCTTCTTTCCTTTGGAACGGGAATGTCACGGGCAGCCAGTTAAAATGGAACCATACATTTCTCACCCTGTCATTAGCGGACACCTCTCTTGAATCCCCGTAATAACTATACCAAATAGAATCAATATAGCATTGATGAATGGACATGCGCTGTATGTGGGGTTTTTTTCTCTCTGATATGAATAGGCTTTCGATTCGAGGCAATTTCCTCATATACTGCAGCCAGAAAATAATTATTGAAACTGACAGGTCGAAGCAGACTTAGCTCACCGCTAATACATAAATTATAATGGGCCCATCACAGAGCACGGCATAACGCGGCGTGTTAGCGCCACTAACAAAACAGCACTGCAGTGCATTACGCATTCATTGAGCAAAGAATCACATTTGGCTTGAAGAAAGACTCCCATTATTTTAAACACGGTTGTTTATTTTTTCAGGAAGGATAATTTGAATGTGTATTGAATTACATAATGCATTTTTTATGCGCTGAATATCATTAACGGGACGCTGTGTAGAGTTCATTTGGAGCACAAGATGAATGTGATATTAATTTTGTTTCTATAAATGAAATCAAGACGTGCATACATCTTAATATTTCGCTATTATGCGCCCACACGTTGCAGGGGGCACTTGTGAAATGCTTGGTTTTACTTTCATTAACGTACACACAAATATACTCTGATTATGTACGATAATTTATGCATGAACCATACACACATACTCAGAATATGTAAACTAACATATATACACAAACATACAGTACTGCAAATATGTGATAA
This sequence comes from Lampetra fluviatilis, assembly GCF_964198595.1. Classification (NCBI taxonomy): domain Eukaryota; kingdom Metazoa; phylum Chordata; class Hyperoartia; order Petromyzontiformes; family Petromyzontidae; genus Lampetra; species Lampetra fluviatilis. The sequence continues at coordinate 2,568,175 of NC_136281.1, forward strand.
ACGTGATGTATTTATTATTTTAAATTCAAGCCCATCATTATGTTTATCATTGACAAAATAAGTACCACTTTGTGGTCATTGACCGTGGTCTGCTTGTGGATATCTTTACCAAATGATGTCTCATCATCAGCAGCCATTTTCTGTCCACTGCTGGATGAAGGCCACCGCACATCGACGCCATCCCTCATGGTGCTGTCGTTATCTTCTGGGATTGCTCCTCTAGTTCGGCTGCCATACGCCAGAACCGTCCATCGGCCCCCATTCCTTCTGCCGATGCTGCCTGCCCAAGCACATTTAATTTGTTCCTAACAATCGCCGCCATGCATCTCCTTTGCATTTTCTTCTTTGATCAGCGTGTCCCTCTTTCCATCGCTCACCATAACTCCCTAGCACACCCATCTCCGTGGTTATTGGTGCACTTCTCAGCTTCTGTTCCACGTTCTGTGTAAGTGTCCATGTTTCTGACCCGTTTTTTTATAGTTGTTATAATATGCACCGATTGAAAACGTTTTTCTTGAGGAAAATTGGTACTTTTCAATGCAACATGTTCTATGAGCGCTCACTTATGCTCTCTGTCTTGTTCAAATCCATATGTCACAGTAGGTAATATATAATTGACCACATGTACATACTGTACTGCCAAGGAGATTCTAGAAAAGATATATTAAGATAAAATGCCATTATGTCTGGCTTTCTGTGTACTATGAAAAGGCATTTGATGCAGTGGAAATCGATTCTCTCATCTGGGTGCTCAAAAGCCAGAGGCTTGAGAAAAACAACAACACGATCAAAACCGTCGAAACATAGACACAAGATCTTCACTGAGATCGTACGTTCAAGATAGTAATGGTTTTGAAGCGGGAGAGGAGTCAGGCAATAAGATGTGCTCTCACAGCAGCAGGGGTATTCACAGCGGCACTCGAAGATATTTCCAACAAACCGGAATTGGAGAATTAAAGGCACAAGTGGTTAAAGTGGTAAGAGTCTTAGCTTTGCTGATGATATCGTCATTATAACTACCACTGTGAATGAACTACGGGAAATTACTGAACTTTCCATGCAGTGCTATCATAATAATAATTCATCAGTTTCGGCCCCTTCATCAATCCACTGCTGAATAAAGACCTCCTCTTGCTGTGTGGATCATGGGGGTTGTTTAATCATACTTCACCACACTGGGCAGTGCGGGTCGGCGAACGGGCACCCAAGACAAGGTTTAGATCTGTACTCACTCCTCATGTTAGCTGTAGCTCAAAATAAAACTCAAGCGTCTGCATTGACAGTGCAGCGTTGCCGACCGCCGTTGCCACTGCTGCCTCCAGCCTCCAACGAAGTAAAAAAAAAACGTCGCACAGCATTCCTGCGGTTTGGCTGGAAAAGGCGTTTGTGATTGAGAGATGTGAGGAGCCGTTCGTGATCCTGGGAGACCGGTGCCGGCAGCAAGCCAGCTTGCTTCACGCCGCTTCCAAACCACGGTGCGCTTGTGTCAAGCGCCCCTGCGCGCGCACGCTCCTCGGTTCAGTTTTTCTCGCGGCGTTCACGAATTCTGGCGCTTCCAGCTCCAGCGGGGCAGAGTTCGCCGAGCGGGCGAGGTGTCAACGCGTCGACTGTCCGAGTGGCCTGGAGTGACCCTGCCCGACCCCACGGGGCCCACCTTGCCTACCGGCTGGAGCGGACGCTGGCAGCACTGGCCAGCCCACCGCCTCGTGCCGCCAGGGGTGCGAGGTTCCCAGGATATGCCTACTATCACTTCCGAAACTCCACGTTCCCAGCCAACGCGTATTACACAGGTATGTCCCGACTTTTACAGCCAGTCCACCCTGGCACATCAATGATTCTCGACGGTGTGCCACGAAATACAGAAAACTCTTCGTGTTGACCCTTGCAGACACTGCGTCACATTTGCGACAGACTTTGACAATGAAATGGTTTTGAAAATCTTTCCAACTATAAATTGTATTTTGGCAAAAAATATTCATGATGGATTTGAAGCTGAAATGGAAAAGAGACCCTCGTGAAAGAAGATGAAAATGTGTTTTTTTTCGCCTGGCTTTGTATATTGCTTACCTTTAGGAGATGATTGGGCTGCCATTACCTCTGTCATCGTAAAGCTCATATTGTCAATAGCGAAAGCCATTAGTGGCACTGGGTGCAGTTAGGGCTTATTGACTTCACTGTTAACAAGTTAATTTGTTTTATTTCTGGCTGAATGGTGCTCGTTACTTAAATGTTCACTGTAAAACCTCCATATTTTTTAGAATGAAAGGCGGAATAGCTAATTGTTGACAAGCTTAATCAGGAGATAAATGAAAAATATATTTTCTCCTGTAAATCATTTTGTGCTTAGCCCATAAGATTGATCATTGCAATACTAATTCTAATTTTGTAATTTTCATATCTAATGAGCCTGCCTCCGATTTCATTACTTTAATTAGAGTAATATGAAATGTCATTAATGAGCTGCAACATGATAAATACCATGTTAATTCGAGTATGACCCAGATTCCTCCACTAACCCAGGTTGAAAGCCCACTTTGTAGTGCTCTAATAAATTTATGTCATTTTCTTGGCACCGTGTGGATTTTTCGAGCTTGACTCAAGGCATTGTGGCTTCGAGAATGGGGGGAGAAACTGAAATTACTCGCACCCTCCGGCATGCCACGCGGTGTCACTAAATTGCTTGCCCTCTCAAGTGGTCCTGCACAACGCTGTGCGGCTTTAATACACCCATCGCCTTCGCAGGCTGCATGCCAACCTTTCCACCGTGTACTCCAGCGTGCTCCACCGTGTGCCACCTTTTACAGCTGCGTGCCACCGAAAGCTACTGTGTGTTTCCATGTGTCAGCATGGCCCACCGTGTATACTAGCCTATGCTACCCAGTGCAACTAGGTACCACTTTGTGCCATGGCATGTCACTGTGAGGCTCCAAAAGCCACTACATGTCACATACCATAAAGTACCACCTCTCTTTGAGCCATGAGTTTCCATGTGCTACCATGAGCCACCACATGCTACCACATGCCACCACATACAGCTTCATTCCACACCATGCCACTCCATTCCATCCGATGCCACCCCATGCCACCCCATGCCACCCCATGCCACCACATGTCACCATGCACCACTGTGCCCCGCCACGAGTGAAGTTATCCGCTGCTTCCTGCCCAGGGCTGCGTCTCCGCTTCAGGACACGGCAGGCGGAGGGTCTGCTGCTGCTGGCGACATCGCGTGATGCCCGGCGCGAGTTCGTGGCTCTGCTGCTGCACGACGGCCGTCCGCGTTTGCTCTTCGACCCCCAGGTGCCGTTGCTGGGCCTCTCGCCCTGCCAACGTGCCCACTGGACTTTTACTACATTTCCAATACGCTTCAACGCAGTCCATTGTGCATTTGAAAAATCGAATTTAACAGTCGTTCGACGCACAACGTCTACTCGTAAAAGATTGACAAGCTCCGCTGTTAAAAATACGAGGCGACATTTTGCTCGTTTATTGGACTTCCATTGTCGTTAAAATTGCGGCAAAGCTACCGTCGCTTGCGCCACAACCCCGGGTCGAGCAGGTGGTTGCGCGCTCGCTCGCGCCCAGCGCTCTCGGCAGCTCCCAGCTGCGGGTGCACGTAGCAGGAGGTCAACGATAATCGTACGAGAACAACCACTTCCTTTCAAATGGAAAACAGCCGGGATAAATCAGCTGGCTTTATCTTTTTTGTGCGCAAAAAAAACCCCATTAAATTATACGACATTTTTACATGCAGCTTTATTTGTAAAATGAACACACAAAAACACAACTGGGACAAAACTCAACATCCGAGTCCCCGTGCATTGGCCAGCAGTTGGCGTCTGAGCGATACCACGTTGGCTGCCACTCGCAGATGTCCAGTTGCTCAGCCGTTTGCATCCATTACACCCCTCAGCTCCCCCCCCCCGCTCAACGCGATCCCCTCTCTCTCTCTCTCTGTCTCCGCTGCCGGCAAATCCACACGCAACGGCAGCGGCGGTAGCCTCCCAGAGTAAACGCGCAGGGCTCATTCAAAACTTCACCTGTAATTGGAGAAGAAAAAAAAATCGCTAAACAAGAACGAAAAATAATTACGGGATGGACGTTGACGTGAGAGAAGGTGTGAACCCGAGAGCCATGGGTGTAGGGACGCTCCGTGCTCTGGCAATAGGGGAATCGGGGTCCCCCCCCCCCCCACGGTCAGTTCTAATGAAGCACGTTGTCAGGACTTGCCCATTGTTGTCACCATGATAACATCTGACTGGACAGATCCCTATTTAGCCAAACTAAACATAATGATTCTCACGCCTTGGGGCTTGCGATTTTTTTCTCCTCCAGCACTGAACCCACACTGCCATCCGTCATAAGAGATTCCTATCTGGTGACATTAATAGAAATGCAAATATGCTTAACAAAGTTTAATTACTGCCATTAATCTCATTATCAGCTGGGTGTGGACAGCTTTATTGCCGCTCTCTTCCCAAGAGCACTCTGACGTTAGCCCTAACTGGACACGTTGAAGTGACGGTGTGTGTAGCGTGAGCGCCCGGGGGCTGTGCAAAGTTGATTTCAGGATTGCAGAAATATCCACGCAGGTGAAGGCAAGCTGCATTGTGTTTTGTAAAAAAAATTTTTAGTAACCTTGCTAAAAGGATATATGTTTGCTTTAACATTGTCCACGAATTTAGCACGGGAAAATTAGAAACATAATACTTGGTTAGATAAAGCGTCATTTTAACTATGCTACTCACAAAAGTTTTTTTTTACCAATTAATCAAATGAGCAAAAAATCTATGAATATGCATCAGAAGTGGCTATAGGGAAGAGTGTGAGCAAGTGACTGTAGCGATTGATCAGTGTGTGGTGTTTATGCTTCGGTCTTGCATGTCGCAATGTGTTCACTCGTTCTTTGCGATGTGGTGTTGGTAGTCAGGGCATGTGCTTTTTGTAGTGTGTATATGTATCTTAGTTTGGCAGCGTCTCCCTTGGCACGGGGCACTCAGGGTGGCATCTCCCACCCACCCTGCCCTTGCTACGGCACTGCGCGCGTGTGTGTGTGTGTGTGGTGTGCGTGGTATGTGTAATGCTTGATCTTTGTGGTGTGTCTTTGTGTGCATGGAGTGTGTGTGAGGAGCGGCAGTGTCGTGGTTCGCTCACTGCACTACGAACCTGGCGTCCCCGAGTTCGATTCCCGCTCACAGCCAACACCGGTGACGATTATCTGAACCGGTCCTGGGCCTCCCCTAGGTCGACTCAGCCTCAAATGAATACCTGGTGTGGTGTGTAAACGTCACCACTGAGGAAACAAGTGCTTTCGGGCGTGGTGCTGGCCACCCACCCCGTCTCGCGTGCCGTGCCGGCCTTCACAGGTGCTCGCTAACAAGCACTTGCCCCAACAATCTGTTAAGGCGACACGGGGTGGGGGGGGGGGGGCGATCTTTGTTGTCTCCAGGGTGGTGTGGCGAGTCTGGGCGGGGAGCGCCGCTGTGACGACGGCGCGTGGCACCACGTGGAGGCCACGCGGACGATGGGAGCTGGCGAGCTGCGGGTCGACGGGGAGGTCGCAGGTACCACGCACGCCCACGGTGGAGCCCCCCCCACGCCCCCCCCCCCCCCGTGTAAACTCGTCCTGCTGCCAACACAGGCAGACGCACGTTCTAACTCCACGCGCGCGCATGTATGTATGTTGAACTTCTTTCGCGCCGTACGTAGCCGACCGTGTTAATCGGAGGTGCGTTGTCAAGTAGAACCCGGTAACATCCGAGTCTTGATTCGGTGTTTAATCGTGGAAAAACAAAACTCTGGTTTATAGCTGGCACCTTCAGTGCAGTGGTTGTGAAACTCAAGAAAAGGTCGTGGGGTAATGCTCATCTGCATTCTTGGCTCCGAGCCAGTGGTGGAAAATTCCAAATTCATCCAGCAGTGGATAGATGATCACTTATTATTATGGTGTGGGCCACCGTAGTTGCACTGGTGGTTATAGCCGTGAGGTCTGGGAGAATATAAAAAATGATGGTGCGGTATGAGTGGTGCTGGTGGTGGCATTGGCGCTGGTGACCTTTTGACCCTGAAAACTTCGTCGAACCTTCGTTGGTGCTTCTCGGTCTTCTCTAAACACAGGAGTGGTGTCCGACTCGGGCCGAGGCTCCATCATCGGAGAGAACGCGGGGCTGTTCGTGGGCGCATTGCCTCGGCGCTACGCCCTGCTCCACATCGACATTGGTGACTATCACACAAAAGTCACACGCGTGTGCCGCCACGCTCTTCCCGTACACAACGAAGCTCACTCCTCCGCCCCGGCCCTGCCCCACTGCCGCCTCTAGGAGATGAGGCTGCGCTGAGACGAGGCTTCGTTGGCTGCATGAGCGACCTCTTAATCAAGCGGAAGGACTCGCCTCTGGAGGAGTGGGAGCCGCTCGAATGGGATCTTGCGTCGGAGGCCTCGAGAGTGCCAGAGCCTTGGGAGGGCTGCCCCACAGAGCTCCAGCCGGGAGCTCACTTCCTGGGACACGGTCCGAGGGCACTCTGCATTGTGTACCACAGAACACCACACATGCTGCATGTGTATCACCATCATCATCAGAAGCAGCAGCAGCAGCTATACAGCTAGTCCTCTACTTACGATGGAGATGCGTTACGACGACCCCATCGTAAGTCGAAAATATCGTAAGTCGAAGATGGCCTAGCCTACCCAGGAGTCGTAAAGAATGGTGATAATTTAGCAAAACAGAGCAATTTACAGTACCGTACTTTATTAACTATATACTGTATGTATTTATTAATTACAATACTGTATTGTACAGTAAAATGTAAAGTAAAAAACCAAGGTAAATTCTTAGCCTACCTATATGAACTGCAATTTAATATAAAGTTTTTCATGAAACAATCCTATCTGCTATAAAAACTTTTAACATGCATTGAACGTATCGTATCGTGGTAACCTTAAAATGAAATCGCTAAAGCTACGTATCACACATGCATTGAACGTATCGTAACGTATCATATTAGACTGTACTCACCAAGATTACGTCCGTCGTCTGCATACTTGAACGATGTTAGGTTGTTATATTTATTTCACTGCTGGGTGAATGCCTCCCCAAGCTACTGCCATCTCGCACTCCACTGTGAACCCAACCACATGAGTATGATTGCCAACCACAGCTCACATCAGCAGAACCATATATGAACGTGTTCTGGCTCTCGTTTCCCTAACCCGCACTGTGGGTTGTAGAGAGGGAATTTTAATGGGCAAAAAGTCTCTTTGTGTCACGTTTTTTTAACACAGCACTCCCAACAAGCCCATCAAATCACCAGATGAGTAAAATACCACCCATTTCAAAATAAATCAGTTCCCTATTCAAATTGATTGCTTACTGCACGTGACTAATCATTTATTCCACCGTTTGTAATTAATAACAGTCTGTGTAAATAGTGCGTAATTCTGTGCTTGTGTGGCTGCTACTAATGCACTCATGCATCGATGCTCACAGGGCTAATTGGAACATTAGAGCCTTGACAAGAAATGCTTAGGGCTCGCTGTGAGCACAAGTTTGGCTTATGATGTTGCTTTCTCCTCATGCTTGAGACCTCCCTTCCAAACGCTCGTGTCGGGGTTGATTTTCCGTAACATTTTTTTTACCACTTTTCCAGCCGGAGGTGGTTGTATGAGATTGGTAAGTGAAATCAGTGAAGGTTTAAAATGTAATGAGCTTCATTGGCCTCCTGTTACTTTTGGAAAAAGGCAGACCTAGTTAATCAACTTTAAGGAATTAACGGATGTGAGGTAATTGTGCTGAGAGGGAATGTAAGCTCCTTGAGGACACGTCTGGGATCGGACTAAACAATATCCAGTATCAGACTCAAGAGCGGAGCACGCAGAGCAGACTGATGTTTCTAGTGTACGTATTGTATGTCTGTTGAACTTCTTTCGCACTGTACGTAGCCAACCGTGCTAATCGGAGGTAAGAAATGGGGTTCAGGAGAGCTGCACCTCAGCGCCTGATGTTTGTCGGGCGGCAGTGAGCGTCGCGGCCCCCACTCTATTACGTCGAACTAACAGGAAAATCTTTACGGTATAAATGTAACTCCTCTTGCCCTGGCTCTTGTGGGTAAAATGTGTCTGTAGATGTATTTATTACAGCCATTTGTCAATCCATTGCTCGACGAAGACAGATCCACGCCGGGTCGGTCATTGGTTAGAGCGGAGTAGGCCTGGGCTGAGCCGTCCTCGTTTGGTAGGTGATGCTCCCGCCCCGGCCACGATTTCTATCTCGCTCTGCCGGTGAAGCTGTTCAACTCAAAGTGTGACGAGCACGGAACGGGGGTTGTGGCAGTTCGGCTGGGAGGGCACAAACACGCACCGCCGGAGGTGAACTCGCGGAAAAAAAGTGACGAATTCGACTGTAGGCGGTGATATTCAATCACTGTGAGGGTTTGAACGTATCGTAGATCCACACCAGAAAAAAATCCGAAGCTGTGTTCACACCCAGCGCTCTCTCGCTTCTCAGCGCTCATGTCTGTTGGTGGCCCTCAGCCAGTAGTGGTGGAAATGTAATGTTCCTATGGTGGAGGACAGTCCATTTATCGGACGACCACTGCTGACTTCCCGCAAGATACAATTAAGAAAGTCAGCTTTGCCTTGAAGAAAATAAAATGCCGATAAGAGCAGTGGGGGTAGATGTTTAGTGAGCGTGGCGCTGTTTTATCTTGTGCCAATTTGTGCAGAATTAAGTGTTCGAGTTTCCAGTGCCCCCCAGTAAGTGGCATTGCTGGATAACAGTCCTGATATTGGACGTCTTTTTTCATTACAAGCTCTTAATTGCTTTAAGTTTCGCGTGTACAAAGACCGTGGTGGTTTTTGTGCTCCCATGTCAATTTGCAACGGAGCAATCTGCAAGTGCACAACAAAAATAGGTCCACGCAAATCATGGTGCGAGTCACCTATGCAGATGCATCTTCTCGTGTTAACACCGCTCATGATGATGAAATCCAATTACCCCGTGAGTCTGCGCGAGCGTCAAGTGCTTTGGCGGCGGCGCTGTGCCAGGCGGGGGGAGTGGCGGCGCGGTGGCTGGCGCCGGTGTTTCATGTCCCATCAATCCCAACTTTCCGAGTCGTCGTCCGAGGCAGTTAACTACGCTGCACGTACGTGCGTACGTTGACTTTCTTTCCCACCGAACGTAGCCAAGCGTGCTAGTCGGAGGCGCGCGGTCATCAGAGACAAATGGCCGGCCCTCGGGAAGGCGAATGCGGCTGGGTGATTTGGTTGCCACACCTTCACGTGTGCTGTGCCAGCCCCCATCGGCGATCGCTAGCAGCCGTTACCGAACGTCAGATGATGCTGTGGTGTGACCTCCAGCATCATCATCTAACGTGCTCTCACTGCCTTGCAGCACATTCGTCGCAGGAGAGTCAACCACGAGCAACATTCAGTTACGGGACGTTGCAGTGATTTAGTATCGTCCGACCTTATGCTCAGCTTTAAGAGATCATTACATATGTGCACACGATCTGAAATCCAGATCCGGTGGTTTCATATGGGTTTAATAATTCCCATTAGAGATTTTACAAAGACTTCCCCATAATTCATCTGCCACCGTTCTCTAAACGGTTCTTCCTCAATGTCGACTGGGAATTCTCACGGCGCAGTTTTAGCAAATTAATAATGGCTCCACATTATTATTGTCGCGTGGTGATTTGAGAGCATGCGCTGGCGATGGTTGGCACAGGTAGCGGCTCCTCACAATCAGAATCTTTATACTGGTAGGAACCACCAGGTTCCACCAGCCCACATGGGATTATTGTGTCCGTCCGTCCGTCGTGCATCCAAAAATGGGAGGGGTCGGGCTGAGTGGAGAGGGGAGGGTGGGGAGGGGCTGAGTGGGGAGGGTGGGGAGGGGCTGGGTGGGGAGGGTGGGGCTGGGTGGGGGGTGGGAGGGGTGGGGCTGGGTGGGGAGGGGCTGGTCACCCCGTGGTGCCCTTATAAAACTCAACGTTTAACCTACTCACGCCGGCTTGTGCCCGCCCTCACAGTCGGCCATATTTGCGGAATACACCACGCCGCCGTTGACCCTGGCCATTGACCGAGCAACCCAACGTTCCTACCAGCTCCCTCCGCAGGAATGTGTTTTATACTGGAGGAATCCGATGAGCTACAAAGCTTTTTTTCACAGTTGTGCAGTCGGATGTTCAGAATAAATAGACGCGAGTAACAGCAGTGAACGCCTCGTCTGAATCCCCTTGGGTGTTGCTGATTTCAATTTGCAAAAGAAATGTATAATCTGATTAAGTATTTGTAGAAAGGCAATCCAATTTGAGGTGATGTTACTTGCCGTTGTGCCTCGCTAGGGTTTTTGGAGTTGCGGTCGGGCCTGTTTTCTGGAGAAGGTGACTTTGAGGTGTCGCTGCAGTTCCGCACGGAGAGGCGGGGTGAGATGATCTTGCTGTTCGCCCATGGCGAGGAGGGAAAGTCGTTCGTCACGGTAAGTACAACCAACTCGTTGTTTTTGCGAGTTCACCCTTGTGATCATTTTCCATCGCTTGCATCTGTCTCCACGTCACTCGTCTCAGCATGAGCGCTGCATCGTGCTCTCGTGTGTGTGGTGACGCTGTTGTCCCACAGTGTGTGCTCTCCGAAGAGCAGCTCCTGTTTGCCGTGGCCACCGGCTCCCAGACGGCCTTGCTCAATGCGACGGTGGGCACGAGCTACTGCGACGGGCGGTGGCACACGGTGACAGTCGGCAGGAACGCCTCGCTCATCTCCGCCTCCCTGGACGGCGCACCGGCGGCCAGCGTGGTAGGCGTGCTGGGAGACCTCAACATCACGTCCCCTTTCTACCTGGGTGGTGTGCCACCGGGCCTTCCCGCTCAGGGCCTGCTCCACCACCGCATCTCCCATCCAGGTGATTGCCGTTCACGCACGCGGGCGCAGTGCAACTTAACCCCGTGCCGTAAACGTCACGCCGCCACGCAAAAATTCAAATGAGCTAAGTTGCTGCCGTCTGTGATGTCTTTGAGAAGAGTTCGGAGGCTGCATCGGAGCCGTGAGCCTGATGCGTGGCTCGGCGGTGGAGCTGGTGCCGGCGTCCGTGGGTGCGCGGGGGGTGAGCCTGGACGGGTGCCCCTGGGGGGGCACGGCGTGCCGACCCGCCGGACCCTCGCTCGTCTACAGCGGCACCCGCGGGACGGCCCTCGACACGGGGCTCGACGCCTTCACCGGTCTGCGGCCTTCGCACCGCACGGCCGCAACGTTCGCGCTCGTCTTCGGCACGGGCGGCCGCGCGCACCTTCCCGCAAGGCGCTCAAAGCGTTTCGAATGTTGTCGTTTGCGCAGAATACCTGTACAGGGTGACGGCGGTCAACGAAGCCGGGTTTGACGTGTCCCCCTGGGAGAGGGTCAGGAGCAGGGAGGGAGGTGAGTTCCGCTCATCGGCTCAACGGGATGAGGCCCGCTGTGCTCCCCGATGGGGAGGGTGGCTTCCCGAGGCGTCGGCCAAGATGCGGAGTCAAATTAACGGCGTATAAAAAGTTAAGGTGACGGAAAGGGGAGGGATGGCATGGGCCGAGAAGGGCCCAGACAGAGGACGAGGTCAATAGCAAGGGCAATATCGTGAGGGTGGCCGTGATTGAGTAATTAGATTGTACAGGAGATACTGTGATTATATTAAATTAACTCAATTTGCATTGAAATCGCTCCCTTTTTAAAGTTTGCTTGCATACATTATACTATTTTATCGGCTTGAAAGATAAAAAAAAAATGGGTTCCTGCACATTTATTGGAAATTAACCCCAAAAGAAATGAATGTCATAATTCAGAAGATAACCGCTAATGCCAAAAAAAGAGGGGAATTTTTAAACAGTTTGTTAAAAATCCTAATAATATAGCTAACAGCCAAAGCATGACAAATGGCGAGAGGGTGTGCTGCAGGCAGCGTTATTATATGGTGACTAATGAGCTAATTACAGAGAGCTTATTTGATTTACTGATAAAAAAAAAACCTTCAATTCTTCACTCACTTCACTCCTCACTGGGGAGGGGAAAAGTCTTTGCACACTTTCGAAAGTGCCGCGTCTGTGCTGTCACCTCGGGTTACCGCGGGTTTCGGTGGAGATAGTGCGCGGGGAATGCCTGCGATGATACGAATGCGAAACAAATCACTGCCCGCACTCACTGTTCGTGAAGTAATGACCCCAATCAATACACCAAATTAATCAATTATACACCCCTAATCGCACAAAACAAATTGAAGGATACATTTTAATCAATGTAATTACTTATGGTTCAGGCTGGGTACATGATTGGTAATGGATATTGTCTTTGCCTTAATTTATAATTGAAAAAAAAAATGCAGTCTAGACTGCGGAGTGACCTCCTGGTGTGATCGTTTAGATTCATAAAAGTGGCACTCAATCAAAGTTCGTATACAACGTGGAACGCCTCCGTGTACACAGCGCAAACTCTGCAACGAGTTTTGTTTAAAGGCACTTACGTGGACGAATATATTTAACGATGTAAAAAAAAAGGAACGAAAGCGGGAATTATCTCGCGGTAAGGAGATGGAATTTGGTGTTTTGGTGAGGACAGCTGGAAGAGCGGCCAAGTGAAATATGCAGCCCTTTGCAGGAGGAAATTTTTTTTGATTTTGCTTTTCTTACAAGAAGAAACAAAAAAAAATAACGCGACCTGCGTGCAATTTTAGGACAAGCACTGACAATTTAATGAATCGCCTGCGACTGACAAGCACTGCGATGTGTTTATCCTGCTTCAAGGGCTTTTACATAAGTACAGCGAGTAGCCAGTAGCCTGGCGGCCTGCACGCAGCTCACCACCACCCAGTGTCGCCATCCATTCACGAGCCCATGCAGCAGGCTGCTGGCACATCGCTCTCATCACCCTCGTCACCCTCGTCACCATCATCACCCTCATCACCATCGTCACCCTCGTCACCCTCATCACCATCGTCACCATCGTCACCATCGTCACCCTCGTCACCATCATCACCCTCGTCACCCTCATCACCCTCATCACCCTCATCACCATCGTCACCCTCGTCACCCTCGTCACCATCCTCACCATCCTCACCCTCGTCACCATCCTCACCCTCGTCACCCTCATCACCCTCGTCACCCTCGTCACCCTCGTCACCATCGTCACCATCGTCACCCTAATCACCATCATCACCCTCATCACCATCGTCACCCTCGTTACCCTCGACACCATCCTCACCCTCGTCACCATCATCACCCTCGTCACCCTCATCACCCTCATCACCCTCGTCACCCTCGTCACCATCGTCACCATCGTCACCCTAATCACCATCGTCACCCTAATCACCATCATCACCCTCATCACCCTCATCACCCTCGTCACCATCGTCACCCTTGTCACCATCGTCACCCTCGTCACCATCATCACCCTCGTCACCCTCATCACCCTCGTCACCATCATCACCCTCGTCACCCTCGTCACCCTCATCACCCTCGTCACCCTCGTCACCATCGTCACCCTCGTCACCCTCGTCACCCTCATCACCCTCGTCACCCTCATCACCCTCATCACCCTCGTCACCCTCGTCACCCTCGTCACCCTCGTCACTCTCGTCACCCTCGTCACCCTCGTCACCCTCGTCACTCTCATCACCCTCGTCACCCTCGTCACCCTCGTCACCCTCGTCACTCTCATCACCCTCGTCACCATCGTCACCCTCGTCACCCTCGTCACCCTCATCACCCTCGTCACCCTCATCACCCTCATCACCCTCGTCACCCTCGTCACCCTCGTCACCCTCGTCACTCTCGTCACCCTCGTCACCCTCGTCACCCTCGTCACTCTCATCACCCTCGTCACCCTCGTCACCCTCGTCACCCTCGTCACTCTCATCACCCTCGCCACCCTCGTCACTCTCGTCACCCTCATCACCCTACCCTCGTCACCCTCGTCACCCTCGTCACCATCGTCACTCTCGTCACCCTCGTCACCCTCGTCACCATCATCACCCTCGTCACCCTCGTCACCCTCGTCACCCTCATCACCATCATCACCCTCGTCACCCTCGTCACCCTCGTCACCCTCATCACTCTTGTCCCCCTCGTCACTTACGTGCTTGCAAGACTGATCTGTGGCACTGTAAGTGGAAGGTTGACTCGGCCCATCAGCCCTTTAGATCAATCAATTCAAGGAGAACCACTTTGTGAGAAGCCTACAGTGGTAGGTCTATGGTTAGCCTCATCCTCACCGTTAAAATGTAGAATTTCCACCGCTAGATTAGGCTGGCCAATGGAGATGAGCACCGCTCGCTCCACGCTTATTTGAGCAGTGCGGCACTTTGGCTTTGATGGGAGATAATGTGACCATGCTGCGTGACCCCGTGACTGACCCGGCCGCTTCCCGGACCAGCGAGCGACTTGTCGGTGTGCGTGTGGTGTCGCTGCAGCCCCCGCTGAGGTGAGACCCCCTCATACTGCCCGCGCCATCACCGCCCTCTCGGCTGAGCTGCTGTGGGCCGAGCCGGCGGCGGTCACCGGTGTCGTCAGCTCCTACGAGCTCAGGGCCTACGACGCAGCCCATCCCGAGCAGCCGCCCGTCACCGCCGCTTTCAGTGACACCGCCTCGTTGGACGGTGAGCCGCTGATGTGGTCTGTGAGGCCCGGACGCCTTGTTAGGCCCACGAGTTAGAACACCTCCACGAAGTTGGGAATGAGCCAGACACTCATGATGATCATCGTCACTTACGGTGAATTTAGCACTTGCCCACGCGCTGATTTTAATCGCTCCGTCTCCTCGGTGAACGTGCTCTCCAATGAATTCCCTCCCTTGCTTGGCTGCCACTTCGTCATTATTCTTAAATATTGGCCAACATCCCTTGAGCCAGCTCCACATGGATTACGAAATGAGACGAGGAACAAAAACCGCCGCGTGCGTGAACGTGACTGTGCATGTCGATATTCTGCGCGGTGGTAGGACTTGGAGATTCCTCCGGTAACGATTGTTCACCTCAGCCACAGCATTCATCATTCTATTGTAATACACAACCGGTAGCAAATTTTCCTTTTTGATAGAAAAAAATGAATGGTGTTGTAGTCCCGCCTGGCTTGTTAAGCGTGTGTGTGTGCGTGCGTGTGCGTCTGCTGCAGCCCTGGAGGGGAGGCTGGAGGGTCTGACCCCGCACACCAATTACAGCGTGACCCTACTGGCCTGCACGGCGGGCGGCTGCACGGAGAGCAGCGCCTCCCTGCTCGTGCGCTCCGCCCCGCAGCAGCAGCAACAGCAGGGTCAGTGTCGGGGAATCCCTCGCCTCGCCACGCGGCCGCTCATACCTGCCGCCACCCTCGCCACCCTCCACCTCCTCCATGTCACTCGCTTCATTCCGTGCGCGTGTGTGTGTGGCGCCAACCTGTGTATATTTAAGCTAGAAATCGTACTTGTCTGGCAATTATAAAACATTATTTCCCAAGGGGGGGGGGGGGGGGGGGGGGGGGGTGGTGTTAATCTTCTCGTGGGTGGCTAGTGGATTACTAATGGGTGGAACAAAAGGAGAAAAAATCCTGTCAGGATTCCTCTTAGCCGTGACCACCTCTCGAAGGCCGGGAGCTGTGAGCGTCAGAACAAACGCGATCGGCGGCGAGAGATCGGCACCCGCCGCTGGGTTTGGCCGGGTTGGGCTTTCCTTCGCTGAGCCAGATCACGGCGAGTAGGGAGGAGAATTTCCCGAGGCATAATTGTTCCATTCATCTTGAAACGAAATGCATTAGGTGCGCTTCTTAAAGGGCCGACGCCATCAGAGACCATATTGAAAATTGATAGGCCTTTTAATTGCTAATGAATTTTCTGTGAAGAGATTTTAATTATAATTTGCTCAAGGCGGTGTGGCGGCTGGCGATTATTCCTGATAAGCTTCCAGTGGTATTTGGACAATGGCCAGTCTAGTTGCTGCGGGTGCGTGCACAGTGGAGACCTTGGAGGAGGAGGAAGAAGGGCCATTGTCACGCGCGCGCGTGTGCGTCGCCGCTCGATTCGATGCCGCGTTTTGATGGCATGCAAATTAAGAGCCACGAAGCCCTCTCCAGCGTGCCTACGTACATTTGAACAGTTAACAATAGTGTTTTTGCATAATTCAGCATTACCCGTTTAATTAAAATTAATTTATACTTCGAGCCAATTATTTGAAATGCTCAATGAGGTGATGCAGATGCAGTTAAACCTATGAATACTGTTGATTCATTTCCCCCCCCCGCTCCCCCCCATCCTCACCAGAGTCTCGTCGGTGTTGGGCTGCAGTGTTTTGATTCAACCATTGATAATATCTCCGGTTACATTTTTGTTACCATTTAAAGTGAGAAGAATTGCACAAGGAGGCGCACGCACGAGGTGATACAGTACGGCAATGCGCCAGCGTGTCGTTCATCTCCCGCCATGGCCTAGCTGCCGCGAGAGACCAGTTGTTCACCATCATCATGAACCCGAAGCAAAGCAACCGGGGCCCCGAACCTACGCGACTCTGGGTGTCCCCTCACGCGTGCTTCTGTGATGTGACCTTGGGGCATCGCCGTAGCTACCACATTGGAGGCATCGCCGGCGCAGCGGCCCAATTTGCTCTGTGCGGGATCTGCGTGGGTCATTACCCCGAGTGGCGTTGGTAGTAATCTGTGAGAGAGCTCATCATTTCTTACAAGCTCCTACCACCTGCCTCATGCGATGGTACAAAGACAGGATCCTGCGAAAGAGGCATAGTTTTGTTTTCCGCCTTGTCGGTGGCGCAGGTGAATGTTTCATATTTCATGGGCAGAAGTGATAATTGATGATTATTATTATTGCTGTCTGCCTCCGTACATTTGTTTCAAGCTGTGCTATGTAAGTGGATGATTTACTACACGTGGAAATGTCTGCGAGTGTATCTGGCTTAGTATTCGCCGTGTCATATTCAAAAATATCGTCCCTGCATGTTCTGTCACAAACTCAAACCTCTTTGTATGTATGTATGTTGAACTTCTTTTGCACCGTACTAATCTGTGCCATCTCATGAACTCGGGTTTCTCTGCTGGGATTTTACTATCAGTGTGAACGAAATATACTGCTTCAATCAATCGGTCAGTTAGTCAATTCACCAGACAATCAGTTATTCAATAAATCAATTCATCAGTCAAGCAGCTATTCAATCAATCTATGAAGACAATGCAACTCGGCGAGTCAGTTCTTTAAATCAAGAGCTGGCTGTAGCTTGTGAAAAACACAGAATCCCTCCACATCTTGGCAGTAACTGTCGAAATACTCTTAAGTGCTCAAATACAAAACGGTACGATTACGGTACCAATGCCTCAAAGTGACATGATTGCAGTAACATGGCCACGAAAAACAATGACATAAGCTAACAATGTGCAATGCAATACAATTTGCATTTTAACAGCGATTAAATGTGACCGCGTCCCTCGACGCTGTACAACAAAGTGGGGTAATGCATATGAGAGGTGCCTGAGGAAAACTGGTGCTTGAACGTGCAAATACTGCATCACTTGTAGTCGTGGAAATACGCAGCCACGGCGAGAGGAAGTCACACCGAGAGCTCACGTGAATTGGTAACGTTTACTTCAGTGGGGGACGTGTGTTTGCAAAACAGGGGCGTGAGTGAGAAGTGTGTTTGCTAAGAAAGATGTGGCTCTTGCGGGGACTGGTCTATGGAAATATTACCGCAAGGCTCTATGGGGGAGACGAGCATAGGGGCCATCCATTTAGTGGGTACGCATGGAGGGGGGATGGGACGTTAACCCAAATGCGTAGCTTGCGTATGGGGTGGGGGGGGTCTACTGGCAATGTACGCAGAGGAAACGGGGGGGGGGGGGGGGTGAAGCCTCGATAATAATTTGTCTACATTGGCCTTCAAATGAGTTAGATAATCCGGCGGTGGACTGTCTGTTTGCTTAAACACGTTAATATTATTCATCCTTGATCGTTTCTGCGTGGATTGAATATCGGCCGTTCTATAGGATTCGGGGGGTGGGGGTGTAAAAAGTCCGCGTGCGTACAGGGAGGGGGGGGGGGGACTCAAGTTTTGACGGATTTTTCTGCGTACCTCCTCAATGGATGGCCCCACACAGCCCGTGCGCTGCGCTCGCATGCGCTGCCGCATTGAGGATGAATCATTCACTTCAAAGAAAATCGTTCGAGGCAGTAGGAAGGTTTTACTGGTAGGAACCTCCTGGCTACACCAGCCCACAGGGGATTATTGTGTCCGTCCGTCGTGCAGGGAGGGGCTGGGTGGGGAGGGAGGGGCTGGGTGGGGACGGTGGGGCTAGGTGGGGAGGGGAGGGGCTGGGTGGGGAGGGTGGGGAGGGGCTGGGTGGGGGGTGGGAGGGGTGGGGCTGGGTGGGGAGGGGCTGGTCACCCCGTGGTGCCCTTATAAAACTCAACGTTTAACCTACTCACGCCGGCTTGTGTCCGCCCTCACAGTCGGGCATACTTGCGGAATACACCACGCCGCCGTTGACCCTGGCCATTGACCGAGCAACCCAACGTTCCTACCAGCTCCCTCCGCAGGAATGTGTTGACGCGTCGCGAAGTTCTGAGACCAGGGCCGCCACCGCGAGCCTTAGTCGGGTTACCGCCGCCCCAAATCATCGTCACCGCGGCCGCCCTGCGGTGATTCTTGTGAGCGGGGGTTGTTGGGACGCGGGGCGAGGAGGGCCTAGCGATGGCCGCACTGGCAGCTTCTCAGGGGCCATCCATTGAGTAGGCACGCAGAACATCTGTCAAAGCTTGAGTCCTGATCCCCCCTCCCTAAACGCACGCGGACTTTTACACCCCCCCCCCTCCCCCCCACCTGAGGCACCCCCTGAATCCTATAGAACGGCCGATATTTAATCCACGCCGGAACGATCAAGGATGAATAATATTGACGTGTTTAAACAAACAGATAGTCCACCGCCGGACTATCTAACTCATTTGAAGGCCAATGTAGACAAATTATTATCGAGGCTTCACCCCCACCCCCCCACGTTTCCTTTCCTATGCGTACATACATTGTGAGTAGACACCCCCCAGCCCCCATACGCAAGCGTACGCATTTGGGTTAACCCCCCTCCCACCCTCCATGCGTACGCGCTGCTCAATGGATGCCCCCTCGCCCCGCGTGCCCAGCAGCAGCAGCGGCAGCGGCGGCAGCAGCAGCAGCAGCAGCAGCGGCAGCGGCAGCAGCGGCAGTGCCCGGGGCCGTGACGGCGCCCGTGGCCGTGGCGAGCGCCACGTCCCTGCTGCTGTCGTGGCCGCCCCCCCCACGTGACCCCCGCGGGGTAACCGCCCGCTACTCGCTCTACCGGGACGCGGCGCTCGTCTACCAAGGCACGGGGCGAGCCGTCAACATCACAGGTCAGCGGCGCAGGGAGAGGGGGGGGACACCCGAATGGCCTTCCTCTGTCAGCCGTCTCACGGTGGAGTAGCCTCGTTTGCATGGGCATCTGAGGGGCCGTCCATAAATGACGTCACGCGATTTTGAACGATTTTTCACCCCCCCCCCCCTTCTCGTCACACGGCGTCACGAAAAGTTAGACCCCTCCCAAAATATATTTCCATTTTGAAAATAAAACACGCTTCACATTGCTTTAAACTATTGTCATTGTAGTGCGTATTTAATGTAGCGCTGCACTCTGATGTTGTAGGAGAACATATTTATTACAAAGTCTATTTAATTACGCGTTGTCTATATTTTTTTTAAGTTGCGCATTTTGATGTGACGTCACATTTCTCAAACCCCCCCCCCTCGTCACACATCGTCACAAATGTCTGACCCCCCCCCCTAGGTGCGTGACGTCATTTATGGACGACCTCTGATTCAAGGAATTAAATGGGGGCCAATCCCCCTCCCCCCCACCCACTGTTCAGTGCCGTCCTCTTCGCAGCTCGGCGTCTGGGTTTTTTTCCATCCCAGCTTAGGTGTGAAATTATTTCAAGGAAATCTAGAAATGACGAATGATAGCATTAGTCCCTTGTTTACACAGAACAAAAAAAAAACCTCGTTGCATTTAAAGATGATTCCTGGAGGGTTCTGAATTGCAATTCCTTAAATTATTATATTTTTTTATTAAGAAGAAACTAAAATGCTTGGTGAAACACACACATTTCAGGGTTAAACGCTACAGATATGTACAATGCCTGGGCTACGTTGTAGCCTTGCATACTCGGCACCTGGATCTCTGGACGGTCCACCACACCTGCTTGTAAAGCAGTGGCTCTTCACCTGGGGTGCACGCAACCCCTGGGGTGTGAGATGCCCTCTCTGGAGGTGTGAGCCATGGCAGATGTTTATATTTTTGTAAGTTAAATCATCCAAACACAAATTCAGCACAGGCACGTTTAGGGGCCGTCCATAAATGACGTCACGCACCTAGGGGCGGGGGGGGGTTAGACATGTGTGACGAGGGGGGGGGGGGTTTGAGAAATGTGGCGTCACATCAAAATGCGTAACTTTAAATAAATATAGACAACACGTTCTACTTTATTAAGTAGACTTTTTAATACATGTTTTCTCCTACAACATCAGAGTGCAGCGCCACATTAAATACGCACTACAATGACAATAGTTTAAAGCGATTTGAAGCATGTTTTATTTTCAAAATGGAAATATGGTTTTGGGGAGGGGGGGCAGAGCTTTGTGACGTCATATTTGAGGGGGGGGGGGTCTGACTTTTTGTGACGCCGTGTGACGAGGTGCGGGGGGGTCAAATATCGTCCAAAATCGCGTGACGTCATTTATGGACGGCCCCTAATAGTACAACTACTTTGTTTCATAAAACAATTTGTATTTTATAAACATTGTAACTGTCTTAACGATTGAGACGCAAAGGGGGTGTGCGAGGCCGCAGTAACGGTTACGAGCCACTGCTCTAAAGCACCGCGTGACCCAAAGCGACCAAACATCCTCCTCTTGTGGCAGAGACATCCCCGAGTTCAGACAAGAGCTTGCATCTTGAATCCCTGCCTCACTTGATGCAGCAAATCTGGCTGTGACGGTCCCACCTGATGACGGAGACTTGTGTTGCCTCCGAAACGTCGTGATTTTTATTTTATTTTAATTAATTTTAATTTCATTTTTTACCTACGTGACTTTACCGAAAGAACTAAGAGTATGAATCCTTGCAGTCACGAAAGCTTCAAATCTAGAATTGAAGGGGTGGGGCTTCCTGAGCAGTAGGCGTGGTTAGGAGAGGGGGCGGGGGGGGCTATGAGCAGTGGGTGGTGGCCACTCACGTTGTGGGTGTGGCTCTGTGAAGGTACCGCAAACGCGTGTATAACAGTCGACGTTTCGAGCAATGGCCCTTCATAGCGCGCATCAGTGAAGAAGGGCCATTGCCGAAACGTCGTCTATTATATATCTTTTTCTTTTCAAGCGGCCTTATTGATGAATAGGTTGATTATTTTTTATTTAGTTATGTTTGTGCACCACTGCCAACGCAGTAACAGCCAAAATAATTGCCGTAAAAACTGTGCGCCACGTGTCCCAGTCGAGCCTGCCAGCAATGTTAATAGCTTTAGGATTGCAGGCACTTGTGTGTGTGCGCCCCAAACCCACCTCCCATCGCGTGGACCCCATGTGTCTCCGCCAGGCCTGGGGGTCTTCTCCGTGCACACATTTGTGCTCTCGGCCTGCACGGAGGGCGGCTGCACCAACAGCTCCGCCGTGACGATCACCACCGCCCAACTCCCGCCGACACACGTAGCGGCACCCACACTCACCGTGCTGGACGCACGCTCCATCGCCGTGCGGTGAGCCCATCACCTTGTGGTGACTGCATCACCGTGCGGTGAGCCCATCACCTTGTGGTGACTGCATCACCGTGCGGTGAGTCCCATCATCATGCTGTGAGCCCATCATCCTCACGTGAGTCCATCACCTTGTGGTGAGCCCATCACCTTGTGGTGAGTCCATCACTGTGCGGTTGGGCCGACACCGTGCAGTGAGTTCATCATGACATCGATCCATCGTTGCCATTTTAGTTAAAAATCGTTAGTTCACTGAAAATCAGATGAAGGAAACAAAAAATGCACGTGTAAAAAAAAATTCTGGGCTACTCACATTTACTTAAACATAAATAATTCGAAGTATGATGTGATGTTTTTTTTTATGAATACAATAGCTACGGCTATGAATGTGGCGATTGTACAGCGCGCCCCACTCGGGGTTGTGTGCGGATCCGACCTTTGACCCCTTGCAGGTGGAGTGAGCCCCTGGAGCTGAACGGGGAGCTGCACTGCTACGAGCTTTACGCCATCGGGGACAAGCCCGGGCAGGAGGAGGAGGGCTCCACATGGCCTGGTGATGGAGAGAAGCCCCCAGTGTGGCCTAAGCAGGTGGTCGAGGTTCATTATGAGGAGGATGAGGGCCGGCAAGAGGCGGCCGTGGCTGGAGGAGGCGACCCTCTGGCCTTGCCAGCTCTGGCCTACGGGAAGCTCCTGTACAGCGGCGGAAACGCTACCCTGGAGCACCGTCTGTGGCGGCTCATCCCCGGAACTCTGTACCAAATCCGGGTAGCTGTGAGTGTCCCTCTGCACCGCTCTTCAACACGGTCGTTGCCACGTGCGACAGCTCAATTTGTCACGCGTTGTAGCTCAGTTACTTCGCATCGAAACCAACACTTTGTTGTTGATGCTTCGTTTCCCGTGGCCATGGATTACATGCACATGTACAGCCCTTTGGCAATGCACCGCACCATGAGGACCTCCATCACTTTGCTGCATTGCCGTCAATGGGCCAGGATGCAGCCCGATTGTAACTTGCGGTGAGGGTGAACGTGGATCGAGGCGGCGGGCGTGCATGCGTGCTTTGCGTGGCGTTGGCGCGGTCTTCGCAGGCGTGCACGCGCGGCGGGTGTCGCGTCAGTGAGCCGAGTGCCGCCCGCACGGAGGAGGCGGCTCCGGAGGGGGTCGCGCTGCCCGTCGTGCGGTCCCCAGCTTCAGGCTCCCTGCTCGTGTCCTGGGGCCCACCCGTCCGGCCCAACGGTGACAGCACTCGCAGGCCCGCGCGCCAGCGTATACGCCACGCACAACCACGGACACACTGGCATACGCATACGTGCCAAAGCATACGCACCGATATATGTACACCAGCGTATGCACAACCGCGTACTGCAACATCGGCAGCAAGACACAAGCCAACATATACGCGTGGCCCAAAGACAACTACACTCACGCGCATTGTTCTCAGGCATTGGGTCCGTTGGTAGCCATGCGGCAATGGGGGAAATTCCACGTTCCCATGGTGAAGGGCGGTATTTAGAAAGGCAACCACTTTCCACAGAGTTACATTTGAAAATATATATATACATTTTATTGAAAACAAATTACAGAATGAGTCTCAAGTGCCTAACCAGTCATAATGCAGACATGATTCCTTGTAAAAGGTTTCAGTTTGGTGTTTTAACATCTCAACACCTGTTTTGTTGCCAGAAAAAAGGGGAAAACCTATTCGCATATTTTGATGCTGGCAAAGGAGGTCCCATAATGCCTAACCAAGACTGAACATTTGCCTTTCTCATGTTTTGCGTTGGTAATTGAAGGATGTGATCATCATCGGGCTGCAGTGGATGCTGCTCTGGACTCCATTTGATCAGCTTTTCCCAAATCGCGTCATTGCGTCACAAAGCGAAACTCCCACTACGTCTCGCACAGGAACACACGTCTTCGCGAAACCACACGATAAGCAGCAATTCAGTGCAAGCGTCCCCCTCTCAATGTTTGGTTGCATTACTGAATCAAAACAGTTGCTTTTTAATCCAAAACCAATGCAGAGTTGTTTACATGCACAAGCTTGCATATAAATGTTCGGCATTGTGAAATCTACAAAACTGTCCAATCATTCGTGGCTTGTTGCGCTACCGAGGTCGCCTCGACCGTGGCTTCGTTGGCAACTCGGGCGCTTTTCCGGCCGTCTGCTGACACCTGCTGGGCTTGCAGGCGGCTGCCGCAGCTTGGCGCTCTCGCCAATAAATGGAGCATGTCGCGGGCATTACCGCGACTCCTCCAACGGCGCCGTCGCTTAACGCGGTTGATGGTGTGCCTTGGCAGGGGCGATCACGAGCCACGGGCTGCTGATGAACGGCAGCCTGGTGCACGACTCGCCGCACTCCATGAGCTACCGCGCCACCGGGCTCGCGCCATGGAGCCCGCACACGCTCAGGGTGCGCGCGTGCACGGTGCGCGGCTGTGCTCTCGGAGCCCCGGTGAGTCCCGGCTTTGGGCTCGCGGCCAGGCCGAGCGAGCGAGCACGCCAGACCGTCACCCCCACGGCTCGGTCACGGGGCGGCACGCCATGCCTCACGGGACTCGCTCGCGCACGCCGATCAGCGACGTACGCCGATATCGCTGCTATTGCGTACTTGCAAACAATCCGTCAATGCGGAGCAAATTGTCCGCGCGCGGTGCGGACACCGACTCGAGCAGGAGGAGGAGATGCGCACATGAAGGATGTGATCATAGAGCAGGGCTTGGCACGGGCGTGCCACCGCACTCGGCGCTCGGCCCTGCGTCGGTGAGGCACGGGACCCAGGGCTGGTCTGTGTGTGAGCGAGTGCGGGCTCCGCAGCGTGGGGGACCGGCCGGTCAGCGCTTGACCCCTATTTGTCTGGTGCGCCGTGGGTGCCCTAGCTTCATATTCCGCTTCCGGAGATACGAGCTGCAAATTTTCCCTTAGAGAGCCCCCTTACTTACCTGCAATATTGCTGCTAAAATTAGCATTAACACCTAGTGCCTAGCAGGCACTTTATGCTCGAGTGTAATAATTTACAGTCTCTGTGGGTGATGCTAATGAGCCATGCCTCTGGGGTCCTCCGGAACGAGCTCAAAGCAGAACCAGCAAACTTGATATGTAGCTGATTAATGTTCAGCAGTGTCCAGTTAGAAGCAGCTCATTTAAATAACTATTTTTAGAAAATTGATTTTGGCTGTCTGTGAATGGAGCTCTGTTTGCTTTATTGGAGTAAAACTCTTAGGATGGCAGAAATGTATTTTATCTCTCCACCAGTATAAGCTTCACTTGTTTGTCTTGTGACAACTGGAATGGCACAATTTTGGCCATTTTGTTACATGTATGTATGTGTCCATGCACGCACGATTCCCGCTCACGGCCAATACTCGTGATGATAATCTGAATCTGTCCTGGGCCTCCGCTCGGTCGACTCAGCCTCAAAGGATTACCTGGTGCGATGTGTGAACATTGCCACTGGGGAGACGAAGGCGGCTGGGTGTGGTGGTGGCCACCCACCCCTTCGTGTGCTGTGCCGGCCTTCACAGCACTTTCCCCAACAGTCTGTTCAGGCTAGAGGGGGAATCTTAGTCTCTTGTGCATGCTGCTACACATGCATGCCTGCATTCAGGCATGTGTGCTTACACACCACAAGGTGGTGCATCTGCCAGTCCTGTTCCGTGGCCACTTGCAAACAAGCGTTTGACACTTCGCTTCCAAAGTGCGCCTAGCCTGGCGCAATAACTGCGGCTAGTGGCAGTCGTCATTGTGGGTGCTTCCGTGCAATGGTTTGTGTGCGTGTGTCTGTTCTTGTGTCTAACCCTGACCCGCACCCGCGCAGGTGGAGGCGCGCACACAGGAGGCCGCCCCTACAGGTCACGTGGAGCTGAGCGTGGCCACAGAGGACGCGACTCGGGTC
Organism: Lampetra fluviatilis; assembly: GCF_964198595.1. Classification (NCBI taxonomy): domain Eukaryota; kingdom Metazoa; phylum Chordata; class Hyperoartia; order Petromyzontiformes; family Petromyzontidae; genus Lampetra; species Lampetra fluviatilis. Next base: position 2,593,816 of record NC_136281.1, read on the forward strand.
ACGTGGCTCGGACCCGCGCAGCCAAACGGACGACTCACCTACAGCCTCACGTGCGTGGGGCCCTTCTACAGCCGCCCTGGTGGGTGGCTTACGCGACAGGTCACACACACAAAGATAAAGACCACGATCCTCCGAATAGCCTCAGCAGACTTTTGGGGCAAGTGCTGCCAGCGAGTAGCACCTAAGAAGGCTGGCACGGCACACACGTACACACACACGTACACACACACGTACACACACACGTACACACACACACACACTTCACGTGCGAGCCGACTCTGAGTTAAAGCCCGTCCTGCCACAAGAACATTGCCCTCAGACATTGAGTATCAATTTGACATTTGCTTTCCTAATCAATATTCATGTGTAGCTGCGATGTAAATATTAACCCTCCCAGGGAATTGATGGATTTTCACAATTCGGGCGTCATAATTTGCTTAATGAATGCATTGTTTAGCTTATTTTTCCCAATCTCATATTCTTGGAAATAATTTCCCTTCTTCGTGACCTTACCGAAAGAACCAAGAATTCCTGCAGTCACGAAAGCTTTAAATCACAATTTCCCAATTTCGTTTGCATTGATCTTAAATGTTTTCCCCTTACTTTATTTCCCCCAAACATATAGGTTTCACTTATTATTTAACAAATTATTATTTTTCACACAAACTCAATGTTTGTCGGCGTCGGCATCGACTTTAACCGATTAATTTGCGCGACCCCTCCCCCCATCCCCCGCCCTCACGCGTGAACGCGTCGCACGTTCACGCGTTTCCAGAGAGCGGTGACTCGAGCGTGGTGGAGGAGTCCCGCGAGGTCCACAGTGGACACGAAGCCGGCGTGTGGGTGTTGGTGCGAGGCCTCGTGCCCCTGTCGTCCTACTCCTGCTCCGTGAACGCCTCCAACAGCCACGGCCACGTCCTGAGCAACCACGTGGCCACGCGCACCCCAGCCGGCGGTCAGCTGAGGCCGCGTGTCGCGCGGCACAGCGCACCCTGCTCATGGCGCGCGGCACTCGTAGTGCACGCCACTCGTAGCACCCTGTATCATAAATCACAGCATTTGACACAAAACACGTATATTGGGGGTTCAAAACCCACAAACTTGGGTCTATTACATGACTCTGTCTTCTCGACAGACCTGTTCTCCACCTGAGGACGGCTGCTTGCGTTGTGGCAGAAACGTCGTGAGAATTATTTTATTGTTTTCTTTTTATTATTTTATTATTTCCATTCTACGTGACTTTACCGAAAGAACCAAGAAGATCTATTACATGTGTTTGTCGGAAGCATTTCGACAAGATGAAATCTAAATTGCGACGGAATTATTTTCCTGAAGCCATTGCCTTTTCCGCTTCCTTGTGCTGCCCATCTGCTTCCCGACGCGCGCTGCCCCCCGCGCGCCACCCCCTGCCCGCTGCCCCCCGCGCGCCACCCCCTGCCCGCTGCCCCCCGCGCGCTGCCCCGTCTGTTTCTCACTCACGTCCCGACGGTGCGCGTGTGCGCAGCCCCTGACGGCGTGCAGGCCCCGAGCCTGACAGCTGTCAACTCCACGGCCGTGCGGGCGACGTGGGGGGCCCCGGCCCCGAGCAGTGCCCCGGGGGAGCTGCTGTACCAGCTGCAGATGCGCAGAGCAGGTGTTCCCGATGGCGTCGCAGAGTAAGACGCCACTGTTGCTGCCGCTCCGCTTAGTGGCTCTGCGGAGGCCATCGCCCCCGAGAAGCACGCATAAGCGCCGCGTTGTTATGGGCTCAGTAACCTCAGTGCCAAACACAAGCGCTCATTTTAGCTTTGTGTTTTTTTGTTTATTGTACCGGTGCTCTGGTCCATTACCGTGTAAACTTTGCACGGGTGCGAGTGGCCGTACTTTTTTGTCCCAAAGTGGAAATGAGAGCAGAGTGGAATGCTGATGCTGTGGCGTACGTGCTGGTCTCTCGCCTCTCTCTCCCCTCTCTCCCCTTGGCCGCAGTCTCTTCCTGGCACCGTCCACCGCCTCCAGTATCACTGCGGCCGCACTGCAGCCTCACACGCGCTATGAGTTTAGATTAATTGCGTATAACAATGTTGGCAGCGGCACGAGTAACTGGAGCCAAGTGGCCACACACGAGGACTGTAAGTAGACGATGTACTCTCTGTTATGGGCCTCTGTGTGAATCCTTACACTGTTAAATGCGGTTCATTAAAATTAATACAAATTTTACTTTGAACGCTCCGTCATTAGACAGCTGTGCATTGCTTTCAAAAAATATAAATGGATTAGTTTATTTCATATGTTCTGCAGTTGCGTATGTATTGTGTTCCCACGTTGCACCCTGGCAAGTCATCATGCCTGAGCAAGTGAGAGTAACGTGCGTTGCGGTGGGACTCTGCTTCACTGGCTGTATGCTAAAACCTCCAGCTCCTGGAGCTATGGAGGCCCCCACGGTGTCCGTCCTGGACTCCAGCACGGTGCTGCTGCGGTGGCAGCGCCCGGCGCAACCCAACGGCAGGCTCTCCCACTACGGCGTCTACTGCAACGGCTCCCTCTGCGGCGCTGTGCCCGGCAGCGGCACGGAGCTGGCTTTCAGAGCGGGCGGCCTCCGCCCCTTCTCGCCGTACGCCTTCGCCGTCGAGGCCTGCACGCTGGCGGGTTGTTCCCGCTCGCCGGATTCCCTGCCGGTGCGCGCCCTCCCAGCCGGCCCCGACGAGGTGCCGCCGCCGCCGCCGCTGCTGCGCTCCCGCACGCCCGGCTCCGTGCTGGTGACGTGGCGCCGCCCGCAGCGGCCCGGCGGCCCCGTCGCGCTGGAGCGCCGCCGCGCCGGCTCGCCGCTCGCCTCCGTTGTCGTCGCCACGTGGCCGCCGCCGCCGTCGAACGCCGAGGGAGACGCAGCTGGAAAAGAGATGGAGTATTTGGACGAGTCGCCCGACCTCGTTCCGTGGACCGCGTACGAGTACCGCGTGCTGGTCGGCACCGCCGGTGGCGTTGCGGCCGGCAGCGAGTGGAGCCGGGTGACAACGCGACACGCGCGCCCCGCCGGGCTGCGGCCGCCTCGCTTGGAGGTCTTGGGGCCCGACAAGATTTACGTACGTCCCCCGAGCACGCGCCTCGCCCGCACCTCCCGGCAGCGCAGCCGCGCGCACGGCCCTCACCGGCACGTGCCGACTCCGCAGGTGCAGTGGGCGCCGCCTCTGCAGCCCAACGGGCGGCTGGCGCGCTACGAGCTGCTGGCGCAGGGCGCGCGAGCGGCGGTCGGCGACTTCTCGGTGCTCGGCCACACGCTCACGGGCCTCGTCCCCTTCACTGACTACGCCGTCAGCCTCCTGGCCTGCTCCAGCGGGGGCGCAGACCTGCCCGAGATGGCGGGGGGCCGCGCAGAGAGGCCGGGAGACGCAGTCGGCACAGATGCGGCAGAAGAGGCGCTGTGCACGGAGAGCGATCGGTCCCACGTTCGTACCCCCCCGGCAGCCCCCGAGGGGGTCGTTCCGCCTGTGGCCACGCCCGCAAGCGAGTCCCTCGTCGTCCTGTCCTGGCAGCCGCCCGCCCGGCCCAATGGACCCCGGCTACGGTAACCGAGGCCGGCAGCGTTTGCTGCGTCGTGCAGCGGTGGCGTGGTCGTAGAGCTCACGCTGCTGACATCTACGCACGTGATCGCTTTGAGTCACACCTTTACAAAAAACACGTAATTGCAGATGGACAGTGGTTAAACGGTAATCAAGGTTTGATAGAATAATAAAAATGTTCGCTGTGCTTGGAATACAATGGCCTTGTTACCAAGAGGCAAGAGGTCTGTGTATCGTGCTCTGGCAATTTGCGCGCAGTGAGAGGCGTTCGAGAAGTGTGAGAAGCTTGCGCCGCGTGCCGTGCGCTCTGCAGATACGAGCTGCTGCGCTGCAAAGTGGAGCAGCCCCTGTCAGCGTCTCCTCCGAGAGACATAAACCTGTGGATGAGCATTTATCTGGGAACAGATCTTTCCTTCGAGGATAAAGGACTCAGCAGGTAATTAATGGATAACGATTCCTCGAGGCACCGGTTTCATGGCGCTGGCATTGTTTAGAGTCGTGATTTATGTGATTTACGATGCTGGGTGTCTGGGCTCCGTTACTGCTACTACGACTTGCAACCCCCCCCCACTCCCTACCCAAAAAAAAAGCACAGCCTGGGACGCTTTACAAAGTGCTTCACCGTTAGACTTTGTCATTCGAATCCAGCGGCGCATTTCAATTCGGTTTCACGGTTGAGCAGCTGGAGTTAGCGCAGCACTGCAGTGTGCGTGGCAAGCGGTAGTGTAGCGGTAGTGCGGTGGTAGTGCGGCGGTAGTGCGGCGGTTTGCACGCTGCGCTACAAACCCAGAGGCCCGAGTTCGATTCCCACCCACGGTCAACATAAGTGACGATTACCTTAATTCCCACAAGTGGCAGATTGAGACGAGCCCGAAGTATATTTACAGATTCTTTGTCGATCTGCCGCTGGATGAGGGCCTCTCCACACTGTACGGGTCATGGAGGTTATTTGACCATACTTCACCACGTTGATTAGTGTGCGTTGGTGAAGGTGTAAGGCACATACGTGGCAGCATATAAGTACAGTATAACAAAATATTTTGCTTCACTGCCTGACACGTAGCCGCCACAGCCTGGAACAACAAACTGTTGTGCATGGTGGTCACACATCCAATAATTATTCACGCTCAAACCTTCTTAGTTTACAAGATCTGAATTGTGGGCACATTTACGGTGATTTGGCCGTAAGCAGACCCCGTAGCATATGGGTTGCCTACTCAAACCCTACGTTTGCCGAATACATTCACATCTACATCCTTAGAGCAGTTGGCTTGCTGGCTGTGTGACCGCGTGCGTGGCCTTGACACGTCTCCGTGGCTGGGCTCGGCAGGTTCACACGCTACGCCTACCGCCTGCTGGTGCACAACACGGCAGGCTCGGCAAGCAGCGCACCCGTGCTGACCGACACCCTGGCCGGCGTGCCCCTGTCCGGGAGCCATCTGGAAGCATACGCCCTCAACCACACGGCCCTGGAGGTCAACTGGACCCGCCCCGGTGCGTGGCAGCCTTTAGCGCAGTTCTCTAATACTCAGACAAGAGCCCATTGAGACAACACATCACACCGCAATTGCCGTTCCCTCCTGATAAACTGTGCGGTCATGGTCGTTGACAAAAGGTACAATTCTAAATGTAGTTGATAAGCAGACTGGTTGTCTGACACGCAGACGTTAGTCATTAATTCTTCGTGAAATCACTGCCTTGTATTGATTTGGTGTTTAGAATATTTCGCTTTCTAAGACTTTCTGTCAACAGTCACTCCGTGGAAGGTGGCTCATTCAGCGATGCTGCCCCCATTGTTCACAAATGCCTTCCCCTAGCCATTTGTGCTGTCGACCCCCCACCCATTCCATGCCAGGTTCATGAATGACTAACTCCCTGCTTCTCTGCACAGCGTCTTGAAATGCGGTCGCACTTAGATCCCGTTATACACCCACGTATTGTCCTACTGCGACGAGAGTGGCATTGCATGGGATGTGTCTGGGGTGCCGGCGTGCGTGCCTTGCCAGGACTCGTCGAGCTGCAGGGCGCCGTCACCGCCTACACCGTCTCGATCAACAGCAGCTTCTCCGCACGCTCCCTGCAGTTTCCGCCGGGCGCAGAACGCGCGGTGATCACGGGGCTGAGCGCCGGCACGCTGTACCGCGTCTCGCTGTCCACGTCCAACGGGGCCCACGCTGTCACCAGCAACACACTCCACGTGGTCACGCCGGACAGAGGTGAGCGCCGGGCAAGACCCCCCCGTGCTCTCGGGGAAGGAGGGGGGTGGACAGAGTGAAGAGAAGAGGCAACACGAGGCAATCGATTTTCCGTGAGGGCGCGGGGGGCAAGTGGGCCTCTCATCTTCGCTACGCTAACATTTCCTGTTGCTGGCCGGGGGCAGGTCAAGTGGTAAAAGCTTTAGTTGTCACAAGACGAGAAATCAATAGTGGTCCCAGCGAGAGGAGCACGGGGACCCTGGGAGTTGATGCTGTGAGGGAGCGATTGGCAGGGGCGGCCACACGCGGGTCAGGTCGCTTCAATGCAGCTCGTGCACTCGCCTGAGATCATTCTAAAGAATATCGCTGCTGTGTCTCAGGGTGCTTTTTGTCCGTGATAAATTAATTAGTAGAATGCTTAAACATGCAATGTACCCGATATACAGACAGCATCACTTGTCGTGGTGTTTGTGGCATGTTTCACAGCCTACCAGTCACAAAGTCAATGGCATTAAACAAATAATGACAGAACAATTAATTCCGTCAATTCATTGGTCACATTTTTTCCACCAACAAAAAACCCACCACGAGCAATTTCTCACCAACAGGAGTGCATTGTAAAAGCCAAACGGCGATATTTGTGATTATCGTACGACCATCGATTACTGCTGAGCTGTGTTTGTGCGTGCGGATCCATCCAACGTGTGCACGACAGAGCCGCGGTTTTGCGTTTGTGGACACAAGCGAGGGGTTTCCGGCGCGCGGCACAGCGGTGTTCAGACTCGTGTGCGCCGCATCTCAGTGGCGCATTAACGTGTCTGGGCAGTGTTTGCGTATCGTGCCTCTCTGGCGTTCACGCCGAGGCAGACTCTGCTTCCCAGGTGCTTACACGTCCGTGCGGAATGTCTCAATGGTATTTTACATTTCCGTGCAGCGTTCATGTCGCGCGACATGCATCGGTGTCTGGGCAGTATTTGTCGATGCAAAAAAGGGACGATCTCGCAGAATCAGAATCTGTATTTATCCTGGAGAAATCCGATGAGCTATGAAGCGCTTCTTCACAAGATGTCCAGTAGGGGCAGGTCGGAAACGTATCTCTGATACGCCGATGACATCATTATGTATGTATGTTGAACTTTTTTCACACCGTACGTAGCAAAACGCGCTAATCAGAAGGTGCAGAGGAAGGACAACAAACTAAACACAAAAAGAAGTTCTAAAGAAATTAGTTTTGCATACAGATTTAAAAGTGCATAGCTCCAGTGGCTTCCTAATATCAGAAGGAAGAGCGTTCCAGACAGCCGGAAAAGCGCATCTGAAAGTGCGCGATGCGGTGACTGACTTTTTTCGATGGCGAGCCAAAAGCCACTGCGAGGATGACCGAGATCATCAATGACGAGATCAGCAAGGTAATAACTAATCATGGAAATGAGTGACGGGGAGTTATTGAAGAACTTTACAAAAGAGTGCTGCAATGTGCGGCACGAGATATATCTGAGCAAAACAAATGCCAGGTGCAGCAAGTTAATTGAAAATGTAAAAAATACGTTTGGAGGGAAACAACTGGAAAACACTGAAAACGTCATATCCAGCGGCATTATTGAAGGTGGTCTATTATCCAAATGATGAAATAAAGAGGGGAAGGAAAGCAGAATGGTGTGCTTTTGGAAAACTGAAATGGATAATGAAAAGCAACTTCCTGGAAAGGAACAATTTCAATCGGTGCATATCACCTGCCACATGGGTGTGATCAAAAGCATGGGCAATCACAAAGGAAAATGGAACAAAGGCTGACGAGCACCCAAAGATGCATGGAGAGATGCAAGCTGGAAATTATACTGAGAGACGGAGAAAGCAACACCTCGATCAAGGGAACAAACAGAATCAGAGACAACACATTGACTCTTTAGGAAAGTAATTGAGCTTGGGAAAGGAACATGATTGGAAGGGACGATGGTCAATAAAAAAGACCGGTAACTGAATGGCAGCCAAAGCAGGGAACACACCCTATAGGATGTAAAAACTACGAATTATTTTTATTTCACCAGGTAAAGCCCCACAGAGCTATGAAGCTATTTTTCAGAGGCAACGTGGTCACAAATGATAGCGCAACGACGTGGCTTATCATGTGAGAATTTAAAGCAGCCAAATACTCGAAACGAGTGTTTCTAAATGTGGAGGAAAGAGGTGCCAGGGTCGGGATCAAACCCGTGACCTCCTGCATACCTGGCGACAGAGTTAACATCTCCTAGCCACTGACGAGATTGGAGTGGCGAGATCTGGTCGTGTGCAAGAGCAATACGGATTGAAGCATTACAGGGCTGTGTGAAATGGGACATCAATGGGGCAGGCCGCCATCCACCAGTGGCTAGAACATGGCTACGTGTTTTGATTTGGCCATGTTTGTTTGTTGTAGTACGGAGTTAGACTGTTGGCATTAATCTGAGTTGTCTTGTGGTTGTTGTTGTTGTTGCTTGACTTTCATCCCATTGGGAGTTTTGCACACAGCGTTGGTGTACGGTAGTATTATTACTTTTATTAATTTTTATTTTATTTTTTCACCTACGTGACTTTACCGAAAAAACCTAAGAGTATGAATCCTTGCAGTCACGAAAGCTTCAAATCTAGAATTGGTGTACGATGCTTTTTCTGGAATTTTTGCTCCTTTTTTTCCTAGAATTTCAGTTTGCACTTAGTCACATAGTCACTTTAAGATGTTTTATTGTTCATGTTTTAAGTTTTTGTTTGTTGCGGTTGCACCCGATTCAAGAGCCGAATGGCTCACAGGACTGCACCTAATAAATGAACTTGAAAAATGAACTTGAAATGGCTGATGGCGAAGGTGTTCACACAAACACGGGCCGCGTCTTCGCGAATATTGACATTCGTGTGCTCCTTGTCCGTGATGTAAGCTCCCTGTCCGCGTGGCGCCCGCTTCTCCAGCAGCGCCGGAGGGGTTGGCGCCCCCGCAGGTGGAGGTGCTGAACGGCACGGCGGTGCGCGTGGCGTGGGCCGCCCCGCCCCGCCCCCACGGCCTTGTGACGTCATACGCGCTGGTGGTGGATGGGCACCGGCGCAGCACCGGCTTCCGGGAGCCCGGCTCCGCCATCGTTGGCGACCTCCAACCCTTCACCGCTTACGCCATACAGGTTGCGACCCTGCGTGGCGTGGATTGCAAAGGTCGACTTGCGTTGGGGAGTGCTCATGTCTCTTTTTGGGGGGCTCAGCCAGTTATGTAACTTCCACATTACTGTGCCAGGGGCAGTGTGAACCAGAGTACAAGAACTCATGGCTTCGCACAAAGTGGTATTGATTTTATCACTCTGGAGGGATGTTGATGGCCTGAGTTGACTCTTGACCGCGATCCGAACTGATGACCTTGCGGATGTAAGCTGCATACTTTTGCCGAAGCGACATCCAGCACAGGTTGTAAAAATATCCCTTCTAAATAAAGGGGGGTTTGCATTGAGTGTAATTTTATTGTCACATGCACTTAGCATAATTATTTTAAACAGCTTGTCAAAAAGTATTGCTTTTACATGTCCTGCTGCTAATGAGTAATGATTCGCAAAGTCAATGATTGAAACATGCTCATGGAACTTCATAAGCAACCGGTAATTAAATCACTCGAGTGCTTTGTATAAATATAGCTTTGGAAGCGTCTTAAAAAGATTGAATCCACAGAACAGCAGAGGCCCTCTAATCTGGATTAATCATCAGCAGAATCTAACTGGACTCACAAGAACCGCTGACAATTGGACGGCGATTATAAAACCCAGGCAGGGCAAGCGATGCCTTGTATGCAGGATACCTGTCGCATTTGGGGAGCAGTCAAAATATGATTGTAATAGTATCATTGAGATACGGGCCTCATGTGTCATCAGTACGGTCGTGTGGTCACCTGTGCTGCAGATGATCTTGTGTGACGGTGCCACGCGGAACCACGAGGGTTGAGGACGGGGGTGGCCTTCACAGTATTCCTCGTGTTGAGTTGGCGGCGTGAGTTCATCTCCAGTAGTCTCAGCCACCTTGTAAATCACTAATTAGAAAGAGTGCATACATTCTATTTTAGTGCCGTTTACGGGGGGGGGGGGGGTGGGGGGTTGTCCGGTGCGGATGCCCCGCTACTGATGTGATGTGTGTAATTGGCCACCGGACTTATTAGCGCTCACCATTCTCATTAACGCATCGCTCAAGCTGCGTCGCGCGTCAAGGAGAGGAGCTGGGTGTCGTGGCCTCAGTGGGGGGGGGGGGGGGTGGTTGAGGGCACGGATGTGCGGATGCTGAAACGGACACTGCCGCTTCGCTGGGCCAGCGCGTGAGGGGTGCCTCCTGCCACTGTTTGTGTCACGTGCGCGTTGGCTGCAGGTGGAGGTGTGCACGCGCAACGGATGCTCGCTCAGCGACTCCGTGGCGGTGGCGACGGTGGAGGAGGAGCCGCAGGACGTGTTTGCACCGCGTCTCGGGGTCCTCGGCTCAAGGTCAGTGTCCATGCCGTCCCCGCTTCCCCCAGCCCCACTGTCACCCCCCTCTCGCCCCCTCCAACCACCAGCCCCCACCTCCCTCCACTGAGCTTCACCGCAATGCGGATTCAAACTCTGTCCCGGCCATCACCCACGAATAATTATCCCCCAAGACAGGGTAACGGTGGTGCGTCGCTTTGAATAAGGCCTACTTGCACTGCCAGAGGTGTGAAGGTGCAAGAGTCAATTAAAATTACATTGACGGCTCTGATTTAATTCCAACGATGTAGCAATCGTTTACACGGAAAAGCCTCGGGGAGCGATGCCAGGGCTGGAGCCGTGGCTCTTTAATTGAACCCGACGACGTGACAGTACGTAACGTTAACTTCTGTGTTGCTGAGCTTGGAGAAGGACTCATGTCTTGAAAAGAATAATGAAAGGGTCTCGCAGTGTTGCACAATTTTTTAAAGCGAATCGTCATGATAACGTGAGCCATGTTTACACTTGAACATGTTTTTTTAACTAAATTGCCAACTGATGTGCGTGCGTGTGTCCGCGTGTGCGTGCGTGCGTGTGTGCGCTCGTGAAGCGCCGTGCGGGTGGAGTGGGACCTGCCCGGGCGACCACGTGGACTCCTGCGGGCGATCTCCGTGCGGCGTAGCGCCATCGTGCCGTGCGCTCACCGCGCGGAGGACTCGTGTCCGCAGGGAGAGCGCACGGACAGGGATAGAACGTGCGGCTCTGCCTGTTACTCCCCTATCACACAGGTGACAAGGCTTGCATTACCACCCCACTCTCACACAGGTGACACGGTCTGCATTACCACTCCACTCTCACACAGGTGACAAGGCTTGCATTACCACCCCACTCTCACACAGGTGACACGGTCTGCATTACCACTCCACTCTCACACAGGTGACAAGGCTTGCATTACCACCCCACTCTCACACAGGTGACACGGTCTGCATTACCACTCCACTCACACAGGTGACACGGTCTGCATTACCACCCCACTCACACAGGTGACACGGTCTGCATTACCACTCCACTCACACAGGTGACACGGTCTGCATTACCACCCCACTCACACAGGTGACACGGTCTGCATTACCACTCCACTCACACAGGTGACACGGTCTGCATTACCACTCCACTCACACAGGTGACACGGTCTGCATTACCACTCCACTCTCACACAGGTAACACGGTCTGCATTACCACTCCACTCACACAGGTGACACGGTCTGCATTACCACCCCACTCTCACACAGGTGACACGGTCTGCATTACCACTCCACTCACACAGGTGACACGGTCTGCATTACCACTCCACTCACACAGGTGACACGGTCTGCATTACCACTCCACTCACACAGGTGACACGGTCTGCATTACCACTCCACTCACACAGGTGACACGGTCTGCATTACCACTCCACTCACACAGGTGACACGGTCTGCATTACCACCCCACTCACACAGGTGACACGGTCTGCATTACCACCCCACTCTCACACAGGTGACACGGTCTGCATTACCACCCCACTCACACAGGTGACACGGTCTGCATTACCACTCCACTCTCACACAGGTGACACGGTCTGCATTACCACCCCACTCTCACACAGGTGACACGGTCTGCATTACCACCCCACTCTCACACAGGTGACACGGTCTGCATTACCACTCCACTCACACAGGTGACACGGTCTGCATTACCACCCCACTCTCACACAGGTGACACGGTCTGCATTACCACTCCACTCACACAGGTGACACGGTCTGCATTACCACCCCACTCTCACACAGGTGACACGGTCTGCATTACCACCCCACTCACACAGGTGACACGGTCTGCATTACCACCCCACTCTCACACAGGTGACACGGTCTGCATTACCACTCCACTCTCACACAGGTGACACGGTCTGCATTACCACCCCACTCACACAGGTGACACGGTCTGCATTACCACCCCACTCTCACACAGGTGACACGGTCTGCATTACCACTCCACTCTCACACAGGTGACACGGTCTGCATTACCACTCCACTCACACACAGGTGACACGGTCTGCATTACCACTCCACTCACACACAGGTGACACGGTCTGCATTACCACTCCACTCTCACACAGGTGACACGGTCTGCATTACCACTCCACTCTCACACAGGTGACACGGTCTGCATTACCACTCCACTCACACAGGTGACACGGTCTGCATTACCACTCCACTCTCACACAGGTGACACGGTCTGCATTACCACCCCACTCACACAGGTACCAGACAGGACCCACCATTGTGAGCTCTGCTTAAAATCCAATCTCTCATCACTTTATTAGAAGAAGAAATCTACATTGGGCCATGTTCATCCACAAAATCCTCAATGGCAAATCTGTGCTCTACTTTGCGAATTAATGAACCCCAATGTCAAATACAACAAACCTAAGGCGAACATATAATTACCTTTTAACTATCCTAAGAACAATACTTGGAATCGGTGACAAAGACTTTGCCATTGCAGCTCCAACGTTTTGGAACAACCTTGTTTCCTCCCTTACCATCGTACATCTTCAAAAATATTTTCAAGCAGAAGATTTCTGCTGGATACAGCCTCATTTGCGAATGTGATTTGTAAATGAATATTTAACAATTGATTGAGTTACATTTTAACGTACAATTTTTATTGAGGGACTGTGTTGTTTTTGTGTGGTCTGGGGACTGTTTTTGCTGTTGTTTTACTGCCTTCCAAAAGCTTGGGAGTTGATAATGCAAATTCAACTAATGATTTCTTTTAATTATAAAAGGGGCACCACGGTGGCGAGATGTTATCCTGCTCGCCTGGTATGCAGGGGGTCGGAGGTTCGATCCCGACCCTGACGCCTGCTGTTTATTAGGAGTTTGAATGTCCTCCGGATCCTCTGGTTTCCCCCTCCACATTTAGAAACATGCATTGAGAATATTTAGATAATTTTGCTGCTATAAATGTCCAAATGTTGGGTCACTATGTTGAGCTATCATTTGTGACCAGGTCGCTTCTGAACAAGTAAACCCGTAAAAACAACGTTTTTCACTATAAATCCTTTATATGCGTGGCGGCTAGAGTCCTCTCGTCCTCTGGCTTGAGATGGCTGCCACCTATGGGTCAGATGATTGTCTGCCACCATTAAGCAATTGGTAATTAAATATTTAATTTGTTTTCCCTAAACAGTGTAAAATTTAGGAATTTTTTTCACGAACTTAATTGTCACACACAACGAGTCTGTGTGGAAAATGCCAGCTCGATTGGATCACGGGAAGTGGGTTAAAAAACGAGCGAAAGATTTGCACGGTCCTAAGCAAGCAAGCGAACTTAATATAAAGGATTTAAAAATATATTCGCCTGTCGAGGACGCGGGGATCGATTCCGCGACCTTTGGCATGGGAAGCAAGGGCGCTACCAACTGCGCTACTCCGCCACGGCCTGTGGAGGGGTTATGCTCTGGGCTCTTATACTGTGACGTTCAGCCAAAGCGATGAATGAGTTCTATTTGAATATATGTAAAATACATTTTTTTTGCCTAAAAAGTGTAAAATTTTGGGAATTTTTCACGAACATTAATTGTCTGGCACAACGAGTCTGTGTGGAAAATGTCAGCTCGATTGGATCACGGGAAGTGGGTTAAAAAACGACCGAAAGATTTGCACGGTCGTAAGCAAGCAAGCACGCAAGCAAGCAAGCACGCAAGCAAGCAAGCATGCGAACTTAATATAAAGGATTTAAAAATAAGTTAACACGTCAGTGGGCTTTGGCTGGTAGAATGGGGATGGTTTCGTTTTATTTATATGTTTGGGTGATTTGTTTACCTCTCTTGTACGTTGCACTACTATCATGTGTTCGTACTGTTTCTTGTAACGTTATTACCCGCCCATACTTGGACATCTTTGAAAAATAACTTTATTGCTCATCGGATTCCTCCACTATAAATAAATATGCTGATTCTCATACAGGTAACAGATTCTCCTTTACCACTCCACTAGCACAGGTAGCAGCCTCCATCACCACTGCCCGCTCAGTTACCACAGCCACTCTCTTGACACAACCACCACCCACTCACACAGTCACTCTGCACTACACCAGCGCCTCGGTTGCTGGGTGTTGTTCGGCACGCTGCGCCATTTCAATATTCGCTGCACATTGTTGGGTGCGCTGCGTGTTGCCAGGTTTGTTGCGGTGGAGTGGTACACGAGGCCAGGCCCGACTACGCATGTTGCGACGACCGCCTTGTGCTGCTGGAGGGTGGACCCTCGGCCGTGTGCTGCGGGGGGCGGTTTCACCGGCCCCTGGTGGAGCACACGTGCTGTGAGGGCCACTACGTCCACGTGAGGCCAGGTAAGCAAAGCCCGGTGGTGGCGGCAGCAGCAGCAGCACCGGCAACACTTACACCACCCAGCCAAGCCCGGCGGCTGCCAGACACAGGGGTGCACGTGCCGGGGTGTACAAGTACACTCCACTGCTGGATGAGGGCCTCCACAACACCGGGCGAGTTAAAGGTGTTTTGCTGGACAGTACGGGTTGGTAAATATGGGGAGCATAGATGTGTAAGTACCAGAGGTGGGACAAAGTCATTGTTATGCAAGTCGAGTCGCAAGTCATCAAATTCATGACTCGAGTCTGACTCGAGTCCAAGTCACATGACTCGAGTCCACATCTCATAGGTGGGACAAAGTCATTGTTATGCAAGTCCAAGACGAGTCGCAAGTCATCAAATTCATGACTCGAGTCTGACTCGAGTCCAAGTCACATGACTCGAGTCCACATCTCATAGGTGGGACAAAGTCATTGTTATGCAAGTCCAAGACGAGTCGCAAGTCATCAAATTCATGACTCGAGTCTGACTCGAGTCCAAGTCACATGACTCGAGTCCACACCTCTGGTAAGTACCATACAGAATACAGCGCAATGGATTAGGATGCACTGCCCTCTGATACCCTCCGTGCGGTCACTCATCCAATAATAACCTTATATCCATGGATATCAGCCATCCAAGCACTAACCAGACCCAACCGTGGTTAGCTTCTGAAGTGCGTATAGGCGAGTGCCATTCCGCCGGCACCCACGGTGTGCAGTCGCTTAGCGATGAAGAATCACAGCTCGAGCTGAGTCCACGTCGGCAGCTGTACGCGTGCGTGCCCCGCTCGTGCGCTGCGCAGGAGAGACTTGCTGCTGGGACCCCGAGTGGCGCGAGGTGGCGGTGGGCCCGGGGGACGCGTGCTGCGGAGCGCGGCCGTACGCGCTTCGGGGGCAGCAGCAGCAGCTGCAGCTGTGCTGCGGGGACGCGCTGCTCGACGCGTCGCGTCCCTCGTGCTGCGGGCACCGTGCGCTGGGCGAGGGCGAGACGTGCTGCGGGGAGGGCGAAGCAGCCAGCGCCCATCTCACCGTGCCAGGTCGCGCAGGCACCTGCCGCCACTCGGGCAACAACGCTCTCCTCCTCCCACTCTTAAACGCAAAGAGGGTTGTCGCACGGGATAGTTGAGCCTCGCCTGTACAATAATAATAATGATGTATTTATATCTACAGACATCTTTCAATGCGTCGGTTGGTCGGGGTTTGGCGAAGGAGGACACCGAGGCCAGATGTCACTCGCCACCGATGGTGGCCGTGGCCAGGCATTGAACTCGGTTCTTTGCTTTCACGGCGCGATGCGCCCCCCCCCTCTCGCCTCTACGTTGCGTTAAGAATGCCTGGGGTTGAAAACGGGTGTTTAAATGGTAAAAACATGAGTGACCACAATGCAAATAGTAAACATACTCTTTTTAAAATGTAACTTTGCAAAAAAAATGTTTTTTTACAAATAACATCATAGTTTTAATTGTTCCAATATAAACATTAGTTGGTGGGCGCAGGTTGAGGGAGCTGCACTTTGTCGGTCATGATTTCCCTGCCAAGTCTCTGTGGTCGTTCTCAGATCTAAATATAAAACAATTAGGGCATACAAACCTTCATGTTCTTTCAAGGAGCTGTAAAGCAATGGTCTGCTGCTCCTAACGGCTTTAACTAGGATATTTCCATGAGCGTTGCGCGAGGGTTACCTGCCGTGCGCCCATTAGCCTTAACTGTCCAGCCAGCGATTTTGACGCATCAGCAAGACCAGGATTAATCCATTTGCAGAACGTCCATGCGTCTCGTGAACGAGCAAGGGCGGTTTGAGGGCGTGGGTTTTGGAGCACTTTGGAAATGGATTTACGCTTGGGGCCTTAAGCGCGGGCGTTTCGTAGACCGAGAGATGTTTACTTTCCTTCAGGTCACATTTAAAATACGAACCACAAGTGGTGGGCGCCCTGGATTAGCACGCGAAACAAATTGCGGAGCTCTCGCTCCAATTCACGTGCCATTAATTGCACCTCTTCGACCTTGCCAAGGTATGGTAGCGTCACCGAGCAGAATAGCCGGAGTGGAATATTCCGCGTAACGGAGGGGTTACGGTGAGAGGAGCCGCACGGTTAAGGCACCGGACGGAAATCAGCTGCCGGCGGAGGATTGTCGATGTGTGCCTGAGATATTAAATCACTTAGCGTAAAGTGACAGTGAATTAATTTGCCTCCTAAAGCCCAAGCGCTCCTCTGAGTGTTTTAAAAATAATGCTGTGTTTGAGCTTTGCATAATTATGGCATCCGATCGTCAGCGGGTACGGTCTAATGGCCTGTGTGCATTTGCGAGGTGTGTAATGTACAAAACATCTGTTTTACACAGCGGGTGCCTCTCATGTGGAAAATTAGGCAAGTTAATGTAGCTTTGCTAAAGAGGAAGCATGGTCAATAACGTGCATGGGAGGTAATACGGGCTGATTATCTTTATTTTGCAAAGTGTATCATCGGTGCATTGTCTTCAAGGACCTTGACTTCTTGCACTGCTCTCTGCGAGAAGCCCTCAACAACTTTGCGAGCCGCCTGAGTAACGCGCGCGGACCATGATCCCGCTCTGTCCGCACGCCGGCGCCAATATTGGCGATCTCCTCGCACCTCCTTGAGGTTGGCGCCTCGCTCCCGGGGACGCCCTTTCATGCGAAAGGACAAACACAGCAGGTGCTCGCGAGAGGTGCACGCGCGGAAAGGTGATCTCCGTGTGTCAGCGCGTTCGCATGTGGGTATCACAACAGAAGGTCAGATAAGTGCTTGAAAGGCCCCTACCTGCAATCGCGAAGCCCTTTTGACCATGTTTGGCTGCTCTAAATTAGAATGTTACATCACCGCCGCCGCCTTAAAAATGTCAACGCTGTACATTGGGTTTTGTTTTCTGTGCCACGATCCCGCCTATGGCATTCACCATCGAGGACAACAAACGGACGTCTAAGCGGTTACAATGGAAAGATACGCGTGCCAAGAACGATTGCTCTGCCGTCATGTTGAGCGTGGTGTGCGCTGTGTGCTGGATTTATGCTGTGTGGTGTGTGTGCCGTGTGGCGTACGTGGTGTTTCCACCGTGTGTGCACTTTGTGGTGTGCTTACTTTGTGTGCAACCTTGAATTTGTCATCAATCCTCGGTCGCATTCTCTTCCCACATGTCCTGACCTCTGCAGGACCTCATGCCTCCGTCTGCACAACATCTCCCGCGTCTGCAATTTCCCTCTTCCAGCTGCTGTGTGTGTGAGACCCTCATCCATGCCTTTATCTTTTCTACGGCACCCCCAAGTTCCATTGTCTCCAAACTCCAATTGATCCGAAATGCTGATACCAACCTCTGTTATGGACCATACTTCTTACCCGCGCCGATACAAAGAGACCCCCCCCCCACATCACCCCGCCACTCCCCCCACTGGCTCCTCATTCAATCCTGGATTGATTCTGAGATCGCACTCACTGCTTTCAAGACCTTCCACGGACTCGCCTCTGCCACCTCTCTCTCCCCTCTCATCTCACTGCCACCCCCCTTCGTGCACAATCTGCTGGAACTACCAAGACTTTCTATCGAAGCCCCCCCCCCCCCCCCCCTCGAGTCAACTTTTGTTTACTGGGTGTTCACTCCTCTGCTGCCTGCCGACACGAGAACGTCCTTCCCCTACCCATTTGTGCCATCAACTCCCTACCGCTTTTCAAGTCCAGCCTCAAGACCTGCCTTTTTTTTTACTCTTCCTGCGACTGACTGCCTCTCTATTAAAGATATACCCACCGTATCTTGAGATGTTGGTCACGTTTAGACGTTGCGTAATTCCACGTTGTATTTGTACTCTGTGTTCTGTGTGGAGTGCTTGTTTTGTGGTCCATATGCTGCATTTACTGTGCGGTGTTGTATGCCGCGTGGTACGTGCAGAGTTTAAAGGGCGTAATGTGTGGTACGTGCGGAGTTTGTTTACCGAGTGGTCCGTGCGGAGTTGTTTACATTACCTGTGTGGGAGGTGCGGTGTTGTTCACGTGCGGTGTTGTTCACGTGACCGCGTGTCCTCTTCTACCCGGGTGCGACAACAGCAACGGCACTTTACTTGCTTGCTTGGGTATTGCTGTGGCCGGGATTGGGGGGGGGGGTGAGGGGAGACAAAGGCGGCCGGGCGTGGTGCCGGCCACCCACCGCCTCGTGCGCCGTAGGTGCTGCTCGCCAACGGCACGTGCGCTCAACAGTCTGCTCAGGCGACACGGTGGTGGAGATCTTTGTCTCTGGGGTGTCGTCTGTCTGCCTGCCTGTCCGGTGGTGGCAGCAGGCATGGTGTGCTGCGGCGGCGAGTACGTGGCGTCCTCGCTCACCGTGTGCTGCCCGGGCGACAACGAAGACGACGACGAGGAGGATGAGGAGGGGGGCACCGGCACGGCGCACGCATTCTCTTCCCCGGAGGAGCGGGCGTCCGCCCTCGACGCCGGCGCCCGCTGCTGCGGCTCGGAGCTGCTCGACGAGGCCGGGGAGCGGCGGTGCCCCCCTGGGGGGCAGGGGGGGGGGCTGCTGCTGCTGCTGCTGGGTGGCCGTGCCAACGCGACGGTGGCAGCTGCTGCTGCTGCTGGGCCAGCGCGCTTGCAGGTGATCACCGTGGTGGTGGTGGTGGTGGTGCCAAACGGTATGGGACAGGGGTGGGGAACCTTTTATCTGCCAAGGGCCATTTGGATATTTATAACATCATTCGCGGGCCATACAAAATTATCAACTTTAAAATTAGCCCGTTATATTTGGTCAAACGTTTAATTAGCTCACCCCTAATGTGATGGGCTGGAACTGCTTCTCTTTGGTGAGGCGTGTGATGTTAGCTGGTATTGATGATGTTGCTACTCGCAACTGCTTCTCCAGGTTTGCTCCTAGATTTGTTGAATTTCGAGTCCCGCCTGCGGTTGCCTTGGCAGGGCCACACCAAATTATTTCGTGGGCCTCATACGGCCGTTCCCCACCCCTGGTGTAGGAGAAGGAGCGGGGGGGACACTGCGTGTGTTGTTGTGGGAGTAGGGGAGGGGTGTGTGTGTACTATGTGTATGGGGAGCGGTAGTGTAGCGGTTAGCGCGCTGCGCTATGAACCCGGCGACCCGAGGTTGATTCCCGCGCACGATCAACGCCAGTGACGATTATCTGAACCGATCCTGGCCCTCTCCTAGGTCGACTCAGCCTCAAATGAGTACCTGGTGCAGTGTGTAAACATCGCCACTGGGGAGACAAAGGCGGCCGGGCGTGGTGTTGGCCACCCACATGTGCTGGATAACAACACTGTTGCTGCTGCTATGGGGAACGATGCTGCAAGTGGTTAACACCATGAGCCTATGCTCCTGACAACCTCCGTTCGATGCCGAGCCACGGCTAACACCAGGGGTGCAAGTGATATCTTGAAGCGGTTTTTCGACTTCTCTCTGTCGTCTCAATCCCGTGTTGTTGGTCACAACACCCCTTGAATGTCAATATGGGGAGATTTATTGAATGGTTTATTTTGTGCTTGTGGCCTAATTTCATCACCTGGCCACGCAACTTTTGTTTTCTTCCAGACATTTCCTTTAATGGACGAACCACGAATAGCACCGCGTAACGTAAACCTCACGTGGTGTACGTGCAACGTTGCACTGAGTAACGTGCGCGCATCACGTCCACATTGCTCCTTGACATACCACTGACGTGAACGCATCAAGTCTCCATTGCACTCGAGAATACACGATGCTAAAAACACATGCAAATAGTGAACAGAAACATCTCCAACCGTTGACGTGATGATTATTTAAGTCGAGGCGAGACGTGCGAGCTTGTGTTTTTGACGAGGTGGAGGAGAAGCTTGCTGGGTGCTGTGAGAGCATTTCCGCCCACAAGCTCGGTCACCGCTACGCCCCGTGCCCGTGGCCACTGGGCCCGGACAACAATCCCCGTGTTTCTTCCGTCAGGGCCACGGACCTGGCGAGGAAAAGACTCAGGCTGGGCTCCGTAGCAACCGCACGAACGCTGACGAATGCTTCTCTCCTGAGTTGGTGGTGTTTTCTGGCCCCGTCAACGTTACCTCCTTCACTGGTAACACACAGAGCTGTGAGCGTGGCGTGGGTACGGTCGGTGGGTTCTATCGTAGTTGCGTTGTCGCCGTTGCGATGATTTTTACAGGACGTTTCCTCGCGACGATGCCTCTCATCTCGATTTGAAGCTTTCGTGACTGCAGGAATCCATACTCTTTGGTTCTTTCGGTAAAGTCACGTGGGTAGAAAATAAAATGAATCACGACGTTTCGGGCGCAACACAAGCGTCCGTCATCAGGTGGGCTAAGCATGGTCTGCTGCTGAGGCAGTCTGTTTTGAAAAACAGTCTGTTTTATTTTATTTTATACCTACGTGACTTTACCGAAAGAACCAGAGAGTGGCGATGCCTCTCAAGATGTAATCTCCTCCTCGTCACACATAATGGCCGAGACTCAGTGTTTAATTCCGAACCACTAAAATTAAGGTACATGGAGTTACCCTGAGCGTGTATCAAGTAAACATCAAGACGACATTTGTTGTGGAGTAATTTTTTTATTGAGTGAGCTCTTCATTTCAAGTGTGTGGGTTAGTGATGAGCCACGTTGGTCCAAATGAAACTGCATCTCAAGAAATACCGAAACCGTGGGTATTGTTTTCTTTTGTAGCTAGGCAAGATGGCTGGGGAAGGGGCAGAAAGGACGGCACAGCAACTGATTTACACAAAGCTCGTGCATTGCGAGAGAGTCTCTAATTCCCCTTCCTCGTGAAACAGACGCAGCCTTGGCGCCGCTCACAACATACCGCTACCATCGCTGGACCAATGCGGTGAAATCAAGCGGCTGAGTTTGTCACTTAACAGCTGGTCTTGTCGCGTGCGATCGACGATGGTGGTTGTCGGTGAAGAGGCGGGCAGAGTGAATGCGTCTCCACGTCTGTGGATCCCTGGCACACGTGACGTGACGCGCGCGTCTCCGCCTTGGAGCCATGCGGAGAGGAATTCCACACCGAGAGATTCAGGGCAGGCGAAGCCGGCATCACCGCCCCTCGCTCTGGCGACAGAAACCGCTCCCGACTTTAGTGGGCGTTGAACCGCGACTAGACTTGAGCCTGTGCCGCGTGAGTGAGGCTGTCATTCCCTTCCTCGTGGGACAGACGCTGCCTTGGCGCCGCACACAACATACCGCTACCGTGTGGTGGCGTCCAACCGGCACGGCTACGGCAGCAGTGTCCCTCGCCTCGTCACCACTGAGCCCGCAGCCCCCCGCAGCGTGAGCCCCCCCCACTGGAGCCTCGTGCCCGCTCGCCAGGACGCCCTCAGGTTCTCCTGGCAGCCTCCTCGCCAGCCCAACGGTGAGAGCCTTGCGTCCCACGTGACAGGCGCATCCCACGTGGTGTGTCTATCGGTAAACCTCTCTCCTCTATCAATTGTAGTCACCATTTTACCACTCTCCCGTATCAAACATAGCCACGAGTGAACCACTCGCATGTTCCAACCAAAACCACCAGCGAATTTTGTTGACTGGAGCAGTAAACTTGAAGTCCGGTCCTCTTCTTTAATCTCGCTTTCACGCATTTGGCACGGGCTGTGCGGGAACGCAGTCTTCCCACACGTCCGTGATGGTTGTACTCACGTTCTCGATGGCTCGGGGCATGCTGGCTGCCAGCCGCCGCGTGTGGAGGCCACGCGCTGACGGGAGAACGTGCCTACTGACACGGCTCTGGCACGGAGTGCGCGTGGCGTGAGCCAATTGCCTGTCACCAATGCTCAGGGCGCCCATCACCATCTGTAGCCAGGGCAGCAGTGACCGGGGTGAACTTCCAGTCAGCCACTGGGCACTGGCTATGTTGGGCCTGGCACGGGGACGTTAGGGAACAGCGGTGAGCCCACACCATCGGTGCTGTCTGGTTCGTGCAGCGAAGATTTGAAACGTTAATCTGAGTCACTTGCGTGTGTGTCTGCGGGGAGAGGTAGTGCAGTGGTTAGAGCACTGTATTGCAAACCTGGCAACCCGAGTTCGATCCCCACTCATGGTCAACAATAGTGATGATTATCTGAACCAGTTGTGGGCTTATACTCTTAGTTTTTTCGGTAGAATCACGTAGGTAAACATATAAATTAAAATTAATAAAAATAAAATAATGCAGCAAATCTGGCTGTGACGGTCCCACCTGATGACGGAGACTTGTGTTGCCTCCGAAACGTCGTGATTTTTATTATTTTATTTTTATTAATTTTAATTTCATTTTTTACCTACGTGACTTTACCGAAAAAACTAAGAGTTATGAATCCTTGCAGTCACGAAAGCTTCAAATCTAGAATCAGTTCTGGGCTTTCCATATGTCAACTCAGCCTCAACTGAGTATCTGGTGCTGTGTGTAAATATCAGCACTGGGGAGACAAAGGCGTCCGGGTGTGGTGCTGCCCACCCACCCGCTCGTGTGCCGTGCTGGCCTTCATAGGTGCTACTCACTAACAGCACTTGCCCCAACAATCTGCTTAGGCTATTCGGGGGACCTTTGTCTTCGTCACAATAAGTTGAGAGCCTGTTTTAGTTGCACCCCTGAGCTTAACAAGAGATTAAATATTTCCTGACCTTGCGTTGAGAATGGGCCCCACTCTCTCCCCACAAAAAAAGGGGTGGCAAATCCTGACACAGCGAGCAATGGGGGGGGGGGGGTCATTGAATTATTTAATATTCTACTGTGCCTTTTTTTTTGCAAATGAAAAAGATATTAATTCCACTTTAAATTGGCTCATCCTCCAGAGTAATAAAAATGAAGAGGACGTATCCGATTTTGAATTGCAGACGGCGAAGCAATTTCTCGTTTTAAAAAAGTGCTGCTGCTTCGCTTTGGAGTGCAGTGGCTGCGGGTAAATAAGTGTGTGGGGCCTCGGTGATTTGACTTAAAAGCCTGTGACAAATTGGGTGATAGATAGAGTTTACACTCAGCAGCACACGTAATGTGACAATGGACATGCTGTAAAGGTTTGAGATTAATGATAATTAATGTTAATGATGCCGAAAAAATCATTCCAAATTAGCCCCGTGATGGAGGATAATTAGTTTCCGTGATGAAAGTGCGCTGTGACGGAGTCTGCGCTGGGAAGCCCTTCGCGTGACGGCTCACACGAGCGTCGCACGCGCCGCCACCGTCGCCGCCGCCGCTGCGCTCCACTGTAATCCCTCAAATTAAATGTCAACTTCCATCGGAGTTTTGTAAATTTGAAAATATTAACAATTCCATACGATTGGCATGTAGTGCCATCAAACACTGCAAACCCGAACAGCGTATGCCGTGCCAGTGTGGGTTTTTTTTTTACGAAACAGTCTTGGTTTTTCTGTTATATCGTTAAATGATTGTTCTTGTGAATAATGTGTTGGTGAACTTAAATGTGAACACGCACACACAACCACTCGCCCAGTCTGCACTCCTCCCACATCTCAACACACACGACGAGACTATGACCATTCCCTCGCAAATCAAATAAATACCAATTAAAAAGGGCCCTTCCTAAGCAATTAAACACATAGATGGGTCTTTGTTATGAATGCTGTACCTTGTCAACCTGCACAGCGTGTGATGTGCAGGTACAAGTGTGCGTGAGAGGACTATGTTAGGGATGAGGGGTTAGGGTCAAGGACAGAGCAGTTAGGGTTATGGGTCAGGGGTTACGGGATTCGGTCACTGATGAGCCAGGAATGCTGCTTCATGCGCTGACTTGTCTTGTGAGGATTAGGATTTAATGGTCAGGGATTCGAGTTGAGGATTAAGGTCGGAGGTTAGAGTTAGGGATTTGGGTCATGGGTTAGGGTAATGGGTCAGGGTTTTTGTTTGGCTGGGAATCTTTCTCGGTGTGTCCCCGGCTATGCCAGGCCCTGTCACGCACTACGCGGTGGAGCGGGATGGGCTGGAGCGGCACCGTGGATCGGAGCTCCACTTTCTGGACGAGCACGGCGTGATGCCCTTCCGCGTGTACCGCTACCGCTTGGCCGCCTGCACCGTTGCCGGCTGCACCTTCAGCAGACCGGTATGGCCAGCACCGTGGGAGGGGGGGGGACGGGACTCTATCATAAATAATCTATCAGTGTGAATCCTGACTCTGGTGTCTTCATCGCTGCACCATGCTGTGCTGCAATCATAAATGCATCAAACAGAGCGAGCGATCACGTGTACGCCTTTGTGGCTGTGCGTTACCTTGATCCCACTTGCTACTGGAGCGATTTGACCGCCTTTTTGACTGTGCGCCAGGCACAAACAAAAAATCGCAAGCGTGCATGTAGCATCTCCCACAGCAGCATAGGTGTGATGTACATGGATGAGGTTCTCTGCGCAGGCAGTGTAACGGCACTGGAGTCCCACCGGCCGGAGAAGCCCAAGCACCGGTCTGAAAAAAGAGCAGGGATATATTTGATAGGGTGCTCCAAATTCATTGCTTGCCAACCATGCAACGCTACGCCCACTACGGCACCCAGGCAGGGACCTGGAAGAGGCGACCTGAGCTGGAAGATCTGCTCGTGTGAGCTGCGCAGGTGACCGCAGCCACCGCTCAAGGTCCCCCGGAGGACATCGCCGCTCCGGTGGTCACGGCACGGGGCCCCCAGTGGCTCTCGCTCAGTTGGGCGGCCCCTGGCCGGCCAAACGGAGCCATCCACCTCTACCGCATGGTGCAGGCTGGCGCGGGGGTCATCCACACCCACATGCAGGGGCCCCTCCTCCTCAACGTTTCAGGTAATCCATCAGTTCCGGCAGCGATGAACTGGACTGCACCTCAGTCACCCAAATGAGTCGGCTCAGGCTTTTCAAAGTGTCCGCATCAGCCGTAGCCGACAGATTTAAATTTAATTGCATGGAAATCCATCAATCATTCAATTATCTGCGCTCGCACCACCTGACACACTGTGTGAAAGTACCCGGCACGTGCGTTCAGCAAAATCAATGTGAAGTCCCCGTTAATTCCGGGATCTGTAACGAGACCCACTTACAGACTCGCCACTTTCACGACTCCGCGTTGGCATGGCTCGCGGCTACATCTAAATCTCCAGGCCGCGCGCGCTACGTGCGGCACAGGGAATTCTTATTTTTGAAATGAAACGTTCGGTGGCGGGAAGGATGGGGCCTCGCGTCGACTGTGGACAGCGCCGCACATAAGAAGCAGCTCTCGCCGACCCGGCGCAGACAGTAATAACTTTCAATCAAACGCGCCCTTAAGCCGCTCGGCGCTAATAGAATCTTATATTGCACATTTCCCCAAATTAAGTCGTCATCGCCGCCGCCTATTGGTGAAGCCCTGGCGCGGAGGGTGCCGCTAAAAGCTCGGCACGCTCACTTGCCTTCCACCTTCAGAGCACCAGGCGCGAGCCTCAGTCTCCTCCAGAAAGACCTTCCAATCTCTGCAAAGCGGTATTTATCGCTCTTTAATGGGAAGGGAAATTGAGGGCACACCGCATAGAGAAATCCATAATGAGTATTGATACCTTTTAAGTGCGCCCATGAAACCACAGAAATCATGCATAAAATGGTGCTGGCAGCCGCCTGCCACATAGCTCAATACTGTATGGATTTAGTCTGAAGGATAATTGTCCCAGTCATCA
Organism: Lampetra fluviatilis; assembly: GCF_964198595.1. NCBI lineage: Eukaryota > Metazoa > Chordata > Hyperoartia > Petromyzontiformes > Petromyzontidae > Lampetra > Lampetra fluviatilis. The sequence continues at coordinate 2,619,986 of NC_136281.1, forward strand.
GTCACAGAAACATGATTAGGTAAAATAGCAACATTACCAGCTTCATCATCATTTCTGGGTGTAATCTGACCATTCGTTAAATCAGTTGTGTGACCTTTAGTGTGATGGACTGGGGAGGGTGTCCTACAGCATAATGATTTTGCCATGAGCATAATGCCTTCTGACAACTAGCATTAAATTACGTGTGAGGAAAGAAAGCAGAACATTTAAATGCCCCAGGGTTTTGAATAAAATTTTCAATATCGTACGATTTATAACACATTTGTTGGCCTGTCGGGTGTCGCCGAGGTCAGAGACCACCGCGACTTGCTGAGCCGGCAGCTCCAGCGCGCCGCCGCGGTCCCGGTGCGTGGCTCTGGCGTGACACGCCCCTCGGTGGAGAGCGCCGTTTTGTCCGCGTGACACGGCCCGCAACCCCCGACAGCACGCTTCCCGACAGCACGCTTCCCGCAGTTCAAGCTTGGCAGTGGCAGTGCGGGACGCCCTCTGCTGCCAGCCAGCCCGCCACACGACGAGCCACCTGCAGGCTTATGGGTCGTGGCAGCCTGTCACGTCCAGTTCAGACACATCTTCTCCCAGGGATGGCTCCGGCAGAGCACCTGACATAGCTCCTTAAATCTCCCATCGCAGCGCCTCGCTAGCACGGAGCTGACAATGTATTCCACGGGGAAGAGGAGTCCTTGGTGGTGGTGGTGGTGGTGGTGCAGCAACTGGCTGGATTATGAACCCGAGATGTGGAAATGACGGCTGCTCATGAGCATCAATGCCTGAGGATATTTAAACTATTCTTTGCCTGACCCTCATGTATGGATTCCATTGTACTGAATGCGCGTGTGCACTTTGTTCTTTTACCCAAAATACTCTCAGGGCTGGAGCCATTCAGCAGCTACAGATTTGCGCTGGAAGCTTGTACGGCCGGTGGCTGTAGCTCCAGCCCTCTAGCGGATGCCACGACCCTGGAATCAGCCCCCCAAGGTGGGATCCCACACCCCTGCATGTGCACCTGCTTTGGCATCTGTCCACACGTGTGCACCAGGGGCTCTGTGCAGCCTATCACTGCACCGCGCCTCTCTACACACGGCCTTCACTTGACCTCTCTTTTGGCCTCCATGCGACATACAAACACATTTTGCTTGAATTGACCAGCCATCAAAATCGACTTGTCACATTTTGTGTACAAGCCTGTGTGCGTGTGTGTGTGTACGTTACTAGAGCCGTGCCTCGTGCGTGCGTGCGTGCGTGCGTTTTAGGCGTCTGGCTGCACCCGCGGAACTTTGTTGTGAGCAGCAGCATCGTGGAGCTGAACTGGGCTCAGCCAGCGCAGCCCAACGGACGCATCGTGCACTACCGGCTGCACCGCGACGGCCGCCCCGTCTACACGGGGGGCCCCGAGCTTCTCTCCTACACGGACCGCGGTCTCCACCCCAACAGCAGGTGAATGAGCGACACGCAACACCCAGGGCGCGTTACCGCCGTGAACACGTGTACGTGCACAGGCCCTTTTGTCAATCTCGACTGCTGGATGATGGCTTCCCCATGCCGTGCAGGTCAGTGTGGGTCGGTGAATGAGAGCACCATAGATGTCAGAGCGTAGTAGAGCACAACAATGGATTTGGATCGACTTCCCCTCACGAGGCAGCCTACAACACCTGTTTTTTTGCACGGTGGTCACCCATACAAGCACTTTTCAGTAGACCCTGCTACCTTTGGCCGAACAAAAGTTCACCTCGCAAGCAAACCCCCGCAGCTCCAAATGCGCCTGGATATGCCGCGCCAGACATACGAAAATAAATGTGGCGGCTTTTCGTTCAGCCGCAAATCTTCCTGACGCGTGGAACAATATCGCTGCTTGTTGGTGTCTCTGAACCACGTCTTCTGCATTCTTAATCGACTCCTCAGTACGTTTCTCAGAAAACATTACAATAATGGTCTTGAACGTGCCCTTCATTTATTAGCTACCTAGTTTTAATGAGTTGTTAATTTTTCCACAAATGTATTTAATTATATGTCGCTTCCCTTTCAGCAACTACTTCTTTTTTGAAAGTCGCAGTGTCTCAATGAGCTCAACTAAAGCTATTGTTTTATTTATTGGGGTGTATGAGGTGTGTGTGTCTGTGTGTGAAGCGTGTATGCGTAGTTTGTAGCGTGTGTGTGTGTTTGCCGTGTAATGTGTGTGTTGTGTAGTGTGTACTTACTATGCGGTGCGTACACTACGTAGTGTGTCTGCTATGTAGTGTGTCTGCTATGTAGTGTGTGTGCTGTATAGTGTGTGTGTATATCATGCAGTGTGTATGCAATGTAGTGTGTATGCTGTATAGTTTGTGTATATCATGCAGCGTGTACACTATGTAGTGTGTGTGCAATGCACTCTGTACGCTATATCGTGTGTGTGCTACGTAGTGTGTCCATAATATCCATAATACGTAGTGTGTGTACGCTATGCAGTGTGTACGCTATGCAGTGTGTATGTGCAATGTAGCGTGTGTGTTTGTTCATGCGGCATACGCGCTGCGTGTCCCTACACGCCAGTCCACGTGTTCTGCTCGTCTCGCTCAGCTACGTGTACACGCTGGAGGCGGCCACCTCGGCCGGCGTGGGCTCCAGCGCAGGTCACTGGGTGCGGACGCCCCCCTGGACCCCCGAGGGGGTCCCCGCCCCCCACGACGTGCGCGTGCTGGGCGCCCGCTCCATCCTTGTGTCGTGGCGCGCGCCCGGTGAGGGTCCCCTTCCTCCTCCTCCTCCTCCCCCCCCGCCGGCAACGCTCACGCCAGCCTTTTCACATTTGCGCGTTTTGAATTTAGTTTCCTCCTCGGGCAAGTTTGAAGGCAAGCGCGTGCACACGTACCCCTCTTTCTACACAATCCATATGAGAACATCGCGGCGATTAGTCACACCGCATACACACGGCACGCGGTCGTGACTTTTAGCTGCGGCAATCCTTCATTGGCCCCGTGCTCTGCTCTACAACTTCATTGAATAAACGTCAAGGCTTCTCGGGAGATCAATGGTAACTTGCATTGACATTTTGCTGCCTTTGTCTCATTAGCGGTGTTTAACCTCGCCGTCCCCGTGGAATACAATGTCACTGTGAATCTGGGCTCGGCGAGGGAAATGGCTTTCTCGGCGGCGCAGTCCCGGAGCCTGCTGCTGGAGGGCCTGGAGCCGCACCGACGGCATGAGCTGCGTGTTCTGGCCTGCCAGTCAGGTGAGGCTCCCGGGGCCACGGACCCCCCCCCCCACCGCCCGCACCGCGTGGCCCCCAAACTCGCGGATCGATACGCTTCCGCTTTCATGTCGTAAATGAGCTTCGCCAGGACGGTCCGTTGCAATCTTTGAAACAAAGAGATGTGTTTTCTTGATAACGGCACCACAAAAGCTTTTATTTACAGATTAAATGGGCTATTCCTGGCCAGGCCAGATAACTTCGAAGCAATTACGTTCGGTAATCATGGGTTCTTTGTGCGCCTCTCAATAAGTGCCAGCCACCTACATTCGTACGTGTGGTGGGTCTTGCAGAGGGATTGGGGATAAATTAAATAATTGTAACAAGATTATTTTTGGTAAATTCTCGCAAATGTGTGATAATGGGCTGTATAGTAGACAGGAGGCCATACGACCAAATCACCTGGAATGTGCCCAGTCTCATCCGATCTCATAAGCTCAGCAGATGTGAGCCTGGACAATGCTTGAATGGGCAACCACCATGCATAACACTGGTGTTTTAGGCTGCTTCAGGGCTCTGTCGTGGACAACGGAGGAGAGTGCAGAACATTTTTCATTTCAACTTGTAATGCGCCGCTGAACAGTCTTCACTCTCTCTCGAAGAGAGAGAACGACTCAGAGGCGCAAGGTCCCACAGACGAGCGGGAAAGGTAGCCACACGGTCAGCCGGCGCCAAATTCCCCCCAAGCTCTGCGGTTCTACATTGATTAAGGTGTCATCGGACAATTAATGAGGGTTTACACGTTGGAGGAAACTGGAGAACTATGAGAAAACGCACCCGTGCAAGGGGCAGCACTCCTATCCCATAGAGATGGAACGGATGGAGTCCACATTCGCTGTTCCGCTTTCTCCTGGCGAGCCAGGCTATGGCACCTCGACGTCCACGGGAAGGGAGTTTCACAACATTTGTCCCACCCACCAACCCTCGCCTCGACAGTGCTGGATTGCCACCCGATGGATAAAAATCCATGTTACTGTACTGTGTCCCATCATCTATGCAGTCTGCCTTCACCAACCCACATGACGTAAAATATCGAATTAGCCCATGACCCGCCAGGCATGGGGTAGCCCTCATCCAGCAGTGGCTGGACAAGAGCGCTCAACATTCACACGAATGTGCGTGCCGTGAGTGCTCCCGTTGCTAAACGCGAGTTGTAGAACAGCGGCGGTGCTGCTGGCGCTGTGTGAGCAGGCGGCTGTGGGCTGAGCGCGCCGGCGTACGCCGTCACGGAAGAGGCCGCCCCGGAAGGGCAGGGCCCGCCCGGCGTGGCAGCCCTGGGGACGGCCGTGCTCGAGGTCACGTGGTCTCCACCCGAGCATCCCAACAGCGACATCACAACATACGTCCTGTACAGGTGACGTGGCATCCCATGGAGACCACGTCTCTCATACACAGTACGCCTGAGCCCCGTTGCGTGCCATCTCACTGCCGCGACGGAGATAGCGAATGCACGGCACAATAGTGGCGCAAGAGTATTCAGTTCATCATGCCCCCCTGTGTTGTACCTGCCTGTAATCAAATGCCCGATCTCATCAGATTTCAGAAGCTAAGCAGGTTTGAGCCTGGATAATGCTTGTCTGAGCGATCACCATATATGCAAGGTCGTCATTAGGTAGCTGAGGAGTTGTGCCACGAGGTGGCCAGCAGACAGCAGTGCTTAAAACCATATTGTTGGACTGTACTTATATGCTCCCATATGTATGCTTCCCAGTTTCACCAACCCGTATTGACCAGTGTGGAGAAGTATGGTCAAATAACCGACGCAACCTGCATGGCATGGGGAGGCTCGCATACAGAAGTGGATTGAGAAAATAGCCTCTTAGGATACCATTTTCAGCAGCACCACTGATCGAGCTCGTTCTGAGGAGTGGAATTTCATAAAATGCATATCATAGAGATTAATGTGTGGTGAGGACTGCGTGGTAGTGATGTGTAAATTGAAAACATTTCTTTACAACTTTTTGTGTTGTTTGTTGTCCTTCCCCTGCACCTCCGATTAGCACAATTGGCTACTTAAGGTGCGAAAGAAGTACAATATACATGCATACGTAAAGTGTCTCCCAGATGCCGTAGGGCTGACGAGGTCGTGCGTGGCTTGTTCCTGGGCGTGCGGCAGACGCGATGCCGGTGCGCGGAACGAGCTAGTGGTTTTCGTCTGGTCAGAGGGCCCGCTGGCGTTCACCGACGCCTCGCCAGAGCTGCGGCCAGGCTCCGCGTACGAGTACCGTGTGCGGGCGCGCAACCGGCAGGGCGAAACCGACGGGCCGTGGGCACGGGGCTGGACCAGGGAGGCCCCGCTGGGTGACCTCGAGCTACCCGGCGTAACGCCACATGGTCCCTACTCCCTGCATACCACGTGGCGGCCTCCACACGCACCGCACGGAACCATTCGGCAGTACCGGCTCGAGTATGGCCCGCGGGGCTCAGAGCAGTTGGTGCCTTCCCCCGAAATCAAGGCCCTCACCGTGCCGGTAAGTCGCCTTGAACGGCCAAGCCATGCTCAACACCACGACAAGCACCCGTGGTACAATGTAGGAAGATGGAGGCGGATGATTGGTCTCACACAACGTGGGAGCAGCAACCGATTTAAACGTCTGGCATTCATATAATTTTTACTGTCACAAAAAATCCCCAAGTTGTTTAACATTGCTGAGAATATCTAGGATGGATCAGGCATTCGTAAAACAAGAATGGTTTAAAAAGTGATTTTATTCGCTATTGCCTTGTTAAATGTCATATAAAAAGTTAGCAATGTGGGGAAATGAATGTGAAAATTGCACCGTTGAATGCTGCCTTTTTTGTTAACCCTATTCATGTTTTCTCCCAATTTATTATGCAGAGCAGAATTGATGAATTTCAGGGCATGAATAAAATATTAACCCGTCTCAGTATTGGTTTCCTTTTAAAATAGAAATGGCTCTTAACGAAAGATTCCGTAAATAGTTGTAACAGTAGAAACTTCCTAGTGAACGCGACCGTGCGGTAATTGAAGTCAGGTTGACCTCTGGAACATAATAAATATTTCATGTTGGGTGAGTAATTGCAGAAGGGCGATGTCTCACACCCAAATTATGACTTGCGTAATGGCTGATCATTTTACTGATGGTGCCTATAGGTTGTGTTAATCTCAAATTCTATTGATCCCAGCAGAATTAAGGTGTTGGGTGTCAGCCGCTGTGATTAATACTTGACTCGCTGCAAGACAAATGCTGTGCAAATTGGAAAGAGCAGGTGGACGCTTGTTTATTGCTGTGTTTCCCTGAACAATACGCCTTTCTCTTAACCTGAACCTTATTAGGTGATTACACCATTTGTCCGCACGTAAAACCAGACACATTAACCGGCTGGCCCTTGCCATAGGCTTGTAGAGTTCCCAACATTGGTTCAGTGCCGCTACGAGAGATTAGCGTTCTTTTCCGTGACTTTTGAAAGCGAAACATAACAAGTCCTAGTTTCAATTTCCAGTCTAAATGAACCTCAGATATTACCCAACCCCAAGTGGCACAGTGCTGAGCAGCGGTCTCAAATAAGGAGGTGTCCGTGGGTGTGAATGAATTTGTGCTGTTTGTGAGGCGAGTCGTGGCTTGCACTGCTATACCACGTGACCCATGCAGAAGCCAAAGTGAGGCATTCATAGTGAATCACAAGCATCTGTTGAAAATGTGGGGTTTACTTTGTGTCAAAAGGTAATTTTTTTAATACTGTACATGTTTTTTGTTTCCATATTGTGTGATTGGTTTCATGTCATAAACACACATCTGTTGAAGGAGATCGTCAAACTGATGTTTTACATTTTGGGGAGACCCAGAATTGAGAAAAAATAATTTCAGAACGAAATTTAATGCGATAAGGCATCTGAAATCCAGATTTAAAACCAGGATACCAGCAATGGCAGCTTGGTGCTCTGACCTGATATCCACTGAACCACCTCTTCCATCATGAGTGAATCTGAGGTATCCATAGCCAATCACAGTTGTTCGTAATGACAAGATTTTTTTCATATATTTAGTACAGTCAACAGTGCCGGATTAAGCTAGTGCGGGGCCTGTAGCATATGTTATTAAAGGGGCCCTACATAAAAAAAAATATTAAAACACAAATGTTTCACTTACAGTCTTACATAGTAAAGTAATTGTATTTTTTCATTTGCTACACAGCCAGATAATACGACAGATCGCTAACCTTAAACACACTATAGTAATAGTACTATAGTAATAGAGCAAGTGCAGAATCACTGAACCGGAATTGATAGTATGAAACCATTTATCGCGGGGCCCTTGAAAGTGCGGGGCCTGTAGCATATGTAGCTACTTTTGCTTCTAGGTTAATCCGGCACTCCATGTAAAACTAAAACGGTGTAAGTGGTCCCTATAATTGATAAACCATAATCTTGATTTGAAGCTTTCGTGACTGCAGGAATCCATACTCTTTGGTTCTTTCGGTAAATTCATGTAGGTATAAAATAAAATGAATCACGACGTTTCGGGCGCAACACAAGCGTCCATCATCAGGTGGGAAAGCGTAGTCTGCTGCTGAGGCAGACTGTTTTGTAAAGGTTTGAAATGGGTGTAGCTCAAGGGTTATTAAACCATAGTTTAATCGTTTAATTCGTTTAGGGTGGTGCTCTTCTGAGTTGGGAGTCTGAATCAATTGGTGGACATTCCACAATTTCTACAGTGGGGCCCAGAAAATCCACCGTTATCTTCCCGAAATGTTACGTATTTTATCCAGCCCAATTCAACCACCTCAGGAAAAAAATAGAACGCGTGACTTTTTTTATGCGACTGCCGGTGGCTAAAACAAACACAAATTATCGCAATTATATCGTCCGCTGCGGTGCACGCGGAGGGCGCACGCGTTTTGTGTTCGTGGCTGAACCAGCGCTGCCACCCTCTGTGTAGCTGTTGAACTGCATCGTACAGCCCCCCCCCCCCTCCGGCTACTTGTGAGATGTGAGCGCCCCCACCCAGCCAGATTCTGGGGCTGCATCTGCATCAGCGAGGAGGTCGCAGCCGTTTCATTATCCTGCTCCGTCCAGATAATAATCAAACTTAAATATTCACGATTACCCGCGAGGAATCAAAGTATGTCTGCCTGTGTGTATGAGTGTGTCACTTGCTGTATATATGAATATGCATTGCTGTGCTTGTTTATATAACTGTATATATGTATGTATGTGCATGTGTGCACGTATGCGTGCCTCTAGAGTCTAGAGAGAGGTGTGTATGTATTTTGAACTTTTTTCGCACCATACATAGCCGACCGTGCTAATTCGAGGTGCGTCTTTGCATGGTGAACGGTAGTGTAGCGATTAGCACGCAGTGCTCGCAACCCGGCAACCCGAGTTTGATTCCCGCTCATGGCCAACACAAGTGACGATTATCTGAAACGGTCCTTCCTCTCCCCTAGTTCGACTCAGCCTCAAATGAATACTTGGTGCGGTGTGTAAACATCGCCACTATGGAAACAAAGACGGCTGGGCGTGGGGTGGTAGTCACCCACCCCCTCGTGTACCGTACCGGCCTTCATCGGCGCTCGTGAAAAGCACTTGCCCAAACAATCTGTTGAAGGCTATCCCGTTTGGCGGGGTGGCTTTGTCTTTGTGCTGCAGGGGGGGCAGCAGGAGGCGCTGGTGTTTGGGCTGGAGCCCCACACGCTCTACCAGCTGCGGGTGGTGGTGGTGGTGAGCGGTGCGGGGGAGAAGCCAAGTCCCTGGGCCTCCGCACGCACCCGGGAGGCTGCCCCGAGGGGTCTCGCCCCACCGGTGGCACAGTCCCTGCCCGGTGGGCGCAGCATGCTGCTGCACTGGGACGCACCGGCACGACCCAACGGCATCGTCCAGGTGGGCGATGCACTGGGACGCACCGGCACGACCCAACGGCATAGTCCAGGTGGGCGATGCACTGGGACGCACCGGCACGACCCAACGGCATCGTCCAGGTGGGCGATGCACTGGGACGCGCCAGCCTGCAGCTCCGTTTTGTGACAGCCGTCCGTGCTGGGTCGTTATCTACGGGTATTAACGAGGCATTTAAAGCACCGGCTGGCTGAACTGTCAAACTGTCAGGCAGTTTCGAGTGGAAGTATGAACTGTGATGTTTATTTGTTGAGAGGGAGTTGTCTTTTGTTTTATTGTACTGATATCGGGTCAGCGAATGGTGATATTGGCCCATAATTCCTCTGCTGCTTTTGTGGAAAATCAGAATTCGCCCACCAAGGGAAAATGAAATCACCACCACCATCGCAGGGCTTCCTCATCTGCCCCAAAATCTCATAACAATGCCCGTCATTTTTCTTGTACACCAACCTGAGATTCAGTTGCATTCGGATGCCGTATCTTATCTCATATTTATATAGTGCTTTTATATCCAAGGCGCTTTACAAGGGCTATGAGTGGTGCATTGAGGGTAACAAAAAGCGATATGGTAAATAGGGATGGGATATGTGGAGGGCGGTTTGTGGGTACCGGAATTATGGGGGTGCCTAGGGATGGAGGGAAGGATGGGCCGGGGAGATGAAGTCGGTCTTGAGGGAGGAGCTGAAACGAGACAGGGAAGGTGCTCGCTACTTCATGTGGAGGGGAAGTTTGTTCCAGTGCAAGGGGGCAAGGAGATAAAAGGAGCGGAAACGGGATCGTGCCCAAGGAGAGGGGGGAATGGTTCGGAGTAGGAGAGATTGAGAGAGAAGGCGGTGGGAGGGGACATATGCAAATGATCTTGTAATTTTATTGAAACAAGAGTTGAGTATCCTCAGATGCCGATGTGATGAGGGAGACACTTTGGTGATTATTTTCCAGAACTACAGCATTCTCAGCGACAGCGGCGTTGAGTTCAGCGGGCTGGCTCGTCGCTTCGTGCTGCGACGGCTTGCGCCATACAAGGACTACTCGCTGGCGCTGGAGGCGTGCACGTCCGTGGGCTGCGCTCGCTCCGGCCGCGTGACAGCCCGCACGGGCGAGGCCGCTCCGGCCTCCCAGCCCGAGCCCGATGCCCGGCCGCTGGGCCCCACGAGCGTGGAGCTACGCTGGACACCGCCCCGCCGGCCCCACGGCCGCATCCTCCGCTACCTCGTCATTGGCGGCACCGCCACCGACCCGGCAAGTGGGCGGAGGGATGCCGTGCTGGAGGAGGTGGCTGAGGAGGAGGCGATTATCAATGCCTCGATGGGCTCACGGGAAAAACGCTCCTACGTGCACCGCGGCTTGAAGCCGGGAACCGCGTACCGCTACAAGGTGCGCTCGTGGAACTCGGCGGGGTTCGCCGAGAGCGGGTGGGTCACCGTGCGCACGCCGCAAGCTGCTCCGGCGCAGCTGGCGCCCCCCTCGGTCCGCACCGTCCCTCACAGCGCCCGCAAGCTGTGCGTGAGCTGGACCCCTCCGTTGGAGCCGAACGGAGATCTGCACCACTACAGGCTGCTGAGAAACGGTTCCTTCCTCCCGTTCATCTTCGACCGGACCACGCTGAACTTCACAGACGTCGGCCTTCTGGCACACACCGATTACAACTACGCGGTGGTGGCCTGCACCGCGGGAGGCTGCGTCACCAGCCCGCCGGTGAGCCGGCGCACGCCGGAGACCGCGCCCAGCTTCGTGCCTCCCCCCGTGGCCACCCCCGTCAACGCCACCGCCATCCGCGTCAGCTGGGCGCCCCTCGCCCCCGGTCGCGGTCAGACCACGCAGGCGAAGCTTTTCGTGGACGATGAGGAGTGCCCCGAGGGGTTGAGTGAGAGCGTGACGGTCTCCGGCTTGCGCCCATACTCGGAGCACGGCTTCTTCGTGTCCGTGTGCACGGGCGGTGGTTGCGCCAACAGCAGCGGCGTGAGAGCGCGGACGCTGGAGGCTCCTCCCGAGAGCTTGCGTGCCCCGCGCCTGGACGTGACCAATTACCGTACGGTCGAAGTACGGTGGCAGAAGCCGGACGCTCCCAACGGACAAATACTGAGCTACGAGGTGTGGCGCGACGGCGCTCTGGTTTACTCGGGCCTCAAGCTGCACTACCGAGACGCGCGGCTGTCCCCCGGCGCCCGGTACTCGTACTCCCTGGTGGCGCGCAACGCCCGCGGGAGGGTGAGCAGCGCACCGTCCGTCGCCCGCACCCCGGCCTCCGCGCCGGGCGGCCTGGCGCCGCCGCGGCTGGAGGCGCTGTCGTCGACGGGGATGCGCGTGGCGTGGGACCCGCCGTTGCGCCCCAACGGGGACGTCGTCAACTACACGGTGCGCATGCGGGACCTGGAGTCCGGCAACACGAGCACGCTCGGCGCGGTGCCGGGGCGCGACGCTCTCGCAGAGCGCACGCTGGTGGTGGGGGGACTCGCTCCTCATCAAAGGTGAATGGAATAATGCATGAAGCAATGCCAAATCACCCTGAGTGTACCCTCGGTGCTATCGGATGTCGTCGGCTAAGCGGGGTTGAGACTGGTTGGCACCTGGATGGGAGGCCGCCTGGAAATACCGGCTGTTGTATGTTAGCACTGTGAGGGGGCCAGGAGATGGCAGAACAGCAACGGTTGTGTCTGTGCGTTGTGAGGCCCTTCGGCCCACTAGCTCATTGAGGTGTCTTCTAAAAAACATAATCATCCACATCAATATTACATTTAAGATAGTCCATACTCGCTTATTTGGACCACTTTATGATCCACTTTTTGTTTGTTATTATCAGCCAACAGATGGCCATACAATGGACGTAATAAAACACTTGTTTCACCCACTGTCTGGAGAATGAGATTTTGACTGCTCGTGCCGCTCAGTAAGCAAGCGCTCGAGCTGCCCGTGACATGCCCCTGCACTCTGCGCGGACGGGCCTCAGGTACGAGGCGTGCGTGGAAGCGTGCACGGCTGGGGGCTGCGCGTCGAGTGAGTGGGCACGGGCCAGCACCCTGGAGGCGCCGCCCACCCTGCAGCCCGGCCCCAGCGTGGAGCCGCAGGCCGACGGCGCGGGGGACCGAGCGGGCCTGCGCGTGTCCTGGGCCTCCCCGCTGCGGCCCAATGGCCCCGTCCTGCGCTACGAGCTATACCGCCAGGGCCCCGTGGTAGGCCCTGCTGGCCCTCGCCGGGCCGCCGGGCCGCGCGTTGCCCTCGTCTACAACGGGACCGCGCAGTCCTTCCGGGACGGGAGCGTGGAGACAAACGCGGAGTACGAGTACAAGGCAAGGCGCACCGGCGGTGTCGTAGCCCTCGCTTAAACATCCACGGTGGCTCTGAACAAAACTTAAAGGGCACAAATTCAAGGATAGTGGGGGAATACTTCACTAGAGTGAGTCGCTGGCGTTTGTCATTACACTATAGTGTAGCCCCACTTAGAGGTGCATTTGTAGTGCCATAAGAGGGGAGGGGCTGCTGGGGGCTCTGGGATCCTAGGCAGATAAGCCCTCGGCGCCAGGCGCTGGGATCCCAGGCACCCCAGACGCTTAAGCCCCTTGGCGCCACCAACAGGGGGGCTGTGTGTGCTCTGTGGGATATCTGGGGGCGCACACAACCCCACCCCTCGTTGGGGACGAGGCATAAAAGGGCAGCTCCCTGGCCAGTCGCAGCTCAAGACCCAAGACCCGCCAGCCAGCTTAGGACCCTGGACCCCCTCGTCCCGCTTGTCCTTGTAAGGGCCAGGACGCTGTGCGGGCCAGTGGTGGGACTCTGGGACTCCCGGCTCTACGTCCTTGTAAGAGCGAGTTCCGAGGAAGCCAGAGTCCAGACCCGCACCTTGGCTGGGTCGGATCAGGTAGCCTCCCCTAGGGTAATTGTAGCCGGAGGACCCCAGAGCATAGCCAGAGTAGTGTATCTAGGCTGTGTCCCTAGGCTGTGTCCCTAGGCTGTAACAGAGTATCAGGACTGTTGGAGTGTTGGATTGTAATAAAGAAGTTACCTCTACAAGTGTCTCCGGAACCCATTACACATTCAAGGCAGAGAGCCCTGATATGAGGTTTGTGAACACATCCCACAACCCCTGCCTCAATTCAGTTTCTCTCTTGCGTCTGTGCTGCTGTATGTGTGTGTTACTATGTTAATAAATGTGCAGTAGTGCTCTGATCACAATTATGTTTAACTCTTGAAGGCCAATAAAATTTGCATATTTTTGAGAAAATCAGGAGTGAGCATTATATGGATAGACTCGCCTCCCAACATGGAAATGTAGAATTTTTCACTACTGGTTCACAGCTACCAGTGGAGAAGATGTCTCTTAACCCTTTCCTGTGCCAATGATATACACTTCTGATTCCGTTCCGATGACGTACATGGACATCATCAAAACGAAACCGGAATATTTTTTTTTTATAAAATAACTTTCTCGGCACTGAGGCTCCACGAAGACACGCGCGAGGGCGCCAGCTATCACAGAGTGCGGTCACTTTGCTACGGTTCTCTGCGGTGAGTGCAATGCCTTGATAAACAATGGCGCTACGCCTCTCTCCGAGGCGAACGGGACCCACCCATCAACTTGCAGACGTCTCGGAACGGGAAAGGGTTGAGCTGAAGCGAAGGTGACGCGGGATTGACCAGAGTTTGCCACGAGCAGAAGGATGCTGCCGTCCGCGAGGAGGCTGATGCCGACGGTGCGGCGGTGGTGTGGCAGGTGCGGGCAGTGAACGCGGCCGGGCACGTCGACGGCGTCTGGGTGCGGGGGCGCACGGGACCCGCTCCTCCCCTCGGGCTGCAGCCACCCTCCTTTTCCTCGGTGGCGGCCACCTCGGCCGTGGTGCTCGTCTCACCGCCCACCCAGCCCAACGGCATCGTCACCGTTTACCGCGTCTTCGCCAACAGCTCCAGCGGCCTCCACATGATGGTACACCCATCATTGGCGGCCCGACCACGCGACCTGCAAGCGGAGCACTTTTGTTAAAAAAAAAAATTGAATAACCTTAGTGCATCGTTAAGGTGTTTTCAGAATTACAAATGTTTTCAGAAAACGAATTGTTTTATCCTGTATTTTGTAATAGTCTATATATGCAATTTAAATTATGGTTTCTTGCCCAAACAATGTTAATCAGCGGCCGTTGGCGGTCCAACTGCACTGACGTGCCATGGTCCAGGGGAGCCTAAGCACCGGGCTACGACGATGACAGGGGACCCCATTTATTCATCCCACCGAGGCACATATTGGTCACTCTACGCCACTCACTGTCCTTCACGATCGTTGATCTTGGGTCAATGCTGAACTGCATAGCCGGCCTTTGGAGAGGCCGGTGGAGTCCTGTGGAATTGGGAAGACACCGCCTAACTGGCTGGTGCAGTTATTGATGTGTATTGCGTCCGCCCCTTGTGCCACAGCTATCCGAGGGGGCCTCTGTGGAGCAGGAGATCCACGGGTTGGAGCCGTTCAGCACGTACTCGGTGTACGTGCAGGCGTGCACGTGCCTCCGCTGCTGCGCTGATGGACCCCCCGCACGCCTGCAAACTCTGCCAGCGGCCCCCACCGGGCAGCCCTCTCCTGCCCCCTCAGCTGTCGGGTCCCGCGCTGCCAGTCTGGCCTGGAGCGACCCCACACGGCCCAACGGGATCATGCACAGGTGCCCCTGCTCTCCATCATCGTTTGCGTGTGTATGTGTGTGCGTGTGTCTGTATGTGCACCGGAGTTGCCTGCAGATGTGACCACAACTGTACACTCAACGTTTATTATGCATACATAAACACTTGTTAATTTGACACGTATGGGGCTCTGGCCTTGCCAAATTGTCCAATAGTCCGAATTATGTACAATGGTACTCCCCAGTGCCTCCTGCCCTAATTTAAAAAAAATATCCAAATTTGTTTTCCTAAAATTATTTTCCAAAAAAAGCAACACTTACCACCAGTAACCAGCACTGCAGGCGAAGGAGGAGGATGCGGGAGGTTCCATGTGGTGAGTGACAGGTTGTAGAGGTGGGCCTTAATGCACTGAGCATGCACTTACTGTACTGTATATTCACTTTATCACCAAATTATAACGACCTTAAACTTCACATTTTTCGCTTAAAAATTAGTGTTTACTTGAAGACTACATTATTTTACACTTTTACACCACATTTCTCGCCATCGGACGACATCAGCTGATGTGGCACTTCACCACTGACATGGGTGTCTTCACTCACCGTACGCATCGACACACACCCTGCATCAATTCTATACGACACTTTGAATTCATCTCGCAGACTAAGGGATCTTGACGTAGGTGTAGATGGCATTTCTGAGAGGGTTGGCTTGCACAGAGTCCACAGCGATGGGTCCGCACTAACGCTCGCCACGCTCGCCGACGCTCGCCACGCTCGCCACGCTCGCCACACTCATCATGCACACCGCCACCAGACTGAGTCATTGTTTTGGTCGTGTCGCGCGGCGTCACTCCACGTGCCATGCCGAAGTTGGACCGTTCGGTACGGCAATTCGGCTCATGGCCAATTACTAATACACCGTATATATGCCGAAAGCGTAGCCGTGTCGAATTATCCCCAATTACGAATGATCAAATACTGAAATAACGAGGTCTTACTCGATGTAGTAATCTTGAACCACTGATTTATTTTGGTTTTTATGAATAGTCAAAGCAGGTTTCAGTGGATAGTGGATTTACAAATGTACAATGTTGCATTGTGTATGTGTGAGTAACATGCGAGTGACACTTGGGTAACTTAGATAGCTCTATTCTGAGACAACATAACTCTAGCCTTCCAAGACTGCAAGGTGCCCACTCGAGGGTGATGAAGACGACCCGCTCCTAGGTGACGACGGCGATGGCAGTTCCCCCACAACAGCAGCCCTGAGCCCCGGTTCACGCCGGCTTTTATCCCCCTCACGACCCGGCCACGCCCCTATTCCTGAACCCTCTCTCCCCGCACCTGGCCCTGTCCGTCTCTGCCGTTATTACAATTTACGACCGTTAGGTCACGTACTTCCCCTCACGTGGCCCTGTCAAAGCTTGTCGCGTCAATCATTATTAGCGACCACTTAGGTCCCACAGTACCCTAACGCGACCCTGTCTGTTCCGTTACGTTAATTAGTAACCATGGCCACGGAGAGCCGTACTGTCCCTACATCACCCCGTACTGTCTTTAACCACGTGTGTGCGAGTACCAGGGGTGGTGCAGGCCCCCCACCCCCTCGTGTGCCATGTCGCCCTTCAAAGAATGCTCCCTATTACCACTTGCCCCAAAGAGTCTGTTAAGGCTATACGGGGGAACTTTGTCTTTCTGTGCTCTCTGGTCTCGGCGGCGCAGCTTCGAGCTACAGAAACGCATGTCGTGTCCTCAGCCGCCCCAACCCCTGCCGGTGGAGTGCCGGCAAGGCTCGCTGGACGTGGTGTACACGGGCAAACACAGGTCCCACAACGTCAGCGGCCTCCTGCCCTACTGCAGCTACGACTTCCGCATCATCTCGCACAACCAAGCCGGCAGCACCGCGTCAGCATGGAGCACCCTCACCACGCACAAGGAAGGTGAGCCGACTCCAACCTCCTCGTGATGTCGTCGCCTTCCAGGTGCGCTTCTGCGCCCGTCTGGAATGCTCTTCCTTCTGATAATAGGAAGCTACTGGGAGCTATGCACTTTTAAATCTCGATTGAAAACTAATTTTTTTTCCAACTGCTCTTTGTGTTGGGTTTATTTTCCGTCCCCCGCACCTTCGATTCGCACAGTTCGCTACGTGCAGTGTGAAAGAAGTTCAACATACCTTACCTCTTTAGCCACGTGAGAGCAGGCGATACGGCATCTCTCTCATGGTAGAGATATTTGTCATTATTTGTGGAATAATTAGGCTACATCTTTTTTTTTACCTTTCGAGCTGAAAATTTGGTATATTGCACTGCCCTCTATACAAGCAACCCAACCATGTTTTCAATTGTCCATTTAAGTAGGAAACGGGGACCGTGGGTAATTTTCTGACACTGGTGTCAAGCAGTACCTCCTAGATGAATGATCATGTCGAGATGTGGTGGACTGCAAATCCCAACTTTTCCAACCAACACCACTACGTGTGTCCACGTGACGTTCCTCTGAGGAGCGGTGTCCTGCAACAACAACTCTGGTGCTGCACGGGTGATGTTTGACCACGCGCACTGTCCTGACAGCCCCAGAGTTTGTGGCGCCATTCGACGTGAGCAGCAACCTAACGGTGCTTTCGGTCGACTGGAGCGCCAGCTTCCACCTCAACGGGCCGCTGCGCGAGTTCGCTCTGAGCGAGGGCGGCACGCGCGTGTTTGCAGGGCTCAGCCTCTCCGCCAGCCTGCCACGCACATCAGACAAAAGTAAGCATGGAGCGAGACACCAACCCTGTCCATGGGACACAAGCCCTGGGCCCAGGACATAAGCCAGACACTATTCCTGTCCATCCCCTGTCACGTGTGTGTGTGTTTGGGAAGTGCAGGCTTGAACTTTATTTTGTGTGCGCACAAGTGTGTGGTAACTTTATTGGAAAGTGATATCTGTTAATGATGTTGATCCTCCCCTCTTCAAATAGACCATGAGTTGCAGTTGCATTTAGTCACTATAAAAGATGAGTTGTGAAATCAGCTTATGTGCTGAATGTGACATCCCTGTCTTTGTGTGTTTCTTATTTTCTCAGCATTCCAGTTTCGCGTCACCTGCACAACAGAAATGGGATCTGTCAGTTCTCCCATCATCTCGTACAACACTGCCACTGGAATAGGTGCGGCCATTTACTTAACTCCCCACGGCCTCATTATACTTCACGCGGTTGGTCATGTCAGGCCACAGCAGCGCTCTAGCTGAGATGCCACTGGACTCTGTTTTATTCCCTACCAAGGGGAGACAACGCAGGACTCTGGGGGGCGGGTCCCGGATGGAGGTCCCCACTTCTACAGCGAGCTGTGGTTCGTGTCTCTGCTCTCGGCCGTGGGGATGCTGCTCATGGCCGTCGTGCTGGCGCTGCTGCTGCGCCGCGCCATGCGCAAGCCGCCCTACACGCGCCAGCGGCCGCCGCTGCTGGCCTCCCGCCACGCGCAGGCCAGCATGATGCCGCTCTGTGTCTACCCGTCCTCCGACAACCTCCTGGTGCGTCCCTCACCCCGCTGCGCTTTCTCGGGCTCGCCGGTCCCTTCGCCTGCGCCGCGTCACCCGGGTGCTGTCTCGAGCGTTACTTGAGCAATTTATATCGGGTCATCGTCAGCCAGGATACAAGTTTGTGCCCTCTGGCAAACGTTTAACACAATCGCAGGCACCATCAGTGTCTCTGGTGTTAAAATGTAAAAGAGTCATAATACGCACTGTGCTCACTGTGCACTTTGATGTTTCCTATTCTTGTGACTGCACCGGTAATGTCCTGTGGTATCTATTTTTTTTTTATTTCCCACTGCCACCCATGCGCTTCCGCCTCCATTGTCATGCTAAGATGAAGGACTCCTGTCCTGGCTCCAGCCTCCATGACCAGTGTCTCTCTGCTTCTGCCACTTTGCAAGTTCCACACACTCTCTGTGTGCCCGACCATCGCCTTGTACACTTGGTAAGGTGTGGCCGTGTCTCGTCCCTTCCATCCTCATATTTGTCACCACATTCCCACACATTTGCTGTCCTGTTCCTGCCTGTAACTTGCTTTACCACACTTTCATGTGGTGTACCATGCCACTGCCTCTTATCATGCTCTACTGTGCTCTGCCATACTTTACTACACGATGATGTCCTGTAATGAGTGGTAGTGCAATTCTACCATTCTCTCCTGTGCTGTGTAACACTGCGATGTGCTGCATAACATGCTGTCGGTTTTTACCATGTCATGCAGTGCTACTGGCTTTACCACCCGCTACCGTTGCTGCATTATGGCGTGCGCGTCGTGTTTGGCTTCTCAGTTTAACCACCTGGCGGACTCCATCGGCTCGGCAAGTAGTATCACTTTGCGGAGTTTCACGTTCCATAACGAGGTACCCACGCGGCGCCACGGTCGCAGCAGCCTGGTTTCCATAAGACGATTTCACTTGCATGCCTCTCTTCACGGGGCTTTGTCATTGAAAGGCAAAACGTAAAATAAAGGGGGGGAAAAATATGTCATTATACGGATTTGAATCCACATTCTTGACCAGAACAAGAGTTTCTTCCTCCATTGTTTTCTTTCGTGTGATTCTATAGATGGGGGTGACCCGTCCATTAAGATAATTACCATTTATTTTATTGAAAATATAAAAGTATTCCTTTGCAAGAAAAACAAAGCACAGCTGTGCCCACTGTTTCTCCCAGTGACGTCTCGTACTCACTGAGCGCATTGTCCGCAGTCTTGAGAAAAATTTGAAGTTTCTCTGAACGAGTTTTATGGAAGCCTGGGTCGTGTGTGCATGGGGGTCTGGTGTGCTTTGCGCTTCTGCATGGGCTGCTCAGATAAAACCAAGCGAGGCCGCTCACCTCAAATCGCGACGGTGCAAGCTGAGCTGAGATGCGTGGAAATGTTGAGTTTTGCCGTGCTCGTTTCTGGCGACTTAAAACCACATTTTCACTTGCTTCACCTGTGATTATTAAGACTGAAATATTGCAACAGTTCCCGTAAAAATGTTTGCCACAAACTCTCCTCCACCCGACACAGCCAATTAATAAAAGTGTCACGTGAATCAAACGTGGCCAAATGTATAACTGCTTCAGCAGCACCACCACCGATGTTGATGTTGGTGAGTAATCTCACGACGTTCAAATGGGTGCGACGTTCCGCTGCAGATCACATCCAGCATCCTCAGGTTGTTGACAGGAGCTCGGATCTCGAGTGAAAGCGCTTCTCAGCATGACTGTGCCGATGACGTCATGGCACCCACTTAAAGACACGGAACAGGAATCGCTTTCACTCGAGGTCCAAGCTCTTGTGAACAACATTGTTTCACTCCCCGAAACGTAACCCA
Organism: Lampetra fluviatilis; assembly: GCF_964198595.1. Taxonomy (NCBI): domain Eukaryota; kingdom Metazoa; phylum Chordata; class Hyperoartia; order Petromyzontiformes; family Petromyzontidae; genus Lampetra; species Lampetra fluviatilis. The sequence goes on from NC_136281.1 coordinate 2,640,005, forward strand.
CTGAATGTGCGCACGGGCACACGGCGATTTGAACCAGGGTTGATAGCCTGCAGAGGCGGATGTGCTCTCCATTGAACCGCAATGAGTTTGGCGAATTCATGACATGTTCTGGTGATGAAATCACGATCTTTAAGATTGTTATCTTAGTGGTATTATTACTGATGTTGTTACAAAATCTGACAAAAATGTGTGGATGTTAATGTATTTGTATTATTATATTTGCCAAAAATGAGAGAGCTGTATTTGAACTCAGTCTACTTACAGCCCCATGCGATCTCCACTCGGTAAAGGGATTACACCGTGGGCGATTTTTCATTGTTAAAACTGAAGACTGGGAGCTTAGCCAGGGCTGACTTTTTCATGCTAAGGTTACTGGAGATCACATGACCAGCCAGACCAGGACGTGATCCCGTGGCCCTGAGCAGCACGTGGACATCCTTGGGCAATTGATCTTGCACAGGAAACACCGTCTTCACTCTGAGTCCCTCACACTTGAGATGGAGGGACGCCGGACATGTGGTGGTGCATGCCTTTCATTCAGCGCTTTGGGATGCAAGGGTTGGCAGAGAACATGGAAGATCGTCAAACTCCCAAACTGTGCGGACAGGAGACGGGAGCGCAGCAAATCGTCTTGTGAACCCATTTGAGCGGGATACATTTAAAACAATTAATTTACAATGCCAGACATGAGCCTGGTTATTGATTTAAAAGTGAATATAACACAATCAGGCAATATCTCCTTTTATGTGTTCAATTATAATTTTCATCTATATGTCAAGCTATTTTTGGATGAACGGATGCTGCGGGTCACCGGTTCGATTCGAACTCCCGCCGCAGCAGATGAAGCAATGGGCAGGCTCTTCAATCCCACCAGCCGCCCGTCTCTGTCCTCCAGTACACACCACAATTCATCGGTTGTCTGGCCAGCATGGTTGCAGGCCAAATATACCCTCGAGAGGGGCTCCATAGACTGGTAGAGCCACTTCTGCTGCCATTGGCATGAGTAAACAATTGCAGGCCTCCTCAACCTGTATGTCATGGGGATTATTTGACCATACTTCACCACGCTGGTCAGTCAGGGTTGTTCAATTGAATCCTGCCAATTTTATTCCCACTCCCCCCGCTGAAAATGTGCCAAATCGCACACCCCGGTGCTGAGTCGGATCTCGTGGGGGTTTCCGGCAGGGCCTGCCGGACACGCGCATCTCAAGCCCTAGCTCGCACAAGCGCGGCAGGGCCGCGCGACGGCACAGCGTCTCGGTGATTCACGTGCCCCCGCGCGGGACGCCGCTGAGCCCACCCACTCCGCCACCGCCACCGGCTGCACCGCCGCTGTGTCGCGCGTGCTCCCACGACTCGCTGCACCACGGCGCCAGCCGGCTCGTCGAGACGGCCGAGGCGACGTCCCTGCTGGAGGAGCCGCTCTGGGACGCGCTGATGCGGCCCCGAGTCCGGGACAGCGGCATGATGAGCACCGTAAGCACGTGCTGCTGCAGCCACGTTGGCTCTCAGGTCGTGTGCCGGTACCACCTCGGGAGCCCACTGTTCGATGTGTCTGTGCCGCCACAGTTTGGGGATGACGAGGAACTCCTGGAGTCCATGAAGGCGTTCACCATCTGCAAGGAGCACACAGTCTTCACCGACACTCACCTGTAACCCAAGACACGTGTATCCGCGACGCAAGGAGTTTCACCGCAAGCCGCTGCGTTAACGCCAACGTGACGGAGCGGTCCACGAGTGTTCGCTCATTCATGCGCTGCTGGCCTTTGTGTTCACGCATTGCCGTGGCATTTCATCAATACGCATTTAAATTTCAGCAACACAGGGAAAGGTTAATACGTTTCGATTATCTCACTACCCCTTGGTATTTTAAATTAATGGAAAGCAAGATTTAGCGTGGAGTCTTTATAGTAAATTTCAGAAACCACGATTAATTATTCGTGTACCTTGTCAACTCTGCCAAAGTTTACCAGTGTCAAAATGCCAACAAGAAAGTTTTTTTACTTTTAATGATAAAATTGCCAACTTGCAGACACAATCAGCACACAGCCAGTGGGCGTGCTCACGAGGACGCGTGTTTGTCAACGAGTTAACATGGACAGGGAAATATTCGTGAAGCTGCTGCACGTTGCGATGTTTTGGGTGCAGCAGTGATTGAGCACCCACAAGTCGGCGGAGATGCGTTAATAGCTTTAGTAGGTTGTGTAAGGTTATTCGATTTGTTACGCGGATGGTCCCGTTTCGCCAGTTTCCTGGCTATTTTACAAGGGAGATCCGTGGTGCGTGAGCCGAGCAGCAATGACAAAACAAAGACAACAAGACATCAATATTGCAGAGAACAAGTACATGTTTCTTAAGGTGTATTGCTCAACTAAGGCAAGACGTGGTTTATATTTCTGTAGTGGGATACCTAACGTGTAATGGAATGGGTAGCGGAAAAAATCCTGAATGCTTTCTGAATGTTTTTTTTTTGCTTATCGATGCAGGGAGGTTCCTTTCTGTTACTGGTAGGAACCACCTGGTTCCACCAGCCCACAGGGGATTATTGTGTCCGTCCGTCCGTCGTGCATCCAAAAATGGGAGGGGTGGGGCTGGGTGGAGAGGGGAGGGTGGGTAGGGGCTGGGTGGGGTGGGGAGGGGCTGGGGTGGGGGGTGGGAGGGGTGGGGCTGGGTGGGGAGGGGCTGGTCACCCCGTGGTGCCCTTATAAAACTCAACGTTTAACCTACTAACGCCGGCTTGTGCCGCCCTCATAGTCGGCCATATTTGCGGAATACATCACGCCGCCGTTGACCCTGGCCATTGACCGAGCAACCCAACGTTCCTACCAGCTCCCTCCGCAGGAATGTGTTTTATCGTCCACTCGTGTTGCCTAAGCTTCAATGCCTTTTTCTACAAATTGAAAATGGGTTTGATTTTTTTTACCACAGCAAAAAAAGGATGGAAAATTACTTTGTATTTCATAGCATTGTGCGTGGTGTCCGTGATAAAATACCATCGTAAAAGTTTACTGAAAACGTATCGAAATGTAAACACTTGTAAATGTCTTGTTGTTTTCTCAGTGCAGTACTTGCTTAGGGTAGCACACTGGTAATCGTTGTTGTTTGTCGTCGTAGCGGTGCTGGTTATTGCGAGGAAATCCACGGACTATTCAGTCCTCTGTGAAGTGAGACCCGGGTTCGTGTGCACCACTTGCCGACTTGATCCGATGGGTCACCAGCAAGCGGCGATGTTTCCCAACCCCAAGCCACCCAGCGGTAACAAACGAACACTGCAGGGCAAGGCAGGCCGCTTTCAATAACAGCAATAAGCCGTGCTCTTGCGCAATATTTGCAATCATCTGGGTGGCAATAGGCCTGACGAAATTAATGTCACATGGAAGTGGGTCTGTGCAACCACAGTTGTATATATATATATATTTTTTCAGGCAGAACAGTGGGTGAAGACAGTGGCGTAGCTATCGAGGGTGCAGATGCTGCAAGTGCACCAGTGACGAGGCTACGAATTAAGAGGTAATTGGGCAGGAGAGCCTATTTCTTTTCTGGCACCAGTGCTCCTGCCAACCATACTACTTGCCACTGGGTACAAAATCTAGGTCTGGTTTAACAAGCTGTTTGCATTACTGTGTCCCAGGCAGGTGCTGGCAGCTGCAGTGCACACACAAATTTGCCGATGGTGTTTTGTTATTGTGTGGCCCAATGGGAAAGTCTGTAACCATACACCCTCCATTGGCAGTTCTTTAGATCAGTTAGGTCAGCTGTGCTTCATTATAAGTATGTTCATTAAACTTCAAAGACATCCTGGTAGGCCTAGACGTAATAATTGTAAAAAATGTTACTGGTTGTGGTATTACATCTGTGAAGCTCTTATTCGTAGTGCCAAAACTTGTTTGTTATAAAGGCCACGGTGACGGCCTTGGCAAATCCGTTTTCTGCTGCAATGGTGGAACAAGGTACATTCGTCGGTGAAGTTTTCATCCTCCTCCACTTCTGCGATTTTCATTTTTGGTTTTAATGTACCGGATTGGTACTGCCATTTGTCTCCTGAAAGTGCTGTTTTTTTATATTTCAGTTTTCGATATAACATTCCTTCATAATGCGCATAAAAATGGAGAAAACAGCGATAGCCTTTGGCTGATTCATGAAGGAAATTCATACGAGAAAAATGCCATGTTGCAAAAAATATATTCAAGAGATTTTACCTTAAATATTTTATTTACCATTACAACACGGGAAAACAGGTCACTACAGTATTTACAACTGCAACATGAAAACAATGGGAGTGTATAAACTAAGTGCACAATGCGACAAGGATACACATTATTATTATTAAGCACAGCAAATTATTATACCCATCAAACACAAATGGAATCGTGACATTTATGTGGAATGGGACTCTGTTGAGGGTGCGTTATTAATCTTTTATTACACCATACCACAGTTTACTGGTTTAAGGATCACTAATGGATAATGGAATGTCGAGAGCTGTGTAATACATATGGAAAAGCATACAACTGAATAACATACTTTGTGCAAGAAATACGACAATCTGAAAAAGTCTATTATTTTTTTACTAATGTACAACCACACCCCCCTTGCTTGTTTCATGCATATCCTCTTTCAATTTCTTGTGGTAAGATTTTCAAATAAAATCTTATATTTGTTGACAGACTCGAGGAATCCACTACTCGTATGAACTGGCCTATTCTGTTGGAGCTGTGTTGACACTACACAATGAAGCCTTCGCGTTCCTCCTCCACAAGCAGCGAAGCCCAACTGTGAGGCACCGTAATGCAGGTGGTATACGTGAGCCACTCGATGATTAGAATGCACCTCCTCTGCTCAACTTCAACACCGAAGGGAAAGAAATGCACGAAGCATATCCGACATTGCAGTAGTGCAGCACCAATACCCACATGGTTGTTTGTCCAGTTAACCTTTTTTATACCCTTAAATTTGAACTTCATGGACTCAAAGATAGAAAATTTAGCGCTGAAAATTTAACATTGCACAAAACTGCATAGTTTTAAGGAAAAACAAGAGTAGCCTCTGAAAATGTATTGTTGAACAAAAGGTATTCAACAATCATTACCTGCAGAGTAGCTTTAAAATGTAATGGAGCTTAACATGTTCAGAGTGAAAACCAAACATTACAATCGATACTTAAAAAGGGGAGTACAACCTCTTTTCAAGCACGTGAGCAAGATTGAAAATAAGACTGACTTGCCAAATGAAAGCAATCATAAAAGTACTAAAGCATATAACATAGATAACAAAAGGAACAATTAAATAATTGTAAGCATCATCGAGCAAAAGCGATTTGGAATGTGGAATTAATGACACTGCATGCAGGCTTCTGTTCAGGGTCAGTGTTTTCAGCAAACATGCTTTAGCTTCTATGCTACTTTAAGCGACATTCGCCCCAGCGTGCAGCCCATCCTGCTCGACACTTTTGCTCAATGACGCAGGGTGTAACTCAGCCCAGCGGCCTCCTCTGCCTTATCGCTTCTTTGGTAAGGGAACGGCAGCCTTGGGTGGGGTGACAGGACGTCCCGAGTTCATACCCCCATACTGGTACTTTGCTTTTTTCTCAGAAGGTTTAAGGATCTGAAAGAAAACATTGAAATTGCGATTTAGCGAGCCTTCATTTATCACACGAATTGAAATAGTGAGTAGAAAACTGCCGGTGCACAGCGTGGCATTAACAGTTACAGACCTGGAAGGAGCACATGAGTGTTTCGTCCACGCTCATCATGCCACCAGCGTTATCAAATTCCCCACAGTAGTTGGGGGCGGAGAACAAGGTGACAAGCTGTCGTTTGGCAAAAAATTCATATCCATCCTCGACAACCTGCAAAAAAGAGTGAATGCATACAAGCAGATGTTTATAAAATTGTGTAACGTGAGGCTACATAACTAAGGTGGTTTAGTTTGGGGAGCTACAGGATGCGCAACCTGTGCCACTGGTCGCGCTCACCTGATGGGCACGGCAGATGAGATCCAGGTCGTGACGGTTCAGGAATTTGCTGACCACATCGCCCCCAAACGTAAAGGAGACACCGCGATCATTTTCCCCCCAGCCCTGCACGTCCTTGTCGGGATCCGACCACAGCAAATCACACAGCAGGCCTGCGTCGCCAAAGAGAGATCACAAGACGCTGAGCCCACATGCTTCACCCATAATATAGCTTGTAATGCTGCAATGTAATTAGCCAAAACACTGGAAACCACACAAAGAAAGCATTCAGTCTTGATGAAAAATCTCTCACCAGTGTCTGGTACGTCTGTGGGTCTCATGATTCGGCGAATCTGTTCCATGGACTGTAGGTCAGGAGACAACCCTGCCATCAAACACAATGCACAGAATTACAGAATTTCACAGCATCGCAACATAACATAATAAATCTGGGTTTCACACTTATTAACCTAAACTTGAACAATTATGTTGTGCATTTCATATTTAGAGGAAGTGGTTAAAAACAAAGGAACTCACCTCCATGACAGCAAAATATTTTTTCATCAACAATTGCTGCAATCGGCAGGCAGTTGAAGCAGTCCGTAAAGGTCTTCCACAATTTAATATTGAAGCGCCGCTTACCTAGAAAAATAAAACAGTTTTGGTTGTGTGAAATTGGCCATCGGGGAATATGCTTCCTCAATAAGTATCAAATATCGTGCTTTAAGTTCTCCGCTGTTAAATAAAGTAGTCCATGAAATTTAACAACTTTGAAACTTTATCAAAAACCTACACATTATCTAAGTGCGTGCCGAATTCCTTACATTCGTTTTGCATCTCCCAAATTTGAGCAGCATGAAACGTACGTTAACGTTCCGTGATGAACGATCATGAATGCCAACTACTGGGCACTCGCTCTGCTAGTGCGGTCTTCAGGGTTGAGCATTTCTCCTCTCACGCTTCCGTCACATAATACTGCAGGCATCTTCACACAAGATGAGATAACGAGTAGCTGGACTCACACTCATCGTAGAAGCCGTAGATGCGGTTGATGCTGGCGCACTCGTGGTTGCCACGCAGCAAGAAGAAGTTTTCTGGGTACTTGATCTTGTAGGCGAGCAGCAGGCAGATTGTCTCCAGGGACTGCTTGCCACGGTCGACGTAGTCGCCCAGGAACAGGTAGTTGGCTTCGGGGGGGAACCCTCCATACTCAAAGAGCCGCAGCAGGTCCGTGTACTGCCCATGGATATCACCTATGCAACAGAGGTGCATATAACATTACTAAAAAAAAATCACCCAGTTGTAACGTGACAAATTATGATTAAGTCAAAAGTGTAATTTATTGATATAGTAACCAAAGTCCAAGTCAAGCATGCAGTGTTATAGCAAGGGCTCAGTTTCAACCAGGAATGTCAAGGACAGTGACCTAGAAAAGAATTCATCCACTAAAACTTTCGCTCTGGTTTGGCTAGAAATCATGTGTCTACTGCGGTAAACCAACAACCTGGAAAATGTTCAGTGAGAAATTAAGCCCTGGTTATAGCCTCTGGCAAAACAGCACGGTACTTTAAATTTTAATACAATGTCAATCAACGGGGTATAATTTATTTTTAACTGCACTGCACAGATGAAACTGTAAGCTATGACCATGTATGGTCTTAACGCTCTTAATACACTGGTCCGATTCACGCTTTCTCAATGTCATCTCTGACGCATCCTTGTGGTATTCATTGCCACAACAACTTTGTCATGATTAATCTTCTGAGTTCAGAAGTCTATGTAAAGTTTTAAACAATGTCTAAGTGAATGTTTTTCCTGTAGATTTACTTCTGACCTAAGTAGGGCATTACAGAAAAGCAATGGAATGTAACAGCTTAAATGGGTTAACCCATTTAAGCTTACTTTAATACTATTTTATGAAAACTTAGATTTTTTTTTATTACATTGCTGTGTACCAATAGGTATGTGCAAATCCTAGTCTCTCAAGATATGTACAATCAATGTCACCAAGATGTGGGTACACATCAAATTTGACACTTAGAAATGTGTCACATGATAACAGGCATATGTAATATATCGTGTTGGGAAGTTGTTCCATCTCTACGTATTACTCAATTGTATTTTCACATTTATCTTTTAATATTGGTCGAAAGTTATTTTTTTACTCTTGTCATACTTCAATGACCACCAACTTGCAACACCACTCCTGGGCCGAGCATAGCACTAAATTAAGTCGTTCACAAGAACATGCCGATTCCCGGCACGTGAACGTGGAGTGGTGTATGTGCTCTCGGGACACACCGCAGATCTTGAGCGGCGCCTCGAGCTCGAGCAGGATGGGCTGGCTCAGGAAGATTTCGCGCGACTTGACGCACAGGCCCCGCACTTCGGCCTCCGTCATCTGCACGGTCTTCCCAGGGCGGCATCCTCGCACTGTAACACACCACCGCCACGCCTTTACGTCAACCAAACGAACACAATCTCCACCGCCCATACATTGCGCAATAACCACACTACATCCCACACAATAACCAAACTACACCACGGCACAACACACGATGAGCACAACACCACCACCTTGTCATTACCCACACTACACAACCGCCACCGTCTATACATTGCACAATAACCACACATCCCACACAATAACCACACTACACCACGGGACAACACACGATGAGCACAACACCACCACCTTGATATTACCCACACTACACAACCGCCACCGTCTATACATTGCACAATAACCACATTACAACATGGCACATCACACAATAACCACACACAACCTTTACATTAACTACGAACCACCACCACCATTCCACACACGGCACAATAGCCACTTCACGGCACAATAACACACGCGATACACAATACCAACAACCTACACACCACACATCTAGTGTGCTGCAACATACCATCCCCAATGCATGAACCACAGTAGCCCAAACACAAGCCAGACACGATACACTAACCGACACGCGCACAATAACCACTAAACACAACAGGAACCCCACCACAGCGCTATCATTCACTCGCATTAACTGCACTATCTCCACACCACATTCAGCACCCACTCTTCACTGCAGTCAACTTTGGAGGGAGGAAACTAAGGGCAAGACTCGGCGGGGGGTGGGTGGAGAAGGGCAAAGATGGGAGAGGGGCAGGGCAGGCGGGGGGCAGCGAAGGGAATCGCGCGGCGGAGAGGGAGGCCGCGCGCGGGCAGGGCGATTCAGGCGAGGCCGAGGAGTCGCGAGCCGAGGAAGAAGTGCAAGGCCCAAGCCGACGTGAGCAACGGGGGTTGCGAGCAGGAAGGTTTCGAGGATGTCGCTCAGTGACGGCGGAGCGACGCTGGGTGGTAGTGGGGGTGGTAGTGGGGGGGGGGGTCCCGCCGCGGTGCGAGTGTCGGCCCGGCGGTCGCGGCCCGCACCCTCGAGAAGGCGCGCGATGATTCCGTCCACATTCACGTCCCCGTCCGCCATTTCCGCGGGGAGGCGCGGTCTCGTCACGTGACGCAGCATGCGCACGTGACTCGTGGGGAAGGGGGGGGGCGTGTGGAGGGGGGTGCGTGGGAGGGGTGTGGGAGAGGGTGGGAAAGCGAGGGAGGGGGCTGGGGGCGAGGGAAGGGGGTGGGAGGGGGTAAGAAAAGGAAGGGGGTGGGAGGGGGGGAAAGGGGTGGGAGGGGGGGGCGAGGGAGGGGGGTGGGAGGTGGGAGCGAGGGAGGGGGGAGCGAGTGAGGGGGGAGCGAGGGAGGGGGAAGCGAGGGTGGGGGTGAGGCGAGGGAGGGAGGGAGGGGGAGGCGAGGGAGGGGGGGGAGGCGAGGGAGGGGGGGGAGGCGAGGGAGGGGGGGGAGGCGAGGGAGGGGGGGGAGGCGAGGGAGGGGGGGAGGCGAGGGGGGGGAGGCGAGGGAGGGGGTGAGGCGAGGGAGGGGGAGGCGAGGGAGGGGGGGGAGGCGAGGGAGGGGGAGGCGAGGGGGAAAGGGGGGAAGGACGAGGGAGGGGGAGGAGGCGAGAGGCGAGGGAGGGGGTGGCGAGGGAGGGGGAGGCGAGGGAGGGGGGGGCGGCGAGGGAGGGGGGGAGGCGAGGGAGGGGGAGGCGAGGGAGGGGGTGAGGCGAGGGAGGGAGGGGGAGGCGAGGGAGGGGGAGGCGAGGGAGGGGGAGGCGAGGGAGGGGGGGAGGCGAGGGAGGGGGAGGCGAGGGGGAAAGGGGGGAAGGACGAGGGAGGGGGAGGAGGCGAGAGGCGAGGGAGGGGGAGGAGGCGAGAGGCGAGGGAGGGGGTGGCGAGGGAGGGGGAGCGAGGGGCGGGGCGGCGAGGGAGGGGGGGAGGCGAGGGAGGGGGAGGCGAGGGGGGAGGGGGGAAGGACGAGGGAGGGGGTGAGGAAGCGAGGGAGGGGGAAGGGACGAGGGAGGGTGTCCACCCAGGCTCGCGAGACAATTTCACATTTTACCGATAATTAAAGGTTATTGGGTGAAATCGAGTAAATATATAAATGTGTCGTTAAACCCGCCACCACCCGACTCAGCCAATTGTGAAGTCTGTCACGTTAGCAACAAAGCATGCCAATTGTTTACGAGCACAGCACTCCGTTGTGTTGTTGTTGGATAGTAAACACTACTCTGGCTGTCTGCCTGATGATGGTGGTTGTAATGGCTGGCGAAACGTCGTGCTCGAATTGTAAATGTTGTGGGTTTACTTGCCAACACACCGGTGCGCTGAACTAGCAACGAATTGGCACGTTCTGTTTACGTGACAAACCTTACTAATTGGCTGTGTCGGGTGGTGGCGGGTTTAATGACACATTCATATTTCAGCAAGAGAACAAAAACAATTATTATGGATAATATTGATCGCGAAAGCTCACGTGTTAAACTCAGTGCCGGATTAAGCTAGTGCTGGGCCTCTAGCATCTGTTATAAACGGGGCCCTAAATAAAAAAAAACACATAAATATTAAAACACAAATTTTTTACTTGCATAGTAAAGTAATTGTATTCTTTCATTTGCTATACAGCCAGATAATACGACAAATCGCTAACCTTAAACATCCAGTCGTTCATAAAAGTTGAAGGCGGTATAGTACTTTAGTAATAGAGCAAGTGCAGAATCACTGAAGCGGAATTGATAGCTTGAAAGCATTTAGCGCTGGGCCCTTGAAAGTGCGGGGCCCGTAGCATATGTAGCTACTGTTGCTAATCAGATTATTTGCCACTGGTTAAACTGACATTTTAGCGATACGGGGGGAGGGGGGGAATTAAAAGTCGTGTAAACTCCGGGTTTGATTCCTGTTCGGTTTTTACGGAACCCGACATGGACCAACGTGAAATATGTTTGCAACGAAAGAGCAATCGACGTAGCCCTGACCTGCCTCGAGAGCGGTGGGGTCGCAAACCTACGGCTCCATGGGAACCCAGTTTACAATGGGAACCCAGTTTACCATGGAAGCTCAGTTTACCATGGAAGTACAGTTTACCATGGAAGTACAGTTTACCATAGGAGCCCAATTTACCATGGGAGTCAAGTGTACCTTGGAAGTCCAGTTTACAATGGGAACCCAGTTTACCATGGAAGCCCAGTTTACCATAGGAGCCCATTTTACCATGGAAGTCCAGTTTACCATGGAAGTCCAGTTTACCATGGAAGTCCAGTTTACCATGGGGGTCCAGTTTACCATGGAACCCCAGTTTACCATGGGAGTCCAGTTTACCATGGAAGGCCAGTTTACCATGGGAACCCAGTTTACCATGGAAGCCCAGTTTACCATGGGAGTCAAGTTTACCATGGAAGCCCAGTTTACCATGGGAGTCAAGTTTACCATGGAATTCCAGTTTACCATTGAAGTCCAGTTTACCATGGAGGTCCAGTTTACCATAGAAGTCCAGTTTACCATGGAAGCCCAGTTTACCATGGAAGTCCAGTTTACCATGGAAGTTCAGTTTACCATGGGAGTCCAGTTTACCATGGAATTCCAGATTACCGTAGGAGCCCAGTTTACCATGGAATTCCAGTTTACCACGTAGGTCCAGTTTACCATTGGAGCCCAGTTTACCATGGAAGCCCAGTTTACCATGGAAGTCCAGTTGACCAACCTCCGGCTCTGGTGCCCCATGTGGCTCTTTTCACCGGCAGAGCCAGTGGGGAGTGGGGTGGCACGCCCCCCCCACCCCCCCCCCCCAATGATCCGATCGAAATTGGTAATAAATCTACATTTTTTGAGACCCCCACTGCCACTGTGTAGCATAATATTATGTGCCAGGGACTCTATGAGACGATAGGACAATAGTCTGAGTCCATAATTGGTTAATAAGTAACGGCAAAGCGGTTAGAAGTGACTTACAGAATTGTGCGCAGTTGCGTCTACAGTCGACGAGCGCGATGCAGATCAGACAGCGCGGTTCGAATTCGACCTTCGATCGATGGCTGCGCCATCGCCGCACACGCGTCGAATAAAGAGCAAAGGGACAAGTCCTTACTTACTAACAACTCCTCTATCATTTTTCATTGCTGGAGGGGTTGCCCCCCCCCCCCCACCTGAAAATCCTGGCTCCGCGATTGGCTCTTTTAGGACTTCCAGATTTGAAGCTTTCGTGACTGCAAGGATTCATATTCTTAGGTTTTTTTCGGTAAAGTCACGTAGGTAAAAAATTAAAATTAATTCAAGTAAAAAAATCACGACGTTTCGGAGGCAACACAAGCTTCCTTCTTCAGGTGGAACCGTCACAGCACGATAGCTGTATCAAGCGTTATTTATTAAGGGCCGTCTCGCATTCCCATGTAGTGCGGCTCTTGAAATATTGATATTTTTTTTTCATCGAATTTTACTAAAATGGCACTTCTTGTTGAGTTGGTTGCCGCTGCCTGAGGCTTCAGAGTAGTTCCTGTGAGGCGGTGACTGCAGAACGGCGTGTCCAGCAGGGGTCGCACCGTTCACTGCGCCTGAGTAGCGCAGTCGCCGTTGTTTTGGGGCCCAGGTAAAATGTCCTCGGTCGAACATCGGCCAAATTCAATCCAATGTGTCGATGCATTCTTGTACTTAAAATGAGTCCTGACTTGACCTTGTACGGCCAAAGTGAGTCAAAGTAAATGCTGTGACGGATTGTCACTGACCGAAAAAAATAAGCAGATTATGCAGATGCTTACTCTTTGGTTCTTACGGTAAAGTCACGTAGGTAAAAACATAAAAACATTTTTTTGAAATAATCAAATTAAATCACGACGTTTCGGAAGCGACACAAGCTTCCGTCATCAGGTGGGACAACCACAGTAAGAAACAACAAATTCTGTAGTGACGTTATTTTTTTGCCCACTACAGTAATTGTTTGTTTCTTACTGTGGTTGCCCCACCTGATGACGGAAGCTTGTGTTGCTTCCGAAACGTCGTGATTTAATTTGATTATTTTTATTTTTATTCTTATTTTTTATTTTTTCACCCACGTGATTTTACCGAAAGAACCAAAGAGTATGTTATCCCAGCAGTCACGAAAACTTCAAATCTAGTTTATGCAGATGCTTTTCAAACATTGTTTGATGTTGTTCACGTCAAGTGCCCTTTGGATTGACAGACAGCCCACGAGGGCTGACTTCAAATCGCAATCATTTCCACAAGAGGAAGACGTGGTGTCGGATTCTCCCTTTAAGTGGCACAACGCATCAGGTGCGCGCGCAAGGGAGTGAGTGCCGTGGACACGGCTAACGCAGCGGGCTCCGTGGGTTCTGTACCTCCTCGGCCAAGGCTCGTGACTTTGGGGGAATCCCTGCTGCACGAGCAACGCTTGTTTTCATCTCAGCCAGGCGGCGGTGGTGGCTATGGGGCCGTCCATAAATGACGTCACGCGAATTTGGACGATTTTTGACCCCCCCCCCCCTTGTCACACGGCGTCACAAAAAGTCAGACCCCCCCCCTTCAAATATGACGTCACAAAGCTCTGCCCCCCGCCAAGAAAAATAAAAAAATGCTTCGAATCGCTTTAAACTATTGTCACTGTAGTGCGTAATTAATGTGGCGCTGCACTCTGATGTTGTCGGAGAAAACATTTATTAAAAAGTCTATTTAATTAAGTAGAACGTGTTGTCTATATTTATTTAAAGTTGCGCATTTTGATGTGACGTCACATTTCTCAACCCCCCCCCCCCCTCGTCACACATCGTCACAAATGTCTGAACCCCCCCCCCACCCTAGGTGCGTGACGTCATTTATGGACGGCCCCTATGCACGTTTTGGTGTTCAGTTTGTTGTCCTTCCCTCGCAACCTCCGATTAGCACCGTTGAGCACGTACGGTGCGAAAGAAGTTCAACATAATCTAGCGATGTGGAGGCGAGGGTTTGTGGATCAAACAAATGTCGTGGCATAACCCTGGCTCACCACCAGAATGCAGTACAGCAAAATTATCGACTCCACCTGTTTCGTTTTTTGTAGGATAGAATGTCCCCCCCCCCCCCCCGGCACGCGTTGTATTTTTCTGGGTGCTCTGGTTTACTCCGACATGTAAACGCTCATTAATTTTGCCGATAACACCTTCATATATTGACGATTGCAGAACTTGGGCAACTTTTGGCGCCGGCTCACCACGTGACCGCCGTCTCCCCGCGTGTCTGTAGTTGTTACTCGCGTATCGGAATAGTTATCTCTGTTCGAGAGTGAGCAACTGCTGTACGCGTTACAAGTTTATTTTGTTATTAATCAGCCTCTCCTGCATTGTCAAACGTGAGACGTCCTCTACAGCAGTGCTTCCCAAAATTGTATAAACCCACGCACCACTGTCAACCATTTCATCAAAGTTTTGCGCACCACCATGCACCAATGTCACATAGTATGACGTCCGCAACCAATTACAGAAATCAGTATGTGTGTCTCTGTGTCTCTCCCCCATGTGTTCCTCTCTCTCTCTGTGTGTGTCTCTCCCCCATGGTGTGCCTCTCTCTCTCTGTGTGTCTCTCTCTCTGTGTGTTTGTCTCTCTCCGTGTCTGTGTTGTCTCTCTGTTTATGTGTGTCTCTCTGTGTCTCTCCCCCATGTGTGTCTCTCTCTCTCTGTGTCTCTCTCTCTGTGTATGCGTCTCTCTCCGTGTCTGTGTTGTCTCTCTGTATATGTGTGTCTCTCCGAGCTTGCATTTATTCACACCTGATGACGGTTGCTTGTGTTGCAATCGAAACGTCGTATTCTATTATTTATTTGATTTTCTTTCTACGTGACTTTACCGACAGAACCGAAGAGTAATTCCTGCAGTCACGAAAGCTTCAAATCAAGTTAGAAATCAGCATATTCAGTCAAAAGCCATATGTTGTTGAGTCACGAATAATATTGGAAAATATGTTTTGTGAATTTTTTTTTCGTAATATCAGCCAAAGTTTTGCAGACCACATGTGGGAATCATTGCCCTACAGCAAATATATCAGTGATCCTCAGGGCGAGTGAGTCGTATTAAATGTCAGATAAAGTTTATATGTCAGCTACTTTTTGAAAATGTATTAAGTGCTGCGGAAAATAAGATTGGTCCATAACACCAACATAAACTGAACCATGTAAGGTTACGTACATGAACTGCTCTTGTGTCAATCCACTGCCGGATGCTGGCCTTCCCGCACTCCAAGTGGGTCGTGGGGGCTATTTAATCATACTTCACCACGCTGGTCGAAACAAGATAAAGACGCGTTACATGATTATCGTAAACTTTTTTTGCAAAATTCTTTCAAGCACGTGGCAAATAATTAAGAGCTGTTGTGCAAATTTTTCGATTTAAAGCTTTCGTGACTGCAGGGATTCATCTTCTTGGTTCTTTCGGTAAAGTCACGTAGAAGGGAAATAATAAAATAATAAAAAGAAAACATGATAAAATAATTCTCACGACGTTTCGGCCACAACGCAAGCAGCCGTCCTCAGGTGAAGACCAGGTCTGTCGGGGAGACAGCTGTTGTGCAGTAGAGTGATGAAAATAAGTAGCATAGACTTGGGTAGAGCGCAACAATGGATTTTGTTGCACGGCCCTCTGCTGCCCGCAATGTATGTGCCGTGGTGGCGAGATGTTATCGCCCTCACCGAGTATGCAGTAGGCCGTGGGTTCGATGCCGACCCTGACACCTGTTTGTGTGACCTCCCCCCATGGGCGCGTGGATTTGACTCCGGGCCCTCCGCTTTTGCCCTCCACATTTAGAAACGTGAGTTTCGATTTTTTTTGGCTGCTACTATCAATCCACACGTATAATCATAAGCCACTTCGATGACCCACCGTGTGTGGCCAGGTTGCCTCCGATAAATATTTTATAACTCAGTGGGCTTCTACCTTGTACATGACACAGTTTATAGTTTAGTTAGTTATTTTACTTAGTCCCGAGGCAGCCTATAACGCATTATTCATGCACGATGGTTATCCATCTGAGTGCTATCCAGCATCAGTCCTTGTTAGGCTTCCGAGATCTGGCGCATTCCAAGTTATTTGGTTATAAGCGTAACGGCAATATGCCGCAATTAATACATTTCATTATTTGTCAACAACAGATTAGCGTTCAATTAAAGGCAAAACTAAGTTCCTACAATAGCTTTTAAACTGTTTTACCTGATAGGATTGTTATATAAATTGTTGGATATTACAGCAAACTGTAAAAGATTAGTCCTTTAATTATCTTAATTTTAATTGATTCCAGGTTTGTGTACATTTGTAAAGTCTCAGAGTTGAGCCATTTGTCAACAGATTATGTTATGCCGTTGGCCTAGTTGTATTACATTAATTGCCTCACATTTCTGTCAAATAGAGGCAATTATTTTGTAAATGTGCTTCTTAAATTTCTTAGAGCCTTCGTGTGTGCATTACAGAAGTCCATTTCCACGCGAAATAAAATGGTAAAATTGTTTCTGAGAGCGTTTGGATTGTGTGCTACATTATTGAAATAACATTTTTGCAAAGTTAGCTGCAGCACATGGGGGATATTAAGAGCTGCAATGCCAGTAATCCCATCGAGGAGCCAACACATTAAGCAGAAACGTGAGAGAGCTATAGGAACCGTTATTCGACATTTCTGGTTATTTTGATGCAGCGATATCGATAAAGCCTTAAAGACCTCTCTGGTCGAGACTGCGAACACGGCATCGTGTCTTAATCTGGGAATGTCTAGCATTAATCACGGACGCATTGGGGCCCCTGAACGCCGCGGTTTCACATCCACACATTTGATGGATCACCACCATTACGCCACACAGCCCCGCGGCACCCGGCATTAGTCTTGAGATGAATTGGGCCTGTCGTCGAAATGACTTCTGCTGTTATGAGAGGTAATTTGGGCGGCAGGAAACGAGCCTGCACGAGTGGTAGCCTTGTACCGGGCCAAGTGCTGGAGTTGGCCTGATCGGGTTACGACTTGTACCGATTTCCTGGTTAAAAAAAAAAATGCACACACGCGCGCACACACACGGACACACTGGGGGTGCATGCGCGGGGCCGAGTGAGAGCAGGTGCGCCTTCTCAACCGCTGGCAGTGCCCCCCGAGTAACACTCAATGCACCTTTTGTGTGCGCAGCCATGAGCTGCCCACTGGGACCGGAGCAAACTTTCTTTTTAAAAACGTGAAAAAAATTAGTGCGTTTCTCATAACCGCAGTCATTAAGACATTGCTCGAAGGAAACTTTATATTTCTCAATGACTTAATAGTCAGAAAAGTGTCCCCCCCCAGAGGCCTGGCTGAAATCTTGCGTTAGTGGGAAGTTTTCACAGCACTGCTTTCTGCAGGAATTTAAATGGAGGGTTATTGAGAATTGTTTTCCTTGTGCGCGAGAGGTCTCACATTCTCTCCGCGAGGCTCGCGATGCACTCAGAACCCCGTGAGCGGGGTATTTCTCTCTCTCGCTCTTTTTCGAATTCTCGGTAATGACACACATAAAGCCTCATGACACCACGGTAAGAAGGCGTTTTGGAAATTAATGTAAAATGTGAAAACATCAATTACGACTAACTTGTCTACAGCACATAGGTTAGCGGTATTTCTTTTCCTCTCGGTAAAAAAAACACACACACACGCACTGCTGCTGCTTTCAGAATAAAGCGAGGCATTCCAACAGGTGCAATGCAATAACATTGGCTATTTATCTCAGTGGCCGAAACGAACCCACCATTCCGAGGTGTTTGGAATTGGCCGCGGAGCTGAAAAGCGGATTTCTTGATGCACGGCTTCATGCACTCGCCTCGACCAAGGTCAGTTGCTCAAACACGACATACATCATAATTAATGTCCGTGCCGTTAATATAAGCCGCCTCGTAGAAGAAGAAGGAAAAAAATGCGTACACAATTTACGTTGATAATTAACCAAAGAAAACTTTAAGTGTTTAAAAAAATGTTTGCCATGTAAAGTATTTCCTATTCCGCAATATGTGTTGAGGGTGTTCGGTGGCTCTGCGCCAGCCAGGATTAAAAGTCAGCAAATATCTTCGTCAGCCAACAAACTAATTACACGCCAACAAGTCTAACGGAAAATGATGCAAGCGGTGCTGTTCAACAAAGCCTAACTTAACCTCACGATCGGAGTCAAATGGACAGAGGCATCACGAAAGTTGCGTACAACACAAAGGGGGTGCGAGTGATGGCACCAAGTTGTACACTTTTAACCTCCACCATAAAACGATCTTGCCCTCGATGTTTTTGCGGAGAGCGATTGTACCACCGGTCCCCTTGGCCTGGGGTGAGTCACGCGTAATTGTGAGAGACGGGGGTGAGTGGGCGCTTGATTAATTTGTGGACCCCAAACGACCGCGGAACCTCTGCCTCTGGACGTCACAGGCCGAACTCGGGTTTTTTTCCCCCCTTCCAGAAATTATTTCGTTCACAACAACGGCAGCCTAACGGCAGCACGCGCGTTCACTGGATGGTGACTGCAATAATCTCATTCTGTTATCACGTTCAGGTCTCAAGCAGAACCAGATGGCAATTCATCATCACCAATAGCGATCGGCATTACTAATTGCAAACCTCCGTTTCAACGATGTGCAATAATGTTTTTTTCTTATTTCAACTGAGAATCGTTTAATGTTTTAAATGAACACGGGTGTCTAGAACGTGGCGCGCACTATTGCCGTTTGCGAGTGTGCAAAGAGTTTGAGAACTTTAAAAAACAAGCCGCTCCGGGTTTTTTTCTTCTTTAAATCATTTGAGCACAACTTTTTGAAATAGCTCCTCTACGCAGTTAGCGTGATGAATTGCCGGTCGTGGCGAGCAGGTATCGGGTGACGGTGTTAATGGAAGGATTGGGAATTCGTGTTAACATCTATACAGCACTTCAGGAAAAATAAAAACGGCGGTCATTGTTAAATATTTAAAGCACATTTCCTTGAATCAGTTAACCGCTTATCTAAATACGTGGCTAACCTTGAAACGCAGGAGCAATTACAGGAAGCCATTCCTCATGTTGGCCTCTGACCATTTCACCCGGGAATGCGCCCCAATCTCGTCACATCTCGGAAGCGAAGTCAGGCTTGAGCCTGGATAGTGTGCTTCAATGGCCGAACCGCAAGCGCAAACAGGTTGTCTTTTGCGTCTGTTTGGTTCTGTTCGCTACACTTCCCTCGGCCGCGCGGCTGGTACCCCCCACTCGGCAGAGGGCTGCCGAGTTGAGCCCAAAAGAATGTCATCGTAGTAACTGCTTTCTGACGCTCGCACGCCTATGCCGCCCGTCGTTGCCACCCGCGCGCTGGTCAGGGCTGTGAGATATCTGGGCAAAATAGTGAAACCCTCGCGATCCGCACGGCCTGGGGAGAGGCCCTCGTCCGGCAGTGGATTTACAAAACGGGGGCAGTACGCACGGCACGAGAATGCCTGTCCCAGCCCGCTCTTTCGACTGAACGATCAATAAATGCAGACAAATTGCCTGAGAATTTACAGGATTAAACAAATTATTTGGTGATGCTGATGCGTTGGCAGCGGTGCACACACACACACATGAATGATAATTTTAAAACACTCAACACATTCGTGAATAACGCTGGCTTCAAATTATATATAATGTGCTATGACGAAGGGCCATTTCCCGAAACGTCACCAAGTATATATTTGTTTTCCTTTTTAAGTCAGTGTTTATTCACGAATGTGTAGAGTTTTGCATTCGCCGGGGAGTTGAGGGAGAGCTCAAGTCAAGCAAAGCGTCTGGAAATTGCATTGCACCTCGCCGGAAAAGTCAGACAGCAGCCAGCCATTCGGGTTTCGTGCAAATGTGAAACTATATACACACACACACACGGTGCTTCAAAAAAGTGTTAACACTTACATGGGACTATCGTTTTTAATGGGGAAAAACGGATAGTGCACTGTAATATCATAACAAATGTGTGTTAGTTTAACACGTAGGCTTTCGTGACCAATATCATCCATAATGCAGGTTTTTTGGGTTAGACTCCATAAATATATAAATGTGTCGTTAAACCCGCCACAACCTGACACAGCCAACTAGTAAGGGTTGTCACGTAAACAGAACGTGCCGATTCGTCACTAGTACAGCACACCGGTGTGTTGGAGAGCCAAGCCACAACATTTACAAAAAAAACTGTATTCTAAATGTAAAGTTAATAGCTTAAAAAAGCCAACGAGTCTCCCACTTAGATTTTAAGTTTTCGTGACTGCAGGGATCACGTAGGTAGAAATAAAATGAATAAAATCACGACGTTTTGGGCGCAACGCAAGCGTCCGTGATCAGGTGGGCTGCTGTGACAACAGCCCTTTTGCTCACTTCAGCAATTGTTTCTTGCTGTGGTTGTCCCACTTGATGACGTACGCTTGTGTTGCGCCCGAAACGTCGTGATTTTATTCCTTTTATTTTCTACCTACGTGACTTTACCGACAGAACCAAAGAATAAGTGTCCCACTTGTTCACCATCGTTGTCAACGCGTGCCTGGAATCTTCTCCAGGTGGTCTCCAGAGCTCGGAGGCACATTTCTTGCGGTATTGTTGCAAATTCTCCGGAGTGTTCACATTATTTTGAAGCACCCTGTATATATGCCCTGAACACTTCATTTTTTTATATATAGCGAACCTAACATTACGTAGTTAAACTAAGTGTCATAGTCACGTTTCATGGGCCTGCATTTGGGTGCGTCTCTCTTTGGAGATGTGATCATTATTTATGGAGTCGGCGTAATAATGAAATTCTGATGTCCCGTCCGATGCTTAATTTTAGCCGGAGCAGTCCACAACGCCATTCCGGGGAAACATGTTCACACCCAGCCAGATCCACCTCGCCTTAGTTTAACGAAAACCTCACTGACAACAAAACGCGAGTCCGTGCACGTAAACCATATAAACCGGAGCATAGTATTATAGGAATACATCTTTCAATGATGTAGAATCGGTATGGTTAGATAGCCTAGCAGCATTCCGGATAATATTGAGTGAGAAATTAAGCTCCGTCCACGTCTCTCTGCCTCCATGCAAGCACCACGTCACGTGTGTGGACGCCTGCGAGCAGAGGCCCTCCCAACCGTGACATGGAACGAGCAACCTCTGGCGCACACACGTGGCACAAAATAAACAAAACCACACGAACGGGCGAGGAAACGTGTGCAGATGAAACTACTCGAACGCGATAATATTTCAAACACATATTTACCGCCCATCGTTGGTTACACGTGACCTGAAGTTTCATTATTGTCAACTTCCATCGTGTGGCTGAAGAGATTTGTAAAAGAATACTTAGATTTTTTTTGTGTGTATGTGCGGAGACAAATATGGGAAGGAGGGATATTTTGTTTTAGCTTTCTGTGAATGAGCAATAAACATCAGCTTTTCTGAAGAAGTGCATTTTGGTCTTGTTGTCTTAGATCACAAAAAAACCTGAGAAAATGTGACCGACGACCAGCAGCAGTTAGACTGTGAGAAACAACTCTGGATGGGTTTTGTCCTTATTAGGATTCATCAGCAAAACAGTCATAAATGCTTTTTTTGCTGAAAAGTCTGCCTCTGGAATTAATATATCATAACCCTTTCGAGTCCCCAATAATCACACAGTAGATTTGGCTAATGCCAATAAAAATCGAATATTTTATTTCGATCACTTTGACTGGCAAAATTAAAAACAGCACGACGCGCGGGAAAATGCAGTGCCCTTACCTGGAATAAAATGTCACTTGAAGAGACCATCTCTGCCTAGGTCTCTGACATCTGCTTCTGCATTCCCGTTCTCGAATACGGTGTGATGTGCTGCTCTGAGATCATTCCCAACGGGCATTTCGTCTCGTGACACAAAGGGGACATGACCACGTGTAATACAGTATCACCACGTGGGCAGTGCCGGATTACGCTAGTGTGGAGCCTGTAGTATTTGTTATAAAGGGGCCCTAAATAAAATAAAAACATAAATATTGAAACACAAAATTTTAACTTGCATAGTAAAGTAATTGGATAATTTTATTTGCTATACAGCCAGATAATACGACAAATCGCTAGCCTTAAACACCCAGTCGTTCTTAAAAGTTGAAGGCAATATAGTACTATAGTAATCGAGCAAGTGCAGAATCACTGAACCGGAATTGGTAGCTTGAAAGCATTTAGCGCGGGGCCCTAGAAAGTGCTGGGACCGTAGCATATGTAGCTACTTTTGCTACTCGGATAATCCGGCACTGCTCGTGGTAGAGAATGCAGGTGAGTGTACCTCACGCGAGCCGCTTATAAAGCCGCGTGCATCATCATCATCATACGGGCTCTGCACCTCGGTGCTGCGAACCGCGCTGTACCCGCGAGGGGGCGCCCATCATCATCATCATCGTGCTCCTGGGCCCGCAGAGTCGACGAGTGACTGTGAGCACGCTTTGGCAGTGCCGGATTTTCCTTGTAGCAAAAGTAGCTACACATGCTGTGGGCCATAATAGAGGGGGGGTTTTGGGGTTAGATCGCGTAAATATATAAATGTGTCTTTAAAACCCGTCACCACCCGTAACAGCCAACTAGTAAGGGTTGTCACTTAAACAGAACGTGGCCAATTCGTCACTAGTACAGCACTAACCGGTGTGTTGGAGAGCCAAGCCACAACATGTACAATCTGAGTACGACGTTTCGCCAGTAATTACAACTAGCTTCATCATGCTATGGGCCCCGCACTTTCAAGTGCCCCGCGAAAAATGCTTTCAAGCGATCAATTCCGAGAAAAGATTTTCCCCTTTTTTCTGGCAACAAAACAGCTTTGTTAAGATTTTAAAACACCAAACTGAAACCTTTTGCAAGGAATCATCTCTGCATTAGCCACAATACTTGTGGTCAGAATGCAAACAAATCAATTCCGGGTCAGTGATTCTGCACTTGCTTTATTACTATAGTACTATACCGCCTTCAACTTTTATGAACGACTGGATATTTAAGGTTAGCGATTGTCGTATTATCTGGCTGTATAGCAAATGAAATAATACAATTACTTTACTACGCAAGTAAAAAATGTGTGTTTTAATATGAACTTTATTTATTTATTTAAGGCCCCTTTATAACATAATGCAACAGGTCCCGCACTTGCTGAATCCGGCACTGCGCTATGGTCCACCGAAAGTCAGATTTGTTTGGATGGTATCTCGTGGCCCTCTTCCAGATGTTGCTGGAGGGAGCGCCGCCCGGGAGGAGGGGTTACCCTCTCCACAGCTGCGATGCGCGTGCTTCTTCCATTCGTGTCGAGCTCACTGCGGGCGGGCCGTGCCAGGGCGACCCGAGTTTGATTCCCGGCCGCAGCCAATGTCAGAGGTGATCATGTGACCCGCTTCTGGGCCTCTCGAATGAGTACATATTTACGTGAGAAAACATCGGCGCTGGGACAACCAATCTGGTGCGGCGTGGTGGTGGCGTTGTCCCGACTTTCACAATGTTCTCCATAACAGCACTTAGCACAACAGTCTATGTAAGCTCTGCTGGGATCTCTGCCTTTGTATCGATTGTGGTCGCGGTTTAAATCAAGAACCAATTCTTTTCCGTCTCTCGTGTTTCGAGTCTCGTTCGTCATTTTTTCCTCGTCTTGTTTTACTTTTTCCCATATTTGTTCGATCCATTATCCCAAATGTCACAGCGTGTAGTTTGCGTACACGATGCATGCACCGATTTATTTTACGTGCACGATTTGCAACACGCATCTTCAGTACCGGGACCAATGTAATACATGCTTACATGCACGTAACGAATCATTAATTGATCCGGTGCTAAGCGGCGTCAGAAGGCATGCCTACCTGATACCCACAGGCATCGAATACACAATCTCGTCTGACCATCCTCCCATTCCTGTTTTCTCCGCGGTACTAAAAAATATATAAAAGTAAATGTTGTTTTACTGTATTTACGCTATTTTCGTTGTAAAATCCGTCTCGTGAGTCCGTTTTAATCCGCACCATCAGTATGAATGTAACAGGCGGATGTCAAGTGTATCGTGGACGACTGAAAATAAAACGTAATTAATGGGTTCTCGAGAAAGCTGGTGTTGAAAGAAAACTGTTAGAGGCGATCAAATCAAGGGACAACCCCGGTTCACGTACGGCAAAGAAGACCAAAGTTCACACGGACAGATAACATCAAAGCATGGACGAGATTCACGCTGGAACAGACAACGATGATAGCAGAAGACAAGTCAGTGGCGAAGGATTGTCCATGATGCGGCCAACCTTCAGATCGAGGATGGGTCAAGACGAGACAAATACAATATGTCTTTACCGATACGGTGGCGAGATGTTAACTACCTCGCCTGGTAGACAGGAAGTGGTGGAGTCGATCCCAACTCCTGACGCTGTATATATTTGGAGTTTGCATGTTCTCCCCGTGATTGCTGTTTTCCCTCCACATTTAGAATGAACATCACGAGTCTCAAGTATTTGGCTGCTACACGTGTCCACGTGATAAGCCACTTCGGTGAGCCACCGTGTGTGGCCAGGTTGCCTCTGAAAAATATCGTATAGCTGTGGGCTTCTACCGGTTAAAAAACAAGTTTGTCGTTTAGTTTATATAAGCCTAAATGACACTGGTCCACAATTTTTTAGACGTCGCCTGCTTCAGAGATGAAATGTGCTTTTAATTATGGATTTTGATGTGCTGAATTCAAATATACTCTTTGGTTCGTTCGGTAAAGTCACGTAGGTGAAAATGAAAATAAAATAAATAAATAAATAAAATAAAAAGTTAAATATATGTATATTTATATGTATATATTTTTTCACCTACGTGACTTCACCGAAAGAAGCAAATAGTATGGATACTTGCAGTCACGAAAACTTCAAATCTAGAATGAATTCAAATATGACAATTAAAACAACTCACTGGCTACTGTTCCAAAGATATTAAAGTTTTTACATTTTACGTCTATTTATATTGTGCAGATAGTCGAGTTTTACTTATAAATTTGTTAACCTAGGCGTTTTCACGTGTTTATGGTTGCTTTACATGATAACATGTCACCTGATAACATGTTACATGATAACATGAAATTACTGAAGAAACGATCGTAGCGCGTTAACTTTAAAAGGTTCTCAAAATCATTTAAATGCATCGGTACCACTAAAGTTTTGCAATTAAAAGTGGCACCCTACTAGACTCTTC
Organism: Lampetra fluviatilis; assembly: GCF_964198595.1. Lineage (NCBI taxonomy): Eukaryota > Metazoa > Chordata > Hyperoartia > Petromyzontiformes > Petromyzontidae > Lampetra > Lampetra fluviatilis. Next base: position 2,665,481 of record NC_136281.1, read on the forward strand.
ACTCGATGGCGTGATACATAGAGCGACATAAATATACGTTTTAAAAAAGTGCACTGCTTGTTGAAGCCAAAGCTCCTTTGGAGATCAGCTGATGGCCCATGGCAGAGTGACGCCGTGGACGTCAACTGAACATTTGTGAAAACTCGACACATGTGAAAAAGAGCTTCACAGCTCTTCGGATTCCTCGAGTACAGTGGCGCTTAACCAGTGGCGCTTAACCAGTGGCGCTTAACCTGTGGCGCTTAACCAGTGGCGCTTAACCAGTGGCGCTTAACCAGTGGCGCTTAACCAGTGGCGCTTAACCAGTGGCGCTTAACCAGTGGCACTTAACCTGTGGCGCTTAACCAGTGGTGCTTAACCAGTGGCGCTTAACCAGTGGCGCTTAACCAGTGGCGCTTAACCAGTGGCGCTTAACCTGTGGTGCTTAACCAGTGGCGCTTAACCAGTGGTTCTTAACCAGTGGTTCTTAACCAGTGGTTCTTAACCAGTGGAGCTTAACCAGTGGTTCTTAACCAGTGGTTCTTAACCAGTAGTTCTTAACCAGTGGCGCTTAACCAGTGGAGCTTAACCAGTGGCGCTTAACCAGTGGTTCTTAACCAGTGGTTCTTAACCAGTGGTTCTTAACCAGTGGCGCTTAACCAGTGGTTCTTAACCAGTGGCGCTTAACCAGTGGCGCTTAACCAGTGGCGCTTAACCAGTGGCGCTTAACCAGTGGCGCTTAACCAGTGGCGCTTAACCAGTGGCGCTTAACCAGTGGCGCTTAACCAGTGGAGCTTAACCAGTGGCGCTTAACCAGTGGCGCTTAACCAGTGGCGCTTAACCAGTGGAGCTTAACCAGTGGCGCTTAACCAGTGGAGCTTAACCAGTGGCGCTTAACCAGTGGAGCTTAACCAGTGGCGCTTAACCAGTGGCGCTTAACCAGTGGCGCTTAACCAGTGGCGCTTAACCAGTGGAACTTAACCAGTGGCGCTTAACCAGTGGCGCTTAACCAGTGGCGCTTAACCAGTGGAGCTTAACCAGTGGCGCTTAACCAGTGGTTCTTAACCAGTGGCGCTTAACCAGTGGCGCTTAACCAGTGGCGCTTAACCAGTGGTGCTTAACCAGTGGCGCTTAACCAGTGGTGCTTAACCAGTGGCGCTTAACCAGTGGAGCTTAACCAGTGGCGCTTAACCAGTGGCGCTTAACCAGTGGCGCTTAACCAGTGGAGCTTAACCAGTGGAGCTTAACCAGTGGTGCTTAACCAGTGGAGCTTAACCAGTGGAGCTTAACCAGTGGCGCTTAACCAGTGGCGCTTAACCAGTGGCGCTTAACCAGTGGAGCTTAACCAGTGGAGCTTAACCAGTGGTGCTTAACCAGTGGAGCTTAACCAGTGGAGCTTAACCAGTGGCGCTTAACCAGTGGAGCTTAACCAGTGGTGCTTAACCAGTGGCGCTTAACCAGTGGAGCTTAACCAGTGGCGCTTAACCAGTGGAGCTTAACCTGTGGTGCTTAACCAGTGGCGCTTAACCAGTGGCGCTTAACCAGTGGAGCTTAACCAGTGGTGCTTAACCAGTGGAGCTTAACCAGTGGAGCTTAACCTGTGGTGCTTAACCAGTGGTGCTTAACCAGTGGAGCTTAACCAGTGGCGCTTAACCAGTGGAGCTTAACCAGTGGCGCTTAACCAGTGGCGCTTAACCAGTGGAGCTTAACCAGTGGCGCTTAACCTGTGGAGCTTAACCTGTGGAGCTTAACCTGTGGTGCTTAACCAGTGGTGCTTAACCAGTGGAGCTTAACCAGTGGAGCTTAACCTGTGGTGCTTAACCAGTGGCGCTTAACCAGTGGTGCTTAACCAGTGGAGCTTAACCTGTGGTGCTTAACCAGTGGTGCTTAACCAGTGGAGCTTAACCAGTGGCGCTTAACCAGTGGAGCTTAACCTGTGGTGCTTAACCAGTGGCGCTTAACCAGTGGCGCTTAACCAGTGGTGCTTAACCAGTGGAGCTTAACCAGTGGAGCTTAACCAGTGGTGCTTAACCAGTGGAGCTTAACCAGTGGCGCTTAACCAGTGGAGCTTAACCTGTGGTGCTTAACCAGTGGCGCTTAACCAGTGGCGCTTAACCAGTGGAGCTTAACCAGTGGCGCTTAACCAGTGGAGCTTAACCAGTGGAGCTTAACCAGTGGCGCTTAACCAGTGGTGCTTAACCAGTGGCGCTTAACCAGTGGAGCTTAACCAGTGGCGCTTAACCTGTGGTGCTTAACCAGTGGCGCTTAACCTGTGGCGCTTAACCAGTGGCGCTTAACCAGTGGCGCTTAACCAGTGGAGCTTAACCTGTGGTGCTTAACCAGTGGCGCTTAACCAGTGGCGCTTAACCAGTGGTGCTTAACCAGTGGAGCTTAACCAGTGGTGCTTCACCAGTGGCGCTTAACCAGTGGCGCTTAACCTGTGGTACAGGATGCCCTTTCTGGGGATGCGAGACATGGGCTGATTTTTTCACAAGGTAAATCATCGAGACACAAATTGAGCGTGGGCACGTAAGTACAACTACTTTGTTTAATCAAAGCCATGTGTTTATTAACATTATAATTAATCTTCTTGGTTCTTTCGGTAAAGTCACGTAGTGAGAATTGTATTTTATTATGTTTTATTTTAATTATTCCCTTCTACGTGACTTTACCGAAAGAACCAAGAAGATGAATCCCTGCAGTCACGAAAGCTTTAAATCGAAATTTAACATTATAATTGTTTTAACGATTGAGAAACAAAGGGGTGCAAGGCTGCAGTCAAGATGAAGAACCACTGCTCTAGGATACACAGATATCCTGATTTCATTCAGATTTCTGAACTTCAGCAACAAAGATGCGACCCAACAACTGATAATGTAAATGGCTGCCGTGGCGCTCAGGGGCAAGCAGCCCTCACCCTGACACTCACCCTGACACTATCCCTCACCCTGCCACTGTCCCTCACCCTCACACACACCCTGACACTCACCCTCACCCTGTCCCTCACCCTGACACTCACCCTCACACTGTCCCTCACCCTGACACTCACCCTCACACTATCTCTCACCCTGACACTCACCCTGACACTAGCCCTCACCCTGACACTCACCCTCACACTGTCCCTCACCCTGACACTCACCCTGACACTATCTCTCACCCTGACACTCACCCTGACACTAGCCCTCACCCTGACACTCACCCTCACACTATCTCTCACCCTGACACTCACCCTGACACTATCTCTCACCCTGACACTCACCCTGACACTAGCCCTCACTCTGACACTCACCCTAACACTATAACTCACCCTGACACTCACCCTGACACTAGCCCGCACCCTGACACTCACCCTGACACTAGCCCTCACCCTGACACTCACCCTGACACTATCTCTCACCCTGACACTCACCCTGACACTAGCCCTCACCCTGACACTCACCCTCACACTATCTCTCACCCTGACACTCACCCTGACACTATCTCTCACCCTGACACTCACCCTGACACTAGCCCTCACCCTGACACTTACCCTGACACTAGCCCTCACCCTGACACTCACCCTGACACTATCTCTCACCCTGACACTCACCCTGACACTAGCCCTCACCCTGACACTCACCCTGACACTAGCCCTCACCCTGACACTCACCCTGACACTAGCCCTCACCCTGACACTCACCCTGACACTCACCCTGACACTAGCCCTCACCCTGACACTCACCCTGACACTCACCCTGACACTAGCCCTCACCCTGACACTCACCCTGACACTATCCCTCACCCTAACACTCACCCTGACACTCACCCTCACCCTGACACTCACCCTGACACTCACCATCACCCTCACACTCACCTTGACACTATCCCTCACCCTCACCCTAACACTCACCCTAACACTATCCCTCACCCCAACTCTATCCCTCACCCTAACACTCACCCTCACCCTGACACTCACCCTCACCCTGACACTCACCCTCACCAGCCAGTGTCACGTCACGTGTGCGTGCGTTTTCTCGGGCTGCACCACTTTCCTTCCGCAGCCCGACGCTCATCAGTGGAGCTGGACAAACATCCCAGTGCAGGAGCCTCCTGGAAATACAAATACAACCACGTGTTGAGACTCGGCGACCCTTTTCTTGGTAAACTGGTGGCATTACTAATAATATTGTTCACTTGCCAATAGTGACAGTCCTCCCACTGAGACTAGCCTCTCGTTTATTTATTTTTTAAAAGTGTCTTGATTTTATGGGTAGGATTACTTTCGTTTAATTTATACTGTAAAGTAATGCGATGCCCTCTTTAGTGGAGGCGAGTTCTTACTCCAAATAAACATTGAATAAATGAGCGAACCTTAACCAAACCAGAAACCAGCCACTAGTACTACTTCTAATCCACACCATCATCCTAACCACACGAGTACTCGACTTCCCACTGACCAATCATCAACAAGAACCGAACCGCAAACGCCAGTCCTCTATTTTTTCACATCCCGTGTCGATCCACTGATCAATGACGGGCTGCCCACGCCGCGTGTCCGTCTTTGGGGCTTGTTTGACCAGACTTCACCACGTTGGGGACCCGGGACCGGTCCCAGATATCACGTGCCACTGATGATAGCCGTCGCAGAGATTCGAACTCGAGTCGCTGATTTCAGAGCGCAGTGCTGTTCGTCTTTTGGTCTAGCACCGGTGAGACAAAGCCATGCTGGAGACTGTCTCTCATTGAAGCCAGGACGTTTCGAGGACAGCACATACATTAGCAAAGCATACTGCATTTGTTTGCATGTTTTACCACAAAGTGCGTGTGGTTAATGCGTGTGGTTAAAGCGGACCTGATACCTTGCAATGGGTGTCTGTTTGGTGTTTGGACGTCTTCACACCTCCTGTATTTATCCCAGAAAGAGTGAAGCTTATCCGAGTCTGTGGTCGTTTTTAAAATGCGTCTTAAAACCTATTCATACGCTTTCGCTAATTAAACTTTTAGTTCATTTAGTAAGCGGATTATAATATAATTTTTTGTATGCTGAGTGTCTGCTGCTGCTACTGTGTCCTGTGCGGAGCTTCAAGATCCTCGGTAAAAAGCTCTATATAAATGGAATTATTATGAATTACTTGATAACGGAGAAAGGGCCTTCCCAGGTGTGAGCTCGACTTGTGTCGCGTGCGCGCTTTGTGCGAAGCGTGCGGCTCCCCGCGCCCGGCCGCTTTGGCGACGTGAAATACGCGCCGTTGTGTTCTTGGACCTCGCTCGGCTCTGATAATGCATCAGCAACCCAATATTTGGCCGTGACATTTCAGCGCCAACCCAACCCCATGTGCGCGTAGAGGCTTGCCCCGTTGATCGATGTGTGGAGGTGAACATGCCATGCACTCTCCACCACCACCACCACCTCCTCCAGGAAGCAATGCGCTTGCATCGTTACACGTGAGCTTGTGCAGGGCGCTAAGTGCCCGTGAGTATGTGTGTGTGCGTGTGTGCGTGTGTGTGCGTGTGTGTGTGCGTGTGTGTGCGTGTGTGTGTTTTGCGTGTGTGTGTGCGTGTGCGTGTGTGTGTGCGTGTGTGTGTGCGTGTGTGTGTGTGCGTGTGTGTGTGCGTGTGTGCGTGTGTGCGTGTGTGTGCGTGTGTGTGTGTGTGCGCGTGTGTGCGTGTGTGTGTGTGTGCGCGTGTGTTTGCGTGTGTGTGTGCGTGTGTGCGTGTGTGCGTGTGTGTGCGTGTGTGCGTGTGCGTGTGTGTGCGTGTGTGCGTGTGCGTGTGCACGCAATGGGAGCCTGTGTTGTCGATGTAACGGGCGTCTCTGTGTGCGCGGCACGCGTGTAATAGACCTTCTATTTATAGTTTGAGGCTCATTGCGGAGGTTTAAAAAAAAAGATGCCGCTGTGCAACTTTTTTGGCCGACAAACAGCTCGACACATTTGGCTCGAGCCGCCTCAGGAGGAGGAGGAGGAGGCGGAACGAGGCGAGAGAATTGCCGCGTCCTCCTTTTCCTTGTCGTGCGCTGGTAACGCAGAGCAACGAGAAGGCATCTGGGCACATGGAGGGGGGGGGGGCAACAACGGGAGACTTAAAAGTGTAAGCGTTGTTCGGGGGAAAATGTAAGGAACCGGAAAGAGAGTCAGCATGTTGGCACATGACAAGGGGGAACGCGGGAACAAATGACGACACGTGCAGTGGACACCTTCCGGGGCAATCTGCCCCACGGATCGTGACGATGATCGCAAGTGACTCGGTCGCGGCCTCTTCAGCAAACACAACAGTACCCATCATCACGACGAGGGGGGCGAGTTGGGGGGGGTGTTGGACGCGCTTGCCCGCATTGCAGTCCGCGGCTCGTGAGACACGCGCGTTCCACGTGCACGCGCGCGGTTACATAACGCGACCCCCCCCCCCGCCTCTCCCGCTCGCTGCCCCCCCCAGAGCCGTTGCGTCACCACCACCACCGCCGCCTACAGCAGAGCGAGAGAGAGAGGGGGGTCAGGAGGTCAACCCCACACACCGCCGCGCGGGCCCAGAGGCCACTGGCCAGCCGGAGCACCAAACTGGTGCCACGTGAGCTGCCACGTCTTGAGTCGAGGAGACTCATTCATTCGCACGGGCAACAACAACTGGCGTTTGTCGAGCATCTGGAATGCAATCGCGTCCGCAGACGCTTTACAAGACAAATGGACATGGTGAAGTTAACGATGCACGCGGTGTCCTTCTCGAACGCAAAGGACGTCAGCGAATTGGCGCTTGTTTCTGTAAGCAGCGAAGCTGCGCGTTTCCACCTCGGGGTGTCATTGACGGCCAAGAAATCAGCTCCGAGCCCATGGACTGTGCAACGCTGCTGTCGGAGCGCATAACCAGATGTCAGATGTAACAGTGGGGTTGTTGTTATTGTTGTTGCAGTCACAGTTAACCTGGCTGAGACCCTTAACTCGCTCGCCACACTCGAGAACCCGGCTTAATCACAGGCGGCGTCTTGGATTCGATCCCACGATCCCAGGATCGGTGTTCGTCTCTGTGCTCTGACCCTTCTTTGCCAGCCGGGTGACTGCGTGGGGTGCGGGGATGAATGCGTGGGGTGTGCGGTTTGGTGTCGATGTCTGCGCCGCTCGGCTTGGGGCTGCGTGCGTGTCCCCTGCGCCTTCCGTGTCCGCACTCCACACACGAAGCATCGTTAACAGTTTATGCTTATAGGTGGGTGCGGGAATAAGGATTAATAAAAAACGATGTTGATGATGATACGGTATGTAAGAAAGCCGACCTTTACTTAATCCCCATAGCCCCGTGTTTACCGATAGTTTGTTTTGGCTGGCGCAGCTGCAGTTGGAACAGCCAATGCGGTGTGCGTTCGAGAAACGAATAAACACATTTGACTCAGAATCCCAGACTGATTGTGGAGTTTGTGGAAGTTCGTTAAAGCTTAAGTGCGAAATATTTCACAAGTTTTAATTTGCAATTCACGAATTAGGTTTCGGATGGGCTGCCATTTACCCACAAGTACTCCAATTTCCCCTTAATTTCCCACAGCGTAAAACAAATGAGACTCACACCTCTGGTCAAACTCTCAGTCACAAACGCACCTGATGCAACGGTGTAACTCCGCAACGCTGATTCTGCCGATGAACAAGATTACATCCACTATGAGACCTCCTTTACCAGTGGCAAAATATAGTAATAGGTTTTTACCCTTTCAACTGGTACAAAAACTGACACCTTTATACAAGGCATCATGTTTGTTATTGCAAACATGATCCCTTGTATAAAGGTGTCAGTTTTTGTACCCGTTGAAAGGGTAAATACCTATTACTAAGATTACATCCGACGCAACCACGTGGCAATGTGTCCGTGAAGGTCTCCAGGAGTTCACATCGGGGTGTCGCGCTTGTCATCAGTGGTGTGACGGGGTTGGCATGGGCGATGGTGCAAGGAATTAAATGCCCCCCCCCCCCATACAATTTGCTCCGTCTCCTCGTAGCCCGGCGTCAACCCCCTCCATCCCTCCGATCCATGGGGCCCGGTGCTCTTGCATCACTTGCACACTCGATGGCTACGCTGTGCTTCTCATCTGCACCGCACTCAGCAAAACACCGCACTCAGCAAGCACCACAACTCACCAAAACAACACAACTCACCAAAACACCGCAACTCACCAAAACACCGCAACTCACCAAAACACCGCAACTCACCAAAATAACGCAACTAACCAAACACCGCAACTCACCAAAACACCACAACTCATCAAAACACTGCAACTCACCAAAACAACGCAACTAACCAAACACCGCAACTCACCAAAACATCACAGCTCACCAAACACCACAACTCACCAAAACACCACAACTCACCAAAACACCGCAACTTACCAAACACCACAACTCACCAAACACCACAACTCACCAAACACCACAACTCACCAAAACACCACAACTCACCAAAACATTGCAACTCACCAAAACACCGCAACTCACCAAAACACCGCAACTCACCAAAACACCGCAACTCACCAAAACACCACAACTCACCAAAACACCACAACTCACCAAAACACCGCAACTCACCAAACAACACAACTCACCAAAACAACGCAACTCACCAAAACACCGCAACTCACCAAAACAACGCAACTCACCAAAACAACGCAACTCACCAAACACCGCAACTCACCAAAACACCGCAACTCACCAAAACAACGCAACTAACCAAACACCGCAACTCACCAAAACACCACAACTCATCAAAACACTGCAACTCACCAAATCAATGCTACTAACCAAACACCGCAACTCACCAAAACAACACAGCTCACCAAACACCACAACTCACCAAAACACCACAACTCACCAAAACACCGCAACTTACCAAACACCACAACTCACCAAACAACGCAACTAACCAAACACCGCAACTCACCAAAACAACACAACTCACCAAACACCACAACTCACCAAAACACCACAACTCACCAAAACACCGCAACTTACCAAACACCACAACTCACCAAACACCACAACTCACCAAACACCACAACTCACCAAAACACCGCAACTCACCAAAACAATGCAACTAACCAAACACCACAACTCACCAAAACACCGCAACCCACCAAAACACCGCAACTCACCAAAACACTGCAACTCACCAAAACATCGCAACTCACCAAAACACCACAACTCACCAAAACAACGCAACTCACCAAAACACCGCAACTCACCAAAACAACGCAACTCACCAAAACAATGCAACTCACCAAACAGCGCAACTCACCAAACACCGCAACTCACCAAAACACCACAACTCACCAAAACACCGCAACTCACCAAAACACCGCAACTCACCAAAACACCGCAACTCACCAAACACCACAACTCACCAAACACCACAACTCACCAAAACATCGCAACTCACCAAAACACCGCAACTCACCAAAACACCGCAACTCACCAAACACCGCAACTCACCAAAACACCGCAACTCACCAAACACCCCAAACTCACCAAAACACCGCAACTCACCAAAACACCGCAACTCACCAAAACACCGCAACTCACCAAAACACCGCAACTCACCAAAACTACGCCACTCACCAAACACCATAACTCACCAAAACACCGCAACTCACCAAACACCACGACTCACCAAAACAACGCAACTCACCAAAACACCACAACTCGCTTGCGGCGCCGGTAGCGGCTCAAACTCTCACTTGGCATCAACACTTCGCGTGGCGCCCTTCACCATCTCCATGTTAAACGGCGTGGGGAGCGGTGGTGTAGCGGTTAGCGCGCTGCACTACGAAGCTGGCCACCCGAGTTCGATTCCCGCTCATGGCCAACACCGGTGACGATTATTTGAACCGGTCTTGGGCCTCCCGTAGGTCGACTCAGCCTCAATGAGTACCTGGTGCGGTATACAGTAAATATCGCCACTGGGGAGACAAAGGCGACCGGGCGTGATACTGGCCACCACACCCCTCTCGTGTAAAGTTTGCACTTGCCCCAACAGTTTAAGGCTTTACTGGAAGTGGGGTGATCTTTGTCTTCGTGCTAAACAGTAACGAGCACCACCATCTGCCATGATTAGTCCACTGCTGGATGGAGGCCCCCCCCCCACAAGCCGTCGCCATCTCTCAAGCGATGCACCCATGAATGTAATCCTGACGGAGAATTTAAAGAACACTATGTAACACAATTTTCGTTCCTGGGTAGTAAGTGTTATGTCGTAATTGCTTATGCCTAAAAAGTATGGAAAATGGCTATTATTCCCCACAAACTTTGCTTATTGTGAGCAGGACAGTGATATTTTGAAATTTACCTATTTTCCATGAGAAAACAGGCGAATTTGTGTCTTTACGTTCACATAAAGTCAGAAAAAAAAACATTAGAATCAAAATTAACATGTATTTATACTAAAGTTATACAAAAACTACTACAAACGATTGCGAATTCAGTCGTTTTTCAAGATTTACGATTATACTGTTAATCACTTTCACGAATCAGCCACCAAATGTAGTCTCCCATCATGTTCTCGTTATACTGTCCTTGGTGGCGGCGTTCAAAGTCCAGTATATCCTGGTGGAAGCGCTCGCCTTGCTCCTCCGAATACGCTCCCATGTTCTCCTTGAATTTATCAAGATGCGCATCAAAGATATGGACTTTGAGGGACATCATACAGCCCATTGTGCCGTAGTTCTTCACCAGAGTCTCAACCAGCTCCACATAGTTTTCGACCTTGTGATTGCCCAGGAAGACACTTTCTCCTTACTAGTGAGCTTCTTGGGGAATTCATTGCACTCCAGGATCTTCATTATCTGTGGTCCGTTGAAGACACCAGCTTTAACCTTTGCCTCAGACAGCTTAGAGAAGAAGTCTTGAAGGTACTTGAAGGCTGCGACTCCTTACCTACAGCTCTGACAAATTGTTTCATAAGGCTCAATTTGATGTACAGTGGTGGCATCAGCACCTTCCGGGGGTCCACCAGTGGCTGCTACTTGACGTTGTTTCTCCCCACAGAGAACTCGGTCCGCTGTGGCCAGTCCCGCCTGTGGTAGTGCGCCTTGGTGTCCCTGCTGTCCCAAAAGCAAAGATAGCAGGGAAACTTGGTAAAACCGCTTTGGAGACCCATCAGGAATGCCACCATTTTGAAGTCTCCGATGACCTCCCAGCCGTACTCAAAATACATCAAGGCTTCCAGCAAGGTCTTGATGCTGTTATAATCTTCTTTGAGGTGCACCGAGTGAGCCAGGGGAAGAGACGGGTACTTGTTACCATTATGGAGCAGAACGGCTTTGAGGCTCCTGGAGGAGCTGTCAATGAAGAGGTGCCGCTCATTCTGGTTACAGGCGATTCCGATTGCCTCGAACAGACTGGTCACATTGTGGCAGAAGCAGGGCCCATCTTGACGGGTGAAAAAGCTGCAAAAAGGTTGGTGACGCTACCTCTGATCTGCGACTTGCACACTTTCATCCAACAAGTTCCACTGCTTGAGCCTAGATGTCAAAAGCTCGGCATTGGACTTGGTGAGACCAAGATCTCTGATCAAGTCGTTGAGGTATTTTTGGTTGGGTAGTATAGGTTTCGCTTCTCAGCTCCACCTCTGAAATTGTCATCTGGATCTATAAAGTCTTCCTCGCTTTCTGACTTGCTGCTCTCTTCTAAAGATGGCTGCTCTCTCTCCGGAGGAATGAGTACAGAGAGCTCATGGCAGTGTGGCACCGGGGCGATGGATGAAAGAAGGTCCAGATACATGATAGCAGGTGCATTATTGCTAGTCCGACGTTTGGAAGGGTCCACCATGCGAGAAGTAACAGTTGCTTGAGTGGTCAGTGGGTTCCCGCCAAATTCTCGGGATAGCGAACTTCATGGCTCTCTTTTCCCCTTTGTACCATCCTACAAAAATGCATTTATTTCACCCATGACTAATGTGTAAGAGATTCTCGCAACATTTTTCATATATGATATATGTTTGTAATAACATTGAAAATTGTAAAACATTTTAAAATGGAAAACTTTTAAATTCCAAGCAACAAATGTCCATCTTACCTTCCAGAGTTTTTTTGCATTGCTAGCAGGTGAAATGAGGTGCCCAGGGTGTGTCTTGATCCCCGGCAGGCATGCTGGAAAATGCCTTGTAGGCTTCACACATCTTAGCAGATGCTTCCACAGAGTACTTTTTCGCTCTTGTCTTGATAAATTAGCCGCAGACAGAAAAATGTGCCTGCCGGATGCTTGCAGCCTCTTGATGCCATCTCAGAAAAATGCAGATATGTATCCACTTAGGCAGCTGGAACTAAACTGAACTGGTGGGCTTACTACTATTAATATTACTGGAAAGTTATAGAATGTTCTAGAAGTTACTCCAAGTTTACTCAGCACTGAATCTATCGCGAATATTCTGGAAAATAGGTAAATTTCAAAATATCATTGTCCTGGTCACAAAAGCAAAGTTTGTGGGGAATGATAGAATTTTTATGTACTTTTGAGGCATAATCAATTAGGAAATAACACTAACTACCCAGGAAGAAAAAAGATTGTTACACAGTGTAATTCACACCCTAGGCAGCCTCGGTTCCCGCGGTTTGCACCACTTGCGTATCCGTGTGCAGTGTTAATTACGTGAGCTCTTTCAATGGGAGCGAATTATTTTGGAGCTAATTAAAGTAAGACTCAGCAAAACAAAACAAATATACCAGTCTTGTAGCTACACACCTAGGCTGCGCGTCACCGGCTGCTTAAACGCTGGGCTGAAGCATTGTTAATTAACAAAAAAGACTTTATTTATTTATTTACGGACAGGAGTTCTCTCGTGATGTCACTGCAGTGGTGACTGATCAGAAGGCACGGGAGTTGATGGCACGTGGCGGAGAGGATCGGGGATGTGGCTATAGGGCACCGAGACGCCGTGACGGTTTTGCCTGAACAAGCCACGCGTGCTGTAGTCAAAGTATTGTAGTCAACGTATTGTCGTCAACGTATTGTAGTCAACGCATTGTAGTCAGCATGTCGAACGACATCCGAGATTGAAATGAGATTGAGGGCATTCTTACACCTCCCCCCCCGCTCAAATCTCGAGATCTCAACGAGATGAGTCTCGAGAATGATATCGCCACGTGGGTGATCTCCACACTGACTTTAGTTGTCGCTGCTTTGGTAAAACTATGAGTTAGACACCGAGTTAAGTAAGAATATATGCAAACACCCTCCAGGGACAGCAGAGCGCTTCGGAAGGCAAGGGGGCGTCTCAGCTTCCCCTCGCCGTCGTTCCGCAAGTCTGTTATGTACACTGGACGGCGGGTCGTAAACTGCGGCCATCTCCTTGAAAGCCTGTGATAGCGTGGACCGCTGCGCTGGTGGGATAGCATTAAATGCCGCCAAAGCATCGTCGTTGAGAGAAGTGGTGAGTGCCTTCAATGCTTCTTCCTCTGTCCACCCCGCCAAAGTGCAGCTCGCAGAGAAGCGGCGTTTGAAAGCCTCTCAATCCCCGCCAGCTGTTGTGAATTCACGAACAAATAGGATGCGGTGATGCAGCGTAGGGACGTCCTGTGGGTGGAGGAAAATGGCGGCCTCCCCGCTGCGCGTTCCCGCCAAAATGGGAGAGTCGCGCGCTCAGACGGCGGCAGCAATGATGTTGACGCCACGTGGCTCCGGGGTGATCTTCTCCGTTGACGGCTCCCCGGCATCGAACTTGGCGGCCAACTCGGCCGCGGCGCCCAGCAACTCAGCAAGGCGGGCGCTTGCCGTCCGACGAACCTTGGACGGCGATGAGTCTAACGCCAGAACCGCACAGTGCTGCTCCGCTGGCAGCGAAGCCTCGGCGGGACCCTCCGGGGCTGCCATCCCCGGGGCTGTCGGTGGGATGATATTTCCGTCATCTTCTTCACCCGAGGAGTGCCTGGTAGGTTGCCTACAATGTGTGAGCATCTTGCCTCGCTCTAGGTAAGTTGAACCTAATAATTGCCACTTCTGTCACCAAATGTAATGGTTCGACAAAGGCGCACACACTCGTATGGAGGCAACACTATTTATTTAATGCAACTGCAATACAACTGTAACACACACTATAGATAAAGTGGTGACCACCGTCGTAATCTTGCTAACACTTGAACACTTGGATACTACTCAACGTGGTCAAGCCAGGAGGGCTTCTGCTTGGCCACGACAACTTGAGGCTTCTGTCTTCAGTCTTTATGAGGTGTCTTCATCCCGGACACAAACAGCCCCACTCTCAGTACGGAGCCTGCTTATATGCACCTCAGCGTGGCCGGCCACACCAAGGCCACGCCCACCTTCTCAAACCCTCGAGAAGGCTCTGCTCCCCGACCACGTGACCCCCAAGGTCTGCCTGGGGCCCTTGGCCCCCACCTTCATCCGGTCACGTGTCCGATCGGGTTCACTCAGATTGCCATGACCTGACACGACCCCGGTGGCACTCATCAACAGCCTCCACACTGCCCGACCCGGCAGTGATGTCATTCGTACCGACTAGACATAGCAGTGACGTCATGTGTGTACAGACCCAACACGGTAGTGACGTCATATGTCACTACAGATGCATACTGTGTAGGTGTACCCCATGTAGGTGTTCCCCATGTAGATGTATCCCGTGTAGATGTGTAATGAAACTCTCGGAGACACCATTTTGTCTTTCCGTATATTTATTGGAATAAAGTCCACTGACAACTCAACGAGTAACCACGAGTGACTCTATACACTTGGTTAGTTAGACGACTCTATTCTGGGACAAAATAGCCTCTAGTCTCAAGACATCTCGAAGATGATGGAGGCGACCCGTTCCAAGGCGACGGCGATGACGGCAATTCCCCATACCAACAGCCCCCCAGGTCCGGTTTGCGCCGGCTCTTATACCTTCTTGTTCAGTTATATGTATATTTATTATGAATAAAGTCCACCAACTCACTGATAACTTAACGAGTAACTGCGAGTGACTATTTACACTTGGGCAACTTATGTGACTTTACGCCACGCTCCCTTGTGTCTTTGGCTAGCTATACAGGAGCGGACACGTAGCAGCCACGGAGACAATATAACTCTAGCCTTCCAAGACTACGAGGTGCCCGTTCCAGGACGATGAAGACGACCCGCTCCAAGATGACGACGGCGACGACAGCTCCTTGGTCCCCCCACAACAGCAGCCCAGAGCCCTGTTCCACGCCGGCTTTTATCCCTCACATGACCCGGCCACGCCCCTCTTCCCAAACTCTCTCGCCCCGCACCTGGCCCTGTATTTTTCTGTCCGAACTACAATTTACGACCGTTTAGGTCCCGTGCTTCTCCTCGTGACCCTGTCAGTGGCCGTCGCATCAATCATTATTAGCGACCACTTAGGTCCCACATTACCCTAACATGACCCGGTCTGTTCCCGTCACGTTAATTAACAAACATGGCCACGGGGAGCCGGACTGTCCTTACATCCTCCCGTACTGTCCTTACAGATGTATTCCGTGTAGATGTACCCCATATAGGTGTATTCCATGTAGGTGTATCCTGTGTAGATTTATCCCGTGTAGATGCATCCCATGTAAGTGTATCCCCTGTAGATGTATCCCGTGTAGGTGTACCCCGTGTAGATGTACCCTGTGTAGATGTTACCCTATGTAGATATATCCCATGTAAATATATCCCGTGTAGATGTATCCCGTGGAGGTGTATCACGTGTCGATGTATCCCGTGTAGGTGTATCACGTGTCGATGTATCCCGTGTAGGTGTATCCAGTCCATGCGCACGAGCAGAGAAGGATCCACTCAAGGCTGCAAAACGTTCGCTGTACCGAGTGGTTCACGTGGTCCGCAGTGTGTGATAATATTTGACAATGAATATCCTCCACTTGGGTTATTTAAAATATATAGGCTACACGGTACAGGGACGTTGACATTGATAACAATAAATAGTTTAATAATACTGGTCTACAGCCAAAATGCTTCCGAAATAAATGTAGTCCAACTTCACTAATTCTGGGTCACTGAGAATGAAAATTATGCTAAAAAATGTTATTGGCTCTAGTTTTAGAGATATGCTACTGGGTCAGTATATACGACCCTTCACTTGCGAATGGCGGAGGATAAGTGAGTTATTAAAAGGAAGGGATTTCAATCAAAACCAGAAATTACTCAAATGTCTCTTTGACTGGATATATGAATAAATATATCACTGGGTTTGAAGAGTACTTGCTTTTGAGCAGAACAATGAATGAAGCAATCTGAACCTGGTATTGCATCATACATGACATGAATTGCATCATGTTATTCGTAGAAGTCATGGATGATGCAATCATAACTAGACTTACACCCCTCTTCTGAACAAATGGCCCTATATCAGCTCTAGAAATCATACAGTGTCGTGCTCTCTTATTTGTCAGTGTTTGATTTTGCAAAGGGACACATTTCTGTTTAGCCAAAGTGAGCAGAAATGCCTCGTACTTGTGTGAACAAAGCAAATAACTTCTGCTATGTTTGTGGTGAAGTGACTTTTGCATAAAAAAGTGCAGTATAACCACTATGGGTACACCTACAATGGAATAAATCCTATCATCTTTATTTTGCCTGCAAAATTGGAGATCAGGACAAGATGTGGGCCCCACACATATGCTGCAACACTTGTGCAACAAATCTACGCCAGTGGTTGTGTAATGCGGGCGTAAACGACCTCCCGGAAGTGATGTCATGGGGGGAGGAGTTACGTCACGTGGGGGAGAGGGTTCAGGTCTATAAGGGGGAAAACCGGAAGCAGTGGGGAGTGATCGGAGACTGGGAAAGTGTGAGGCCACGCAGGGCGAAGGGTGAGAGAGAGAGTGGCGAGATCGCCACACACCCGGCCCACGAGGATCGGCACCGTCGGCCAAGGGTGACTGACCCCGGGGCAGCAGGAGCAGCGAGGAGGCTGCAGAGAGCAGCGGGTCTGCAAGGGAGGAGTTGGGCAGCGGGGGTCTGCGCGACGAGACAGCAGCGGGTCTGCTAGGAGGGAGTTGGGCTACGTGAGCGACAGCAGCCTGGGGCTGCAGAGCAGAGAGTATATAGGAGAGTGCCGTGAGGGAAAAGAGATCGAACCCAAATAAAGGACACAGGACAGAGAGAAGCGTCCGAGTCTTTTATTACACTGGTGTCAAAAGTGTAACGGCATGGCTAAACAACTGAGAAAAAAAAATATTCCGTCTCCGGCATCGGCTTCATCTTCCGACGACGATGACCTTCCTCCTGCGGTGGACCCGACTCCGGCAGAGGAGGAGATCCGTGCTGGGACGAGTGCGGGTCCGGGGGTCCAAGATGTCGCCGCGTCGGCGGACCCGTCTGCACCAAAGGACGCGGATTTAAGATGGAGTCAGATGGCGGAGCAACTTGAAACTCTCAAGAACGTACTTGCACAGTTGTGTGAGCTCGTCATGCCGAGGGCGGCGTCGGAAGGAGATGTTGGTGGTCGGCAGGAGCCTGGGTTGTCTTCGCTGTCGACGCCATCAGCCACGCGGCACGAAGACGCCATCTTGGGCGTGGCGCACGATTAAAGGCGGGAAGCCGCCATTTTGGGCCCTCCGCGACGGAAGGCCGCCATCTTGTCGACACCACGCTGCGACGCCATGTTGAACATGCCACCGGATGAGTCAGCGGCTGGAGGGAGCGCGCAAAGGAGTCGCAGTCGTCACCTAACGACTGTCAAGGAATTCTCCATCGGGGGCGATTGGAGTGCGTTCGCCTGCAGATTTTTGGCAGCGGTACTCTCGGCGAGGTGGACTGACGCCGACGCATTAGAAGTTCTTCTGACTCTTCTCGATGACGAGTCCGTTAGATTCTTTCGCTCTATAAAAGCCGCGAAGAAGAAAACATTGCGTGGTGTGTTCGACGAAATGGCAGACGCTTACGAGCCGCCGGATGATGCTCATCGCTGGTTTGTGCAACGACAACGCGCACCTGAGGAGTCTCCGGTGGCGTATAGGGGCACGGTACTGGAGCTGGCTATGGCCGCATACCCGGAGACGGAGCCTGACCTGCTTGAACCTCTCATCCTGGGGAAGATGCTGGAGTTGTCCCGGGATCTCGGCATTCCTATGCCGGTGTGCGGTCACGAGAAGCTCACATCCCGGGCTGCGGCTAAATGTCTGGACACCCAGTTCAACCTGCGCCGGTGGAAGCAAGTTACGGCGTGGACGGGGGGGCCCATCGTCGAAGGGGGAGCCTTGGGTTGGGACCCCAAGAAGGCAGTTTATGTGCCGGACGACAGGAGCCCGCAGGAGCTGTCGGCTGCCGCTGCTCCGTGGCCGGGCCGCGGTGGGCCGGGGCCGCGGGCTGCGCCACCGACACGGCCGCGTCGGGACGGGGCGCCCGCAGCAAGGCGCAACGACATCGACTGTTTCCGCTGCGGGCGTAAGGGCCATTATGCCAGGGACTGCTGGGCCCGCGTCCCGGGTCCGCCCCAGCAGGAGGCCTCGACAGCGGCCGCTCCAAGAAAAGATTCGCCAGCACAGGCAAGTCGGTGCGCACCAGACACCCGGCAAGGCTTGACACCTCACTCATCACCGTTGTCATGCGATCCGGGTGTTGTTAATAACGGGAGGCCATTGACTGCGCCTTGTCGTTCGGTAACGCAGTGGCGTAAGTTGGTTCGGCGGGTCGTCGCGGCCGCTACCGGTTCGTCCACCGTACCTGGGTCGATACAAGGGGTGGACGTACGGATTTTGGTAGATTCCGGAGCGTCCGCGACCATTATTTCGGATGTAATATTCCATCTCTTGAACATCCCACCAGAGGCCGTGAGTCCGGCTTACGCTTCCTGCGTCGCCGCGAACGGGGATAGCATGGGCATTGTGGGCCAGGTAGACGCTAACATCGCTATCGGGGGAGTGTCGGCCTCGGGAATTGTGTTAATTTCGAGGTCTCTTGCGGTTCCTTGTTTATTAGGGACCAATTTTCTGGCCAAAATGCCCATTCTAATTAGAATTAATGAGAACTGCATTGAATTACCGGAAGGCCGTAAAATTGCGTTTTTGCCGTCGCCCTGGGGGTGACCTGCTCCTGTCGCCCAGGTGCAGGCGTTGTCCGAAGTGTCTGTTGATATTCCACCTGGCTCACAGATTCTCATTCCTTTGCGTTATCGGAAGCCTGTACCTGGTCGTCAAGGAGTGATTGGGGTTTTGTTGTCGCCGTCCGCCACCATCACGGGTGGATCGGCGCTGGTTGGGGCACAAACTATTGTCCGGCCAGACCAGCAGCCGTTTTTGCAGGTGCTTAACGCGAGTGCCGAAAGCGTGTGTGTGCCGGCGGGTACCGTTGTGGCACATGCCACTACTGCGTTTACAGCTCATGATGATCTGTCTGGCCGGGGGTTTGTTGGAGGTGTTTCGGGCCCCGGAGCTGCAGATGATCGCTGGATTGCTGAATTGTGTGGGGAGAATTCAGCTCTTTCCGGGGAACAACGTTGTGCGATTCGTAAATTATTATTGAGCTATTCTGATGTGTTTAGCTCCGACGATTTGGACTTAGGACGCACCTCGTTGCTTTACCATCATATTGACACAGGGGACGCTGCCCCTATTCGGTTGAACTCGCATCGGATGAGTCCGGCTGAGCGAGAGCATGTTCGAGAGGCAGTGGATGACATGTTGGCTGCGGACATAATATCTCCGTCTAACAGCCCATGGGGCGCACCTGTTGTTTTGGTCAAGAAGAAAGATGGCAAATTGCGATTTTGTGTAGACTTTCGTAAATTAAATAAAGTGTCGGTGGCAGATGCGTATCCCCTGCCGCGTATGGACGACTCTCTCGATGCCTTGTCGGGGGCGAAGTTCTTTTCAACGCTAGATCTTTCTTCGGGCTTCTGGCAGCTTCCCCTTGACGAGTCCTCGCGAGAAAAGACTGCTTTCCGTACGCCGCAGGGGTTATTCCAATTTAACTGTCTTCCGATGGGGCTGAATGCGGCCCCTGCCACTTTTCAGAGGTTGATGGAGTTGGTATTAACGGGGTTGCAGTGGGAGACATGTCTTATATATTTAGACGATATTATCGTCTTCAGCCGCACATTTGACGAGCATTTATCGCGGTTGGAGGCTGTGTTCATCAGGATGCGTTCTGCTAATTTGAAATTTAAGCCTAAGAAATGTCACCTACTGCAACACTCCGTGCGTTATTTGGGGCACATCGTCAGTGCGGACAGGGTGGCCACAGATCCGGACAAAACTGCGTGCGTCCGTGACTGGCCAACCCCTGCCACGGTGGGGGATGTGCGTCGGTTTTTGGGGTTCGCCTCATATTATCGGAGGTTTGTTCCAAATTTTGCTACGATCGCGAGGCCTTTGCATCTCCTTACGGGTAAAGGACACAAATTTGCTTGGGGACCGCCAGAGGAGGCGGCGTTTCGAGGCCTACGCGATCTATTGGCTACGGCACCGACGTTGGATTATCCGGATTTTGCACATCCCTTCATTCTGGATACGGACGCGAGTGACACGGGCATTGGGGCGGTGTTGTCTCAGTCCAAAGGTGGTGTGGAACGCGTGGTGGCGTATGGTAGCCGGGTTTTGTCTCCCGCTGAAACCCGCTACTGCGTCACTCGCAGGGAACTTTTGGCTATTGTTTTTTTTCTTCGCCAATTTCGACCGTATCTGTACGGTCGTTCGTTTATTGTTCGCACGGATCATGCGGCCTTGCAGTATGCTCTTAAAATGGACCAACCATCCGGCCAGCTGGCGCGGTGGTTGGACACGCTGCAAGAATTTTCCTTCCAAATTCACCATCGGAAGGGAGTGCGTCACGCTAATGCGGACGCACTTTCCAGGCTGCCGCAGCGATCCCCTTGCGGGTGTGCGTCGGGGACGCATAGGTGTGGCCCGATTCAGCACCCCCCTCAGCCTGTCACGCTGGCAGTCGAAGTGCCTGAAGCTCCGCTTGAGCCGGGGCCGGCTGATGGGGGACCGGCTGATGGCATTCTACATCTCCCGAGGTCTGTGTGAATTCGGGAACAAATGTTGGATGATTCTTTGGTAACGTTACGTAAGCGGCCTGTGAAGGGGAGTGGGAGACTCTGTGCAGGAGGCGTGCCGGAAACCGCTCTCCGTGATGGCTTGCTGATGTGGAGGGAAGGGATGCAGGAACGCTGGCGTCTTGTTGTACCGGCATCATTGCGGTACGAATTGATTAGGACTCTGCATTGTGACACGCTTTTACATCTGGGGGTGCAGAAGACGCTATTGACGCTGCAGCGAGACTACTATTGGCACGGCATGACGACGGATGTCGTCGGGCACGTTCGCGCGTGTCCCGATTGTGCCC
Source organism: Lampetra fluviatilis (assembly GCF_964198595.1). Lineage (NCBI taxonomy): Eukaryota > Metazoa > Chordata > Hyperoartia > Petromyzontiformes > Petromyzontidae > Lampetra > Lampetra fluviatilis. Next base: position 2,686,711 of record NC_136281.1, read on the forward strand.
GCCGTAAGCCACCTAAACATCCAAATGTGCCGCCGATACAATCTATTCAGGTGTCTCGAGTTAATGAGTTGGTGGCGTTAGATATTTTGGGACCCTTTCCGCCATCCGCTAGGGGAAATAAATATTTGCTGGTAGGGGTGGAGTACCTCTCCCGCTGGCCGATGGCCTGGCCTTTGCCTGACCAGTCAGCGGCGTCTATCACAGACGCCTTTCTATTTGGGTATGTTATGGACAAAGGGGCGCCGGAGAGGCTCCTTACAGACCAAGGCCGGAATTTTTCCTCTAAATTGTTGGGGGAGGTGTGTGCGGCTCTGGGAACAAAAATAATACGGACATCTCCCTACCACCCACAAACAGATGGTATGGTGGAACGGCTTAATCGGACCCTGTCCGCCATGTTGTGCCACACGGTTAGTGAAAAACAATCGGATTGGGATTTGCATATCCCTGGGGTGCTTTCAGCGTACCGGATGACGCCGCATGCGGCTACAGGATATTCGCCGTTTTTTCTAATGTACGGTCGTGAAAACGTACCGCCGATTAATGAACAGTTGGGAACCGGAGCGAGGGGACCTGCTATGCCTCTTCCTGATTATATTCAGGACACCGTTCGCCGAGTCACTGAGGCGCGGGTAGGGGCCCGCATGGCTACGGCCAAAGCCCAGGCTCGGAACTAGCGGTGTGCGCGATGTTCAAAAGGGGAATGCCCCTGGAAAACGGGGGACCTGGCCTGGCTCCATTGTCCACAGGTGCGGCCAGGTACCTCTCCTAAGTTACATAAACCATGGCAAGGGCCGGTTCACCTCATCGAGGTTCCCAACCCACAGTCGGCGCGTGTTCGGTTTGGTTCTCCGCGTTGGTTCGTCCACACATCTCGGTTGAAACCATACGTGGCCCCTCGACCGGATGCGTCATCTCCTGAGGTTGCCTTGCCGGGGTGTGTTGCTGCCGACTCGCCCTTGCCTGTGCCTGCTGACCTTGCTTGAGCGCCTGTCGTGCCTTTCACAGACGAGCCGGCCGTGACGCGGCAGAGGAAAGAAGACTCAGCTCGGGGTGCGCCTACCACGGCTGCGGAACCTTTGAGGCCCGCAGCCCTTCCAACCCCGCCGCGGACGCGATTGCGGGACGCCTCTGATGCTGCGCCTTCGAGAATAGGGGACCGGGACGTTGCCAGGCCTCCAATAGCGACAGACGAACTTCAGCCTGTCGCTCTTAAAACCCTGCCACGTTCCCGCTCGGCGGGAGGGCCACCGACCGTCCGGGACGGCCCGGCGACCCGCACCCGCTCGAAATCCCTCACATTTCGTTAATTATTGTGTTGTGTTCTTGTTCTTTCGGTATATTATTGTGTGTTCTGTGTCCTTTTTCGTATTCGGTCGTGTTCGCTCGCATTGCTTATTGGAGTTGTGTTCAGCCGAGGTCGGCTGGATTTTCTCTACGGGGGAGGGTGGTGTAATGCGGGCGTAAACGACCTCCCGGAAGTGACGTCATGGGGGGAGGAGTTACGTCACGTGGGGGAGAGGGTTCAGGTCTATAAGGGGGGAAACCGGAAGCAGTGGGGAGTGATCGGAGACTGGGAAAGTGTGAGGCCACGCAGGGCGAAGGTTGAGAGAGAGAGTGGCGAGATCGCCACACACCCGGCCCACGAGGATCGGCACCGTCGGCCAAGGGTGACCGACCCCGGGGCAGCAGGAGCAGCGAGGAGGCTGCAGAGAGCAGCGGGTCTGCAAGGGAGGAGTTGGGCAGCGGGGGTCTGCGCGACGAGACAGCAGCGGGTCTGCTAGGAGGGAGTTGGGCTACGTGAGCGACAGCAGCCTGGGGCTGCAGAGCAGAGAGTATATAGGGGAGTGCCGTGAGGGAAAAGAGATCGAACCCAAATAAAGGACACAGGACAGAGAGAAGCGTCCGAGTCTTTTATTACAGTTGTACAAGAAAAGGAAATCGATGCCTTTTGCAGTGCCAATGATTTGGAGAGAACCAACAGATCATATCAGCAATTGTTGCTTCTGCATGGCGCCTCCAGTTGGGAAAGGTGTGTCAATGAAGAAAAAGTGGACTGTCCATTATCCAAACATTCCATCAGCTATACGTTCAGTACCCCACGGAGAAGGACTGCCAGTTCCTGATGCACCAGAATCATTCTCACTTGAGTCAGACGAGGATGAAACTTCTAGTCCTGAACCATCAAAGTCACATGACCCATATTTTCTCCCATCCTCCTCCTCTGAACCACACCTCATAACAACAAGGTCAACTGAAAGACCTTGTGAGGGATTTGGAACTACCCAAGAGTAAGGCAGAGCTGTTGGGTTCCAGACTGCAGCAGTGAAATCTCCTGGCAGGTGATGTTAGGGTTTCCATGTTCTGTGACCATGAAAAGGATCTTGTCTCATTCTTCTTCATGGAAGGTGATCTTGTAGCCTGCAACAACATCGATGGTGTGATGGCAGCCCCCAACATCGTTCATGATCCAGATGAGTGTAGACTGTTCATTGATTAATCGAAGATGAGTCTTAAAGCTGTTGTCCTGCATGATGGCAATGTTTTGCCATCAATTCCAGTTGGTCATGCAGTCCAGATGAAGGAAACCTATGACAACATAAAAAACTTTTGAGGTGCATAAACTATGACCAACATCAGTGGCAGCTTGTGGCGACTTTAAGGTTGTTGCTCTCTTGCTTGGTCTGCAGACTGGAAACACAAAGTACTGCTGTTTTCTCTGCGAATGGGATAGTCGTGTGAGAGATTCCGACTACATCAAGATAGATTGCCCACTCTGACAGTCATTGGAGCCTGGGAGGTAACGTGTTCGGCATCCACCACTTGTTGAATCAAGGAAGATTGTGTTACCGCCCGTACATATTAAGCTGGGTCTAATGAAGAACGTTGTCAAAGCCATGGACAAAACACAAGCAGTTTAACACGTAGGCTTTCGCGACCATAATTATTCATAATATCGGTTTTTGGGTCAGATCACGATCTGACCCAAAAACCTATATTATGAAAACACAAGCAGCTTTCAAGTACCTTCGTGGAAACTTTCCAAGGTTAAGGGAAGCTAAGATAAACGAAGGTGTCTTTGTTGGTCCTCAGATTCGTGAACTTCTTCGAGATGATGCATTTGACAGTGCACTGCGTGGCAAGGAAAATACGGCATGGAACGCTTTACAGTTAGTGGCAACAAATTATCTCGGAAACAACAAGGCAAACAACCAGATGGAGTTGGTGGGAAACCTCCTCAAGGCATACAAAAGCCTTGGTTGCAACATGTCACTGAAGATCAATTTTTTGCACTCTCATCTAGATGTTTTCCCACCGAACTGCGGAGCAGTGAGTGGCGAGCATGGCGAGCGATGTCACCAGGACATTGCGACGATGGAGAAACGCTCTCAGGGCAAATGGATCCCCATCAATGCTGGCAGACTATTGCTGGACAGTGACAAGAGGATGCTCCATTTAATGAATACAAGCGACAAGCCAAGAAGCGCCGAGTAGACACTGAATGAGAACTGAACTATGTACTTTCATATACATAATCGTGTTTAGCCTTTTTTTTCATAATACATTTTATTTATATAAACGTTTTGCTGATTTTAAAGTGTTACATGAACAGGACAGGTGACATGTTATCCTGTAAAGCAACAATAAACACATGAAAAGACCTATAAATACAATGTATGAGTAAAACTCTACTATCTACACAATATATGTAGACGTAAAACGTTAAAACTTAAATATCGTGGAGGCAGTAGCCAATCAGTTGTATTAATTGTAATAATAAACAGAACATTTCATCTCTGAAGCAGACGACGTCTTAAAATCGTAGACCAGTGTAATGCAAATAAATACTACTGATAAGTTAATTTTCGATTTAAAGCTTTCGTGACTACAGGGATTCATCTTCTTGGTTCTTTCGGTAAAGTCACGTAGAAGGGAGATAATAAAATAATAAAAATAAAACATAATACAATAATACAATTTTAATACAATTTTATTATGTTTTATTTTTATTATTTTATTATCTCCCTTCTACGTGACTTTACCGAAAGAACCAAGAAGATGATAAGTTAATGTTTACCTTTGCTGTTGTTAATTATACAAACGGCTGTATGTATGCTTGTGTTTACGCGCTTATTATTTGTTTTGCTGATTTTGCTGTTCTTATGTTTAAACCCATTCCTCGTATGAATACAGAGACTCGCGATCTCAATCGGCTATTCTAATTACTCTTTGGTTCTTTCGGTAAAGTCACGTATAAAGAGAAAATAAAAAATTAAATACTAGCATACGACGTTTCGATTGCAACACAAGCAATCATCATCAGGTATAAATGAAATAGAAACACAAATCTAGTATACTTAAAAATGTAATGAAATACAACAGAGAGTCGGATAACATAACAGTCAACACCCTACCTGGTTGATTACGTTCTTCCTGAGAATGCTAAATTTGAGAGATAGATAAAACACAGGCTATTCTAAAGCCGTATATCGTCATTGGGCTGCTGGATGAAGGCCTCCCCACGCACTGTGGCTCCGTTGACCAGACTTCACCACGGTGACAAGTGCGGGTTGGTGAAAGGGGGGGGGGGTAACGGGAGCGATCCAGAAATCACGGACCACTGACGTTGGCTGTGGCTGAGAATCAAACTCGATTCGTCAGGTTCACAGCGTCAGTCTGCTCTGACCTCTGCTCCGTAGCTCGTGATTTGACTTGGCCATAAATAAGTCACCGATCGAATTTGAAGGGTTTTTTTTGTTAAGCCAAACAATTGAAAATAGTTGTTAGCAAAAATCACGGCACTATCAAGTTCAATGTTGCCTTCTTCGGTGAAAGCGCCCAGTTCAATTCCTGGTCTTGGCTCGTGGGCTAAGAGGGAAATGATCCGTGGCATTGATCGGTGATTATAACTGCGCAACAAAAAGAAATATATTTTATACAAAAATAAAAAAGAAATTGTTCCTGAGTAGTAAGTGTTATTTTCTAATTGCTTATGCCTCAAAAGTATAGAAAATGTCTATTATTCCCCACAAACTTTGCTTTTGTGACCAGCACAATGATAATTTGAAATGTTCCTATTTTCAATGAGAAAACGTGGTGTGCATTTGTGTAATTCCTTCACGTAAAGTCCTGGTCACAAAAGCAAAGTTTGTGGGGAATAATAGCCATTTTCTATACTTTTGAGGCATAAGCAATTAGAAAATAACACTTACCACCCAGGAACAAAAATCGTGTTGCGTAATTATTGTCTCTTGGCGTGACGCCCATTACAAGAACCGTGACATTTCCCCTGGTTTCAACAAACGAGTCGAATTCCGTCTTGTGGCACAAGTTCGACTCCATCACCAGATCCCCCATGTCTCCCCTGCTGTGCCCCGCACCTCGTTAGGCCGACGACTGCCCTGTGTTGGCTCAAGTCTGCCGCACGGATCGTGCCGGAGACAAAGAGCCGATAGAACCTTGACTGTGGCCGTCAAAGGCCTCGGCTCGGCGTTTATTTTAGTGTCGATTCGCACGCGTCCTCGCTCTATTTTTGGGCCAATTCCTGCCACAATATCCGCCGTACGCATCCCACAAGCTTGATTGGACACAAACAGGAAGCGCGCGGAGGACGAGTGACTTCGTAACCCAAGCCGTGTGTGTGTGTGTGCGCGCGCGCGCGTGTGTGTGTGTTCATGTGTGCGTGCGTAGGTGCTAGCTAACAGCACTTGCTCCAACGGTTTGTTAAGGCTATACGGGGGATCTTTGTCTTGTTGTGTGTGTAAATGTACCGGTTAGCGCGCTCCGCTTCGAACCTGAGTTCCCGGGTTCGATTCCCGTTCACGGCCAGCGTCAGTGACGATTATCTGAGCCGATCCTGGGCCTCCCCTAGGTCGACTCAGCCTCAAATGAGTACCTGGTACGGTGTGCGGTAAACATCGCCACTGGGGAGATAAAGGCGACCGGGCGTGATGCTGGCCACCCACCCCCTCGTGTTCCGATCCGGCCTTCATAGGTGCTCGCTAACAGCACTTGCCCCAACAGTATGTTAAGGCTATACGGGGGATCTTTGTCTTTGTTATTATGTGCGTGTAAATACGTTGCGTCCGTGGGTTTATATGGATCTGTTTATAAATGTGTGTAAATATGCACGTGTATGTCAATGACTCAAAAGGCAATGTGTGCATATTGGTTAATGTGTAATGGTTAGCACACTGTGAACTGGTCCAGGGCCTCTCCTACTTCGACTCAGCCTCAAATGAGTACCTGGTGGTGGTGCATAAACCTCAGAACTGGGAAGACAAAGGCGGACGGGCGTGGTGCTGGTCACCCATCCCCTTGTGTGCCGTGTCGGTCTTCAAAGGCGTTCGATAAAACCACTTACCGCAGCAGACTGTCCCTGCTACTTTTGTGTGTGAACGTTGTCCGTGTATGTATGTGCATACGTGCGTGTACACGTGTGTGCGCCAGCATCTAATCTGTGTATGTGGCTGTGTACGTCGTAAAAGCGGGTCTTCGTATGTGTGCGTATCTCTCTCCCTCTCTCTCTCTGTGTGTGTAGAAGCGAGCGCAGGGCGCGCACGCCCTCCTCGTGAAGTTAGCGAGTTCCTCTTCACGTCCCCCACTCTTCACCGTTGACCGAAGCCTCCTCCACGTGCAGCCTCGACGCGACTCTTGAGCCGTGCGCGTCTCGCGGAGCCCCGGGGCTTGCGGCTCCCATTGGCCGCGCCGCGGGGCGGAGTCCGCGGCTCAAAAGGCACCGGCGGCTCCTCCCGCGCACGTTTCCTCTCTCCCCGCCCCGGCCACGGACTCCGCGGCTCCGTCTCCCACGGCCTCCGCTGTCCGGAGCGCGGCGTGGGCGAGGTCCGTGGGTCGGGATGTATTCCGCAGGATTCGCACCCTACTACTTGAACGGCCTGGCGCTGTGGCCCGCGGCCGCTGCGGCCGCCGCCTATTGCGCACCTGGTCTGGCCGACCCCTCCAAGAAGGGCTCGTTTTGCGTGGCCGATATTCTGCACCTGAGCGCCGTGGACAGCGCGACCCTGCAGGGCCCTCCTCCGGGCCACAAGCAGGGCCCCGCGGCCAGCCGGCCCGCGCCACCGGCGGGGGGGCAGCCACTCCGGCCGACTCCGCGCTCGCCCGGGGGGGACTGCGCCGAGAGGGGTCCCAGCCCCGCGGCGGGCGCGGGACCCGCTGGCGCGTCGCCCTCGCCGCGTCTCCTCCTCGCCACCCTGCACGCCCAGCATTGCTCGCCGGTGCCCAGCAGGGAGCTCAAGTTTGGCATCGAGCGGATTCTAGCGAGCGACTTCACCGCCAAGGCCAGCGATGGCTTCTTCTTCGCCGGTACGTCGCCTGCCCGCGGCGCTCGTGGCGGTTCATCGAGAGATCGAGCGGCCGGGGGGGCAACGGCGTTAGCGACGCCTGCGGCTCGAGGCTGCGAGAGGCCCCCTGAGTGGCGTCACCTGGAGTGGCATCGCGGTGGCACATGACCCCGCGACTTGGGGCGATAGCCGCGGGCTATACTGCAGTGTGGCGATGTCGATCACGCGCGTAACGATTGCGCTGCGAGGCTAGATCTATGTAAGTGTATATCCTTAATACGACGCTTACGTATTAAAACATTTGCACTCTATTGTTTGCTTGTAGATTAAAACGGGTCGTTCTAGTCAGGTCTCAAGTCAAGGCGAAAGTATCAAATGTCGTCCTAATCTACAGAATCTCAGTTGCTTCGTCATCACAAATACGCACGCGTGATTAGAGTTTCGTTTTTCGCGTGTCCGAGCGTCGTCAACACTCTTAACGTACATTTTACTTTGAATGTAAATTCAGTTTAACGTGGTAACATTTTTGTGGTAGTATGTTTCAATTGATCGGGGTTCGTCTGTTACTCAATCGCTACTATTTGTGCAACTATTCAAATGCCGGACCACCAGAAAACATTTTTTTTATTAAATTCTCATCGGGCTCCGTGCTGTTAAGCTCCGTCTCCAAACCTTATTAATTATAGCTGGCCTCTGTATGTGCAATGAAGAAGGGTCATCGCTTAAAACGTCGCGTGTTTTATATATATGTTAAGGCGACAGTGTTGTTGACGAATGTTGCGAGCTGTTTTTGCTTCTTGTGCTCACGCACTACTGGAAACTAAGCGGCAGCACCGAATACTTTGTTTAAAAAAACAAACACATAGTTTTTAAGCCGTCCCTTATTCACGCTCCGAAGCTGAGAAGTTCACTGTTTGATGTTTATCTGTCTTCGACATGAAATTATCGTTTTTTGATTTGTTTATGTGGGACGCAGAATGGGAATCGCACAAGCCGATACATTCTACTTTAAAAATATATAAACATCATGAACGCACGCACATTCGGCTGGCGTCCATCACACATCGTGTGGATATTAAATGTGTGTTCGAACTCGATGCAATGCGGATCCGTGTATGATCTACGTGCACCAACTTCTCACGCCGCATTACGAGCGGGACACGTGCATGAAGGCGATGTGTCCTGAGAGAGGCAGAGGAAGAGAGAGGCACGGCGTTGAGTTCACACGCAGGGCCTCAGTGCCGTGTTGCCCTTTCTCTCGGAGGCCATAAGCCCCACTGAGTCTCAGGACTCGTTTTCAGAAGGATTCTACAAATGGGATTTGTAACTGCATTAGTGCCGCGGTGGCAAGATGTTGACTCGCTCGCCTGCTGTACAGGAGGTTGTGGGTTCGATCCCTGACGCCTGTATGTTTGGAGTTTGCGTGTTCTCCCCGTGGTCGCGTGGATTTTTGTCAGGGTCCTCCGGTTTTTCCCTCCACATTTAGAAACATGCGTTAAACGTATTTGGCCGCTATAAATGTCCACATGTTAAACCACTTAGTTGAGCTATCACATGTGGCCAGGTCGCTTCTGAAAAAAAAGCGATTTCGCTCACTGGGCCTTACTTGGTTAAATAAAAATAGTTTAGTTTTTACTTTAGGGATGTTTATCTTTAGTTCAAACTCACGGCCTGTCAACACGAATGTACAACAACCCCCAACGTGAGATAATACGTCGTCTCGCGCGGACAGTGGGGACTGGAAGGGCGTTGGGCAAGACGCAGCAAATCCAAGACCCGCGCCGTGCGGCTGATATCATCTAACGCGCCCCCCTGCCCCAACAGATCTGCCCGGCGCTCTTTCACCCCGCTACCCGGGGCAGCTGCTCGTCGGCCACGGTGGCCCGGGCCACCAGCATCATCCGCATCATCATCATCATCAGCAGCAACAGCAGCAGCAGCACCCGTTCGCGGGAGCCTTCCCCCCGGGGGGGATGCACGGGGTGCCCGGCGAGATGCACGCCCACGCGACGGGGGGTCCGCACCTGCAGCACGGACGCCACGCGATGCCGCACTTCAGAGACGCCTTCCCAGGTGAGGCGCGGCTGGCGGGGCCGACGACCTTCGGCAGCGGCTCGGCAAGCCGTCGAGTGCAACGCCGCTCGCTCGATCGATCGATCGCTCGTTCGATCGATCGCTCAATCGCTCGATCGATCGATCGCTCGCCCCGTGTTCAGCGTCGGCGAACAAAAGGTCGACGCGGTGAACGCAGCGTAGCTCGAGTGCGCTCGACGCAGCGGAGAGTCAGAAACGCACTTAACGCAGCACGGTTAATGCGGTTTGCAGAGTTAAGATGATTTAATAGCGGGCAGCTGGCACAATTACACAACTATTAAACGGCAACCATTAGCGCAGTTAACACAGTTAGGAGGCCGGCATTAACACAGCACAACTGTCCACGTGAATGTCGGTGGTATGACTGGCGCAGTTGACAAAGCGCAATCGACACAATTGGTGCGTTTAACGCGATCAGTCGGCGGCGGTCGCTAAATAACGATCCGCGCTTCGAGCAAGGAAACGCGCGTGTCCGTGACGTCGCGTCTGATGTTCTGAGTGATATCCCACGCACACTGCACGTGACTAACATCACGGACGCACGTGTAGGCGATTTCGCACTAACACTGCACGTGACTAACATCACGGACGCACGTGTGGTGATGTCGCACTAGCACTGCACGTGACTAACATCACGGACGCACGTGTGGTGATGTCGCACTAGCACTGCACGTGACTAACATCACGGACGCACGTGTTGATGATGTCGCACTAGCACTGCACGTGACTAACATCACGGACGCACGTGTAGGTGATGTCGCACTAACACTGCACGTGACTAACATCACGGACGCACGTGTGGTGATGTCGCACTAGCACTGCACGTGACTAACATCACGGACGCACGTGTGGTGATGTCGCACTAGCACTGCACGTGACTAACGTCACGGACGCACGTGTTGGTGATGTCGCACTAGCACTGCACGTGACTAACATCACGGACGCACGTGTGGTGATGTCGCACTAGCACTGCACGTGACTAACGTCACGGACGCACGTGTTGGTGATGTCGCACTAGCACTGCACGTGACTAACATCACGGACGCACGTGTTGATGATGTCGCACTAGCACTGCACGTGACTAACATCACGGACGCACGTGTTGGTGATGTCGCACTAGCACTGCACGCTGCGCGTGGAGCTGATCGCCCGCGGCGGCGCACGGGGGCGATGTTAATGCTAATCAGAGGAAATAGGAAGTAATGTAATCTCTGCGCCGTTTTCAAATCCCAATTTCCTGAAGTGCCTCTGGTGTCGAGCTGCACCCCCCCCCTTACCCGCGCCTCCGTTGGGCACGTGCTCGCAAACACGTGCGCACTGACACACACGTGTCTGTGTGTGTGCCTACGTAGTGGGGAGCGGTGGTGTAGCGGTTAGCGCGCTGCGCTACGAACCTTGCGAACCGGGTTCGATTCCCGCTCACGGCCAACACCCAGTGACGATTATCTGAACCGGTCCTGGGCCTCCCCTAGGTCGACTCAGCGTCAAATGAGTACCTGGTGCGGTGTATGAACATCGTCACTTGGGAGACAAAGGCGGTCGGGCGTGGTGCTGGCCACCCACCCCCTCGTGTACCGTTCCGGCCTTCATAGGTGCTCGCTAACAGCACTTGCCCCTACGGTCTGTTAAGGCTATACGGGGATCTTTGTCTACGTATCGTATGTGTACAAACAATAACAATTCTCCCATACATGCGCTGTAGTAGTCATTGACACACTATGGGGGTGGCCGGCAAACTACGCCACGTCGCCCCTTCGTTCTCCCGGTGCTGTTACTCGTTTATGGCTGAGTCGACCTAGGGGGAAATCCACGACCGGCTCCAATTATCCGCCGCTGTTTATTTCAGTCGCGAACGGAAAAGCCGCGCACGCGTGTGTACACAGAGATAAATGTTCCCCGTGTAGCCTTAACAGACTGTTGGGGCAAGTGCTGTTAGCGAGTAGCACCTATGAAGGCCGGCACGGCACACGAGGGAGGGAGGGGGGCAGCACCACGCCCGGCCGCCTTTGTCTCCCCAGTGCTGGCGATGTGTACACCTCGCACCAGGTACTCATTTGAGGATGAGTTTGACCTAGGGGAGGCCCAGAACCGATTCAGACAATCGTCACTAGTGTTGACCCTGTGTATACACGCACACGTGCACCTGTACGTGTGTGTATAAGTGTGCGTGTGTGTGTGTATATATATACACAGGGAGCGGTAGTGTAGTGGTGCGCTATGAACCCGGCGTCCCGAGTTAGATTCCCGTTCAAGGCCGATGCCAGCGACGATTACCTGAACCGGTCATGGGCCTCGAATGAGTACCTCGTGCGGTATCTAGTAAACATCGGCACTAGGGAGACAAAGGCGGCCGGGCGTGGTGCTGGCCACCCAACCCCCTCGTGTGCCATGCCGCCCTTCATAGGTGCTCGTTAACATCACTTGCCCCAGCAGTCTGTTAAGGCTATATGGGGGGGGGGGTCTTTGTCTTTGTGTGTGTGTATATATACACCCACACACACGTGTATGCATTGTACAGTGTAACAGGAGCACCCCTCGGCATTATTGTTCCGTGGTGCGTGCTGAGCCCTCTGCTCCAATGCGCGGGCGCACATCCATCTACATCTCTCCACGTCGCTCGTGTGCTTTGCTTCATCACGATAATGCAAACGTCGTATCAGCATCTGTTCAATCGCGTTTTTAGTTTCATATATATAAACGATGTGCACTTTAAATTTGATGGGGTTTTTTTTATTTCACAAAAAGAAAAACAGCGGTAGAGACTCTCTCTCCCTCTCTGGTCTCTCTGTGTGCTGTGAAGGGCCATTGCCCGAAACGTCTGCTATTAAATATCGTTTTCCTTATAAGGCGTTGTTGAGCAATGCGTTGCATTTGTTTTTTGCTGCTGCTGCTGTTTGTATTTGAGCATCACTGCCAACGAAGCAGCAGTAGCATGACAAAATAATTTGTTTAATTTAACGAAGTCAACTTGTCGTGTTACCATCGTGTAAATAAATACGACTCTGTACGGAGGTGACGGGGGGGGGGTAGCAGTGGGCGTAGTGCGTGGTTCACGTAACCACGCAATGGACCCGGGGCCAACTGAGTTTGATTCCCGTTCACGGACAAAGCGTACACAACGAGTGGTATCTGAAGCAATGCTGAACCTCCACCACTCCACCATGCTGCATGTCTATGATGTTAAGCGTAGTTGTATTCGTGGACGAAGCAGTATTGCGTGATAAATATAATTTATTCGCGGAAAACAATCCCATTGGGTGCAGAGCAGTATGAATGCAATATGTTTTAGCTCGTGGACATTTGCTCACGCAGGAATAGGAATGTAAGAGGTCTTATTCTTTGGGTCTTTCGGTAAAGTCGCGTAGATAGGTAACAAACTAATAAAAATTTAAAAAAAAAAAATTTATATTTATTATTTTTATTAATTTGTACCTATCTACCTAAAGACCCGCAGTCACGAAAGCTTTCAGTCAAGATGTAAGGGGTCTGTTGAGATTGCCACTTTACTCATTGTTACGATTGTGTTGCCAAAGTTACTGTTGCGGTGCGTTATACGTGTAGTTTATAAAGTAATGCTCGTGACGATGCAGACGACGAATTTAACATGGGGGAAAAGTTGGCAAGAAAACAACTATTCGTGTAGTTTAGTTTCTATCAATACAATGTTTTTAAATCAACCCTTTGTCAATCCACTACTGGACAGTGGCCCTCATTGTTTGTGTTACATTCTGCGCCGCGCTGCTCCGTATGGCTTGACGATTTAAGTGATGGGGCAGTCAGCACCAGCAGCATCGGTTCAGGTATCGCATCGCCACTGACGCTTGCCGTTGTCGGGAATGGAACTCGGGCAGTCAGCAGGGTTCGTAGCACAGTGCAGTAACCACTGCGCCACCGTTCCGCTTTAATAATATCCATCAAAGGAGGAAATGATCTGTTCGAGGAGGACTCGGATAGGTTTTTTTTCTTCCTTTTTTTCAATCAGTGTTATAATTGCGAGTATCAGGAGTTAATGTCCGCCGCTACTCTTGCCGTATTCACCTATAGCCTGGTCGAACATTTAAAGTGCGGGTCGTGACGATGCAGCTTGTCTGCCTACTGAGCTACGGGATCATTCGAACACCCACTTGTACCCGCTGGTACCCATTCCGTGATGCCTCCGCGTGTGCTCACGAGTGCATCTATGACTGTGTGTGTACCCCTGTATCTTTGTGTGCCAATGTTGTGCCCTTTCCCTTTGCACACCCCACCCCCCCTCCTCTCTCCCCTGTGTGTGTGTGTGCCCATGGGACCTGTAAACCCACGTGTGTCCCTGTGTGCCCCTCGTGCCCTCCGTGTGCTCTCGTACCATTTGTACCCCTCGTGCGTACACTCCGTGCCCGTGCCCCCGTGCGTGCCCCCGTGCCTCCCAGCAGGTCCGTACGCGGTGCTGACCAAGGAGACGATGCCGCCCAACTTCAAGCGCAAGCGCTCGTGGTCGCGGGCCGTCTTCTCGAACCTGCAGCGGAAGGGGCTCGAGAAGCGCTTCGAGATCCAGAAGTACGTGACCAAGCCCGACCGCAAGCAGCTCGCAGCCATGCTGGGACTCACGGACGCGCAGGTGCGGCAACCGCACCATCGACAACACCCACAACCACCCCATCAACAACATCAACAACATCGACAACATTGACAACCACCCCATCAACAACATCAACAACCACCCCATCAACAACAGCACCATCAACAACATCGACAACCACCCCATCAACAACAGCACCATCAACAACATCAACAACCACCCCATCAACAACATCAACAACCACCCCATCAACAACATCAACAACATCAACAACCACCCCATCAACAACATCGACAACCACCCCATCAATAACATCAACAACCACCCCATCAACAACATCAACAACACCAACAACCACCCCATCAACAATATCGACAACCACCCCATCAACAGCATCAATAACTGCACCATCAACAACCACCCCATCAACAACATCGACAACCACCCCATCGACAACCACCCCATCAACAACATCAACAACCACCCCATCAACAGCATCAATAACCACCCCATAAGCAACCACACCATCAACAACATCGACAACCACCCCATCAACAACATCGACAACCACCCCATCAACAACATCGACAACCACACCATCAGCAACCACACCATCAACAACATCGACAACCACCCCATCAACAACATCGACAACCACCCCATCAACAACATCGACAACCACACCATCAGCAACCACGTCACCAACAACATCAACAACCACATCAGCAACAGCATGCACACCAATATCAGCAGCAGCAGCAGAATTTCCCGCGACGCACGCAGCGTTACACACCGAAGCGCTGTTGGCACGTGACCGTGGGAATGCGCCGCTGTGTGTCGATGTTGTCGATGCTTGATGCCGAGCGCGTTGCCCCGTGTGCGGTGCAGGTAAAGGTGTGGTTCCAAAATCGGAGGATGAAGTGGAGGCACTCAAAGGAGGCGCAGAAGGAGAAGGAGCAGCAGCAGCAGCAGCAGTCGAGCGCGCAGAGCAAGGAGCCCCTCCCGGACCTCTCCGCCTCTGCCGGCGACAGCGACGCAGCCTCCAAGAGCGACGCGGCCGACGGCGGCAGCGACTCGGAGGGGCCCGTGGACGACGAGGAGGAGGAGGACGACGAGGCGGACGATGTGGACGATGTGGACGAGGTCGCGCCGCGGGAAACGGGGGGTGCCGTGGACCTGTCGGGCCGTGAAGACGCCTGGAAACCGCGTGACGAGAGTCCGGCCGGGCCGCCCCTCGTCACGGAGCAGCCCGAGGTGGCCACAGGGAGCCGCGCGCGACTCCACGGGGAGGAGTGACGATGGTGGCTGCGGTGCTGAGACAGTGAGCGCGACGACTTCAAGTGGGCCGCATCTGACAAGTGACGCCGGCCGCGGAGCCGCGAGTGACCAATGTTGTTGCACTGCGGGGGGGGGGGGGGGGGGCTGCACTCATTGGGATGTGACTGTGGCCGCGAAGTTGAGAGTGACCACTCGAGCGTGGCCCGGCAAGTGACGACGGCTAGGGCACGGCCCAAGTGACCGCCGCTGATGCACAGCGAGGAGGGAGCTGTTCGGGAGTGACCACGGCTGCACGACAGTGAGGGACGGATTGCTGCATCCCGGAGTGGCGTGGGGTGGAGAGGGTGGTTTTTTTTCCTCCGGCCATGTATAGCAGCACCACGGCAGGTAAACACGGACTGCGGTGTGTATGTGTGTGTGTATATCCAATGTCTACGCGGTGTAGTTACGCGTTTGTACCATATACCGTTATGTATATTTCTTTCTTTTTTCTAAACGTATAAGTTAAGCATTCTTGGAGGCCTTAAGCAAACAGTATCCTTTGACTAACCATCGCACATCGGCCGGGCCTCCGCGAGTATCGATCGCACACGCGGCCCCTTGAGCGGCAGCGACGTCCGTCCCGCAAGGTGCCGACGACGCCGCTGGGTGCGCGCGAGAGAGGCGAATACTACGAGTCGGAGGGGTTCGCGCACTGAGCTTTGACCGAAGCGGTTTGATGAAGGACACTGAACTACCTCTTTCAGGTGGGGAAATTCTTTTTTTCAGAAACCCAAAAATAAAATCTATTTCTATCCTGGTTTTACACAAGAACGGTTTAGTCGGTCCGGTTGCACTAAGCCAGTGAAACGTTGAACGTTGGCTCCAACGTTGACCCAACGTTGGCCCAACGTTGCATGTTCACTGAGAAGACGGAGTCGTTGCCATTCGCGATGATCGCTGCCGGCGGCTCAGCACGCACTGCTGTGTCATCATCCCAATCCCGATTAAAGCAAATGGAAGTGCAGGGTCCGTGTCGGTGTGCGTCCCTCGATGTCCTACGGAGAGATCTGCTACAGCACAACGCACACAACACACCGCACACACACATACACACGCGGTGCACAACACACCGTGCACACACACACACACGGTACACACCGCACACACAGTACACAGCACAGTCCGCACACACGTACACCGCACACTACACACACAGCACACATACACGTTACACAAACCCCGCACGCACCCACTGCACACACGGTACATAACACGCACGGTACACAACACAAACACTGCACACACACTGCACACAACGCAGCACACAACTATTTTAAAATGACTGCTGACGAATCGAATATTTATATATTTAAAATGAAAAAAAAAATGCCATTGGATGGTTACTCATTCTAATAGTATCAGCAATATCACACACACGAGAATAGGTTTTCCCTTTTTTCTGGCAACAAAACAGGTGTTAAGATGTTAAAACGTCAAACTGAAACCTGTTAAAAGAAATCATGTCTGTATTAACCAGAATGCTTGTGGTCAGAATGCAAACAAAAAACATACTCTGTCTCTGGTGTGGACCAATCAGTTTCAAAGACAATACATGTACTATCAGAGTATGTTTTTGTTTGCATTCTGAACCCAAGCATTGTGGTTAATGCAGACGTGATTCCTTGTAAAAGGTTTCAATTTGCCGTTTTAACATCTAAACACCTGTTTTGTTGCCAGAAAAAAGGGGAAACCCTTTTCTCATATTTTGGTGCTGGCAAAGGAGGTCCCATGAAATATCACCCACAGAGAACCAAATACATAACGCGCGGAGTAGTACATCGACATACTTCCTGAAGAAGTCCAGCGATTATAATTGTCAAAATCTTTATTTTCAAATTAAAATATACTATCATTTCAATTATCCTGTGATTCATTATTTACGTTTACACGCATACACTGTGGCTCCTCAAAAAAGCAAACAGCGCATAAACACACACAAAGCATAGACATATCACCCGTATAGCCTTGCCAAACTGTTGGGGCAAGTGCTGTCAGCGAGCACCTATGAAGGTCGGGACACGGCCAGTGGGGTGGGTGGCCAGCACCACGCGCGGCCGCCTTTGTCTCCCTCGTGGCGATGTTTGCTACGCACCGCTGCACCGCCTACTCGTTTGAGTCGACCCAGGTAATCGTGTATTGGCCATGAGCGCAAATCGAACTCGGGACGCCGGGTTGATTGCACAGCACGCGAACTGCTGCACCACCGCTCCCTACACACACACACGCCATGCAAATAACACTCCACAGAGTATAGGGCAGCTGAGTGGATGCTAAAGGTTCCCCTAATGGGTATTAGACATGAACGAGTCCTGCTTCGCCGTTCATCGCCAAACGCAGCAGCCTCTCTCAGCCTGCCACGAAGCAGAGACGCGTTGCAGCAAGTGGTGTGATGGTGCAGCCGTCCATAAAGCATGTCTCCTTATCTCGGTATCGTCACCCCTGACCACCCCCTCTGTGTGATAAGAGGTTAGGGTGAGATGAACCGAGGGTCAGCGTCGGGGGTTAACAAGCCCTCTGACCCCTCTCCCAGGCCAGAATCACACAGGGCCCTCTGCCACATTGCATGTCATCGCTGGCTTCTCGTCCACCAACCATCATCATCACCACCACCACCACCGTTATCATCACCACCGTGACATCTTCATCCATATCACCGCCACCACTTCCATTGCAGTTATCATCGCCGCCATCGTCTTCGTCACTATTATCACCACCACTTTCATCATCATTATAATCATAACCACCACCATATCCATTATCACAATTTTACCACGCCGCTTCCAACATCACCAACACCATTAGCACGAATATAAAACCATTATCGTCACCACCAACGCCAACATCCATCAACATCATCATCCATAAATTGTTTATCTTCAAACTGTAACTACATCGGTACCAAAGCACCACCACCATCATCATCATCTCCCGGCCCCCATCCATCTCTTGAGAACTACGTGTTGTTGTTGTTGTTGTTGTGTTTAGTGTTGTTGTTGTCTTTAGTGTTGTTGTTGTTTCGTGTTGTTGTTGTTGTGTTTAGTGTTGTTGTGTTTCGTGTTGTTGTGTTTCGTGTTGTTGTGATGAGTGTTGTTGTGTTTAGTGTTGTTGTGTTTAGTGTTGTTGCGTTTAGTGTTGTTGTGTTTAGTGTTGTTGTGTTTAGTGTTGTTGTGTTTCGTGTTGTTGCGTTTAGTGTTGTTGTGTTTAGTGTTGTTGTGTTTAGTGTTGTTGTCTTTAGTGTTGTTGTTGTGTTTAGTGTTGTTGTCTTTAGTGTTGTTGTGTTTAGTGTTGTTGTGTTTAGTGTTGTTGTGTTTAGTGTTGTTGTTGTTGTTGTTGTGTTTAGTGTTGTTGTGTTTAGTGTTGTTGTCTTTAGTGTTGTTGTGTTTAGTGTTGTTGTGTTTAGTGTTGTTGTCTTTAGTGTTGTTGTTGTTGTGTTGTTGTGTTAAGTGTTGGCTACGTCGTTCAACTTGCACACAACCCACACTTACATTGCTGACATCATCGCGCGCGCGCGCGTAGCGGCATCATCCATCGATCACCGTCGATCACCACGGGTGTTGTTTGTTGATGTGGGGATCACGCGCGAGGCGCCGTGCACAGCAACGCGGCGCTTGCGTCTCGTCAGAAGCGGCGTGGCGCTCAGCTCCCACGCAGCGCGCGTGTTTGTTTGGCTCTGTCGTTGTCAATATCATCAGACGCGCAGTCTGCGCGCACACACATAACGTATGGGGCTACCACCGCGATTGCTTCAAGTTTCTAAGATTGGCCTGACACTCTCGCAGCACAGGCGTCTGCTGTGATCAGGGTCGTTCAGTATTACATCTGACACCGTGGCGTTGAAGCGCGCGCCCGCCCCACCCCCCAAAGCGCGGGGCTCGGGGCGGTCGCCCCGATTCGCCGTACGACTCTGGGCTGTGATACACGCGCGCACACACACACACACGTTACCGTCTTCGCGTAACGACAACGAGCGTGGTAAATGGTCGAGTCGTTGCATGCTGCAAGATTAACATTTGATCGACGTTTCATGACACCGGGGGTTTTACGTACAGTGTACACAATCTTATTGTAGCGCTTATAAGAAGAAGGGGACATCGCGGTAAAAAAAAGGTTGATGAATGCACGATTCCTATTGCAGTGAGGTATGATGATGCAATGTGGATAAGATACATAATAGGATGGTCATGTACAGTGTATGACATATGGGCTTATGATAAACTTATGGAAATACAATGTGGTAAATAGTCGTTTAAATGTGACCGCAGTGGTATATGGTGATGTGTAATGAATAGGGCTAATTGTAGGGCTTTTGAGAAGAGGATATGTGTGCTAAGTGTAAGTGTGGCATGTGAGGCCCCTAGCAGTTTTACTTCAACGAAGATTAATTCTTTGAAAACATAATATAACAATCGTGTGGATATGTGAGCGCGTGTAGTATACATGATATCGCAAAATGTCATCTGTTTTAACATGTATTCGCGAATTTAACGATAAACATTCCCCATCCATACAGCAGTATACATATGTGTAGAGATATACGAAAAACGTAGCATAAAAACACAGGGCGAACCACGGTCCCACCTCGTATTTATAAATGTCAAGATGGGATGTTTGGTTAAACCATGTAAACACACACACAGTGTTGTGTTAAGATGTTAACTTGTCCATGGGGCCGAATGCGTGCAAATGCGTTGAGCAAGGTTACACAATAATAAACACTCAACTCTTTACACCGACGCAATCGTTCTGCCGTAGTGCATATTCACGAATATCTTTGGGGGTCATTGCGAATCGATTAGGCGATCGTGTAGCGTTATCCTTAATGCAACAACAGGACAGCCGTCAATATACCAAAGCAATTCTATGGGATTGTGACTACCTCGTCACCACTGCCGTGTAGCGTTATCTTTAAGGGGCCGTCCATAAATGACGTCACGCACCTAGGGAAGGGGGGTTAGACATTTGTGACGTTGTGTGACGAGGGAGGGGGGGTTGAGAAATGTGACATCACATTAAAATGCGCAACTTTAAATAAATATAGACAACACGTTCTACTTAATGAAATATACTTTTTAATAACTGTTTTCGCCTACAACATCAGAGTGCAACGCCAAATTAAATACGCACTACAATCACAATAGTTTAAAGCGATTTGAAGCATGTTTTATATTTTTTGGGGGGGGGGGGGCAGAGCTTTGTGACGTCACATTTGAGGGGGGGGCTGACTTTTCGTGACGCCGTGTGACGATGGGGGGGGAGGTAAAACATCGTCCAAAATCGCGTGACGTCATTTATGGACGGCCCCTAATGCAACAGGACAGCCATCACTATCCCAAAACAGCTCGTGGGATTGTGACTACCTCGTTCCCACTGCCCCCGAGGAACGGGTCTTGTCCCCTCCCTCACCACCACCCCAGAACTTTACTTGTGGAGTACGGATCCCGTGGTGGTGCCCTGTTGCATCTACGGGGGGGGGGGGGGCTGCGAGTAGTGAAAGGGCCCTTGTTGACAGCTCAATTGAGCATGTGATGATAATTAGTGACTTTATACGCGTGCGTGCGTTAACTTCCTAAACCATTTACAGAGGCATTATATACACGCGCGCACATAATGGGGCAGTGAGTGGTCTGCAGAGGGTGGCATGGAAATGCTACACTGCCAGGTATTAACAACACCTATTGGGCTATATGTTAAGATTCTAACGCGGCGGTCGCAAATGTATCGTACGTTATCTTTGCTACGTGGATGTGTGGGGCATTAGCCAAGGTCAGATGAGATCCAGGATCGCATGCACACATAGCACACACACAAATATACAATGCATAGAATACACACGTAACACTTATATATATGTGTGCATCTGTGTTCAAATAGATATCGATACAAATCGTACCGTATATTTAATATATATGTGCACACCATTCAATATACGTATATTAACAGATATATATGATTTACGCGTTAATTACATAGAGAACGTATACATAATAAGCAGCGTATTTAAGTGTACACATGTTATATTGCACATACGTTACACACTTATACATATAACTCACAGGTATATATACAGTTAACACACGTACGATATGCACATTTACATGGTATACACCTCTATGGCAAAATATCACACCATTGTCAAATATAAATACACAAGTACGTCACGTATTGTGCGTATGGCGAATTTCTTTCGCACCGTACGTAGCCACCCGTGCCAATCGGAAGAGACGTTTTGGGGCAACTGTGAGCGCGCACCTATGGAGGGGGTGGGTGACCGACACCACGCCCGGCCGCCTTTGTCTCCCGAGTGGCGATGATGTTTACGCACCGAGCCTGGTACTGATTTTAGTCTGAGTCTACCTAGAGGAGGCCTGCGACCGGTTCAGATATTCAAAGCACCGATGTTGGACTTTAGTGGGAGTCAAAGTCGGGTGGTCAGGTCCCTAGCACGGCGCGTTGTTCCTTACAGTATACACATTACACATACACATCGTGTGTGTTGCACAATCACAGAGCACTATGGACATGATACACACACACGTTTCTCGCACACAACACGCATGCAATACACACAATTACGTGCAGTCCTGTACTCATCGGAACTAACACTGGAAAGTACACAATTAAGCGCACAGAGAGAGAGATGCACGCTTGCAATGAATTACATTGAGAGACAGGAAGAGGGACACGTGGGTTATGGGACGTAAGCCAATTAAAGGCATCATTCTAACTGTTAACAACGAAAAAAGCCAAGTTGGCACGGGCAAGACGCAAGTAGGAATGATGGACGATCGTGAGTGATAGAAACGTTGTTACACGACAACTGCTAAACCGGTAACCCTTTTCAGATTCGATGACCGGTTCCGAAAGTCAGACACCCGACAATCGTTTCCAGTTGAGTTTCTGTTCAATGAATGCTTCCGATTGGCACCGCGCGATCGTGCAAATCGCACCGTGGCCCAAGGATATTTGCCCTCGTTTCTCGGTTGTTGTTTCTTTAAAAAGGATCAAAGGTGCAGCCCTGCAATTGCTTGCTCACGCTACTGCTGGCGGAAGGGGCCCTCCAACTTCGAGTCGGAGCTCTCTAGGGCAGTGGTTCTTCTTCACCTGGGGCTGCGAGACGTAGCCAGATTTGTTTAGAAGGTAAATAATGGAGAGGCAAATGAAGCGCGGGCATTGTAAGTACAACTACTTTGTTGCATCGAACCCGTGTGTGTGTATCGACATTATAATTATGTTTACGATCGAGAAGCATAGGGGCCGCATGGCTTGCAGCAAAGGTGAAGAACCACTGCTCCAGATGGGGTATCTGTTCAAGTGTTCTGCTCTGATCCTACAACGCGTTGGAGCAATGTGGGAAGAAACCCACCATTCAGTCGACTACTTGTGGTGTCGCTCATTTAACCTGCCGGCTGGATAGAGGTCGATGGGGGGGGGGGTCCGTCCCAATGTTTAAATCTCCTCCAAAGAGAGATGGAATCGAACCTAGCCGGATGTGCGAGCCTATGTGTGTACCTGGTGCGATGTGTAGGGAGACAAAGGCGACCGGGCGTGGTGTTGGCCACCCACCCCCTCGTGTGCCGTGCCGGCCTTTATAGGTGCTCGCTAACAGCACTTGCCCCAAAAGTCTGTCAAGGCTATACGGGGGATCTTTGTGTGTGTTGCTGAACCACGGATTCGAACGGACAACCGGTTACTTAACCTGGGGGGAAAGTGGGGAGGAGGTTGAGGTTTATTTCATTTTGTTACCGGTAATGCCAAAATAAAACAACGACTTAGCAACCCAAGTACAATATCTGTGCGCAGTACACATGTACATACACCAGGAATGCGTCAGCACACACAGTGCTGTGGACACAAGAGTACACGGGAGACGTGGAAGCACAATGTGGATACCGTAAACACATAGCACACAAAACAGTGCACCTATACACAATGCACAACCTATATACTGCACTTCTTTCGTACCGTACGTAGCAAATCGTGTTAAAATACATAAAGTACGCCTATAAACAGTACACATAAACAGTACACAAACAGTACACATAAACAGTACATATACAAACAGTATTTAAACAAACAGTACACATACATACAGTACACATACAGTACACATATATACAGTACACATACAGTACACATACAAACAGTACACATACATACAGTATTTATACATACAGTACACACACAAACAGTACACACACATACAGTACACATACAAACAGTACACATACAAACAGTGCACATACAGTATATACACAAACAGTACACATACAAACAGTACACATACAGTACACACACAAACAGTACACATACAGTACACATACATACAGTACACATACAAACAGTACGCATACAAACAGTACATATACAGTACACATACAGTACACATACAAGCAGTACACATACAGTACACATACAAACAGTACACATACATACAGTACACATACAAACAGTACACATACAGTACACATACAACCAGTACACACACAAACAATACACATACAGTACACATACACAGTACACATACAAACAGTACACACACAATCAATACACATACAGTACACATACACACAGTACACATACAAGCAGTACACACACAAACAGTACATAAACTATGTGCATTTTGCAAACAGCACACCTGCAAAGAGTACACACACACATCATGTACAACCATATCAACACTACCCTTGTCCGCACGGCTAACAACACACAAACAGTACACACATGTACACAATACACCCATACACATATACACATATACACAATACACCCATACACATATACACATATACACATGTACACAATACACCCATACACATATACACATATACACCCATACACATATACACATATACACCCATACACCCATACACATATACACATATACACCCATACACATATACACCCATACACCCATACACATATACACATATACACCCATACACCCATACACATATACACCCATACACCCATACACATATACACATATACACCCATACACATATACACATATACACCCATACACCCATACACATATACACCCATACACCCATACACATATACACATATACACCCATACACATATACACATATACACCCATACACATATACACATATACACCCATACACCCATACACATATACACCCATACACATATACACCCATACACAATACACCCATACACAATACACCCATACACATATACACCCATACACATATACACCCATACACATATACACCCATACACATATACACCCATACACCCATACACATATATACACACACAGTACACACATGTACACAATACACCCATACACATATACACACACACAGTACACACATGTACACAATACACCCATACACATATACACATATACACCCATACACATATGCACACACACAGTACACACATGTACACAATACACCCATACACATATACACATATACACCCATACACATATACACACACACAGTACACACATGTACACAATACACCCATACACATATACACACACACAGTACGGTACATGCATTTACAAACAGTACACACGCAGAATATACACACACAGACACACACAGACACACAAAGACAAAGATCCCCCGTGTAGCCTCAACATACTGTTGGTGCAAAGTGCTGTCAGGCTCAGTCGACCTGGACGAGGTCTGGGATCGGTTCAAACTTTCTTCACTCTAATCGGCTCCGTGCGGGAAATCGACCTCGGCTCAACATTGTTCGTAGCGCAGTGCGCTAACCGCGGTACCACTGCTCCCCCATACAAATACACAGATCCCCTCCCCTATATAGCCTTCACAGACTGTTGGGGCAAGTGCTTTACGCAGTTTGCCCATTCACATACAAACACATACACTGCACGCACACTCAGTGAGCGAGAAATTGCTCCAAGTGAGATCCCCATGACAATCTATGGGGTCGTCCATAAATGACGTCACGGGGCGGGGGGGGTCAGACATTTGTGACGATGTGTGACGAGGGGGGGGGGGTTGAGAAATGTGACGTCACATCAAAATGCGCAACTTTAAATAAATATAGACAACACGGTCTACTTAATTAAATAGACTTTTCATAAATGTTTTCTCCTACAACATCAGAGCGCAGCGCCACATTAAATACGCACTACAATGACACTAGTTTAAAGCGATTTGAAGCATGTTTTAATTTTTTTTCAGGGGGGGGGTCAGAGCTTTGTGACGTCATATTTGAGGGGGGGGGGGGTCTGACTTTTTGTGACGCCGTGTGACGAAGGGGGGGGAGGGTTAGGGGTCAATAATCGTCCAAAATCGCGCGACGCCATTTATGGACGGCCCCTATACGCTGTTGATCTCAATCGATGTTTCGAGACATTCCCCGACCAGCTGGTGGCTCCTCGTTCAAGGTGCCCCCCGGGACTGAGAG
This sequence comes from Lampetra fluviatilis, assembly GCF_964198595.1. Classification (NCBI taxonomy): domain Eukaryota; kingdom Metazoa; phylum Chordata; class Hyperoartia; order Petromyzontiformes; family Petromyzontidae; genus Lampetra; species Lampetra fluviatilis. The sequence continues at coordinate 2,712,395 of NC_136281.1, forward strand.
CCCATTGCCCCCCAGGTTCGCTGCGGCTGTCGTCGTGTGCAGCGCCACGTGCACAGCTGCCCATTGGACAGACACGCGCAGACACAAAGGGGACGCAACTGCACGCAAACTCACTCGCACACAACAACAACAACAAACAAACAACCGCCGTCGTCGTCGGTCGCCACCAAAGTGGCGGTGACGTTACCACGGCGCTTGTGCCAGGCTAGGTGCGCTTTGAAGCCATCGCGCGAGGTGTCGAAGGCTCTCCGACAGGGAGGAGGCCACGGGACAGATCGAGGTATTTCGGCTTCACCGAGTGGACGTCTGTGAAAAAGAGCTTCATAGCTCATCGGATTCCTCCGGTTTCAATAAAGATTCTGATTCCGAGTGAGAAGGCTGGAAGGTGCATCGTGTGTGCTCCCCACTGTGCCAACTTGATTCGTTAACCCGCCACTGCGCTCCGCTCGTTGTTGTGAGCGTCCCTCCTCTGCCCTCCGTTGTTTTTGGAGGGCGACTGCCTCCACTGCCCAGCAGCAGCAGCGTCCTTCACGAGCCTCCTCCACCACAGAGGCCGATCTTGACACCGCTGGTACCAGTCATCTGCAAGTCAAATCAGCTCCACATCCTCCTGTACCGCATCACTCCATCTCTTCTCTAGCCCTTGCCGTGCCCGTGTAGCACCACACATCACACACACACACCATCTTTTGAATCACACTGCACAAACCAGTTCAAGATACATGCAATGCACAAACCATCATGCCACGTTACATAGCGACGAGCGATTTGGCAAAGCTTATGCATTTCCGTGTTTCGCGACTTTCAGCAGCAAGCCTCGCAGCGTAAATCTGATTGTCAACGTGCGAGAAAGATGCAATCAAACGATGGAGCATGCATCGATGAAAAGAAACACTCGTGGCCGAGTGGCAAGGGTTGGGCACACGCGAGGTGGGGGCGATGTCTCGAGAAGACCCCTTTCAGGTAGCAGCGGATCGAGACTGACAGCGGCTGGCGATGGTACGTACATGTGCGTGTACTACACGTGCAACCCATGCTGTTTACTCCGGAATTCTTGTACGGGGGAAATTTACTTTTCAGGTCCATCCGATGCACAGGCGTTTCAATACGGGCACACAAAATGATGTCTATTCAGTTTAACACGTAGGAGGCGTTCGCGACCAATATCATTCATAATAGAGGGTTTTTTGGGGGGTTAGATCGCGTAAATATATAAATGTGTCGTTAAACCCGCCACCACCCGACACAGCCAGCTAGTAAGGGTTGTCACGTAAACAAAACGTGGCCAATTCGTCACTAGTACAGCACACCGGTGTGTTGGAGAGCCAAGCCACAACATTTACAATCTGAAATTATTATCTGATTACGATCTGAGTACTCAGATCATAATTTACAATCTGAGTACCCAGATTCTAAATGTTGTGGCTTGGCTCTCCAACACACCGGTTAGTGCTGTACTAGTGATGAATCGGCACGTTCTGTTTACGTGACAACCCTTACTAGCTGGCTGTGCGGGTGGTGGCGGGTTTAACGACACATTTATATATTTACGCGATCTAACCCAAAAAACTTATATTATGGATGTTGTCTATTTGTTTGTGTTTCTCCCTTGTGATGGGACTTTGTAGGATGAACGTTGAGAGTTATAAGGTCACGGGGGTGACCAATAAGGTCTGAATTGGTCTGTAATTAGGTAGGGCACTGATAAGGGGTTGACAGGCATGTGCGTGTGTGTGCGTGTGTGTGCGTGTGTGTGTAAGTGGGGAGCGGTGGTGAAGCGGTTAGCGCGCTGCGCTACGAACCCGGCATCCCGAATTTGAATCCCGCTCACGGCCAACACCAGTGACGATTATCTAAACCGGTCATGGGCCGCCCCTCGATCGACTCAGCCTCAAATGAGTAACTACTGTGGTGTGTAAACATCACCACTGGGGAGACAAAGGCGGCCGGGCGTTGTTTTGGCCACCCACCCCAGCCTTAATAGGTGCTCGCTAACAGCACTTGCCTCAACGGTCTGCTTCAAGGCTACACGGGGGGATATTTGTCTTCGTGTGGGCAGTACCACTCCACGCATGGCCAAAGAGTGGCCATGACTCACCTCCCTGTAGCAATACCTCGCCTTTATCAGCGAGGCATGGACAGTGTTGGTGTGTGGGGCTGCGCTCACGCGTGTTTATGGTAAGGGGAGAGGTTTACCGTGGGTCGCGTGTATATGCAGTGTATATGCAGTGTATGTGCAGTGTATGTGCAGTGTATATGCAGTGTATATGCAGTGTATATGCAGTGTATGTGCAGTGTATGTGCAGTGTATATGCAGTGTATATGCAGTGTATATGCAGTGTATATGCAGTGTATATGCAGTGTATGTGCAGTGTATATGCAGTGTATGTGTAGTGTATATGCAGTGTATATGCAGTGTATATGCAGTGTATGTGCAGTGTATATGCAGTGTATATGCAGTGTATGTGCAGTGTATGTGCAGTGTATATGCAGTGTATATGCAGTGTATATGCAGTGTATATGCAGTGTATATGCAGTGTATATGCAGTGTATGTGCAGTGTATATGCAGTGTATGTGTAGTGTATATGCAGTGTATATGCAGTGTATATGCAGTGTATGTGCAGTGTATGTGCAGTGTATGTGCAGTGTATGTGCAGTGTATGTGCAGTGTATGTGTAGTGTATGTGCAGTGTATGTGCAGTGTATGTGCAGTGTATGTGCAGTGTATGTGCAGTGTATATGCAGTGTATATGCAGTGTATGTGCAGTGTATATGCAGTGTATGTGCAGTGTATATGCAGTGTATATGCAGTGTATGTGCAGTGTATATGCAGTGTATATGCAGTGTATATGCAGTGTATGTGCAGTGTATATGCAGTGTATGTGCAGTGTATATGCAGTGTATGTGCAGTGTATGTGCAGTGTATGTGCAGTGTATATGCAGTATATATGCAGTGTATGTGCAGTGTATGTGCAGTGTATATGCAGTGTATGTGCAGTGTATATGCAGTGTATATGCAGTGTATGTGCAGTGTATGTGCAGTGTATGTGCAGTGTATATGCAGTGTATATGCAGTGTATGTGCAGTGTATATGCAGTGTATATGCAGTGTATATGCAGTGTATATGCAGTGTATATGCAGTGTATGTGCAGTGTATGTGCAGTGTATATGCAGTGTATATGCAGTGTATATGCAGTGTATGTGCAGTGTATATGCAGTGTATGTGCAGTGTATATGCAGTGTATATGCAGTGTATATGCAGTGTATGTGCAGTGTATGTGCAGTGTATATGCAGTGTATATGCAGTGTATATGCAGTGTATGTGCAGTGTATATGCAGTGTATGTGCAGTGTATATGCAGTGTATGTGCAGTGTATGTGCAGTGTATGTGCAGTGTATATGCAGTGTATGTGCAGTGTATGTGCAGTGTATGTGCAGTGTATATGCAGTGTATGTGCAGTGTATGTGCAGTGTATGTGCAGTGTATATGCAGTGTATGTGCAGTGTATGTGCAGTGTATGTGCAGTGTATATGCAGTGTATGTGCAGTGTATATGCAGTGTATATGCAGTGTATGTGCAGTGTATGTGCAGTGTATGTGCAGTGTATATGCAGTGTATGTGCAGTGTATGTGCAGTGTATATGCAGTGTATATGCAGTGTATGTGCAGTGTATATGCAGTGTATGTGCAGTGTATATGCAGTGTATGTGCAGTGTATATGCAGTGTATATGCAGTGTATGTGCAGTGTATATGCAGTGTATGTGCAGTGTATATGCAGTGTATGTGCAGTGTATATGCAGTGTATATGCAGTGTATGTGCAGTGTATATGCAGTGTATGTGCAGTGTATATGCAGTGTATGTGCAGTGTATATGCAGTGTATATGCAGTGTATGTGCAGTGTATATGCAGTGTATATGCAGTGTATGTGCAGTGTATGTGCAGTGTATGTGCAGTGTATATGCAGTGTATATGCAGTGTATGTGCAGTGTATATGCAGTGTATGTGCAGTGTATATGCAGTGTATATGCAGTGTATGTGCAGTGTATATGCAGTGTATATGCAGTGTATATGCAGTGTATGTGCAGTGTATATGCAGTGTATGTGCAGTGTATATGCAGTGTATATGCAGTGTATATGCAGTGTATGTGCAGTGTATGTGCAGTGTATATGCAGTGTATGTGCAGTGTATATGCAGTGTATATGCAGTGTATATGCAGTGTATGTGCAGTGTATATGCAGTGTATGTGCAGTGTATGTGCAGTGTATATGCAGTGTATGTGCAGTGTATATGCAGTGTATATGCAGTGTATGTGCAGTGTATATGCAGTGTATATGCAGTGTATGTGCAGTGTATATGCAGTGTATGTGCAGTGTATGTGCAGTGTATATGCAGTGTATGTGCAGTGTATATGCAGTGTATATGCAGTGTATATGCAGTGTATGTGCAGTGTATATGCAGTGTATATGCAGTGTATGTGCAGTGTATATGCAGTGTATGTGCAGTGTATGTGCAGTGTATATGCAGTGTATGTGCAGTGTATATGCAGTGTATATGCAGTGTATATGCAGTGTATGTGCAGTGTATATGCAGTGTATGTGCAGTGTATATGCAGTGTATGTGCAGTGTATATGCAGTGTATGTGCAGTGTATATGCAGTGTATGTGCAGTGTATGTGCAGTGTATGTGCAGTGTATGTGCAGTGTATATGCAGTGTATATGCAGTGTATGTGCAGTGTATGTGCAGTGTATGTGCAGTGTATATGCAGTGTATGTGCAGTGTATGTGCAGTGTATATGCAGTGTATATGCAGTGTATGTGCAGTGTATATGCAGTGTATGTGCAGTGTATATGCAGTGTATGTGCAGTGTATATGCAGTGTATGTGCAGTGTATGTGCAGTGTATATGCAGTGTATGTGCAGTGTATGTGCAGTGTATGTGCAGTGTATGTGCAGTGTATGTGCAGTGTATATGCAGTGTATGTGCAGTGTATGTGCAGTGTATATGCAGTGTATGTGCAGTGTATATGCAGTGTATGTGCAGTGTATATGCAGTGTATGTGCAGTGTATATGCAGTGTATGTGCAGTGTATATGCAGTGTATGTGCAGTGTATGTGCAGTGTATGTGCAGTGTATGTGCAGTGTATGTGCAGTGTATGTGCAGTGTATGTGCAGTGTATGTGCAGTGTATATGCAGTGTATGTGCAGTGTATATGCAGTGTATGTGCAGTGTATGTGCAGTGTATATGCAGTGTATATGCAGTGTATATGCAGTGTATGTGCAGTGTATGTGCAGTGTATGTGCAGTGTATGTGCAGTGTATGTGCAGTGTATGTGCAGTGTATGTGCAGTGTATGTGCAGTGTATATGCAGTGTATATGCAGTGTATATGCAGTGTATGTGCAGTGTATATGCAGTGTATGTGCAGTGTATGTGCAGTGTATATGCAGTGTATATGCAGTGTATATGCAGTGTATGTGCAGTGTATGTGCAGTGTATGTGCAGTGTATATGCAGTGTATGTGCAGTGTATGTGCAGTGTACATGCAGTGTATGTGCAGTGTATGTGCAGTGTATGTGCAGTGTATGTGCAGTGTATGTGCAGTGTATGTGCAGTGTATGTGCAGTGTATGTGCAGTGTATATGCAGTGTATGTGCAGTGTATATGCAGTGTATGTGCAGTGTATGTGCAGTGTATATGCAGTGTATGTGCAGTGTATGTGCAGTGTATGTGCAGTGTATGTGCAGTGTATATGTAGTGTATGTGCAGTGTATATGCAGTGTATGTGCAATGTATATGCAGTGTATGTGCAGTGTATGTGCAGTGTATGTGCAGTGTATATGCAGTGTATGTGCAGTGTATGTGCAGTGTATGTGCAGTGTATATGCAGTGTATGTGCAGTGTATGTGCAGTGTATATGCAGTGTATGTGCAGTGTTTGTGCAGTGTATGTGCAGTGTATGTGCAGTGTATATGCAGTGTATGTGCAGTGTATGTGCAGTGTATGTGCAGTGTATGTGCAGTGTATGTGCAGTGTATATGCAGTGTATGTGCAGTGTATGTGCAGTGTATATGCAGTGTATGTGCAGTGTATGTGCAGTGTATGTGCAGTGTATGTGCAGTGTATGTGCAGTGTATGTGCAGTGTATATGCAGTGTATATGCAGTGTATGTGCAGTGTATGTGCAGTGTATGTGCAGTGTATGTGCAGTGTATGTGCAGTGTATGTGCAGTGTATGTGCAGTGTATATGCAGTGTATATGCAGTGTATGTGCAGTGTATATGCAGTGTATGTGCAGTGTATGTGCAGTGTATGTGCAGTGTATATGCAGTGTATGTGCAGTGTATGTGCAGTGTATATGCAGTGTATGTGCAGTGTATGTGCAGTGTATATGCAGTGTATATGCAGTGTATGTGCAGTGTATGTGCAGTGTATGTGCAGTGTATATGCAGTGTATGTGCAGTGTATATGCAGTGTATATGCAGTGTATGTGCAGTGTATGTGCAGTGTATATGCAGTGTATATGCAGTGTATGTGCAGTGTATGTGCAGTGTATGAAACACATCACGCTGTAAATTAATATGACTGATGTCGCTTTAAATCCCATGCCCAAATCACGCGGGATGCCCCCATTTCGCAGATCTCGAAAGCCAGGCAGTGTGAGCCGGCTCGATGGCGCTTCAATGGGCTGTTTGTTGTAGGTTGCTGCGAGCACATAGCATCATCCATTATTGGACTGTATTCCTATGCTCCCTCGCCCTTCTGTGCTCCGCGCCAGTGGCGTAGTGACTACATTATCAGCTCAGGGGGTGCGGCAATCGGTCAGATAGGGGTCCCAATATTTTATTTGTCTCGCACGGTCACACCGTGCGGATCGCCGTGCCTAATCGCGTCGTTACGCTCACGGTCTCGAACATTTAGCGCTGTAGGGGCGCTCCGTCTTCGCAAAAATGCACTCACTACAGCCCCGTAGGAGCACCGCTTTTGCAACGTCACGTTGTCGCTCTCATGAAATGATAAATGAAACGTGGAACGTAATTGAAAGCATGTTCATGAAAATAAATGTAAACCTCGTTTTAAATGCGTGTTGTTCTGTCACACTGTTGTTGAAAACATATCTCATGGTGATTGTCAAGGGGGCCCCAACTCGTAGCTTTGGCTGGACAGCGTGGTGAAGTATGTTCAAATAACCCCCAATACTGGCACGGCGCGGGGAAGCCTTCATCCGGCGGCAGCGGCTGTTGTCCGCACTGTACACAACAACATACTGCGAATCTCTGCTTTAGTTTCAGATGTCGAGACGCGGCGCGTTCCTGTTGATTTGGCCACCGTGTACTGTGTATCGCGTTTATACCGCAGGCAGTTTGACCAGAATGTCGCCAAGTTGGCCGACAGGCAACGAGCAACGTGGCCAGTGTGTGTGTCACCCGGTAACTCGGGTGACCTGTTGACCCAGATCGGTGGCGTTCGAGTCAATGGACCGTGTTTGTGTTCACGCACCGGCTGGAGGCCCTTCGTCGCATCAGGCGCCAGATGGAAACAGCTGACGCCTTCCCTGACGACAGCCGCATGCTCTTGACAGGAGCAGTGATTGCTCAACGCGCGAGCGATGATTCACCATGATGCGGTTCGTTTTCGCGAGAGTTCATAACACATTAGTCAGTGCGCTAAAGTTTACATTCATAGTCCGTGGCAGTCCATACGTCATATAAATCCAATTTAGCATCGGATTGTTAGCTCGGGGTATATTACAGTCATAACACTGTGGTTTATTGTGGGTTGGTTTAGTACACTTTAGTTCACTTTCACGGAAACTTTACACGCAATATATTATATGCTTGGTTCTTTCGGTGAAGTCGCGTAGAAGGGAAATAATACAATAATATAAATATAAAAAAAACTTTCTTGCTGTGGATTTCACACCTGACGATGATGGCTTGTGTTGCAGTCGAAACGTCGTGAGAATTTTTTTTTTATATTTATTTTATTATTTCCCTTCTACGTGACTTTACCGAAAGAACCAAGAATATGAATCCCTGCAGTCACGAAAGCTTTAAATCAAAAGACAATATATTCTATAAATACGAATGGTATTGTGTGTTATAGAGTCCATAGTACATTGCAGTCAGGACACGGTAGTTTATAACAGAACAATGGTTGACCTCAGAGTTAATACACCACAGTTCACATTCTTATGTTATCGTTATTGTACTCTATAGTTCACTAAATACAACTAAAAGAGAGTAAGATAGTCAGGGCTTCATTTCACAATCGTCGAGGACCGTAAACTTGTGTCTGTACCCGGCACACCACATCCACGATACCCATCTCAACGGATGTCGTTACTGGTCACGTGCCTTCTACTGCGGGCCTCGAAAAAAAATATTAAGTGGGATAAATGATCCCTGACTCTTCAGTTCATAAGAAGCCAGAATAACAAAGCCCCGTTTGTCGTCATTCCGCTTCATAATCTATCACAATACCGTAAATTGTACACGGTCCACAATTCATCACCATAGCGGTGTAGAGTCACACCAAAGACCCATGGATGACACCGTGGCATGAGTGAGCGCGATATAATTTAACATGGCGCGTAATAGACTCGCCGCTGCGTGCTGTGTTTACAACGGGCAGAGATCGCGCCATCGACTGCATTCAACGCGTGGGAAGAGCAGCCCGCCGCCAAGCCCTTCACTTGCCCCGCTACGAGCTGAGCACAGGTGCTCGGCGAGTGTAACCCAGGTGAAGTTCGTCGTTTTACAGCCCTTTGTCAACTCATTGCCAGATGAACGCCTCTCCCACGACGCGTCGGTCGTGGTTACGAGTTGCTGCCTCGCCATACTCCACCGCGCTCTTCGGGCGCACTGTTGGGGAATGGAGGCGTGGAGTGAGCGAGGACTCCTTCAGATTAACTTCGCCACTGATGATTTTTTTTAAGCAGCCGTGGCTGGGTTTTTATAGCGGCAGTGCGCAAAATGTCTGCGCCAGTGTGCATCGCCAATCAGCGCGCGTGCTGAGCACCTCGATGGACAATATGACGCTCCTGCTGCTGCTGTTGCTGCTGAAGACGCCGGACGCGTAGACCCCCCCCCCCCCCCACGTGCAAGCGACCACCGGTAATGAACCTCTAGGACTGACTGGGGCCGCTGGAAATCTCACGACGGCGAGGGGTGGACCGGTGGCACAGCGGAACGCGCACTGCGCTTTGACCCCGACGACCTGAATTCGATTTCCGTCCACGGGTATTAACATCAGTGGCGAGTGATAGCTTCATGAACCCGTCCCGTGGCATCTCCCTCCGCCTTTCATACATCCCCACTGGCCATCGCGATCAAGTATGGATAAACAAGCCCTCTTTACCGACACGGCGTAGGGAGGGCCTGATCCAGAAGCAAATGTAATGTAAGCAATCATTATTATTACAGTATTATTATTTTTTATACTGCGAGGCTCCGGATGAGAGTAAGAAGCGAGGGCGGTGAGACGTGCGGAGTGATGAAGCAACCTTCACACGTGACTCTACTCAACTTGTCGTGGCCAATTTAGAAGCCACACGTACTCTATCGCCCCTTTTGTATGCGTCTGAGATGAGGTCGGAGGGGGTCCTCTGACTTTCTCAGCAGTGCCTCCAACGCAACATCTGCACTGGCGAAACATTCTAGCAAGGGGCCGTCCCTACACTGAGCCTTGGGGCTCAATGAGGCTTCCGTGGACAACCGACTAACCAATGTTAGACGTTAGTTCACTTATTTTTTTGGTCCTTTCGGTAAAGTCATGTGGATAGAAAATAAAATTACAATTAATTTAGAAATACATTTTAAAATAAAAGCAAAAAACCCACGACGTTTCGATCGCAACACAAGCTGTCTGCATCAGGCGGTGAGATGATGAAGACCGCTTGTGTTGCGATCGAAACGTCGTGGGTATTTTTGCTTTTATTTTTACTTTTATTTGTTATTGTATTTTTATTTTCTATCTACGTGACTTTACCGAAAGAACCAAAGAACATGCATTCCTGTAGTCACGAAAGTTTTTAAGTGAGTTCACTTTTGCTAAATCCTGCACCAAATCGGAGCGATGCTCAGACCCGGATAAGAAGAGATCGCGTCATCAATCAGCAGCCCCGCGTCGGAACGGATTGTGGGGGGGAGGGTGCGACATTCGCCCGCCTCACGCCGCTTTTAACCCCCGGGCCCTCTGCTCCCCAACCCCCCACGCCCGCCCCCTTCCCTCCCTCCTCCACAAGTTTCCGAAATAAAGGGCACGGCTATATTAATGCTGCCCATCAATTAAGTCCGGGGCAGGCGATCCACCCCCGGCTCGCTCTGCGTTCGCTGTCTTTATAAACATTTTGGTCGGAGCTGACACGGCCCATGTTTAACATCCTCGCGCATCGCCTTATCACCTGGAGCGGCACGCGGAATTCCTCTACCCACCACCGCGGCGCAGGAGAGAGAGAGAGAGAGCGAGAGAGATATAGGGGTGCTGCGTGGTTTATGATGCACAGCGCCGATGCGTGCATTATTTACACGAGTGACATCGATAATTCGACGACCGGCTTTTTTCTTCATCTTCGGAAAATATGAACGCGCACGGCGAAAGAGTCTTAAATATGGTTCCAAAGTAGCTCCGATCGTTTGTTTTTTTCTTCCAGACGTTAAAAACCTCGTGATTAATTTGAATCACCTGTTATCGTATGAGCTCACTGACGCGGGCGGCGGCGGCGGATTAATTGTTTGCACGCGTCTACGCGGATGACGATGGTACGCGCGCAGCTAGTCACTCACACGGCCGCGCTTGTGGCCGCTATCAAAACAGTTTTGGCATTTACGGTGGTCCGCGCTGGGATTAACTCATTTTTACAACGTAAATGGCGCGTCAATGCAGTGTCACTGCAAGCCTAAAAAGCAAACACCACCACCACTCGGAGTGCGTGCCACGAAGACACGCAGGCCGCGGTTGTGTGTGACGGGAAGAGACACGGGCTGTGTGTGACGGGAAGAGACACGGACTGTGTGTGACGGGAAGAGACACGGGCTGAGGGTGACGGGAAGAGACACGGGCTGTGTGTGACGGGAAGAGACGCGGGCTGTGTGTGACGGGAAGAGACACGGGCTGAGGGTGACGGGAAGAGACACGGGCTGTGTGTGACGGGAAGAGACGCGGGCTGAGGGTGACGGGAAGAGACACGGGCTGTGTGTGACGGGAAGAGACGCGGGCTGAGGGTGACGGGAAGAGACACGGGCTGTGTGTGACGGGAAGAGACACGGGCTGAGGGTGACGGGAAGAGACACGGGCTGTGTGTGACGGGAAGAGACGCGGGCTGAGGGTGACGGGAAGAGACACGGGCTGTGGGGGACGGGAAGAGACACGGGCTGTGTGTGACAGGAAGAGACGTGGGCTGTGTGTGACAGGAAGAGACACGGGCTGTGGATGACGGGAAGAGACACGGGCTGTGGGGGACGGGAAGAGACACGGGCTGTGTGTGACAGGAAGAGACGTGGGCTGTGTGTGACAGGAAGAGACACGGGCTGTGGATGACGGGAAGAGACACGGGCTGTGGGGGACGGGAAGAGACACGGGCTGTGGATGACGGGAAGAGACACGGGCTGTGGATGACGGGAAGAGACACGGGCTGTGGATGACGGGAAGAGACACGGGCTGTGGATGACGGGAAGAGACACGGGCTGTCCGCGACGCGACGAGACACGGAGCGAGACGCGCTGTACCTGGACATCATCTGCCCAAAGCCGCCTCTAATCCCGCTCAGATGCCGCGCGTCTCCCGAAAAACTCGGCCCTAATCTCGCCGCCGCGAGCCGCCGCCTCGCGTAAACACCCGTCACCTCGCCGGGATCACGGTGACAAATTAACCGACCCCCCCCCCCCTCTAGCCCGGTCGAGCCTAGCCGACCCGCGAGCTGACCCTAGGCCCTGGTCATCCGAACCCTTGACCCTCATTTACAGCGACTCGGCTCACCCGAGAGGGGAGTCGAACTCAGGTAGCTTTTTTGTGTCAAAGCGTGTGACGTCCAAAGGTTCATTAATGATGATAATAATCAAGCACAGTTCCATTACGGTGAGTGCGCGTTGTCTCTTAGACGCGTGTGGTCCCCTCTGATATCACTGGTCAACAAAAAAACACATTTTTTTCTGGCCTGGACTTTTGCAGCTGTTTCAGACTAATTTCAGGGTGCTGATTCCAAATCTGATCTCAGATTTGCTCTATCACATCTCATTTCTATGCTATCGGCATACCCCATTTTCATTGATTTTACCCGAAATTAACTGTCACTTATGATTGCAAGTTGTTGCGAGTCAGTGACTGCTTTAGTGTTAAAATATGGTGCTGTATTTTTAGGATAGTGTGTTTATAATATAATTTTATGTAGATATCCACATTTATTTAATATTTTTCTCCTGCAGTTTTTATTGAAAATGCAATATTTAATATCTCAAAAACCTGATGTGATAGACAAAAACTGATGCCAGATTTGGAATCAGCACCCCAAAATTACCTTCAAACCGTTGGAATACCTTATGCCAGAAAAAGTGTGTTGACCAGTGTATTAGCCGACGGTTATTTTGCTGCGAATTGTCCCAACCCCCACCCACTGGCTGCCGATCGCGGCGGTGTCATCTTCGTAACCGTCGGCAGACTTCGCCAACTTGGTGTCGGCGTGAGCGACAGACATTTGGATTTATGCAACAAAGTAGCGCAACATTGAGTCATTGGATATCTCGCTCCGTAGCGTCGGTTCCTGCGCCATTTTAAACCTCCAGATACAAACATTCTTAGGATTTTTTTGAAATTATTTCGCTCCACGAAATTTCAGCGGCCAAATGTCAAAATGTGCTGTTTCGGATTTTTCTTCTTATAAGCACAGACCCAACTGCAATTGTGTGAACTCTCAGTTTGCAATCCCGCATAAGCCATTAATGCGACCTTATACAATGCAGTTACTCAATCGGAATCATATATTTTATATATATATAATCTGACATTCCCACTCCACTGCTGATCGAGAGCCGTTTCGTCTCACCTCACGCCACGCGCATCTCATCCTCGCCCGTCACCTGCCTCGCAATCTCTTGCGAGTTATGATTGAGTGCACGTACGCTTCTTATTACAGAGCGAAGTCTCGGGGTGTAATTCACGCGCTCTGTGAGTTTACGAGCTCGCGTCTCAGTGCCGCGTGCCCTGCGTGGGTTGAGGGTAATTAATGGTGTTTACATAGACATTGAATTCAATTAAACGGCGTGAGACAACTGCCGTTGTCACATGGGTAGACTGTAGCCCCTGCCAGAGGATTTAGGAATTTTCACCGATGGCTCAAGACCGCCACTGGAGATGAGCTGTTTTTTATATATATATATAAGTGACACTGATTTGGTATCTTCCTGTCGAATGATTTACTGACTTCCAGTCTACTTCACCTCGTTTCATTATCATCCTTTCTACGGGCTGTTATATTGTGATGTTGTTTTGTATCACCCCGTGTAAACTCAAATCGCCATTGCGGTAAATGCCCATCATCCCGCGTTCCCATATATCTCATGCGCTTGGAAAAAAAAGAGGCCAGGCTATTACCTAAATTATAAGACAGGATGATGATAATGATAATAATAAGAAACATAAGCTCTTAACTTCCCGGAAAGGAGTCAGTTATAGACAGGGCAATGGTCTCTGGCAAGATATATCTGATTCCTCCCTCGCACGCACGCGCGGTGCTGGGCAGCAGCTTCCCAGTGGCCGTGGAAACGCGGCAAGGCTTCATTCCTCTTCTAACCAGGTTCGCTATAATTGATTGCCGGGGCTATAATTGGTGCCGGCGGGCCCGATTATCGGGGGGAGGGCGAGCGGGTGGGCGGGGGCGCGGGGGGGGGCGGAACAGCGTCACAGCACCTGCACGGGAGGAATGCGTGCGACGAGCGAGGGGATAAATGGATGAGGTTCGGGCTGTGAGGAGAGAGACGCTTCAATCCACAGCCGCAGGAGCTCTGCTCTCGGCTTCTCGGTGGTGCTCGCTGGGTGCCGCGCAGACTGGGCTGTGGCCGCGCGCGTATGAGGGTTAGCAGGGTTAGGGTTATCACGGCTGACCTATCTTGGATACAAAAAATAAAGACAGAGTTCGGCTCTTGGTCAGTGCTGGCTGCTCAAGCACGGATTCGGCCAGGGGGACGTTTTGTCCTCCGTGTTTCTACGGCGAGTCGTTTATTAGGACACGTAAACTCGCGATAAAGCACTGCCCTGCTGACTCGTGTAAACGTTTTAAAGAGTTTTATGGAACACTTGGCGTGCGTGAAGAACTACAGAGAGAGGGGGGCCGCTTTGGGATGCAGCCCTGAGCCCCACCACCCAACTCCGCCCCTCTCCCTACCTCCCCTCGCCGTGAACGGCTCGGGCCGGGCTGGGAATGAGTAAAGGGTTGGAGCTGGGAGAGTGGGGGAGTAAGGGGCAGTGGGAGGGTACTGGCGGGACCCTAATGAGGCCATTAAGCGCTTATTGAGCTGGGCAGGGGGTCGTCGCGTCCGAGCGAAGCGCAGCGCTGAACGAGTGACGGCGACCATCTGGAGACGCAGCATCGAGCCTTCGAGCACCGGCACGGTTTACAGAGGCAGTCTAGAGGCAGTCTAGAGACAGCACGACTCGTGACTTACAGAGACCGTGTAAGCACACGGGCTGGCGCGCGGGCGCTCGTGGTGGGGGGGGGGGGACAGTAATTGCCCCTGAGACTTTGCAAAGGGGACAAAAAGAAGCGGCTTCTTTTTGAGCTGTGAACTCCATCGCAGTGGGACTCCACTGAGCCGGGGGTGGGGAGGTGGGTCGGGAGGGGGACAGTTTGGAGGCGGCGGAGGGGGCATTGTGATGCCAGGAGAAAACCCAAGGGAGGCCTGGCCCTCTCTCGAAGGGACAAGTGGCGCTGAATGTGGAGGGGGCTTTCATGTTGCGCACGCGATACGCGTGAATGTTTAATGCACTCGCATCAGCCTCGCCAGCATTTGTACGATTTGTTTAATAACGTTTCCGTGCGTCTAACATATCCAATATCAATTAGAATTATGCAATTGTTTAAAGCCCGGGTTTTGGCAGAGGCGAAGCGTTATTGTCTTGTGAGAGCTTGTAGAGGCGTCCCCATGTTCCAGATGGTAAAAAAGCGGCAAAATAATTTTGCGAGGAACAAAAGAAATCCCACGACTGCGGTCCCCAGCAGAAGCATCGCCCCCCCCACCAACCCCCCCACCACCACCCCCACCACCATCCCCCCCCCCACCAACCCCCCCAACCGCCTCCCAACACCCCCCCCCCCACCGAAACTCCCCCAACCACCCCCACCAATTCTCCCAAACCCCTCCCAAACTCCCACCAACCTTCCCACCAACACCCCCCACCAACCCCCCCAAACCCCCCACCAACCCCCCCACCAACCACCCCACCAACCCCCCCACAACCCCCCCCCCCCACCAACCCCCCCCCACCAACCCCCCCACCAACCACCCCACCAACCCCCCCACCAACCCCACCACCAACCCCCTCCACCAACCCCCCCACCCAGCCCACCCTCCCACCCATCGTACGCGCACCGCGTGGTTGCACGTTAACTACGTCATGATCACCGCGTACTCGATTAGTAACGAGGCATTTATTAAAATACATCGTTAAGCTCAACTTTTCTCTCGTAGAATCGCGGCGTGTAAGAACTGGTGTGTTTAGAATCGTCATGTGTGCGCTTTATGGGTTTAGAGCAGTGCTGAGTGCACTACGATATGGACTCGGCGATCCATGTTTGATTCCTGTGATAATCGATTATTCGACCCCCTTCAACAACCCGCAGTGACCGGCGTGGCGAAGTATGGTCAAACAACAACCCCCCCCCCTCCCTCCATGATGGACAAAGCGTTTGGGAGGTCTTTGTCTAACGTTGTATTGACAGAAAGCTGACGAGTATTTTTTGTTTTAAACGCGAACGTGTTTTACGTCACTCCTGCAGACGCAAGAGACCGCTACATTCACCGCAATGGAACAAAGAAACCCGATCTATTTAATCGAATCGCCATTGCTCGGCATCCAGTCTCCACGCACGTAAACGTAACACACTCGTACACAGTACCTACGGTCGGGACATCTCCCGTGTGCAGACGCGCCTTCCACCCCGCCCATCACGCCGTGCGCCATCAACCCCTTCAACCCCTTCATGGCGTCACAGCCCTGGGGACGTCGGCGGCGGTGTGACGCGAGTTGAGTTTGCCCCGCGGGAGCCTGAGCGAGGTGCAGCTGCACTCTTCTCAGACGCACTGGTTGCAGTCCCATCCCCGGTTGCAACGAATTAAATACCCCGGGGTGAGCGCACAATTGGATCTGTTCCGCTCTGGAACAATGGACATTCTTATGAAAATATTTCTGGGAGTTTTGTGTTTTTTTTTTGTTGGTGGGGAAGAAACACGTGCAACAGGTCGATCAGCGGGCGGTGAGACCTCGCGGCGGACGGAGAAAGGATCTGAAATCTGCGACGCAGGTTTTAGTTTTTTTTTTTGCGTGCGTGCGGTTGTGGCTGCGCAAGCTCTCTGACGTGTCCTCTGGTTTTCGCCTCGTGCGGTTGGGCCGTGGGATGTCCGACGTTCGGACCCGCGTGCCGGGCAGCTTCTTCGACAACTCAGCTGCCGAAGAAAGCTGTCGGCGCGCTGAGCGAAAAGCGTCGCGGCCACCGTGCGGAACCACAACGCCGCGGCACGAGCCCGAAAACGCAATCGCAGCAGCGAGGTTCAGAAGTCACAGAAGTCACCGGCGAAGCCGCGGAGGGCTGAGCGATTGGAGGGTGCATCCCCCGCCAGCCCCATCCCATGCTGCCCTGCTCATCGTCACGTATACGGTTTGGAATCTCTCTCTAGGTTTCAAATAATCATTATTAAAACCTCCCCTCAGAAACATCTCCTCGTACTTTATTCTCGCAAAAGGAAGCAGAACTCTCCCCCCCACCACCCCCTCACTCCGCCGCGTCCCGAGGGAGCGAGCAGAGTGAAACAAGAAGATTGCTGAAATATCGCTGTCCATTATGAGGCCCAGTATCTTGGAGCCACGAAATATACACAGACGATAAATCGGCGCGGCCTGAGTATACAGAGCGCGGCCGGGCGAATCACCCCGCACATAACTCACGGCGCGAAGAGGAGCGGCGAGAGGAGGAGGAGGTGGTGGAGGCGCCGCTCCCGTCCCTTCGCCGAGGAGACATCCCAGCCCCGCTTGTCCACCTCCAGTCCACCTCCAGTCCGAACGGCAGCCCGGGCACAGTGCTGCGGTTTAAACCCCACTCGGGGTCCACTCATCCAGGGCTTCATTTTTCTAAACATATTTAAAGATCTGTTCCGGGACAGCGACCTGGAAATAATAAATATAGATCCATACCGGGCCCACCACATCCACGACACCTCTCCCTTGTGTGGCGGTGACGGTTAGTCACGTGTCACCTACTGCAGTCTGCCAGCGACCTGGAAAATATTCAGTCAGAATTGAAGGCCTGGATTTAGCTCATCAACACTATTGCCATCATTGTCGTCACGACCACCATCATCATCATCATCATCAGGCACGATCGATCCACTGCTGGATGAAGGCCTTCCCCGTCGCCACGATCCCGAGATGTAGCAAGTCGTCCATCATCTGCGCACGAGCTGATATCGTCCCTCCATCTCCACGGTGGACACCCTCAGTTGACCCCTGTTTGTCTTCTAGTCGTTAGTCTCCTCAACCATCTATCGGCATGTTCACTGGGTTTCCTTCAAAGCCCATTCGATGTTTCTCAACTGCGTATGTTCTCTAACCCACGCCTTCGTGTCCCTGTGTCTGGAGCTCCAAGCATTCACTCTCTCCGTGCTTCTTCGTACAAAGTTCGACTGCGGCTCCATTGACATCGACACGTAATTATCGAACAAAAGCACCATCATCATCATAAAGTTTAAGGCCACTTATTTGTTGTCAGTCTTCAATGATCAGTGCAATGAATGGACTGACCGCCGTCATTAAAACGTAGAACATTTCCAGCATCGGCTCAGAGTGATGTGCGCCACCCACGCTGGGCTGGGTTGGGGAGGCACTTTGGCAGTAAAAGTCGTGGCAGATGCTCACGGACCGGCGGCTGCGCTAGAGCAGAATGGGCCACGTGGTCACGCAGCCGTTGCAGAGACTCGCAGCTCGAGTTGGTCGACGGATCAAAGTCTCAGAGTCGTTCTGCTCAAACGTGCAAATGCGGCGACGCTCATCCTCTGCTCGGCGGGGGTAGGGGGGGGCAGTCCATGCGCAGAGCAAATACGAGTTACTTGATGATCGAGAGCCATGCCTGGGGATTCAGGAGGGAGTTGACGGCACTCTTGAGAGAGGTTGATGATTTACAGCGCCGTCGTCGATCCGAGCAGAGTGTAAGTCTGATTTGGACCTTGCCAGTGCGGACTGATAAAATTTACCGTGAACCTTCCAGATCTGGTTGACAATTTCAAGGCCGGATGTATTAACTTGTCTTGTAGCCAGTGGGAAAAGCTTAAAAGAGTGAGTAGTGCTTCGAGGGTGTGTGTGTGTGTGCCAAGTCTATGGGCAGCGGTAGTGTAGCGGTTAGAGCGGCAACCCAAGTTCGATTCCCGCTCACGGCCAACTCCAGTGACGAATATGTGAACTGGTCCTGGGCCTCCCCTAGGTCGATGCAGACTCAAATGAGTACCCGGTGCGGTGTGTAAACATCGCTATTGGTGAGACAAAGGCGGCCGGGCGTGGTGCTGGTCGCCCACCCCTTCGTGTGCCGTGCCGGCCTTCATAAGGTGCTACTCGCTAACAGCACTTGCCCCGAAATTCTGTTAAGAACATACCGGGGGATTTTTGTCTTTTGTGCCAAGTCTCAGTGAGAGAGAGAATGTCTATGGCGCCCTCCTGCAGGAGGTCGTGGATGCGAAGCGTCCTAGACTCGCCTGAGTGGTCGTTTAGGAAGCGTGACGAACATGAGATGGCTCGAGTAGAAGCCCTTGATGATGATGATGATAACGATGACAGTGATGATGATCTCATTATGCGTTGCTTTGGAATGTCATTGGGTCTGATGAGACCCAGAAGGTCAAAATCGGTCCAGGATTTGCTCGCTTAAACAAACGCTGCTTCATAATAGCGGTCTGCAATACCTCCTAGGATAAAACACGTGTTATTTATATGTGGAGACACAGTGGGGCTTCTGCCGCTTGTATATACTTGTGGTGAGGGCAAATGGATCGACCGTTATAGCGCTGCCAGATAAGAGGTGCCACGGAGTTGTGCTCAATGTGGGTAGCGAGTAGGCAGCGGGCGGTAGAGTCGACACCTGGGCTGGGTAGGTGGCCAGTGAGTGTGCGGTTGCGTGTGAGCAACATGTGGATCGGTGGCTAGGGGAAGACCCATCCCTAGGGCACGGCGAATCGGGACGACCGCCTCGGGCCCCGCGCTTGGGGGGGGGGGGAGATGTCAGATGTAATACTTATGACCGGGAGCAAGAGCAGAGCCTCACGATTCTGGCGAATTGCCCGATGATGCTGGATGCAATTACCTGCGAAACGTCGTACTCAAAAATTGTAAATGTTGTGGATGCACTCTTCAACACACCGGTGGGCCAAAGCAGTGAACTATTTGTCTTTTATCAACGTGACACTTTTTGCTGATTGGCCGCGTCGGGTGGTGGAGGGTTACGACACATTTATACGTAACGCCATCTAACCCAAAAACGTTTATTATGAGTAATACTTCTGGTTTAGTTTGAAGGCGCCAGTGGGGGGGGGGGGGGGCACACGGTGGGGTTTTCCCCGGGCCCCACACGCCCACCCACTATGGACGGTCCTGCTGAGGGGAGCGGTGGTTTCGTGGTCAGCGCACTGCGACCCGCATTCGATTCCTCTTTCACGGCCAACGTCGGTGACGAACATCTGAGCTGGTCTTGGGTCTCCCCTATGTCGACACAGCCTGCAATGGGGTTACCTGACGCGGTGTGCAAACATTAGCACTTGGGGAGACAAAGGCGTCCGGGTATAATGTTGGCCACCCGCCCCATCGTGCGCTGTGTTGGGCTTCATAAGTGCTCGCTAACAACACCTAACCCAATAGTCTGTTAGGGCCCTAGGGTGGGATCTTCGTATTTGGATTGGTGGGTTGGTGGGGGTATTTTGAAGACGTGGGGCTTGGATGGCACCGTGGGTCAGGGGGCAGAGTGTCTTCCTCCTTGGTGTTCCCTGCGCTGACATGTGAACATCCCTAGCTCAGAGCAGAGGGATTTGACATCTGGAGGGACAAGATTCAATGAGACCACTGCGTCAGAGAACCCAGCCACGAGTGTGGAATGACGTCGTCAATGTTGTGAAAGGATATGCCAAACGGGAGGATTATACACTGGTCAACACACTTTTTCTGGCATAAGGTATTCCAAGGTAATTTTGGGGTGCTGATTCCAAATCTGACATCAGTTTTTGTCTATCACATCAGATTTTTGAGATATCAAATATTGCATTTTCAATAAAAACCGCAGAAGAAAAATATTTAATAAATGTGGATATCTACATAAAATGATATTATAAACACACTATCCTAAAAATACAGCACCATATTTTAACACTAAAGCAGTCACTGACTCGCAACAACTTGCAATCATAAGTGACGGAGTTAATTTCTGGTAAAATCAATGAAAATGGGGTATGCTGATAGCATAAAAATTAGATGTGATAGAGCAAATCTGAGATCAGATTTGGAATCAGCACCCTGAAATTAGTCTAAAACCGCGACAAAAGTCCAGGCCAGAAAAAAATGTTTTTTTTTTGTTGACCAGTGTTAGTTAAGATCGTGAGAGATAGAGACTCGGGGGGTCACGGGGTCATGGGGATATCAGTGTGTGAGTGTGTGAGTGTTTGCCTACAGAGTGTAGAGTGAATGTGTGCAACAGGTATTGGGTTTTTAGGGTGGGCATTTAAGTATACAAGATAGTTTACATCTGAATGTGTTTGTGTGTTTAGGTTCTCGGGGGTATATTTGAATATGTGTATTTAAGTGTCCCTTTAAGGCAGATCGCACTTTCAAAACAGGCAATGTTGCATGTGTCTCAATGGGTTTATTTCATCTTGTGGATAAATACATAATAAATAAATAAAGTGTGGGCCTTCTAACCGGGTGCTTTGGTTTCCTCCCGCGAGTATAGTAATCACAGCGCATCATCAATTGGATGGCAATATCTTAATACACAAACTCAAGGCAGGACCGTCTTAAAAAACAGCGACACTCGTGGATACGCAAGTCCATTATTGTACGTTATTACATGCACGTGGTCGTGTGGGGAGCGGTGGCGCGGCGGTTAGCGCATTGCGCTACGAACCCAGTCAATCCTAGATCGATTCCCGCTCACGGCTAACATCAATGACGAATATTTGGAGCGGTTCTTTTCCTCCCCTAGGTCTTCTCAGTCTTAAATGAGTACAGTACTTGGTGCGGTGTTGCAAACGTCAACATTGTGGGGGAGACAAAGGCGTTCGGGCTTGGGGGCTGACCATTCATCCCTTCGCCTGCCGTGCGGGGCCTTAATAAGTGTTCGCTACCAGACCTCTTGCCGGCTATGTGGAAGATCTTAGTCTCGATCGCGTATGTTTTGGCGCCTGTATGTAGACGCGCGCGCGTGTCTGTGTGTATATGTTTGTATGTTTGCTGGGAGCGGTGGTGCAGCGGTTAGCGCACCGCGCTACAAACCCGGCGCCTGGAGTTCGATTCCCGCTCACGGCCAACACCGGTGACGATTATCTGAATCGGTCTTGGGCCTCCCCTAGTTCGACCTCAAATGAGTACCTCGTGCGGTGTGTAAACATCGCCACTGGGAAGACAAAGGCATCCGGGCGTGGTGTTGGCCACCCCACCCCCGCTCGTGTACCGTGCCGGCCTTCATAGGTGCTCGCTAACAGCACTTGCCCCAACAGTGTGTTAAAGCTATATACTGGGGATCTTTGTCTTTGTCTCGTTTGCACGTGTAATCAATGCGCAGGAATTCGCATGGAAAACTTGAGTCGCTGTGACGCCACGCTGCGGTTTAATTGCGCTTTGGTGCGGTGGTCACACACGGAGTTGCTTTTTATGTTTTGCTACAAACCCACAGGCAGCTCCCAGCCCTTGACATTCATTCTGCGGGATTCAGAGCGGTGCTCGGCCGACCCATCACCATTTACCATCGTCACCACTACCCCTACCACCATCGTCATCGCAACTACCATCAATCAAGAACGACCGTTATTACTCCCATCAACATCATCATAATCAATATTAAAGCGAACCACCATCATTACAAACATCATCAATCAAGAACCACCGTCATTCCTACTATGATCATCGGCATCAACCATGAACCACCATAATCATCATCATCACTACAATCATCACCACTACGATCAGCATCAACACCGACATCATGAGCATGATCACCATTATTCAAATCCAGCATCATCATTATTCATGATCGAGGTTTTTTGGGTTAGGTCGCGTAAATATATAAATGTGTCGTTAAAACCCGCCACCACCCGACACAGCCAACTAGTAAGGGTTGTCACGTAAGCAGAACGTGGCCATTTCGTCACTAGTACAGCACACCGGTGTGTTGGAGAGCCAAGCCACAACACTTACAATCTGGGTACGACGTTTCACCAGAAATTACGACTAGCCTCATCAGGCGACAGCCAGATTTGTGGAGAAGTCTTACTGTTTCGTTCCGTATATAGAGGCGTAGATGTGGTGACCACGCTTCTGCGCTCTTGCGCCACGTGGGGGGGGGATTACTAGTGTTATTTGATTTTGTTTTGGCATTCAATGCCCTGTTGATTTGTGCATCATTGTAACCGTTAATTTGCAGCGCTTCTTTAACATGTTGAATTTCAATAAACCTCTATTATGAAGTGAAATTCAATATGTTAAAGAAGCGCTGCAAATGAACGGTTACAATGATGCACAAACCAACAGGGCATTGAATGCCAAAACAAAATCAAATAACACGAGCATTGAAACTGCCCAAGTAATTAAAACGAGCAAAATACTGTACATTGCGGGAGTAACCGATAAACTATCCAGATGTTTGGAAAAACAAAACATCTGAGTCAGATTTGGCACGGTACATAAAATACAGAAATTAATATCTGGTACAATAGATGTATTATCGAAGCTATCAACAGAATGCGTGTACATGATTAACTGCACGTGTGGTAAATGTTGTGTTGGGCAAACAGGACGAATGATCAGCACGAGACTAAAATAACATCAGAGAAATATCAATTCTCTCAAATACAACTGTCAGCAGTAGCAGAACACGCATGCCAACAAGGACACAATTGATTTTGATAATGTTGAAGTTCTGTGCAAAACTAGCTACTACCGGCGAAGACAAATTAGAGAATCTATCGACATAAAAAAAAATTTTTTAACCGTTCGGATAGCTACCGCCTTAGTGCTGCGTGGAAGCGAATCATTAAATAATGCATTGTTTAAATGCGTGCCTATAAAGGGCAGCATACTTTAATAGAGATTACCGTTGGTAGGGCTATTTTAATACACATAATAGACAGGAAGGACAAGTTCAAAGGGCTCGCATAATACATAATGCACGTTGCCTCAGCAATCCACCCCCCCCCCCCACATTGTGCAAGAGCGCAGCTGCGTGGTCAGCACATCTGCGCCTCTATATAAGGAACGAAACAGTTAGACTTCTCCACAGATCTGGCTGTCGCCTGATGAAGCTAGTTGCAATTATTGGCAAAACGTCGTACTCAGATTGTAAATGTTGTGGCTTGGCTCTCCAACACACCGGTGTGCTGTACTAGTACACTACACTATACACTACACTACACACTAGTGCTGTACTAGTGACGAATTGGCACGTTCTGTTTACGTGACAACCCTTACTAGTTGGCTGTGTCGGGTGGTGGCGGGTTTTTAACAACACATTTATATATTTACGCGATCTTACCCAAACAACCTCTATTATGGATGATATTGGTCGCGAAAGCCTACGTGTTCATCGTCATTATTATCACCACCATTATGAATTGCCACGAGCATGCCATCACCAGCATCACCATCAACATCTCACCAACCACGACCATTATCAGCATCACCATCATCACCGCCATCACCACCACCATCAATCATCACCAGCATGTTCACCACCATCATCATCATCAGGAGCAGGCAACTTGCGGCTCTTTCAGGACTGTTTCGTGGCGTCATTTATCAAGGAACACCGTCTCATATTCACATTGCATTGCGGCTCTTGAAATATTGAATCTTTTTTTACCGAATTCGACAAAAATGCCTCTTCTTGTTATGTTAGTTGCCGACCCGTGATCATTATGAATCACCAAGATCACCGCCACCAATGCCATTAAATCCCACGGTCATCTTCAGTCGCCACCACACTCACCACCACTATTATCACGACCACAACAACAACAACAATCATCATCACTCACTAACTTAACTACAGCGGCAGTGAAATTACAGCAAACACCGCTTTAACCTATCTCGATTACAATTGCTTGAGTACAATTTCCAGGTTCGCCGTCCACTCGTGCTTGGGAGAGTAATGCCGTTTAACGCGGCGTGCTGGGCAAATCATACGAAACCCACTGAAACGCGACCATCATTGAGTTATACTCGCAAATCACGTGTTGAGCGATACACGAAGCGTACGGGTCGTCTATATGTACACACACGCACAGTGTACACGCGCAATGGGAACCCGAGCTAATTACCAACACAAACTGCATCAAGCGCTCGTGCAATAGCCGCAAGCCAGAGGCGAGTCGTGCCACATGTGCGTGGTTGTTGTTGTTGTTGTTGTTTTTGTTGTTGTTGTTGTTGTGTGCGCGCGCGAGCGACAGCACTCGCCCCTGCAGTCGACATCACTAGACGGGGGACCTTTGTCTATGTGTTGTTGTTGTCGTTGTTGTCCTCTGAGCGTGATTGTCTTGTGCACACGCGCGTGCCCTGTGTGTATTCATGGTGTGCGCGCGAATCGCTAATTAGCGCGCTGCGCTCCATCTGGCTCCCTGTCGGGGGGGGGGGGCGGGGGGAGCTCCTCCTTCCGCTGGGGTCTTGGGTGTCTAGACGCGTGGGACTCTTTCACACCCCTCACTCCTCCAACACCCCCCCCCCATCTGCCCGCCGCTTCTTCCCCCCCCCGCTCAGACCGCGCCCGGCTGCTGGGCACCCGGTGAGAGGGGGGGGGGCAGAGACGAGGCCACGCACCGCGCCGCTAATTATCCCTCGCGATCGCATTTGGATCTTTCATCACCGAGTGGGCTCTCTCTCTCTTCCTGTTTGGCGGAAAGGGTTGTCACGTCCCGGGGGGGCTTCTCGCCTTACATCAGCACCAGCACCCCCACCCCACCCCTAACCTCGCCCCCCAGCAGATCCCATCCGACTTGGATAGCTCAGCCGAGTCTCACGCCCACCACCTCACCTGGTCTCGCTCCCAACACCTCACCTGGTCTCACTCCCACCACCTCACCTGGTCTCACTCCCACATCACCTGGGCTCACTCCCAACACAGCACGTGGTCTCACTCCAACATCTCACCTGGTCTCACTCCCAACACCTCACCTGGTCTCACTCCCACATCACCTGGGCTCACTCTCAACACATCACGTGGTCTCACTCCAACATCTCACCTGGTCTCACTCCCAACACCTCACCTGGTCTCACTCCCACATCACCTGGGCTCACTCTCAACACATCACGTGGTCTCACTCCAACACCTCACCTGGTCTCACTCCAACATCTCACCTGGCCTCACTCCCACATCACCTGGTCTCACTCCCACCACGTCACCTGCATGCGTCCTACGTGGCCATGTAGCCAAGCAATGCCCGTCCGTGCCACACCTGCGAGGTGCACGCGTGTGTCTGTGTGTGTGTGTGTGTCTGTGTGTGTGTGTATGTGTGTGTATGTGTGTGTGTATGTGTGTGTGTATGTGTCTGTGTGTGTATGTGTGTGTATGTGTCTGTGTGTGTGTATGTGTGTGTATGTGTCTGTGTGTTTATGTGTCTGTGTGTGTGTATGTGTGTGTATGTGTCTGTGTGTGTATGTGTCTGTATGTGTATGTGTCTGTATGTGTATGTGTCTGTATGTGTATATGTCTGTGTGTGTGTGTCTGTATGTGTATGTGTCTGTATGTGTATGTGTCTGTATGTGTATGTGTCTGTATGTGTATGTGTCTGTATGTGTATGTGTCTGTATGTGTATGTGTCTGTATGTGTCTGTGTGTGCAGTGTCTGTATGTATATGTATGTGTCTGTGTGTATATGTCTGCGGTGTCTGTGTGTGTGTCTATATGTGTGTGTCTGTATGTGTGTGTCTGTATGTGTGTGTATGTGTGTGTCTGTATGTGTGTGTCTGTATGTGTGTGTCTGTATGTGTGTGTGTATGTGTGTGTCTGTATGTGTGTGTCTGTATGTGTGTGTCTGTGTGTGTCTGTATGTGTGTGTCTGTATGTGTGTGTCTGTATGTGTGTGTCTGTATGTGTGTGTCTGTGTGTGTGTCTGTATGTGTGTGTGTGTATGTGTGTGTCTGTATGTGTGTGTCTGTATGTGTGTGTGTCTGTATGTGTCTGTATGTGTGTGTCTGTGTGTATGTGTCTGTGTGTGTGTCTGTATGTGTGTGTCTGTATGTGTGTGTGGGGGGAGCGGTAATGTAGCGGTTTGCGCGCTGCGCTACAAACCTGGCGACCCGGGTTCGATTCCCGCTCACGGCCAACACCAGTGATGATTATCTGAACCGGTCCTGGGCTTCCCCTAGGTCGACTCAGCCTCAAACGAGTACCTGCTGCGGTGTCTATAAACATCGCCACTGGGGAGACAAAGGCGGTCGGGCGTGGTGCTGGCCACCCACCCCCTCGTGTGCCGTTCCGGCCTTCATTGGTGCTCGCTAACAGCACTCGCCCCTACAGTCTGTTAAGGCTACACGGGGGATCTTTGTGTGTGTGAGAGTCTCTGCTCGCGACGGGGACTGCTTCCCCGGAGCGGTGGAGGCTTCGAGCGCGCGCATCTGCCTCTGCATCCTCATCATCCTCATCATCATCCTCATCATCCTCATCATCATCATCATCATCATCTTCTGCACGTCTGCCTCTTCTTCGTGGCAGTCGAGAATGATTGTCTGCCGTCATTGTCTCGTCTGTGAGGCCGATCTGGGATTGTCAGGCTGCCTGCATCTACAACGCGGCGGGATTTGCATTTTTTGACGAAGGCGATGGATTGCACAGCTCTGGACGCAATGGGAGCGGCGTCTCGCCACACACAAGAACGACTTCTGAAAGGGAAGCGCCGCTTTCCGAGTCGCCACTCTCCACCTCAACAGCTGGCAAACTCCTCCACGTGCAAACCGATTCTAACGCTTTTTCTGTAAACGTTGAGGAACTTCAATCTTGACCTGAAGCTTTCGTGACTGCAGGAATTCATATTCGTTGGGTCTTTCGGTAAAGTCACGTAGATAGGTTCAAAGAAAATAACAAAAAAAATCTACGACGTTTTGATGGCAACACAAGCGGTCCTCATCGGGGAAAAAACGACGACCGTTTGTGTTGCGATCGAAACGTCGTAGATTTTTTGTTTGCTATTTTCTTTGAACCTATGTACGTGACTTTACCGAAAGACCCAAATAATATAAAGCTGAGGAACTTATCAGGGCAGAAGATGACGTGCATAGGCTGGAAACGCACCGGAGAAATAACACCCATAAGCAGTGATATCTCGACAGCAAACTGATGCAATGAGATTGGTTCTGCTGCGGCGACACGGTGGCGAGATGTTAACTACCTCGCCTGGATGCAGGAGGTCGTGGGCTTCGATCCTGACCCTGACGCCTCTATATTTGGGGTTTGCGTGTTCTCCCCGTGGTCAAAAAAGTAATATATATAAAAAAAAAAGTTTTTTAAAACACGCTTTAATTAAATGTACCGTACTTGTAATGGAAGAACTCCACGACTCTAGGAAGTGGCCCCGAAGCTTGCCATAACATAAGGGACCGTGGTGATTTACAGGCAACGTCAGTTTACTGTGGACAATTAGACCCAAGCCGAAACATAACATAAAAAAAAATTAATATATGCTTTTTTATTTTTTATGATAGAATATAGTATTGTCATCAGTATGACAGAAGTATAACAAGTTTGCAGTCGATACCACATTGGGAAGTGGGTAAAAATAGAGTTACAAGATTTGAGGATACAAAAACGACAACAATAACAACAGAGTGAGTTCATAAAATGCGTGTAATAAAAAGACGTACAATTGTGACCATTGTAATTTTGGACGTGTGACACCTCTTCATATCAGCGGCACTCTTCGCTGTATTCTATTCTCCCTTGGTGCGTGTCCGTCTCGGACGTGTGTTGTGCACAGGTCATGATGACGGCCACAGTCAAGTGTCTTTTTTTTGCACAATGGGTAAATCCCTGGGAGTCAATAAAATTATTGTGGATGATGGCAAGTGGAGCCTGCGCTCGAGTAGTCGTCTTGGGGTTTTGCTTTTGTTGTTTTTGCAGATCACGTGGATTGTTCGCTCGGGATTCGAGGCACTGTGCGTACCCAGATGCGTCATTGGAGGCCAACGATCTCGGGAGATGTGCAGCCGAACAAAACATTTGGCAGAGTCACCGAAACCCTTTCTTCTTCTTCACGCCTCGTGAATTGACCGCCGTGAAGCTGTGCGCCACACACTGCGGCTTTCAATGTTCGGGTTGTCCTTCAAGGTCCACGCGTGAACCCGGCGCAGCAGATCCATCTGACGCGAGCTTGGTGGCACACGCCCTGGTCACGGTGTGGACGCAAGGGAAATGATCGTCGATCAACGATGTCACGGCGCATGCAGTATCCCTGCTCTTTATAAATCAATTTCATTTCTTACACATTACAACTAGAATAAGACGATCGCTTGTGTTGTGATCGAAACGTCGTGGTTTTTTATTTTTATTGTTATAATTTTTTCTATCGAACGTGACTTTACCGAAAGAACTAAATAATATGAATAGGACAACACAAATAGCGGTGTCAATTCCAGCGGGAACCACAAAACCTCGATGGCTTTCCGACTGGCAAAGGGATTGATGTTATTTAATTTAATGATGCTAAACGTACACATTTACAACTGTGTCATTTTTCTCAACAATGAAAGACGTGTGATTCAAGGTTGCAGCGGCAGCAGCAGCTGAAACACTCTTGTCTCTGAGCAGAATAAACGCGGTGATTGCGTGGCACGGGCATTATTTTAGCGCCGACTATTTTTAGAGCTTCTACATACGGGACCAATAAAATCATTTCAGCAAAAAGATCCATCGTGAGACGGACGCCGTTGTACATTTCGTGCACGCAAAAAAACGCGAGGCCAGAAAAGTGGCCACACGCCAGAAACAGATTAACTCCGAGAGGGGCCACAGCAGAAAATGAGCATTCCGGCACTGGGGAGCTGTGAAATGAATATCGGCAAAGCACGCGGAGGAGACGCGCTCGCCGCCACTGAGGGCTTCTATGAGGCTTTAAGCCGCGGCCATGCGGGTGACAGGGTGTGACATAACAATCTAATTAAGCGTCCGTGCCGCAACGATAACCTTGGGATGAAACTCGGCCAGGCGGACTGTAACTCCCCGTTCTATGCCCCTCAGCCCTCAGGGATCTATGCCGCATTTTTTTGGTTGACGTTGCACCCTCCCCCCCCCCGCCGCCCGCCGCGCCCATTCCATCCCAACGACCCCCAACCTCTTACCCTCCACCGCTAATGGAACTGCGTGCACATTCACAAACAGCTGGTGGGAACTAATAGCGAATTCATCAGCGGCACAGCGGCATTCGCGCTCGGAGGACAGCCGCTGTAAGGCCGCGAAGCAACACGTGGCCTAATGAAGGGGATTAGAGGCTTTGTGGAGGCGTGGCTGTTAATCCGAGCTGCCTCTCGTGGCTTCTAAAGAGGAGCCGCTTGGCTCTCGCAGGAGGACATCGCTCTCGTTATGGTCACAGTGGGATAGGCCAGCGCCAATCACACATCATTGGTTCGAAAATGGGTTTTATTTTCAGCTGTATCTGTCCGGGTCACCAACTCGGGGAAGACTTTACTGCCATACCCTGAACACCACATCGGGTATATCTTTGTCTCGCTTTGAGGCTGTGACTACCACTCAGTCACCATCGGTCTACTTCCAGCAACCAAGGAAAGTGATAAACAAAGCGTTGACTAATCACCAGGGCTCCGAACGATGCAAAATGTGCCCAACGTTCACACTGACCGACCCCCAAACTTTTCAAAGGAAGTGGAGGATATGAGGTTGTTTTTATGGCGGTTTAAAAATACACCCCGATTAATTATAGCCGTGAAGAACGGGAAACCGTAATTAATGTAAACTGAACGCATAAATAGCGCGGGCATGTTTCAGGCTGCCTTGGACCCAGGGCAGGCGTTGCGAATTTTCGTGTTTGTTCCCCACAATCAGCCCCCTATCCTTGAGCCTTATTAAGTCTCCTATTAATAATTATTTTCCGCACCGCTCACTGCCTCTTTTCGCAATGACTCCCACGGTAATTTTATTTTTAATTAAGAAAAAAACCTGATATGACTACACGGCGATTACGACTCAAGAAACACGTCGCTACGTGGAACCCTTCAGATCGGTTTCTTTTTCTCTCTCTCTCTCCAGCTCGCGTTATTATCGGGCTCGTATTATTTTTTAATAACCTCGGCTAAAGGGTGTTTTTCAGTGAAAATAAATCGTGGTTAAAAATAGAAAAATAGCCGAAACGCTTTGCAATAAAAGTTATGGACTGCATTTATTTGCGCGACTTATGTTTCATATGTTTTATTAAAATGAATAGTAGAATTGCGTTTAAGGAAATTGCAGGTGACGTTTTTGTCTAAATGTATACTATGCACACACACAAATACACAAACAGATGCACGCACTCACGCACATACAGATGCATGAACAGCAAGACCAAGACAAGATCCCCCGTGTAGCCTGTAACCGACTGTTGGGGCAAGTGCTGTTAGCGAGCATCTATGAAGGCCAGCACAGCACACGAGCGGGTGGGTGGCCAACACCACGTCCGGCCGCCTTTGTCTCCCTCGTGGCGATATTTACACCAGATACTCATTTGAGGCTGAGTCTACCTTGGGGAGGCCCAGGACCGGTTCAGATAATCGTCACTGGTGTTGGCCGTGAGCGGAAATCGCCAGGTTCATAGCGTAGCGCGCTAACCGCTACACTACCGCGCCGCACATGCATGAACAGCACACATGCATACGCAGACACAAAAGACAAAGATCCCTTCCTCCCCCAACATCGCCTTAACAGAATGTTGGGACAAGTGCTGTTAATGAGCACCTATGAAGTAAGTCACGGCACACCAGGGGGTGGGTAGCCAACACCACGCCGGGCTGCCTTTGTATTCCCAGTGCTGTAGATACTCATTTGAGGTGTTAGTCGATCTAGGGTAGACTCAGGAAAGGTTAGATATTCGCCACTGTTTATTGGTCGTGAGTGGGAATCGAACTCGTGTCGCTGGGTTCATAACACAGTGCGCTAACTATTGCGCCACCGTTCCCCACAGAGGCACAGAACAGCAGCCAACATTCGCAACTAAGTGGCGGCGAATTCCCCACAACATCTGTGCCAGGATAGGTGCGCATTGAGGCCACGTGAAGTATCGAAGGATTGTTGACAGGAAATCACGGGACAGACCCATGTGTTATGAGCTGACTTCCTGAGATGACTGGCAGATGCACCACCTGTGCTCCACACTATGCCAACGTACACGCACACGCGCGCAAAAATACCCCGAAAACATTTATATTCACTTCACTATCCCGGTGTTCGTAGAGAAGTGACTAGCACTGTTCAACGAACCGGCGGCCACATCATCACTGCGGAGGATGTGAGACGTCCATTGTCATTCTACGAGACGAAAAGTGGAACTCGACCTGTTGGGAAGAACAACTGCACTGGGACATTTATCCGCCGCTGCAGATTTACACCCAAATTAAAGCGCTGACATTATTTGCGCTAAGTTACGGACGTACGCGCGCTGCATTATCTGGCACGCGAGGCATGCGCCATTCGCGAGGTTCCACCCCCGTGCCCGTGCTTGAAGAAGAGACGTACGGGCGTGGGTTTGTGAATCTAAGTACAAGATTTAAGATTCGCTGCAAGAAAATCAATCCTCAATGTACAAGCTAGGCAACGCGCCTTGTCTCCCGTCTGTTTTAGGCCCCATTTTTGAGAGCACTTTTTGGACAGGGCCAGCGGACACGTTCTCGGAAGGGAGCGAGTCGATAACTGAGCAAACACACGGAAAAGGGATTAATGACCTGGAAGTGAAATTCTCAGATGGTCAGGAAAAATATCTGCATGAGATTAATTTCCCAGCTGCTTGACGGCCAGAAGCAAAGGCTGCGACGGGGGGAGGGGGGGCAGGGACGGCAGTGCCGACCCGAAAACCCAAAAGTGCAGGCATGGGAATAAAACGGCCTTGTTTTGGCAATTATGCTATGCAGCCCATAAAATGAGCACCGCTGGTGGAATTTATGGTCGATGATGCTGGAAATATTTGTATTGCACCGTAGTCATTTGGCCTACAGAGAGCTGGCTGAGGACTTGCAGGAATACTTTTCTAGCAGTGGTCTAATTTAGTCTCCAAACAAACCAAATGTCATTTAAACAAGCAAAGCCGTGACCCGTCCATTTTCTACATTACAAATCAAAACACTGTCCGCCGAGTCCCTTTCTTTCACATCTCATCAGCGTTGAGAAATAAGATACTTTTGTTGTTGTTGTTGTTGTTGTTGTTGTTCTGGAGGAACCTTTTTGGCTCAAGTTCACACTGGTTCAGCCAGCTGGATATTTTGAGAGTTTAAAAAAAAAACAACCCTCGTTCATTGAGTTACAGTAATGTGAAGTCAGCGCGCGTTGCTCAGAGTTTAACACATTAGTCTCCGATAATCACTGCACTTCCCTGGCACTCGCCGCTCATTTTTATTACAGGCCCTCCTTATGTGACGAGGCGCGAGGGGGGGGGTGGTGATGGTGGTGGTTGTGGTGTTCGGGATGAGCGATTCGTCTTGCGCACCAACGGAGGATGTATCCGTCATCCTGCCGCTGGCGCCCTTTAGAATGTAGCAGGAAGGGCCGCGCTCTGTTCAAACATCCATCGCGGAAAATGTAGCCTGGATCTTCGGGGAAGCATTTTGTGCGGCCTCGAGTGTGCACTGGCGCAGAGAGCGGTCGCCCTGGGAAGGGCTTGTGGTGCATAACGTGTCCATTATCAAGGGCTGCGCTGAGAGCGAGGGTCAGGTTCGTGGCGAATTCTCTGACATATATGCACGAGATATTTAGTTTTATTGCTACGTATTGCCGTCCGGTAAATCAAGTTGGACGGGAAATTAAAGTGCGTGTTTCACTTCATGTTCTATTTCTGCTGAAGGGAAAATGAAAATTAAATATGCCAGCTTTTCGCGCGAAGACGAATGCAATCGCGTCACAAAAACAACCTCCCATGGCAGCTCTGCATCGGCGGGCAGCACGGGGGCAGCTCTCTGCTCAACATCACAAGCGAGTCTTTAAAGTGCAAGGGGGATGAAATGTACCCCGAGCATCTGCCACGTGTTTTATTAAAGGCAAGGCGCAGCCCGCAATTAACCGCGATCATGAGCGTCAAAGTGTTTCGTGAAAATAACCATGGGTCATGAACTTTGTCTCGTCATTTTAACTATTCATAATACCGATCAGCTCGTAGTTGGTGGACAACGAGTGGGAAAGCGCCACTTGGAGCACCGTGGAGCACCGTGGAGCTCCGTGGAGCACCGTGGAGCTCCACCGAGCCCCACGGCTCTGCTCCGCGGGTCGTCCAACACCGCCGCTGTTGATGCCAAGAATCCATCGAGCGCGCCTCGAGCCCCAGTTCCTCCCCGCCCCCCCTGGCTCGCTCTGTGGAGACATTAAAAGCCGCCTTATGAGCCTCATGTAATCAGACTCTTCCTGTTGTGACAGTTTTATTTTAATGACGGTGCAAAAATGCTGCAAAGGAGCCTGCTCAACAAGCCTTGGCCAATTGTTGTCTTCGTGATTGATTAAGAAGGCATTACACGACGCCACGTCGCGTTATATGTGGTTTAACGAAGCAAACCAAAACGGTATGTGGATGTGACACCTCGAGATGTATTCTCAATGGAAGACGAGGCACTGAGAGTGTAAAAGTTATTTGCAGTGTTCGTACACAACGACAACTCATGGCACCCACCGACATGAATCATCAGCAGCGGATGCTTCGAAATGACAGCGCACGGTTTGAGTGAAGATGTCACGTGCGCCGTGATGACGCCACGAGAGACTGAAAGTCAATGAATTAAGAATTAAAATTAATCCTGAAATGGGAACTTCTGAGTGCGGGTGTCAGACCGACGCCCTTGGGTGTCACCTGCCCCGACTCTCGTCCACACTCCCCCATACATCCTGCACTCCACGTGCAGGAAGCTGCACAGCAGCAGTATGGTTTACCGCGAAAACGAAAACCGCACATTCCTTTTACCCAGACATAGCGAAGGAGAGCCGTGGTGAGAGTGGCTCAGTGGAGGGCCGCTCGGAGGCTCCGCGTGGAACGGAACGCAAAGTGGAACCCCGGGGTCCACTCAGCACCCCAATAACCCTATTGCACCCCCCCCCCTCCTCTTTCCCAACTTATCAACACGACCCTAAAAATACAAGAAAATCAGAGACCCCCCGCCCCCGAAAAATCAGCACGACGTGAGAGCACGTGGTGGCGGGCGGGTGTGGGGCATGCGGCATACGTGTTCAGCTCACGAGGGTTACAATTGATCGCCGCGCTCCTTAGACCCAACCACACCCTATTGTAGTGGCTGTCGATGGAGACCTTTACACACGAGGGTAGTGTCAGAGCTGTTGTAGAGAGAGAGAGACAGAGATACAAAAGTGCATGGGGAAGAACACCGCTGGCTGTGTGCGTGAGTGAGAGAGAGAGAGACAGTACTACAAGTCGTGGCGATGTGTCTGGAGTGAAGAAGGGCCTGCGTTTTCGTTGTTCGCCTCCCATCTCATTCCACAGCCGTGCGATCACCACTCGCGACCCCCCCCCACCTCCACAGGGAAGGAGGCTGCACCGCGGCGCAGATGATATTCATGTCACGTGGCATCATCGCGCAGTTATTTTCATGGCATCCTTAGTGGGAAGTCACGTGCACCTGATTGCTCTCTGCGGACATCACCCCCATCCTTCAGCTCTTTGTCCCGGGCCCGGTAATGACCGCTGAAATGGAACAAGAAAAAACAAGTTGGGATAGGGAGCCCAGCCTGACCAAACGGAGAGCCCCCCCCCCTCCCCCCATTTGATTTAATAATGCGTGTCAGTTTGCAGAGCACAGATATTTTCTAGCGCTTTATTAAAACACCAGCTGCCGGGATGCTCAGAGGCTAAGGCCATTAATCAAAGCTGCTAATCGGCCAATTATACGTTAATTATGGGGGTTCTGATCAGGAGGCGCCCTGTGCACAATCCAAACACCGCCGCTCTGATTACATCTTTAAATAATTAATGGAGCGGAAGATCAAAGCGCAATAAGTGACATCTTGCAGAATGTCTACGAACTGCGGAAACAAAGTCCATCGGCACGAAATTAGAGAAAACTCCCCAGAGTCCATTCCTACGATTTGTTTAATTTGATTTTTTTTTTCCTGTTGCGCTCTGCCGGTAAAACGAGTTAACAGGTGCAAGAGGCTGGCTAGGATTTCTCGGGGAGCAGGAAATAATAAACTAACGTTCTGACATGAGGACAGGGGCTGGAGGGGAACGACGCAAAGCAAACAGGGAGTCGGAAGCGAGGCCCGGCACGCGGCACACGGAGCGCTACATCAGCGCCACGAGGAGAGGCATCCCGAGCCCACACCACCAGTAGGCCGCTCCTCCCCCCCCCCGCCCGCAAGAGTTGCTTCCACCTGCCCTACACCCTCTCACCTGCAACGTCTCCCCTACCCCAATCGGCACAGCTATAGCCCCGTCGCCATAGCCTTGCTCCGGCATGTGTTTCACAGTGGAACATCTGGAGCCGAGGTCAAAACCGCGAGGACACGGGCGCGCGTTATTTACAGTGGTAATGAAACGAAGTCTCTCCCAGTCGATGCGGTGCCCAGGGAATGAACGCTCGACTCTCAGATGCATTCCCAAGACACGTTCAGCCGTGATCCTTTCAATGGCGCGATATTCCCTACGTAGGAAGATTGCCGTTCGCGCATTCCAAAAACATATTTATACAGATGTGCGTGAATGCAAGAATCGTTTAATCAACATTGACATGAGTCACTGGATATTAAGCCAAAGTAAATGTTTTATGTATTGCCGATGATACGTATTACATTTATAATTTTGTTTCAACTGCAGCGCATAGATTATCTTTATTGGCCAGAGCGTAGTCATCCTGGAGCACATATGCACAGCACTCCGAGGTTCTCTCCATAAACCAAAGATCTGAGTTCCCCTCCCTCGAGCGAAGACACGATTTAGCTTGGAAGAGAAAAGATTGAGAATGAGCGAAGCAGCAATACTGGCTACAGACAGAAAACCCATGGAAGAAATTCGCTCGGTCCCATCGTTGCTGATCAGCCGACGGAACGAACAGGTGATGGTAATGATGACGATAATGATGGTGATGATGGTGTGTATAGTAGAGGTTCGCGAAGGATGCTACAGGGAAATTGGAGCCAGTCGCCCTCCAGAAATAACGGAGGGCAGAGGAACGACGCTCACAACAACGAGCAAAGCGCCTGGCGGCTAAAACCCAGGGAGTTGACACGGCAGAGATCACCCGAGGTAGAATCTGCCGGTCAACTCGGTCAGTCAACCCATGGCACCCGGGTCTGTTCCGTGACCTTCTACCAAGCGAGTCTTCGCCGCTTCTCGTGGCCTCAAAGTGCACCCAGCGTGGCACAAACACCGTGGAGACGTCACCGCCACGTAGTGGTGAATGACGGTTCTTGTTGTTGATGTTGTTGACAGCTGCTCACACGTCAAGTCAAGTTTATTCGTTTCATCGAGTGAGAACTCAAGAGACCGGGATGAGTGTCATTTTCTAGAATGACCTGGATATAACAAAATAACAAAAGCAATAGAAATAAGTAATATTTACAAAAACTTTTTGTTAAACACGCTTTCATGAAATGTACTAGTGTAGTGGTGATACGCGCTGGGTGTGTACGTCATGTGCCAGCGCGTATGTACGTGTGTGTGTGGTGACGCGCGCTGACGGGGAGGAGCAGGCGTCAGTGCGCGGGTGGGGGTAGTGCTGCTGATTGGCTGTGTGCCGGTGACGCGCTGAGAGGGAGTGATCGGGTGGCAGCGCGGTGTGATTGGTCGAGGAGTGGAAACACGCGCTGGGCGGAAACGGATCGTAGAGATAGCGCGTGGTGATTGGGTAACTGAGGAGCGGTGCCGACGTTGAGGTCCGCATCCGCTCCGTCTCCCGGGAGGAAGAGATATATAAGATGATGCACAGAGGAGTAGGGGGCAGAAGTGGAACCATCTAAGAATGAAGACGAAGGTGCAGAGATAGAGCCCGGAGAGGAGAGTAAAGGAGAGTAATGGAGAGTAGAGCTGAGTAATGTATAGTGTGTAGCCAGAGAGAGAGAACGGTCTACACGAGCTGAGTAATGTATAGTGTGTAGCCAGAGAGAGAGAACGGTCTACACGAGCTGAGTAATGTATAGTGTGTAGCCAGAGAGAGAGAACGGTCTACACGAGCTGAGTAATGTATAGTGTGTAGCCAGAGAGAGAGAAAGGTCTACACGAGCTGAGCGATGTATAGTGTGTAGCCAGAGAGAGAGAAAGGTCTACACGAGCCGAGTATGCATACGGTGTAGCCAGAGAGAGAGAAAGGTCTACACGAGCCGAGTATGCATACGGTGTAGCCAGAGAGAGATGCAAAGTCTACACGAGGCGAGTGGAGAGTGTAGCAGAGGCGCAGAGTCTACACGAGACGAGAGAAGAGTGTAGCCGAGGCGCGGAGTCTACACGAGGCACAGAGAGCCAGCAGCACAGAATCTAAGAGAGTCAAGAGAAGCGTAGGGCGGAGAGAAGAGGTCACGAGTTGTACCGTTGTATGGTGACCGCATTGTGAAGAAGAGAGGCCACGCGTTGTATCGTTACAAGTCAAGATTTAATAAAAGAAGTGTGTTCCCGTCAAGGAGTTTCCTGCCGTCATTTTCCAATGCTTCATCTGGCGTCAGAAGTGAAACGGGCTTCCAAGCATGGAGACAAGGAAGACCCGTAGGACCCACGGGATTGACCGCGAGGAAAACCTGGACGACTCGGGGCCGCTGGTGGCGGGGGGCGAGGAGGAAGACTTGCCCACGCTACAGGATCCGTCGACGGCGCCGGCCGAGCGACCGGGGACCGAGGCCGTGCTTCGTGAGGCGCACTCCCGACTGGCGGAGCTGCTGCTCGCCGCCGCGTCCATCTTGGCGGAGATCAGCTCGTCGGGAGGAGCGGGGACGGTGGGGGACATTTTACAAGGTCGCCCCGCAGATTCCCGCCAAAACGAATGGGGGATTCCCGCCATTGCGCCTGGGCCTACTTTTGGCGGGAACGGCGAGCGCCACGTGGTGGTGGGTTCCCAAGCGCGCGCATCGACGTCATCAGCGCGCGAGGGGGTCCGCCATTTTACGTCTGCCGCTGGAGCCGCCATCTTACACACCGACGGAGAGGCGGAGAGGAACCACGAGGCGGATGACTTCATTTT
Source organism: Lampetra fluviatilis (assembly GCF_964198595.1). Classification (NCBI taxonomy): domain Eukaryota; kingdom Metazoa; phylum Chordata; class Hyperoartia; order Petromyzontiformes; family Petromyzontidae; genus Lampetra; species Lampetra fluviatilis. The sequence continues at coordinate 2,751,198 of NC_136281.1, forward strand.
TCAGCAGCGTCTGCCCACGTTGTCAGCCTTCAAGGCGGAAGGCGGAGACTGGGGCAAATTTCAGCGAAGGTTTTTGGCGCATCAAGAGATGTCAGCGTGGTCCGATGCTACGGCGCTGCGGGCGTTGCCTGCCCTGCTGGACGACGACGCGCTCGCGGCCTTCAGGTCTGCACGGAAGTCGGACCGCTCCACGCTGAAGGATGCGCTGGGTTTGTTGGCCAGGGTCTACGGACCTCCCTCGGCGTGCCGCCATCATTTCTACGCAAGACGGAAAGCGGCCACGGAGACCGCGCTGGCCTATCGCACGGCGTTGCTGGCTCTTGCTGATGCTGCGTTCCCTCGGATGGACGAGGACGGCCAAGACGCGATGGTTTTGGAGCAGCTGCTTAAGTTGGCGCAGGACCTGGGGGTCCCTATCAACACAGCTGACGAGATTGATATTTCTTCTTTGAGAGTCGCCACGAGTATTCAAGCGCACGAGGACCTACAACGGAAACAAGGAGTTGGTTGCAACGCTGCTGTCGTCGCAGCTCCGGGTTCGGTGGTCACCGAACCCCAAGTCGTCAGCCCACGAGAGGAGGCGTTCGCCACGGGACGACCGGGGGACTGGAGGCCGGGGGCTCGGTCGCCTCTGCGATCGGGCCGAAAGTCGGAGCAACCAAGATCTACTCCGACCCTCGTCACGTGCTATAACTGCGGCCTCCGGGGCCACGTGGCGTCCGGGTGCCGCGCTCCGCGTCAGCGCGCCATGGGTGCTCGGCTGGACGACGACCGAGATCCCAAGTCATCTCTACAATCCCCGGCAAGTCGCGGCACCTCACACGCTCGGCCTGTTTATTCGGCACACATGGGACGCCGCGTTGCGGCAGAGGAGGGCCGGTTAAGGTTCGGGGATTCGGTTCGGCGAGGTGGGTTCGGCCGGGACCAGGGAGACATTGAATGGGCGGAATTGGGGCATAGAATTGTGGCTGCTTCGGCGGGTTCGTCCGTTGTTACGGGATCTATTGATGGGGTCGAGATTAGGGTGTTAGTGGACACGGGGGCATCGGCAACTATTATATTGGACCTCATTTATGATATTCTCCCAGTCCAATGTCGTCCGCTGCTTCCAGTGGATGTGCCATTTTACGCCGCTAATGGGGGATCGTTGGGCATTATCGGTCAGATTAGGGCGTCCATTTGCATTGGAAATATCAAATTGTCGGGACCCGTTTTCGTTTCGTCTTCCTTGGCGGTTCCGTGTCTTTTGGGCACTGATTTTTTGGCTAAAATGCCCATTAAAATTCTTATCGATCAACGATGCATTGAACTGCCATCGGGTCGCCGGATTGCATTTTTGACGAGCCCTACTGACATTCGGACGGCGTGCGCTACGATACAAGCGGTGGCGACACAGACCGTGCATGTGCCCCCGGGTTCACAGATGTTGATTCCCCTCCGGTTGCGGAAACCATGGGTGAGGGAGGCTTCGGAACAAAGTATGCTTTTGGGTCCTTCTAACAAGGCTGTCGGGGGTCTTGATTTATCGGTGGCTCACACTTTGGTGCGGGCTGACAGGGATCCGTTTGTGATGGTTTTGAACGCGGGGTCGCGGCCAGCTGTCATTCCACAGGGCACCGTGCTGGCTCACGCGGCGCGGGTCCCTGTGGATGATGGGTTGGTTGCGCAGGTGGGCTCGAGCCCCGCGCGGAACGTTGAGCCAAGGGAAGACCTTGAGTGGGTCCATTCGCTATGCGCCGCCTCGGACGATTTGTCGGCGGCGCAGTTGGGTGCGCTGCGCGAGTTGCTCATAGAATTCTCTGACGTGTTCAGTAAACATGAGTATGACATTGGGTGCACGGATTTGTTGCACCACCACATTGAAACGGGCGATGCGGCGCCGGTCAAGCTAAATCCCTTCCGACTGAGTCCCGTGGAGAAGGAACATGTTCAGTCGGCTGTTAACGAAATGCTAGAAGCCGATATTATTTCGCCCTCCTCTAGCCCGTGGGGAGCGCCTATTGTGCTGGTTAAGAAGCAGGACGGGTCCCTGCGATTCTGCGTTGATTTCCGTCGCCTGAATAAGATCTCTGTGGCTGACGCGTATCCGCTCCCCAGGATGGATGAGTCCCTCGATGCATTGTCTGGTGCACGATATTTTTCGACTCTTGATTTGTTATCGGGGTTTTGGCAGTTGCCGCTCGACGAAGAGTCGAAACCTAAGACAGCATTTCGGACTCCAGGGGGGCTGTTCCAGTTTAACCGGTTACCCATGGGACTTCACTCCTCTCCAGCGACGTTTCAGCGACTTATGGAGCTGGTTTTGTCGGGCTTGCAGTGGGATACATGCTTGATTTATATGGACGATGTCATTGTTTTCAGTAAAACGTTTGAAGAACACCTCCGGCGATTGAGAGGGGTGTTCTTGCGAATGCGATCGGCTAAGTTGAAATTTAAACCGGCCAAATGTCACCTCCTTCGTAGGTCCGTTAGATACTTGGGTCACATTGTCGATTCTTCGGGGATCTCCACCGATCCCGCGAAGACGGATTGTGTCGGTTCGTGGCCGACACCTACGTCCGTTTCCGACGTGCGTAGTTTCATCGGGTTTGCTTCTTATTATCGGCGGTTCGTTGAGCACTTCGCCACTATTGCAAAACCCTTGCACGCTCTAACGGCGAAGGGAGTGAAGTTCAAATGGGGACCGGAGGAGGAGGCCGCGTTTCGCTCCCTCCGGGACGCCTTGGTGGGTGCCCCACCCTTGTGTTATCCCGATTTTGCGAGTCCCTTTTTGCTGGACACGGATGCTAGCAACACGGGCATTGGGGGGGTGCTATCCCAAGTCGTTGGGGGTGTCGAAAGAGTTGTCGCCTACGGTAATAGGGTGTTGTCTCCGGCGGAGCAGCGCTACTGCGTCACCCGTCGCGAGCTGCTTGCCATTGTCTTTTTTGTGCAGCAGTTTAGGCCATATCTCTATGGTCGTCACTTTACGGTCCGAACGGACCACGCGGCGCTACAGTATTCATTGAGGGTCGCCCAACCCTCGGGCCAGTTGTCGCGGTGGTTGGAAGTCCTCCAGGACTATCAGTTTACGACTACGTACCGTAAGGGGTTGCGACACACAAATGCCGATTGCTTGTCGCGATTGTTGCCTTGTGATGAATGCGCGTGTTTGTCGGGATCGGCGCGCTGTAAACCGACGCTTGCGGGGGAGATGGGGGCACTGGCTGCGACAGCGGGCGCACCGATCGTGGATGATTCCACTGCCTCTCAGGGTCGGGACTCGCTGCTCTCGTTGTCGCTCAGCGAATGGGGCCGTCTCCAGATGGCGGACAGCTCGCTGCTAGCAGTGCGCCGCAAGGTTGGGGGTCCCGAGGGGGACCAGGAGCGTACCGGCTCCTATGTACTTAAGCAGGGCATGTTATTGAGATGGGACAGTTTGTCCCGGCGGAACGCACTCGTGGTGCCTTCCGCTGTAAGGGGGAGGGTTGTCTTGGCGGCACACGAACGCCTCTTGCATTTGGGAGTTAACAAGACGCTTGCCCTGCTTCAGCGTGACTATTACTGGCCGGGAATGGGAAGTGATGTGGTAAATATTCTGAAGGGGTGCGTTGAGTGCGCCAGGCGTAAACCACCGCCCGTGGCAGCTAATCCACCGCTGCAATCTATTCAGGTTTCGCGTACTAACGAGCTCGTTGCACTCGATATTTTGGGGCCCTTCCCAGTCACGCCGAGAGGGAACAAATATTTGTTAGTGGGGGTCGAATACTTTACCCGATGGCCTATGGCGTGGCCTCTCGCTAACCAGTCGGCAGCGGCTGTGACGGACGCCTTCGTCCAGGGCTATGTCCTGGACAAGGGGGCTCCCGAACGCCTGCTGACCGACCAAGGTAAAAAATTTTCGAGTAAATTGTTGCAAGAGGTGTGCGATCTGTTGGGTACCAAGAAGGTGCGTACCTCCCCGTACCACCCGCAGACAGACGGGATGGTGGAGAGACTCCACAAAACTTTGACTTCCATGCTGTGCCAGCATGTGTGCGAGGCACATGTAGATTGGGACCTGCAGGTCCCGGGGGTCCTTGCCGCGTATAGAATGGCCCCCCATGCAGCTACGGGGTTTTCCCCATTCTATTTGATGTACGGTCGGGAAGCTGACCCGCCAATGGAAACGCAACTTGGCCTGTCCACTCCACGAACTAATTCTAAATTGGCAGAACATATTAAGTTTAATATTCACAAGCTGACAGAGGCGAGGGAGGCCGCACGGCTTAATTCGCGGGCTCGCCAAATTGCTAATGAACGGTTGCGGGCACGGAAGGTGTCCGGGCACGATTGGAAACCAGGTGACAGGGCCTGGCTGCATTGCCCTCAGGCACCCTTGGCTACGTCGCCTAAATTGTTGAGACCGTGGAGGGGACCCGTGGAGGTCGTGCGCGTTGCACGACCCCAGTGCGTTCAGATAAAGTGGGGAAAGCGCCGTTGGTACGTTCACCCCTCCCGACTGAAACCGTTCTCGCCTCCATATGGCCTCCCCTTGTGTCGTCATGGCCGAGCGTGTGACGTGACCGGCGACCCACAGGGGGAAATGTCTCTGCCTGATCCACGCGTATTTTCGCCTGATCTGCTCCCAGGTGTCTCGGATCTGACAGCTGCCGACCACCGGCGACCGGATCTCCGCGGCGGGGCCGGCCCTTTCAGGCCCGTTCCGCGCCGTCTGGAGCAGCCGGAACCGTCGGACGGTCGTCAGTGTCCCGCCCCATACGACGGACCAGCCAGACGGACTCGCGCCAAGTCGTGCTACTTTGCGCGACCCGCCTCGTGAGGAGTCGGGGCTGTTGGTGCGCCTCGTCACTGCGTGTAGTCGCAGGGGCGCGGGGCGCGTTCGTTTTCTGGAATTTGCTTGTATTGTGTTGTTGTTGACTTTTCGTGTTCGTTGTCAATTTGTACATAGTTGTTCTTGTTGTTGTTGTTCTTGTTGTTATGTTACGGGGCACACTGGGGGGTTACGGGGTTTTTTTTGGTTGGTTGTCATCTTATCGTAGCGGTTGGTTGTTGTTAGCAGCCGGGCCGGCTGCGAGCTATGTGGGAGGGGGTGATGTAGTGGTGATACGCGCTGGGTGTGTACGTCATGTGCCAGCGCGTATGTACGTGTGTGTGTGGTGACGCGCGCTGACGGGGAGGAGCAGGCGTCAGTGCGCGGGTGGGGGTAGTGCTGCTGATTGGCTGTGTGCCGGTGACGCGCTGAGAGGGAGTGATCGGGTGGCAGCGCGGTGTGATTGGTCGAGGAGTGGAAACACGCGCTGGGCGGAAACGGATCGTAGAGATAGCGCGTGGTGATTGGGTAACTGAGGAGCGGTGCCGACGTTGAGGTCCGCATCCGCTCCGTCTCCCGGGAGGAAGAGATATATAAGATGATGCACAGAGGAGTAGGGGGCAGAAGTGGAACCATCTAAGAATGAAGACGAAGGTGCAGAGATAGAGCCCGGAGAGGAGAGTAAAGGAGAGTAATGGAGAGTAGAGCTGAGTAATGTATAGTGTGTAGCCAGAGAGAGAGAACGGTCTACACGAGCTGAGTAATGTATAGTGTGTAGCCAGAGAGAGAGAACGGTCTACACGAGCTGAGTAATGTATAGTGTGTAGCCAGAGAGAGAGAACGGTCTACACGAGCTGAGTAATGTATAGTGTGTAGCCAGAGAGAGAGAAAGGTCTACACGAGCTGAGCGATGTATTGTGTGTAGCCAGAGAGAGAGAAAGGTCTACACGAGCCGAGTATGCATACGGTGTAGCCAGAGAGAGAGAAAGGTCTACACGAGCCGAGTATGCATACGGTGTAGCCAGAGAGAGATGCAAAGTCTACACGAGGCGAGTGGAGAGTGTAGCAGAGGCGCAGAGTCTACACGAGACGAGAGAAGAGTGTAGCCGAGGCGCGGAGTCTACACGAGGCACAGAGAGCCAGCAGCACAGAATCTAAGAGAGTCAAGAGAAGCGTAGGGCGGAGAGAAGAGGTCACGAGTTGTACCGTTGTATGGTGACCGCATTGTGAAGAAGAGAGGCCACGCGTTGTATCGTTACAAGTCAAGATTTAATAAAAGAAGTGTGTTCCCGTCAAGGAGTTTCCTGCCGTCATTTTCCAATACTTCACTAGTAATGTAAGAACTCCACGACTCCAGGAAGTGGCCCCGAAGCTTGCCATAACGTAAGGGGCCGTGGTCAATTACAGCCAACGTCAATTTACCGTGGACAATTAGACCCAAGCCGAAACATAACATATAAAAAAAGGATGTTTAAAAATATTTATATTTTTTATGGTAGAATTGTCATCAGTAAATCATAAGTATACCAAGTTTGCAGTCGATACCACATTGGGAAGTGGGTTAAAATTAAGTTACAAGATTAGAGGATACAACAACAACGACAACAACAACGACAACAACAACGACGACAACAACAGACAGAGTGAGTACTAATGAAAGCGTGTGATAAAAAAAAAGTAAACCAACGAAGCAAACAAAAATCAGCGCACTAACAAACGAAGCGCATTTCGGGGCACAAATCGAGAATACTGCATTGCGCAAACGGAAAATCAATATTGAGGGCAAATAAATGCGATGCGACGAAAGTTGGCTCAGACACGAGGCTTCGAGAGGGCTGAGTCGTCCCGCACGCGGCCCCGTGGCGTGAGAAGGCTGACCAAGAAACCAGACTCGGCTCACTCTCGGGATGAGGTGTCTGCTGTTTGATTCCACAACTTCCCCCACCCCCCCGCTCTCTCCTTGCGGTCTGCGCGCACTCACGGACGCTCGTTGGAGCCTACGTGTAATGATAATTTCTCAGGAAGCAGCAATAAACCGAGACATTCTAACCCCGAAAGAAAAATTATTTCTCACGCACGCAACGTTGCACGCGCACGCAGTCATCGCGAGACGCGACCCGCTTCGTGATGCGAAGAAGAAGTTACGAGACCATTTGTAACACGGGCAGTGTTGTAAATAAAATGTTAACAAATCCGTGCGTTGTCTGCTGATGTAAAATGAAAAAGAAGAGTTTAATAAACATACGGATAAAAGTGATTGAGTGTGTATACAGTTTATATGTGCGCAGACACAACCGTGCACACAACGGATTGTATACAAGCCGTAAATGGGGGGAAGAAAATAACACTCTTCATTTCATATCTCGTTCGCCCGCGAGACGGGGATAAACCCATGCACGCAGCAGGCAGTTGCGACCGTGTGGAGTAGGGCAGGAATCGTAACAACAATAATGCCCAATGGTCTGATGAGACAGATTGCAAGCACTGCGCTTGTGTGTGGCACACACTCGCCTCGCCGTCTCAACGCGGACTACCTCGCGACAAGCAGCGTCGGCCGTCAGAGAGAGCGAGAGAGATAACTAAGTCAGAGACGTGGCTCGAATAAACTTCATCAACTGCAGCCTCTTGCGGCGCGATTGGATCCGCTTCAAGTTTTGCTATTGCGGCAACACACGGGGGTGACCTTTGAAGGCTCACTTCTCCCTTTTTCTTGCGGGATAGAAAAAAAACGTTTTGCTTGCACGCTATGCAGAACCGTGCATGTGGTAGGTGTTGGGTTTATTGATTGTGGAAGTTTGCGGTCCCCGAAAAATGCAAAATCCCCGAGCCCCCAAATGCGAGCGCTCTACGGGGTAGGGAGGCGAGCGTGGAGGGGTGGGAGTGGTGGTGGTGATGGGGGGGGGGGGGTCGCTCCGGGTACTTTAATCAGCCGAGCCGAAGCGAAGTCCCCCCCCCGCCCCCCCCCCCGGGGGTGCACGTGCGTGCGGCAGCCGCGTCCCCGTAGAGCGGGGACCACAGCTGGGAGCGATGCACGTGCGCTACGTGCGCTACGGCGCAGCCGCTGCGCGTCGGAGATGGGAGGAAGATGGAAGGAAGATGAGGGTACCGTCGGAGGCCGTTGGACTGTGAGAAGGGCTGCGTGCAGAACGAGAGTGAGCGAGAGAGTGAGCGAGAGAGTGACAGAGAGAGTGAGCGAGAGAGTGAGCGAGAGAGTGAGCGAGAGAGTGAGCGAGAGAGTGACCGAGAGAGTGAGCGAGAGAGTGAGCGAGAGAGTGACCGAGAGAGTGAGCGAGAGAGTGAGCGAGAGAGTGACCGAGAGAGTGAGCGAGAGAGTGAGCGAGAGAGTGAGCGAGAGAGTGAGCGAGAAAGTGAGCGAGAGAGTGACTGAGAGAGTGAGCGAGAAAGTGAGCGAGAGAGAGACCGAGAGAGTGAGCGAGAGAGTGAGCGAGAGAGTGAGCGAGAGAGTGAGCGAGAGAGTGAGCGAGAGAGTGAGCGAGAGAGTGAGCGAGAGAGTGAGCGAGAAAGTGAGCGAGAGAGTGAGCGAGAGAGTGACCGAGAGAGTGAGCGAGAGAGTGAGCGAGAGAGTGAGCGAGAGAGTGAGCGAGAGAGTGAGCGAGAGAGTGAGCGAGAGAGTGAGCGAGAGAGTGAGCGAGAGAGTGACCGAGAGAGTGAGCGAGAGAGTGAGCGAGAGAGTGAGCGAGAGAGTGAGCGAGAGAGTGAGCGAGAGAATGAGCGAGAGAGTGACCGAGAGAGTGAGGGAGAGAGTGAGCGAGAGAGTGAGCGAGAGAGTGAGCGAGAGAGTGAGCGAGAGAGTGACCGAGAGAGTGACCGAGAGAGTGAGCGAGAGAGTGAGCGAGAGAGTGAGCGCGAGAGTGAGCGAGAGAGTGAGCGAGAGAGTGAGCGAGAGAGTGAGCGAGAGAGTGACCGAGAGAGTGAGGGAGAGAGTGAGCGAGAGAGTGAGCGAGAGAGTGAGCGAGAGAGTGAGCGAGAGAGTGAGCGAGAGAGTGAGCGAGAGAGTGAGCGAGAGAGTGACCGAGAGAGTGAGGGAGAGAGTGAGCGAGAGAGTGAGCGAGAGAGTGAGCGAGAGAGTGAGCGCGAGAGTGAGCGAGAGAGTGAGCGAGAGAGTGAGCGAGAGAGTGAGCGAGAGAGTGAGCGAGAGAGTGAGCGAGAGAGTGACCGAGAGAGTGAGGGAGAGAGTGAGCGAGAGAGTGAGCGAGAGAGTGAGCGAGAGAGTGAGCGAGAAAGTGAGCGAGAGAGTGAGCGAGAGAGTGACCGAGAGAGTGACCGAGAGAGTGAGCGAGAGAGTGAGCGAGAGAGTGAGCGCGAGAGTGAGCGAGAGAGTGAGCGAGAGAGTGAGCGAGAGAGTGAGGGAGAGAGTGAGCGAGAGAGTGAGCGAGAGATTGAGCGAGAGAGTGAGCGAGAGAGTGAGCGAGAGAGTGAGCGAGAGAGTGAGCGAGAGAGTGACCGAGAGAGTGAGGGAGAGAGTGAGCGAGAGAGTGAGCGAGAGAGTGACCGAGAGAGTGAGGGAGAGAGTGAGCGAGAGAGTGAGCGAGAGAGTGAGCGAGAGAGTGAGCGAGAGAGTGACCGAGAGAGTGAGCGAGAGAGTGACCGAGAGAGTGACCGAGAGAGTGAGCGAGAGAGTGAGCGAGAGAGTGACCGAGAGAGTGAGCGAGAGAGTGAGCGAGAGAGTGAGCGAGAGAGTGAGCGAGAGAGTGAGCGAGAGAGTGAGCGAGAGAGTGAGCGAGAGAGTGACCGAGAGAGTGAGCGAGAGAGTGAGCGAGAGAGTGAGCGAGAGAGTGACCGAGAGAGTGAGCGAGAGAGTGAGCGCGAGAGTGAGCGAGAGAGTGAGCGAGAGAGTGAGCGAGAGAGTGACCGAGAGAGTGAGCGAGAGAGTGAGCGAGAGAGTGAGCGAGAGGTGGGGGTTTACATAAAGCAAAGTTTTAAAAAAAAATTACGAAATGATGAACGAAGCAAAGTGCCGACTACACCGAGCATCTTCTTGTTTCCACTGATCGTAAAAAAGAGAGCGAGAGAGAGAAGTAGGGGACCGAGGCAGAGCGGTAAGAAAGGGCAGAGAGATCGAGGAGGGAAAGGAGAGAGGCGTTGAGATAGAAAGAGTAGAAGTGGTGGTGAGGGGGGGGGAGACAGATATAGAGGCCGAAGTGTAGCGATAGAAATGTAGAAGAGAGAGATGCAGAGAGGTGGATGACGGGCACAGATAGAGAGAGAGAGAAAGATGTATAATATGTAGAGAGAAAGAGAGAAAGAGAAAGGATGGAAACAAAGGCAATGCGAACAAAATCCCGAAATAGCGAGGAGTGGAAGGAGGCAGTGGAGGGGGTGGTGGTGGTCGTGGTGGTCGTGGTGGTGGTGGTGGTCGTGGTGGTGGTGGTGGTCGTGGTGGTGGTGGTGGTGGTGGTGGTGGTCGTGGTGGTGGTGGTGGTCGTGGTGGTGGTGGTGGTGGTCGTGGTGGTCGTGGTGGTGGTGGTGGTCGTGGTGGTGGTGGTGGTGGTGGTGGTGGTCGTGGTGGTGGTGGTGGTGGTCGTGGTGGTCGTGGTGGTCGTGGTGGTGGTGGTGGTCGTGGTGGTGGTCGTGGTCGTGGTGGTGGTCGTGGTGGTGGTGGTGGTGGTGCTCGGCGTGATTAGCGGTGCCCCGGACACGGCCGCAGGTTGCCTGCAAAAAGTTACAGAAACTCACCGCTTCCTACGGAGCAATAACAGCCACCCCCACCCACGCGCACGAAATCGAGCATTTTTTGCTTTTTTCTTTTTTACCATGAGCAAAACTTTCCCTGCCGTACGTCTGCCTATGCTCAAGCAATGAAAACCTGGGAGTAATTTGTTCTTTATAGCCTCTAATTGTGAGCAGGGTCCTCAATTAATGCTTCTTTTTTCCCCTCTTTAATGTATTTTTCTTCGACGCGAAGCCAATCAAGTTGCGATGGAAGAACTGGAAGGACACACGTGGGAATCCTGCCCAGCCATTCCCAAGTGACAGTCCGTGTCTTCCACCGCGTCCCCCTGTCCCCCAGTGATGTCCCCCGTCTCTCCTACCGAGTCCCCGCGTCTCATGTGAACGATTCCCTTGGTTTTTTTCATTGCTTTCTGCGAGTGCCAGTGAATCGCATTGCACGCCGGCCCATCACTTTCAGGGATCATTTCTATAGTTTCCAACTTACGAAATGGGCTCTGCCAGCGACACCCCGTGTCTCCCAATGAGTCCCCGGGAAGGGGAGGGAGGGGGATCTCAAGCCGAGATTCCGACTCATCCCAGCGTCTCGCGGCGAGTCGCAAGCGTGCCGGAGGAGCGCGTGCCCATCCTCACCTCCCGCTCAACGATCTTCGGGACTGTCTCCTCGTGCGGGTCCGGTCACGGGTTCACGTGGGTCACGCGCCGCGGTCTCTCCGTGCACGCGCGGACACTCTGCAGGGCAGTGCAGTCACGCGAGAAGAAGTCTCCGTCTCGTGTAAACACGTGGGAAGCGCAGCCCGCGTAATGGCCAATGATAAAACATATACGATTAAATTATATAAACAAGATGCTCGCGCTACATGCAAAGGCAGTATATTTAGTGACAGATGTGATATCACCATGCAGCGGACGGGCGCAGCTGAGAGGGCCGCAAGCTTTTGATGTGAAATACTTAGAATAACACATTTGTCACCAAACTTATACAAGATGACTGATGCATCCCATGCAGTGGCTCGGCTCAGCGCGAGCCTCACTCATTCTAAACAACGCTCCAATTCAACCGCAGCCTCTCTGTCCATCGCCCGTGTGTGTGTGTGCGTGTGCGCGCGTGGGAAGCGGTAGTGTAGCGGTTAGCGCGCTGCGGTACGAGCCCGGCGACCCCAGTTCGGTTCCCGCTCACGGCTACCAACATCGGTAACGAATATGTCAGTCGAAGCTGAGTCTCACCTGGTGCGGTGCGTAGTGAACATCGCCACTAGGGAGACAAAGGCGGCCGGGAATGGTGCCAGCCACCCACCCCGTCGTGTGTCGTACCGGGCTTCGTAGCTGTTCGTTCACAGCACTTTCCCCAAAAGTCTGTTAAGGCTATACCGTGGATTTTTGTTGTCTTTGTATGTAGGGTGTGTGTGGTTGTCTGGGAGTGAGCGGCTATCCGAACCGGTAGGGAGCCTCTCCTAGGTAGACTCAGCCTTAACATGAGTACTACAGTACCTGGTGCAGTTTGTGAACATCAGCACTGGGGAGACAAAGGCGTCCAGGCCGCGGTGCTGACCACCCACCCGCTCGTGTTCTGTGCCGGCCTTCATAGCTGCTCGGTAACAGCACTTCCCCCACTATTCTGGTATATGCCATAGGGGGGGGAGGGGAATCTTCGTCTGTTGTGCGTGTGTGTGTGTAGGTGGTGTGGTTATGTGGGAGCGTGTGTGTGTGGGAGCGTGTGTGTGTAGGTGGTGTGGTTATGTGGGAGCGTGGTTGTGTGGGCGCGCGCGTGCGTGCCTGCACTCGCACTGACAATATGGCAGCATTTAATCGGCGTGGGCGAATGTCGAGTACGAGGCATTCGCCTGTCCGTTCCGTGCTTCCCAGAGACCACCCCCACCACCACCACCACCACGAAGAAGACTGCAAAAACAGCAAAGCGCGTGAGCTCCGTCGTGGGGCCTGCGTCGCAGCACGTGGGGAGTACAGGAAGAGCCACGTGACTGTGACGTCACAAACAGTGTGGGCGGCGCGCGCTGCCTTGTGACAGGCGCGCGCGGCCTTCGTTGTACGGCTCTTGTCCCTGAGAGACACCGACCAGTGGAGTGGCCTTCGGCTAATTGCTTCGGGCGTAGAGAGCGACCCCTTCAATCGAACGTCGAGCGAAACGTCTGATGTTATTCCGAGCAACAACAAAAAATAACAAGAATTACGCTGCAGTTCGCACGCATTCTTGCAATGACGAGACACTCATTGGTCAGACAAGTGCGTGATGCAGGCTGTGAATTCAAGTGCGTGAGAGACATTGCCTCGTGGCGCGAGTACGAACTACAGCGATCTGTCACTGGCGGGAGATAATGAGGCCCCGCTTCCAGGACTATTCTGCGTGGGCAGCACAGACCCCGAGCGCACGGATGGGTGGTCCAGCTATCGGGAAGACGGCTGTGGCGACCGTGGCGCCCACAATCCTCCATAAATCCCGGGGTCCGCGAACCAACAGAGTGGCTGGGAAGCCCGCCCGCTCGCCCGCACGCAAATCATTCGGTTAAAGCCCTGCGAGTTTATCTTTGGTAATTGAAGGATCTTCCCTCCCACCATGCGAGCCGACCCATTGTGCAAACTTGTTGGTTATTTATTTCCAAGCTGCGCCAACGTCTTAAGGCATACATGCTTGGCCCGCTAGTCTCAACAATCACAGATCATCAGCCTCCGGAGCAAACCCAGTGTTAATATTTGTCTTTTCTCACTTTGAAGTTGAATATCAGCAGCATGTGTGTTTATAAGTAAAAACCAATTAATGGGGTAATATAGTGGGGAGGGGGGGGTGCGAGATAGGTTACGCTCCGAGTTCTGCCGGCTTTCCGCCATGTGTACTTCGTCACGGAAACGCGGCAGCGGGGAGCTCGCTCGGCACGCCAGCCCTCGGCCAAACGCTTCCATCAGCAGCCACCATTAGATGGCCTTTAATCATAGTTATTGTTTTTTGTCGTGAACACTGTCCAGGGTTTATTTCATTCGCACGTCCTTTGTTTAACCGCGGGACTGCCTGCAGGACGTGGAGATTTCATATCCCTTGTTGTCAATGAGACCCGAGGTCACCGCTCAACCATGCAAGGATTGTTCGCTGATTTCCCAAAGCTTTTAGATAAACAAAATAAAACTTCGATTGTGGCTATATTTAATACGGGCTATTCGTCCAATGCATATATGGTCGGTGATTGTTTGAACGTTTCAAGGTGGTTGGCGTGAACGCTTGACCGAGCATTACCGCGACGTTGAGACACATGGACAGACTCCGTGAGAGGCAAGAAACGAGACGAACGCCAAGGTGAACACGAATACAGGCGCAGATTATGTCTGCCACATCGACAGACAAGGAAACAGCACAGAAATCGGTGGAGAATGTTAAACTTTTAAGACCTCTGATGTCATCCTGCCATCTGCATACACCGCGCTGCCATATGATATTTGAGCTAATTGAAGGGCAATTACGGTTACGCTTTAAGCCAACATCCGTCACGGCTGCCATCCGTAAAGCCCCTTTCTGTCATCCGTTGGATCGCTGCTGCCTGAAACGCGATCCGCGCGGTTCGCGCCGGGGAGTGAGTGCCACACGAGCGGTGACCTGCCCAGGGATCACCTGGCACGGGTCAAAGGTCAGGCGACCCCCACCCGTCATAAAACGACCCGGCCGGCTGGGTGCAGGAGGCCGGCTGTCACGAGGCCTTAACGCCTTGTTAATCAAGCACCGGGATAAGGGAGGAATGCTAGCACCCTCCTGTGGGTGCTCGGGCAAGTCACTTTGGCTGTCCGTCTTGGTAGAGCGCTATCTCCCGCTGCTGCTGCTGCTGTTGTTGTTTATCGTGGATATGCGCAAAAGAGGCCAACGCTACGAGGCTGCTCGCACGCACGCACGCAGCCAACGCCGATTCTCCTTCATCTCTCCCCTTCCCTCCTGGCAGGAGCCGCGGGACCGGTCACCGCCTGTCACGTGCAGCGCACGCCCACGGCATCAGAGCAAACTTGCAGCATGAAAATCCACAAATTGAAAAAAATATATACGTATAATAAAATAATAAACTCGCCATCGCGCGTTGTGTTTATGAACGCGTGATGAATCGGGCGCGTGAGCTCGGCCCCGCATGTGGAACTCATATTTTATTGTTATATATATATTTATCTAGTCATACAATATTACAGATTTATAAAATAATTATAGAGCCGTGTTTAAATAAATAAAAAACCCCGCTCGATTCAATTCGTTAATGATATCTCCCATTAAGGTCCCGCATTGAAATTACAAACGGCGATGAGCTATAAACGAAGTGGGCCTGACCTCACAGCGCCGTCAGCTGTCGATGGGAAACCTGGATTTGGAGGCGATGAGCGCTCGGGAGGAGAGCATTGACCATCCACGTGGGTGATAAAGGCATTGGATTACCACCACCATCTCAGGTCAGCCCGGCTGGCCGCGGGCACACGGGTTAAGTGCAGGGTCCGTGCTGGTGGTGGGAGGGATGGGGAGCGGTGTGGGGGGAGGGGGCGAGATATGTGAGTTGACAGCTCGAGTTTGTCAAAAAAAGAGGCCGTGAATGACAGGGATCCACAGACAGCAATTCCTGTGCCCGCCACCCACTCCCCCCGTAAAGGCAACGCGGGTAATTGACTGCCGTTTCCTCTTTAGCGAGCAACCCCATGGGGCAACTACATCATAATTAGACTCGCGCGTAGCCCTCTCCGCTTCCCCTGTGCCGGTCTCGGGCCCAGTGTCTCCAAACCTCGCGGCCCCATCTCCTCCTCCTCTTCTCCCTACTTGCCTCGCCCTCCCAGTGTTGTGCGACGCTGCCTCCCTTGATTGTCCGTCTGGATTATTTCTAAACAAGCCGTCGCAGACGGCGTAATGGATTGTTTTATTTTACGGGCCGTCGTAGTCAGCATTTACTTTCATGACAATCGTCGATAAAATCTCGGGGTAAATGATTACTCGCTAATGCCTTTCTAAAGAATGGAAATGTGCGGACGAAGAAGATAACAGTTTCGGATTTCAACATCCTCCCCCCCCCAAAAAAAAACAATCGCTGAAATTAACAGCGCAGTGGACTCTGGTGTCCTGTGCGCCGGAGTAGATGGTGCACGCTCCAGCAACAACCGACACGGGCTGGTATGCATTCTCTTCCAGCCGGTGCTCGGATGAAACTACTTAGCCAGTGATAATAACAAGGGAGAGGGGCAGTGGTTCGAGCACTGCGCTATATGAACCCGGTTTGCCCGTGTTAGATTCCCAGCCACGGCTGACATCGGCGGCGAGCGACAGCCGAGCACCGTGCCGGGCGTCCCCTTCACGAGTGCGCACTGACCGGCGTGGGGAAGTATGGCCAAGCAACCGCCGCGACCGACGTGTGGGCCATCACTCATGCGGCAGTGGATTGTGCCGAGGCTGAAGATTCAAGAGCAATAATATTACTTTACCAGCTGCACGTGAAAAGTTAAAACTGTCATCGGGAGCGCCTGCAGGGGAGAGAGGCAGGCCGCTACTGCCATGTGCCTGGGAGTCTTGGCTGGGGTCCTGATGCCGCAGCAGCAGCAACGTCAGATCCGTGTGGGCTGCAGACTGAGTGCAGTGAGGGGCGATGCGATCTCTCTGTGTGGTCAAAAGGGTGCTTCGCCCACAACACCACAGCGGACATTGACGTAGTGTGGAGAACTCGGAAGAAGATATATTGCAGCCCATAATGTTTCGCACATTGCCCATATCTTTAATGTGATGTCTATAACAATGCCTATAACTCAAACGCGTGCCTGCAACTCTAACACATGCCTGTAACTAAGCTGACGTGCCCATAACTCTAACACGTGCCCTGTAACTCTAAGCGCGCGCACGCACGCTCGCTCGCTCACCCGCCAGGGCTCTGCCACTCCAGCGCTGGATAAATTATAAACACGTGCATGGCTGCCCGGTGCGGGCCCACGGTTAGGGCACTTGGCGTTTGCGGGAGGTGGCTAAATTGCGTGTAAACAGCGCGAGGAGTGTGCGCGTTGTGTGTACATCGGGGGAGGCCGAGGGGGGGGGGTCATAGAGGAGAGGGGGGGGTCCGTGCTGCGGAGTGAAGATGCCAGACAAAGTTGCTCACGAAACCACATGCGGCTCTCGATTCAACGACGCTCAAGTCGTAACACTTGTTTTGTGTGCGCGCGCGCGCGTGTGTGTGTGAACGCAGCTGCGGCAGATATAAAAATGCCTGTTAACTCAAGTAAAAAAAAAAGCACGTGCAAATATTGACCTTGGCATTTTGGGCAGGAGAGCGCTTAATGAACGCAAATGCTCATTGATAATGAGAAATGACGCGCGGCGTGAACAATGTAAATAGCTCATCGCGCGCGCTCCAACCTCGACTCGACTCGCGAGGTTCCAGAGCCGGCTTGGACCGCAGCCTCTTGGCCACCCCCCTAACCCCCCCCCCTGCCCCTTCTCGCGCGACAAGTTGCGATATCGCGTTTAACGAGTCGATTCGGCAATCCAATCATCATAGGCCCGGCGTTCCGTCTGTCCGTCAACTAAATGATAAGAGAGACTTTCAGAGGGGCTGCATCAAACAGTTGCAGCAAGTGGATTCCACCCCCCCCCATCCCCGCCAGATGTGGGAGGTAAAAAGTTTATTGAACAAGTTTCCGAAAATTGTCGACACCCCCAAAAATAGACATTTCTTTTGTAGGCATATATACCTAGACATACCTACACACTCTACATAGAATAGTCATTATACCTTTACATACCGACACATTCTACATAGAATAGTCAGTAGTATCTACTGACTATATATCCCTACAGACCCTACATACAATGTAGCAGAGGTGTGGACTCGAGTCATGTGACTTGGACTCGAGTCAGACTCGAGTCATGAATTTGATGACTTGCGACTCGACTTGGACTTGCATAACAATGACTTTGTCCCACCTATGAGATGTGGACTCGAGTCATGTGACTTGGACTCGAGTCAGACTCGAGTCATGAATTTGATGACTTGCGACTCGACTTGGACTTGCATAACAATGACTTTGTCCCACCTCTGCAATGTAGTCAGTAGTATATCCATACAATAGTCAGTAGTATCTACTGGCTACCTACTACTACATACAATAGAGTCAGTAGTATCTACTACATACACGATTTGAGTTGCGATTAAATTTTTTTTAAAGTCAAACTTCAGTTAAACATTCACTGTGTAATAGATTTAAAACATGTGATGGAGCATTACCACATGATAACATCAAAATATGAACTGCTCTATATAATCTAATGCAAGGATGAGAACTTAAAATATATGAATTGCTTGCAACATGTATTTATTAAAATGTTGTAATTGAAATAGAACAATCAAACATAGAACAATTGTTAAGTTAAATAAATCAAGTTATAATAATAATAAAAAATATACAATTACAATAATAAAGTAATAGCACTTATCAAATCGCAAAAAAAACCGCAGCCTTTGCGATGTGCCAATCGCATTGTTTCAAATTGCGATTTCAATTCGATTAATCGTTCAGCCCTGGCGCGCAATGCCGCTATGGGGGGTGGTCGTGAAACGTCGGCGTGCCCAACTCCATCTCCCCGCATCGCCGGCCTCGCTCGGCCATGCACGGCACGAGCGCCTGCACTGAAATTTCACAGCTTCCACGTTGTGCGTCACGCAAGTCCATCCCAAGAGTTTCAGTCGAACGATTTTACCAAACGTCCGGTGCGAAGAACAAAAAGCACCGCGGACGTTGAAACGAGTCGAACAATTGTTGCTGCGGTTTTACGTAAATATCACAGCGGGAAACTCCCAGCGATACAAAAACAATTTGCTTGGGGAGGGTTTGGGGGTCGTCACGTTCGTAGCGCAGGGAAATTGCCGACGGAACTGCACAAAACGCGCAGCCCGTCGGTGACGCACGGGCAAGGCAGCACGGGGGGCGAGCTGAGTGGGCGCGAGCACGTCTCAACGAGGGCCAAACGATGAATCGATTTTAAATCGAAATCTGAAACAATGCGATTAGAAAATCGCAAAGGCTGCGATTTTTTGCGATTTAAAAAGTCCTGTTACTTTCTTACTGAAATTGTTTTATTTTTGTTGTTATTATAACTTTATTTATTTAACTTAACAATTGTTCTATACTCTTTGGTTTTTTCGGTAAAGTCACGTAGGTAAAACATAAAATAAAAATAAATTGAGTGATTTAATTTATTTATTTTAGTTATTTTTATCTTCTGTTTTTTACCTACGTGACTTTACCGAAAAACCAAAGAGTATGGACCCTTGCAGTCACGAAAACTTCAAATCTAGAATTGTTCTTTGTTTGATTGTTCTATTTCAATTTAAACATTTTTATAAATACATGTTGAAAGCAATTAATATATTTTAAGTTCTCATCCTTGCCTTAGAATATATATAGAGCAGTTAATATTTTGATGGAATCACGTGGTAATGCTCCATCACATGTTTCAAATCTATTACACAGTGAATTTTGAACTGAAGCTTGACTTAAAATAATTTAATCGCAAATTAAATCGCAATCGCAATAGCTGTCAAAAAATGGCAATTAGATATTTTCCCCAAATCGTTTAGCCCTCGTCTGAACCAGCACTGCGTGCCGTCTCCACGCACTAAGTGAGTGTGAAGATGAACGCGTGGCAGCGTAGCGGTGAGCGCTGCGACACGAAGCTGGCGACCCGGGTTCGATTCCCGCTCACGGCCAACACCGGTGACGATTATCTGAACCGGTCCTGGGCCTCCCCTGGGTCGACTCAGCCTCAAACGAGTACCTGGTGCGGTGTGTAAACATCGCCACTGGGGAGACAAAGGCGGCCGGGCGTGGTGTTGGCCACCCACACCCTCGTGTGCCGTGCCGGCCTTCATAGGTGCTCGCTAACAGCACTTGTCCCTACAGTCTGTTGAGGCTATACGGGGGATCTTTGTCTTATGAACGCGCAACTCTTGTAACCTTCGGTTATCGCGAGTATATGTGTGTACGTGTGTTGAACTTTTTTCGCACCGTACGTAGCCAACCGTGCTAATCGGAAGTGCGCATGGGTTTGTTTGTTTTCACTCCAACGGCCTTTTAACTTTCAAGACCAATATTATCCACGATCGATGTTTTTTGGGGTTAGATCGCGTACAGATAAACGCGTCGTCAAACCCGCTACCACCGGGCACAGCCAATTGCTAAAGTTTATCACGTAACAAAAACAAACATTCAAATGCGTTACTAGTTCAGCACACCGGTGTTGTTGGAGAGTAAAACCCACGACGATTTACAATTCGAGTACCCGTGACGTTTCGCGACGAGTACCGTGCCGTTTCAATGGCATTGGTGCGAGCAAATCACCGTTGTGCGCTGCTGGTATACAGAGTGAGGTTCGTTTAAATTTTCCCTTCTCCTCCTTCTCATCCTCCAAGACAGCGCTCAGATCACGGCGCAGGAGTTGACAAAGTGGTCGTGTAATTTCCGCGATTACACAAATCATTTACACATCCGACCTGAGATCAATTAGCCCGTGGACTGTCCCACGTAATGCCACGAGGTTAATACATGAGCATGCATTACGCTTGCGAGCTTACACTTGGCACTCGCAATCCTGTATCGTATCTCTGACGGAGCGCGCGCAATAATTTTTAAAGTGACATACATTTTAATGTAAAGCTCCCTGTAGTTCGGGCTCAAGAGTTGAAGGGGAAACCCGACACGCATAAAAAAAAGCACGCGCACACACACACATTGCAAATATATACAGTGGAGGATATGTTGGAAAGAGGAGATTGTGGAGTTATTGCTGGAGGATGTTTTGAGTTTGAGGCGAGTGCGCGGGACATCTGCATCGGTGTAGGAAATGTGTCAGCTTCAACCTCGGTGGAAAATGCATTCCGGTGTCTGCTGACAGCGCCCTGGACAGCTCTTACAAGGTAAGGCGCGCACTCACCCCGGAGTCGCACGTCAGAAGACTCCGTCAGGTTTGGAAAAAAAGAAAGACATTACCATTACCTTGACTTGGCAAACCTTCCCTTCCTTTCCTCTTATCAGCTGCGCGATCGGCGCTCACCCACCCGCCCGCGTCAGTGCGAGTGATGTGGTGTGGTTCGTCCCATTCGCCACTACACCTGCAAACACCTACACAGTGCTCCGTGTGGAGATTTCTTTTTTGCCAGGGGGAAAAATCCCACTCTTAGTGCTGCTGCTGCTGCTGCCAAACAGCGTGGGTTTACTTTAGCCGAATGCCAACAACAACAGCGAGTATTAGATAGTTCCTGTTAAAGCGTCTCTTGGCGTTGTGGGAGGAAAGGGACTCAGATACGCTTAATGGATCTCTCTCGCTCTCGGAGCAGAAGCGATGCGCTCGCACTCCGCTGGGCCAGCTAAACAAATTGGCTCTGACTTTTTAATGTCAAACTGACACATCCCGGGTTAAGTGAATGCCAAAAGCTAAACGTAGCAAGGCCACTCAGGGCCACTTGGGGGCCGACGGGGCCGGCTGGAAAAGTTTAACCCCGCAGAGCACCGCGCTCTAACCCTCCTGCCGAGCGCCATTTGGACTCCTGAGAAAAACTCTTGGCCTCGATTCTCACCATAACAAAAAAAAAACACCACCACATCTGCTCCGTGCCTTTGTTCGAGGCGCAGCAATCCGCACCATATTTATACGTTTGTTACAATTGCGCACGAACCTTCGTTAGTTCAGCGGAATCCACTAAAGACAAATTAAAAGTTTTCCCAGGCCGTGGACGCGCACGGAGGAGGGAGATGTGACCCCCCCCCCTCGGGGTCCACCGCCTGACCATCGCAGCGGTGGCCAGTCACGTCCAGGTGCTACAGCCGCATTCCGCGCCTCGTGCGCGTGGTTTCAATTGCGCACCGTAATTACACCGCGCGGGCCGGGGTCACGAGGAGGGCATTTTATTTGGCTTGATGAACTCATCAGGCCCGGTTTAATGGCGTCCACCTGGTAAAGAGAAACAAATAATCTCACAATTGGTTAAAGGCTACGACAATATAACCCGCCCCCCAATATAAATGGTATCACAACGGCGATGGAAACCGGCGAACACGCCCCCCACTTGATGGGGCGGGGGGGGGAGTAATTGCCTTTAGCACGTTTGTATGACGTCGACTGTAATGTATTGGTGGACTTTCGCTAACCTCTCGGTAATTTTACATAAATGCGGCCACACTGGTTTTGGATAATGGAACTCAGATGGCACCGCCACCCTTGCCCGCGTGCGCTGTAATAACGAGGAGCTGATCGCCGCAACGGGACAGGCTCTCACTCCCCCCCCCCTTCCCCGCCGCACCCCGGCACGCTCCACATTGAAGCAATTTCACAAATGACTCGGAAGAATGTCCGCGCTAACTAGAAGCGCATGCTAAAACTTCCCTCGCAGCTGTGAGTTAGCATTACCACGCAGCCACCCATCCCTGCTTTTGAATCTTTACCCACTACCCGAGCACCACCACCCCCCTCACCCCCGCCCCAAAAACCTCCTCCATCGCGCCCGTCCCGGACTGTAGCTTAGTTAAACTCGGCGTGCCCTCGCAAAAAAAATAAAAAATACTCAACGGCTGTTCCTGAGTCGGACAAATTGCACATCTGGGCTCCGTCGGACAAATTACCGCTTTCTGGATTAAGGCAGCCCCGCTTTAGGAAACGAAGCAGCAATTTGCATTAATTGAGGGTTAGGCGGCTGCAATTTGTTTACTTGACAGCGGATTTTTGCAGATCGTTTTGGGTTTTTTCAGCTGGGAAATCGACAATTAGAGAAATGTTGGCAATGTGCAGAAAGGACATGCGGCTTATTTCACCAGGTCTTGCCCACTTTGTAGCGGCCACAAGCCAACTCATATTGCGAGTGACTTGTGTAACGTACTACTGAATAAACACATTTCAAACGGTGTATGTTATGCTAATAGGAAAAATAAACGTTCCCTAAAAAGCAAACACGCACGGACCCGAACTTCGCTACTCTAGAACTGCGACTGCAGTATTTTCAAACACAACCACTTAATAAGCTAAACAGAGAAACCTCAGACGGGGAACTAAACGCACCAATATATACGGAGCAGAGCGCGGCCGTGTTTATCTTACAGTAATTGTGTTCACAACCGCGTTGTGTTCACAACCGCCCGGCGAGGTGACGGGCTGAGAGGCCCACGTGGCCCCAGGGCACGGCGGGGCCACGGGCAACGCTGCCACCGTCGCCACGAGGACACTGCGCGTATTGAGTCGCGGCGCGCGTGATTTACGAGCCGTGCGCGCAGGACCGAGGAGAACGAGCGAGCGAGAGAGAGGGGGGGGGGGCGAGAGGGCGCGAGAGGAGGTGGGGGGGGGGGCAATTAAAGCCTGGGTCCCTTTCTACATGTCAGAGGCAAGTGATGAGGCAACCTTGAGAACACGCTGACAGGAGGGGAGCACGGGGGCGCGTCCGTTTGCCCCCCCTGCCCCTCTCTCTCTCCAACCCCCCGTCTCAGTCGTTACGAGTGCGGGGAAGTGACAAGCGTACAGGACGTTGCCTGCTGGTGCCCGCCCGGGGAATTGCCGCGCCGGGTGATAAAGTGCCACGGTAATCAATGCGCACTTGTTTGGCTGAAAGGTGAGAACGACCGAACGTAGCGACGCGGGCACTGCGCTCACGCCGGGTGCGAACATCGCCATGCACGCTCGAGTGAGCGGTGTACAATTGGAGGGGGTGGGGTTTGTTGTTGTTGTTGTACTCCCATTTAAATGATGAAGCAGTGCTTCTGCTAGACGATGACTGGCATTCACAGCGCTGTGCCAAGGCTAGTGTGGGGATATTAATATGCACTCGCGCATTTTTAAATCCTCTCAACCAGGGATGGGGAACCCATGGCCCGTGACTTCATTTAAATAGACCCGTGCGCACATGAGGCCTATACTTTAGAAGCAGCCCGAAACCGATATTTATCAGTCACTATACGCATCTTGGCCACACTAATTCGGTACTAGAGGGAATGCTTTCCACTTGGCAACAGTGTTGTGTTTGCAATTTTATCGCGCTCAGAATCACGTGTTGTCTTTCAAGTATTCCTGCAAGCCCACAGGCATTGAATACGGTCCTCTGGTGATCAAAGTCTCGTGTCAACGAATGTGTAATCCCTGTCAAAGGAATCCCTGAAAGCCCGATTCGGCCCGAAGGAAAATGTTCCCTTCCCCTGTTTTAACTTATTCCATAACCACAATCACGATCACTCACTCACTTACGTCCACCACGACCGCATTTGAGGGGAGCATCTCAGTCCCCCCGGAACTCCCCCCTCCCCTCCTCCAGAACTCTTCACCTTATACGTTCAATTGTGATGTGAGACGAACGTAACCCACCTCTGTTGGATACGTAGCACAATTCTATGAACACACACACACACAACCTGAGGCTAACTTCAAAGAGTCTTTAGCATTATCCAATGCCAATTAATACCACTGTTGATCGTGATTAATTGTATAATGTTGCGAATATAATGTCTGCACCGTGATAACTCCTTGGTTGGGAGTGGCGGTTAGGCGATGGGGTGAAGTTAAAGGTGGCGGATTTGGTGAGTAACGGCCACGTGTGTGTAGGTGACACGTGTGTTCAGGTGACACGTGTGTTCAGGTGACACGTGTGTTCAGGTAACACGTGTGTTCAGGTGACACGAGACGAGCGATGAACTGCTTCTTCATCTCGTCGTATCGGGCGCTTCTTTGGTGCTTCGCCAGTGGAAAGAACGGAACAAGGTGGGGGGGGGGGAGATACAAAACATAAACGAAATCTACACAACGCTGCGAAATGACAACGCACGAGCTCCTCTCTCCGCAGGGATTGTCATTCGGTACGAGCGACAGCTCTTCGTGGTCACGGAGTGGGGCGCGATTCCAGGCACCACGGCGAGTGAGCGATGACGCGGCAACGCGGAGGGAGAGCGCAAACCGAGTGCGCTCGCGTAATTACAGCCAGACACGAGCAGCAGACAGCAGCAACAGCAGCAGGAGTGTCGCGTGTAGTTGTGCGCAAGCGTGCGGACAGGAGGGAGCCGTCCTGCCAAAAGCAGCCGACAATGTCGGCTGATTCGATGCGCTCTCGCTGCCAAAAACACACTCGCTCAGATGTGTGCAGCAACTTCTTTGATTTTTTTTTTGTGTAACGTCTTTGATTGAACAGCCTTCTTAAAGTCGCAAGCTCTCCTCTCGTTGTATCTTTTTTTTAACACAGTGCATGTCATCGTTACCACTGCTGGAGTCTCTCTCTGTGTATGTGTCTCTCTCACTGCGCACGCACGAAGTTGTTTCCTTCGCGCCGTGGACACAGATTCCTGTGTGATTTTACATTCTGTGAGATCGTGTTTTGGCCTCGCATTTCACAGTTAATTTACTGCTTACGCACACACAGACGCCATACGAGAAGACAAAGATCTCCCGTATAGCCTTTGCCAGACTGTTAGGTCAAGTGCTGTTATCCAGCACCCTTTAAGGCCGGAAACAACAAAGAATTGAGGGTTGGGTGGCCAGCACCACGCGCGGCCGCCTTTGTCTCCCCAGTGCTGATGTTTATTGCACCGCACTAGATTCTCGTTTAAAGTTGGAGTCAACCGAGAGGGAGGCCAGGGACGTTTTTCAGATATTCGTCCCTAATGTTAGTCATGAGCGGGAATCATCGAACGCGCGTGACAATTCGCTGTCGCCACACACGCGCGCGCGCGCACTCATCAGCTCAGAGGGCACGGGGGGATGAGGCGGCCAGGGCGAGCGCGATGGAGCCTCGCAGGCTTCTCGTTCGAGACAGAACGGAGATCTCTTTCTCCCTCTCTCTCTCTCTTCTGTGCCTCGGCGTCAGGGATTTGACGACTTTTGGATTGTCGAGAAAACACGTCCCTATCCCTATTGTTACTTTGTCCAGCCGTTGAGTGGAATGCGACTTTTTACCCTTTGGCTAGCTTTTGAACTTGTTTAAATAAATGACCCTTTATTTATAGCGGGGGAACAATGTGCACAGTAATTTAAGGAGCGGGGCGGAAGCACCAAGTGCAAGCAGCCTCCCACCTCTCCACGGGGATTGCATCCGCAAATTGTTCCGAGCCCTCGGCACTGGAGCTGTGAGCGGGTCAAGAGTGCATTAAACTACTTGTGTGTGTGTGTGTTTTTTATTATCAGACTACGATTATTATTTTGCTGTAAATCCACGAAAAAGGGGCTATTTGCCTGAAACGTCACCGCTTTTATATATATATATATGTTTATTTGACCAGCAACGTCATTGACGAATGTGTTGAGGTTTTTTTTTGTTATACGTCGGTTATGCACCGCTGCCAACGCAGGAATAATAATACGTTTTAAGATTATTCAGCAATAAAAAAATGCATTCTATGCAGCTCATCAAGCCACAGGTAATTGTGACTTTTGAAAGAATAACGTATGGTGAACTTCTATCGCACCGCACTCAGCCACTCGTTGTTAATCGGAGGTCGCGGGACAGATGTACACGAGAATACATTTATACGTACCCCACTAAAACAATACCGATATATCTGCGTAGCAGATCGAAGGAAAAGGAACTCCCGTCGGTTTATACACGATATTTTAATTGATCGATATTTGTATCATCTGAAGGGAAAAATCCCCTTCCGTACTCTCAGCCAGATCGATGGCGGTCAAAGTACTCATTTTAAAAATGCAAACATTTTCTTCACGGCGTTTGGTTGGTACTGATGGTGTTTAAAATTAAATGATAATAATAATAGCAGCCTGCTTGGGCACAGAAATAGTGTCCCGGATAGTTTGAGGACCATTGACGAGATTTTAAGTGGGAAAAAAAACCCACGTATTTTTATTCTTAGTTTTACTAGTATATGGGTTGTCTGTCTTTTAACTGTATTAGTTAAATATGTATTGTTAGATGTAATGTTATAGGTTCGTAACACTTAGGTATGTGCTCTCCAGTTACCTGGGTGAAAAGAGAGAGATATTTAGCTGAATCCTGGCCCAGCTGGCTCAACAAACTTAATCAAAACAACAAATGAAAGTATAAATTTCGATTTAAAGCTTTCGTGACTGCAGGGATTCATATTCTTGGTTCTTGTGTTGCAATCGAAAGGTCGTGAGAGTTTTATTGTTTTATTTTATTCTTTTATTATTTCCCTTCCACGTGACTTTACCGAAAGAACCAAAACTGAAAGTATATTTTATAGTATACTTATAGTATAGTATATTTTATTTCAAGGTCTCTCCACGTCTCACAACGAATCTCAATATCCTGATGAAATCCTGTCACACGTTCCGCAGTGAGACTTGGAGCTGTCGCTGTCTCAATATTTCACCAAATGGGAAGAGGCCATTTAAAAAAACAAAAATCATAGGGTAGGCGCCTCTATAAATGGATACACTTTGCGAGATATTTGCAGTTGACTGTTAGATATATCCCAGTAATTAAATGTATACACATTTTGAGATAGTGTATTGATAACCATCACATCTCGCACATATCTATTTAAACCCATATATTTTAACAACAAAAAAGCCATTTATATTCCACCGTGAATAACTCTTGACACGCACCAGGCAACTAAACACATCTGATGGTCCAACAGTCGCGAATGTGAGCCGCATTATTTTTTTATTTGGTTGGCTCCGTGTAAATGTCGCAGCGCATAATACACCTAGGAACTCTCCGTAAACAGCCATGTTTACTGAACGTCTTTTTAAGGGCCCTGAAATAACGATGTGAGAGGGCTCGGGGTTGGGACGTTGTTGAAGGCGGGAGGAGGGAGGGAGGGAGGGGGAAGCTCTGAGCGCTTGGCAGGCGGACATGGCCACGTGTGAGAATGGAGCTCGTTTACAAGCGCTCTTCCTCTGCCCCAGTGTGACTGAAGGCTCGGGTTTATCTGATGAGAGTTATTTTTGGTGCGGACGTGCGACCTTATAAAAGGAGCTGTTGTTTATCATCCCAGCCGCCCCGGTGCGTTTCGGTTCGAGTTTTTCATTGTTATTGGAAGCCCAAGAGCGCATTTTGGAAATTTACTGAAAGTCAACATCATTCTTTCCTTTCTGCGGCAATGGATTTTTTTTATGAAGCCGATTAACAAAGACACATCAATGGTGGGTTTACTTTGAATTCCATTGAAAAAAAATGTTCACGTACATTTTTAGATTTTAATTCTGACTTGTTTGCTTTATTTCTTTCGTAGAACTGCTGCAAAGTCATCACCTGTTGCAATCACGCATCTGGTGGCCACACATCCATTCTCGCTTGCATTTGACAAGAGTCCTAATGATGTATGCGAGGCCCTACCGAATATCCTTAATGCTGTGAGGTTCCGTTGGACCGTCGTAACGATGCGAGGTTCTGATGTTATACTGTAGTTCGTCTGTTGCACGCAGCCGTTGGAGACGGTCATTCACAACCAACCCGCGTGAGTAGCAGCAACATCATCAGTAAGCGTAGCTGGAGTAGTGACACCGCCTTTTGCAGCAGCAGCAGCAAGAGTCACAGCAGCCACTGGACAATAACAGGAAGCGCCGTACGCATGCCTCGCTCTGCGAGCCCAGCGACTGCAGAGAGGGAGGAGGAGGTGGAGGAGGAGGAATGACGAAAGAGTGGCAGAGCACGGAGGCGCATCCTCTAGGCCGCGGCCAGCGTCACGGCAGCGCTGGGTCGTGCGTCAAGGATATTCCTTTCTTCCTGTTTGACAAAAAACACGGCGCTATTCATGCCGCCACTTGCCGCCGCTGCCGCCGCTGCGCCGGGCTGGGCCGGGGGAGGTCACGGCACCCGCGCGCCCCATTCACTCGCGGTCCCCAGAGCGGCAATAATCAGCCGCGATGATAGAATCTCACAACAACGTCATGGCTAAATTTACAGCATAATGGCAGGAAGAAATTAAACATTCGTGCAGCAAATGAATGTGATCGTAGGGGCAGCGGGGCGGGGGGGGCTGTTCGACAGATGGCCTCAATGGTCACGGAGCACCGAGCCAAAAACGAAGTGCGCGGGTAACCAAAACCTCTAAGACAGTGAGTTAGGGGGTTCATTCGGTACTGCGTACACACAGGGGGCAATCGATCAAACGCGGTAACCGAAGTGACCCAGCGTGGCCGCAGGTAGCGGGCTACATACTCAAGGAGAGCTCCGGCCACGTTCACGTGGGGACAGCGCGTGAGGCTAATCGGCAGGGGCTGCCGAGTGGACGCGAGTTTTTGTTCGTGTTACGGACCCAGCGATAGAAGTCGGATGCCTCGTGCAGTGGATTGAACGTGTCTCAAATTTGACCAAAAGGCGGAGAGAAAGCAGTGATAGTAGAAGGCGTTGTTGATTCCACGATGAAATGAGATCACGGGAGAGTCACGGATAGATGGCAACACCTTTGGGGAGGCCTTCATCCAGCGATGAGTCAATCTTGGATGATGATAGTCTTTTTTTCCCACGACACCAAAGCATCACTCGCGAGATCCTTTATACTGCATTATTTAATGGTACTGGGTTGGGGGGGGGAAGTGCCTTGGACTATGTTGCTTAAACCTGCCTTGGCAAAGCCGTTAAGCCCAGATAATAATAATGACAAGAACAAATCACAGTTGTACCCAGCGATGCAGGGTTCACAATCGCGTCGTGGTCACTCATCAATAAGAGTGCGCCCTCTGTTGGCCAGGACGAGGCCACGGCGCGAGTAAAGCCCCAACCCCCCCCCACTCCCCCTCGTGGCTTTGTCGCCAGGGCACAACGTGGGCCCCGAAGCTCCACTTTTGTTTGTCGTTCGCCAAATCCCGGAGACACTGAGCCGGAGGGAGGAGGGCGCGCGTGCCCCCCCCCACACCGTGAGGGCGCGCATCCATCACACAGACCACCGGCCACGCCGCGGGGGATAAACGCGCGGCCAGACAGACACAGCGTAAACACTCGGCCGCCCTGAGCAATGTTATTTGGCACCTAATGGCTGGCAAGGGTGACAGCAACATACATTGAGTGCCTTATCGGAGAACACGCGTTACTCCCGACAAACGAAACGCTGCCGTATTACAGGAAGTAAATCCTGACAAGCGATCCATGGGGCGCTCTCTGCGTCTTGAGAATTTGCAAATATTTATACGCCGAGAAGCGTTTGATCTCGCGAAACACTGCCCAGCATCGAGCTGGCTGTATATTGCGCTCAGCTATGACATCGGTCTGTGGACACGGAGGACAAAGAACCGAGCTGTTTAAATTCTAGGAACATAAAAGAGGACGAGAAGGACGAGATCATAACAATGACCGTGTGCGGTTTTTTTTTTGTGCGCGCGCCCGTGTGCGTGTCACAACTCAAGCGTCACAGGAGGCGCGTCCATTCACGTGATGAAAATAATGACGCTACGGAGACCTCATCGATCTCCCAATACCCACGATGGGTACCAATCACAGCTACCACAACAACAAAATGCAACAAAAGTGCTGTTCCCACAACTTGAGAGCTTGAGCACCGGCGATGTTGACGGATTCGTTGGCATCTCTTGCGAGACAAAGCAGGACTCTGGGCCATGCGGCTGCCCGGCCTGCGGTGGGACAGGTCGCGCAAAAGCGGCGGTCACCGTCGCACCAAACAACGCTGGGGCCCTGTCGACAACGACAACAACAACAGCAGCAGCAGCGCACGGATTAAAAACAAACAACAATTAAAGCTGCGCTCTCCGCTGCCAACTCCGTGACATCTCTCGAGTGTCAACGCTGCGGGGAATTTGTCTTTGTGTCCGACGGCATCGCGCGCCGGTGTCGGCAGAGGGAGCCGCAAATCAGCGAAACAGCCTCCTCCCACAGCGTCTCGCTTGAAGTCTGCGGCAGCTCAGTGGGGGGGGGGGGAATGTAAAGCACAACCTCCAGTCCTCGCGACCCCACCGACACACTCCCGTCTCTCGGCGTTCACCAATTTGCTCCCGCGCTGCACGCGCCCGATGCTTGTTAAACAACGTCCCACGTGACGCGCCGAGCAATTAAGGGTGTCTGCGTTAAAAGGGGCCGCTTCAAATCAAGATTGGCATCTCCGCGTGTGTGTGTGCACGTGCACGTGTTCTCCGCGTGTCACCGTGACGAAGACACAAACGATAGCTCAACGAAGTAGCACATCGCGTAGAGATTCATAGCAGCCATCCAGCAGTAGATCGATTGTCACGTGGTAAATATGAATGTACTGTCGTAATGGAAGAACTCCACGACTCCAGGAAGTGGCCCCGAAGCTTGCCATAACGTAGGGTACCGTGGGAAATTACAGCCAACGTTATTTGAGCGTGGACAATCAGACCCAAGCCGAAGCATAACATATAAAGAAGAATGTTAAAAAATATATTTTTATGATAGAATATAGTATTGTCATCAGTATGGCATAAGTATATCAAGTTTGCAGTCGATACCACATTGGGAAGTGGGTTAAAATTGAATTACAAGATAGGATACAACAACGACAACAACAACAACAACAGAGTGAGTTGAATAAAAGCGTGTAATAATAATGATAAAAACAGGGCACTTCACCTGAAGACGATTGCTTGTGTTGCGATCGAAACGTCGTGATATTGTTACTACTTTGTTTATTTGTTCTATCTACGTGGCTTTACCGAAAGACGCAAAGAATATGAATTCCTGCAGTCACGAAAGCTTTAAGTCAATAATGTTATTGTCTTGACATGTTGATCCTGCCTTCTATCTTCAAAGAGGGGAGCTGGTGAGCTTTTCACCCGTGACGAGTCGAGGATGCTTCACGTTTGTTTTGAGAAAATGCCAGGACATCGTCTACTGCAAAGGACGCAATGCTAAACGTAAATTATACTGAATTTACACGTGTGTGTGTGAATGTTATTCGGTTGATGAAACAACAACTTATACCACCCACCGTGTATAAATAAAGACTTGTTTCTCGTAACTTCCACGTCATTGTTATTTTTAGATTGTAGTATGCAACCATCACGTGCAATTTATCAACGTCCGTAAACAATGCACAGTACGTGTCACTGAACCTATACATGCGTGTCATACTTTTGGAAATACAGTAATAAGGCCTCTAAGCTCTAACTACAATTGTGTATTTGCAATCTAAAACAAAATATTCCACGAAAATTACTCCCCCACAACCCCCATTCCCTCCCCCACCGGATTCCACTCACCCCACCCCCCACGTCCAACTCTGTATACCAAGAGCCGACAATTTCCCTGCCTGCATCACCATCACGGACCTCCTGAGTCACCGTGGCAATGCGCGGCGCGTGCGTCAATTGCCAGAGTGGCACGGGGAGTGTCAGGGCGGCAGGAAGCGCCGGCGCGACACCATGAGTCACGTGGCACACGTGACATAGAGAGACGTGACACGTCACACAGAGAGACGTGACACGTGACACAGGGAGACGTGACAGGTGACACAGGGAGACGTGACACGTGACACAGAGACACGTGACACAGGGACACGTGACACAGGGAGACGTGACACGGAGACACGTGACACAGGGAGACGTGATACGTGACACAGAGAGACGCGACACGTGACACAGAGCGAAGTTTTCGTGACTGCAAGGATCCATAAGTACTTAGCTTTCTTATCTACTTCCGCCCTCTGCATCACAAAGCTTTAGTTTGAACTCCAGGCGTTACCTCCCAGCCCACACCCCGCCTCCACACTCACCATGCCCCTACCCCCCTCCTTCCCCCGCAACTATATAATTCCTCGTCACAGCCATCTCTTAGACACACTTAAGCGGTTGTGCGTTCGCTGCGTGGTCCCCACCTGAAGACGGACGCTTGTGTTGCGCCCGAAACGTCGTGATTTAATTGAGTTGTTTTCATTTTAATTAATTTTATTTTTTACCTACGTGACTTCACCGAAAAAAACAAAGAGTCGGGGCCATGGTGTTTCGCATGCAGTTCAACACATTGTGGTCGACCCGGGGCGATGGTCGCAATCAAGGAGTCACTTTAGAGACCGACATTCTTTGTTGTGATAGACTGTTTGTTTGTTTGTTTGTTTTGGTGCCATTTCTTAATTTGTTGATTCATTTATGATTTTGCTTGGTAGTGGCCGTATTTGCGAGTTGGTCCTTTATATAACATGAACGTACTGTGTTGTTGTGCGATGCTATTAGCATGAATGACGCGATATAAAATCAAATACATTTCTTATTTTGGCTCATAACACTGATCAACAACTGCACATATATCTACTGCTGCTCCTCTGAAACATGACGGCAGACCAAAGTGAATTGATGTAAACAGTGAAAAGTTCGTAATTGAATTAAAAACGCGCACGTAGCATGAATGTCAAAACCATAGCAAGCCGAGGCATGCCATAACATTCCTGGTGCGTGGAAACAAATATTCCCAAGCGTTTATATATATTAAGGCGCTATGATTCTATACTTTGACATCAGCGTTATGTTTCACCAAGAACTGAGCCATCGCGAAGGTCAAGATGAAAATCAAGGCTGGGACCATCCCCATTGGAACAATTTGTTCGAGCAGATGTCGTTTTTTTTCTTCTACATATGTAAAGTTGTTTCCCAGATATAACGCTTGCGGTGTGTTCAGAGCACGCCGTGTATTAATAAAGAAAAACACCGCACGTTGCATAAGCTCTGCGCTGTCACCGAAATAAGTTAATAGACGCGCCACAACTCGTTTGCCATCACGTACGTATGTTGAACTTCTTTCGCACCGCACGTAGCCGACCGTGCTAATCGGAGGAGGTGCGGGGGAAAGGACAACAAACTGAACGTAAAAAATCAGCGATAAAGAAATTCGTTTTTCATCCAGTTTAAAAGTACATAGCCCCCCCGCCCCCACCTTTCCACAGTCACCCTCCTCCCTGTTAAAAAAACACATTCCTGCCGAGGGAGCTGGTAGGAACGTTGGGTTGCTCAGTCAATGGCCAGGGTCAACGGCGGCGTGGTGTATTCCGCAAATATGCCCGACTGTGAGGGCGGGCACAAGCCGGCGTGAGTAGGTTAAACGTTGAGATTTATAAGGGCACCACGGGGTGACCAGCTCCTCCCCACCCAGCCCCACCCCTCCCACCCCCCACCCAGCCCCACCCTCCCCATCCAGCCCCTCCCCACCCTCCCCACCCAGCCACTCCCCACCCTCCCCAACCAGCCCCACCCTCCCCACCCAGTCCCTCTCCACCCTCCCCTCCCCACCCAGCCCCACCCCTCCCACCCCCCACCCAGCCCCACCCTCCCCATCCAGCCCCTCCCCTCCCTCCCCACCCAGCCCCTCCCTGCACGACGGTCGAACGGACACAATAAACCCCTGTGGGCTGGTGTAACCAGGAGGTTCCTACCAGTTAAAAAAGTGAACAGCTCCAGCAGCTTCCTAATATCGGAAGAACGTTCCAGACGGCCGCAGAAGGGCATCTGGAAGCACCGCGCGATGCGGTGACCGCCGTCTTTGCTTACGGAACAACCCGGGCACAACACCGTCAGCGGACTCACGCGCATGGCTCTCGGAGCCGCGACGTCGTCAGCCATGATCTATTGACTGCTGGATGAAGACCTCCCCAAGACGTCGCCACCGCTCGCATTCACGCGTCATGTAATGAGTAATGTAGCTCCTGCACGCGAGCACGTTTCATTGCTCCATCTCTCAACGAGGGACGTCCTCTCGGTACGCGTTTCATTCCTTGGCTGCCGCTCCGTCATCACCGTTCACCGTTTGGCCATCGTCCCTTCTAGCGATGCACCCTGGCCCAAGCGCACTCTTCTCCACGGCCAACACACTTTCACTAGCGTGCGACAATGTCCTCTGACCCACGTGCTCCTCTTTCTGTCGCTCCATGCAATGCCCCGCGCGTCTCAGCCGTCCATGCTTCCGAGTGCTCTTTTTCAGTTTTCGCGACATATCCTTTAAAGGTGTCCACGTGGGTTTTTTTTTTCTCTGACCAATGTCACAGCAGGTATCAGGGCCGTTCATAGCAGGGGGAGGGCGGCGGTGTGCGGGGAAAATCCCACCGTGTGTGGGGCTGCCCGACGCCTTCAAACTAAACCGTAACTATTTAATCTAACACCGTGGCGTCGAAGCGCGGGGCCCCCCAAAGCGCGGGGCCCCCCAAAGCGCAGGGCCCCCCAAAGCGCGGGGCCCCCCAAAGCGCGGGGCCCCCCAAAGCGCGGGGCCCGGGGTGGTCGCCCCGATTCGCCGTACCCCATAGGGACGGCTATACCGGCTATGCTATTCGCATACACACATTGGGGCAGCTACTCGACTGCAAACGGATCAGAATCAAAATGATCAAATAACGCGAACTTGATGATGAAAAGCAACCTACCGATGTACTTTGCAGTATTTCGCGTCGGCAATCTGTATAGTTCGCCCGATGTGTCTTCGGATTGCAGAGCGTGCTGTCGGGCGAAAATAAAAACAACTACCAGCAGTGGAGCGGAACGTCGGTCACCATGCTGAACGACACTGTCGTTTAATTTAACACGTCGTAGGCTATCGCGACTAATATCATCCATAAAACTGTTTTTTGGGTATAGATCGCGTAAACATATAAATGTGTTGTTAAAGCCACCACCACCCGACACAGCCAACTAGTAAGGATTGTCACGTAAACAGAACGTACCAATTCGTCACTAGTACAGCACACCGATGTGTTGAAGAGCAGGCTTTCTATTATGGACTGTAGTTAAACCCGAAACTTATCCGAAGATAGTTTTTTTTTACCATCAATGCGAAACCATCATCCGTCCTCAAACACATTCCTGCGGAGGGAGCTGGTAGGAACGTTGGGTTGCTCGGTCAATGGCCAGGGTCAACGGCGGCGTGGTGTATTCCGCAAATATGCCCGACTGTGAGGGCGGGCACAAGCCGGCGTGAGTAGGTTAAACGTTGAGTTTTATAAGGGCACCACGGGGTGACCAGCCCTTCCCCACCCAGCCCCACCCTTCCCACACAGCCCCACCCTCCCCACCCAGCCCCTCCCCACCCAGCCCCTCCCTGCACGACGGACGGACACAATAATCCCCTGTGGGCTGGTGGAACCAGCGGGTTCCTTCCAGTAAAACCAGCTTCAGCAGTGGCCCTGACGAGGATGCGGCTCACGGCCGTGAGAGCAGCACCACCAGTGGGTGCGACCCGGTCTCCCACGTGGGTCACGGGGGAGACTCCACGCAGCTGACCCGAGGGTGGCGTGGGATGGGGAGGTGCGCGGGAGTGGGGGGGGGCTGCTCCCTCCCAAGGAGGCACAGAGACGCAGCCCCTGATTTAAAACACAACCCCGGGGCCACGCCGTGGTGTACAGGCGGGGGGAGGGTGCAGATTTTTTTTGAAGATCCGCGCGGCACTCTGAAAGCTTTTTTAATGGCCTCATAAATCAGCGCAGGACATTGGATGTTTATTCTCGTGACTACATAAGAGGCGACGTGTACTCTCTCATGCGATGCGCGTTCCATCCACGCGCATTCCGATATTCTAAAATATTCAGCAGTGCCGGACCCGAATCGTGGCTCAGAATCGCAACGTGTCCGTTCGCCGCTCATCCACGCACAACCAGACGCTGGCTGACGATGCCGTGAACATCATAAGCCATGGTCGATCCGCTGCTGGATGAATGTTCTCCCCAAAGCCCCCGCCGCCGCCGCCGCCACTTCTTACGATCTTGCCTACACGTGAGCTGACTTTAATCTCTCCATCTTCTCGGCGGACGGCCCCTCCCGGGCGTGTTCCGTTCCTTGGACTGACCACAACACGACGCCACGACACGCACGATTGTGTCGCCAAACTCGTCAGTGAACAGCGGCCGTGTGAAGTGTACATCATCGTCATCATAATACTACTTTTAAAAAACAACAACAACACACATCCGTGCCTCGAGTTTCCTGGCTGGCTGCTTGTTGTTGGACACCTTTCCATCACCCCAACGATGACGCTGTCGTTTGTGGCTGTGGGCCATTGCCACAGAAGCTAGCTGGGTAACTGGCCAAACGATATTTTACTGGTATGAACCTCCTGGTTACACCAGCCCATAGGGGATTATTGTGTCCGACCGTCCGTCCGTCGTCCATTCAAAAATGGGAGGGGTGGGGCTGGGTGGAGAGGAGAGGGTAGGGAGGGGCTGGGTGGGGAGGGTGGGGAGGGGCTGGGTCGGGAGGGTGGGGCTGGGTGGGGGGTGGGAGGGGTGGGGCTGGGTGGGGAGGGGCTGGTCACCCCGTGGTGCCCTTATAAAACTCAACGTTTAACCTACTCACGCCGGCTTGTGCCAGCCCTCACAGTCGGACATATTTGCGGAATACACCACGCCGCCGTTGACCCTGGCCATTGACCGAGCAACCCAACGTTCCTACCAGCTCCCTCCGCAGGAATGTGTTTTATTCCGTGCAACAAATAAACATTGAATTGATTTGAAACGGTGGAAGACGCTCGGAAGACGTTGAATAAATAGACAGCGACACCCAAAAGGCGGGACGAATACCGCATAGAAGATCGACACGATTCATTTAAAATAACTCAAAACTTTTTCAATTATTTCGCCAGGATATTCTTTCAATTTACCAGATAATACAAACAAAAACCTCACAATACGCATTATATTGGATTGTATTATTACGTAACGAAAACAACTGCTTACTTTGTAGTACTCCCGAGTTCGGGAGGATTGTGAGAGGAGCGTGAAAGTGACCGCTGGTCTCTTATTCTACGTTGCAGGGCAACACGAGTCGTTCTCTCTGAGACGCCTTCACGTCAAGATGCTCCTGGCAAGCAGTAGACGGGTCGGGTGGGACGGGCTAAGCTAAATGTGCACACGAGGCACAGGGAAATAGCAGAACTCCACGACTCCAGGAAGTGGCCCCGAAGCTTGCCAATAACGTAAGGGACCGTCGGCTATTACAGCCAACGTCAGTTGACTGTGGACAATTAGAGCCAAGCCGAAACATAACATATAAAAAATAATGTTTCTAAATATATATATTTTATGATAGAATATAGTACTGTCATCAGTATGACATAAGTATACCAAGTTTGCAGTCGATACCACATTGGGAAGTGGGTTAAAATTGAGTTACAATATTTGAGGATACATAAAAGCGTGTAATAAAAAAAATCATCCTTTTGGAGCCCGCAGTAAAAATCGCATCTGTCTCTTCTTGTGTACGACTGAGTGTACACGCAGACCAAATGACTGCAATTTCACATTCAGGTGGTCAAGCCGAGATAACCACATCAGGAGCGGTGGAGTGTATCATCGCCGTCATGTCTCCTTCGTATTTTGCGGATCGGGCATTGCGACGTTATACGTTGCATGGTCTGTTCTGGATGACCACAGTCGCACCACGACTGGAGAGTTTTTTAATATTCCATTTGTGCATCAGATACCCGCATCTGCCATGATTTGTGCGGATGCGGTTTAGAGTGGACCGTGAGCTTCGTGGGATGTTCACAACCAGGGGTCTCCTGCGTAGGTTCTTTCGCAACAACGTGTTTGCTTGTGAGTTATCATGAGAACTCCGTTCAGCTCACCGGGCTTCGTTCGGGTTTGAACTGCGACAGAATTCGTCGCAAGGACGGGGCATTCCCAGGCGCGGCCAGCAGGTGACGACAGAGACTACGGCCCGAGGTAGGGACACCGCCAGGGGCCCTCTGTGATGAAGGATGAAGCGTCACAACCTCCAACGCCCATCGAGTCAAATGACCCCACGCTTAAAAAGGAGTAGCGTGGAGTTGGGATTTATTTAGCGTCCAAATGAGACCGAATCTTACAACTCTGCACGGAAGCGGTGGGTATATTTATGACGCACAGAGCGAGAGAGGGAAAGATGCAAGTCACCGTCCAAGGGCAGAGGAATAAATGAAGGAGCCGAGTGTAAGACGTGTTGTTGTTGCTGTTGTTGCCTGCTATGTGTTGTGCACAGCGTAACAAAGTAAAGTGTGTACGTGAAGGGTTGCACGTAAGATCGCGCGCCATCTGGACAGTGAAGAGGGGCATGGCGTGGGCAGCACGGGCGACTGGGGTGGCAGGGAGCGGACCACGAATACAGGCGTGGCTATATCCTTGGGTCTTTCGGTAACATAACAACAAAAAATTGTTATTTTCTTTGAACCTATCTACGTGACTTTACCGAAAAAGTAACAAAAATAAAATGTTTTGTTATTTTCTTTGAACCTCTCTACGTGATCTTCTTGGTTCTTTCGGTAAAGTCACGTAGAAGGGAAATAATAAAATATTAAAAATAAAACATAATAAAATACAATTCTCACGACGTTTCGGCCACAACGCAAGCAGCCATTCAGACGCTGTCTTTCCGACAGGGCTGTTCTTCACCTGAGGACGGCTGCTTGCGTTGTGGCCGAAACGTCGTGAGAATTGTATTTTATGATGTTTTATTTTTATTATTTTATTGTTTCCCTGCTACGTGACTTTACCGAAAGACCCAAGAAGATGAATTCCTGCTGCAGTCACGAACGCTTTAAGTCAAGGCGTGGCTATTTGCTCGATTCATCTTTGACTCGGCACAAACATCACCTGCAGGGTGAACTTAGCATCGCCACCGGTGCCATGCCATCACCAACTCGATCAATGATTGCGTCATTTGTTGAGTCATCAGTCACGCCGCCGCTTATGAAAGCGCGAAACTGTTCATTATATTCCGACGTTGACGGATTAGTCTCTTTTTTTTTTGCGTTCAACTGGCCGTGATGACGATCACTTCTGGCTTAACCACGACCGCCGCCATCGTCAGCAGCAGCCTTGGGCAATCCACTGCGAGACTGGCACACGACTTCAATTACCAGACATATGGAGGAGGAGAAGGAGGAGGAGGTTTGAAGTCCCGCGCACAATCCAATCGACGAATCCCCACGGCCACTCGGCCTTTCTCCGACGACCGTGACCACATGGTTGATCGCGCAGCCACATTGGCCGCTTGAAAGCGACCGCCGCGTTTGGCTGGTGCTGTGACGCGTCGCTTCGAAGGGGCGATTCGCCACTGGGCAAAGCAAGCGACGGACTCGGAAGCCCCACGGAACGGGAACGCGTCGGAGAATGCAGTGACTATTCTAGATTTGAAGCTTTCGTGACTGCAAGGATTCATATTCTTAGGTTTTTTCGGTAAAGTCACGTAGGTAAAAAAATTAAATTAAAATTAATAAAAGTAAAATAAAATAAAAATAAAAATCACGACGTTTCGATTGCAACGCAAGCAATCATCATCAGGTATAAATAAAATAGCAACAAAAAATTCTAACCAGACAAAACTATAGACAGACAGATGATTGCTTGTGTTGCAATCGAAACGTCGTGATTTTTATTTTTATTTTATTTTACTTTTATTAATTTAAATTTTTTACCTACGTGACTTTACCGAAAAAACCTAAGAATAGAAAAATGCAGTGACTCCCTATGACCAGATGGGGGTGGGGGGGGTGACATCGTCTCGCGTGCAGGTGTTGTGGGTGGATTACTGTTATTACGTCACAGGTTGGCGAGTGGTGACGACGGTTTAGATGGGGGGGGGGGGGGTGCTTCGCATCAAGCAAGTGGACTAGCCATGGCTGCTGCACTTGGTCATCACTATCTATAATTGCGGCAGACGGATGCGCGCCGTTTTTCGAGCGGAACTGCGAACGTCATTAAGAACCGTTTCACGCTTTAATTTTTTTCCCCATCGGTGCCTCCGCTCATCGGCCGCATCCGATGTGTTAATAATGGAGATACATCAGCTGTTACGTCTCGAAGCCCGTGGATGCCACGAAATATATTTAGCTCGCGCAACGGTAACATTTCCCCCCCTCCCCCACTGACGTCAATCTATCTCGACTTTTTATTTCCCCATATTTAATTCGTGGCTCATCAGCAACGTTACTGGCTCGCACGCGACGACGCGTTTACTGAATTAAGTCTAAAATGTGATTTCTGAACGGCAATAAAAAAAAGGCACGATTGTGACCATTAAAATGTATTATTTGGTTCTTTCGGTTAAGTCACGTCTAAAGATAAAATAATAAATTAAATAATAGAATACGACGTTTCGATTGCAACACAAGCAATCATCATCAGGTGTAATGAAATAGCGACATAAAATCTAACCAGAAAACTATAAACAGACATATTATACCTGATGATGATTGCTTGATGATGATTGCTTGTGTTGCAATCGAAACGTCGTATTCTATTATTTAATTTAATTTATTATTTTATCTTTAGACGTGACTTAACCGAAAGAACCAAATAATAATTCCTGCAGTCACGAAAGTTCTAAAATTAAGATTGAACCACTTCTACGGGGAAGTTATAAACTTATCTTCTTTTTTCTCTCTCTCTGACTACTTGTTTTCTCTGCCTGTGTCCTCTCTTTGGAATGTTCGCACTTAAATTCTAACTTAGCAATCTTTGAAATACGTAATCAACCAGGCTATGCGTTAATTGTGTGTTGACCGACCCTCTGTGTTGTATTACATTACATTTCGATATTTTACTAGGTTATTTAATTTTGGTGTGTCCTTCTCCTGATTTCCAGGCTTGCTTGCCGTGTCATCGCACTTGCAGCACCACGTCTGTTGTCCACTCATTGATATGCTAATTTTTTCTCTAACCCCCCTCCCTCTCTCTGCGTCCGCCCTCCTCTGTCTATTTAAGGCCACCCCACAGAGACGATCACCTCTCTCTGTTACCTGTGTTGCTCTCTCTATTTATCTTGGTGATATCTGTCTGCTAATATGTCTGTTTATAGTTTTC
The DNA here is from genome assembly GCF_964198595.1 of Lampetra fluviatilis. Lineage (NCBI taxonomy): Eukaryota > Metazoa > Chordata > Hyperoartia > Petromyzontiformes > Petromyzontidae > Lampetra > Lampetra fluviatilis. The sequence continues at coordinate 2,792,353 of NC_136281.1, forward strand.
TGGTTAGATTTTACGTCGCTATTTCATTATACCTGATGATGATTGCTTGTGTTGCAATCGAAACGTCGTATTCTATTATTTAATTTAATATATTATTTTATCTTTAGACGTGACTTAACCGAAAGAACCAAATAATAATTCCTGCAGTCACGAAAGTTCTAAAATTAAGATTGAACCATTAAAATGTGTTCTCCCGTCGTGCCTTGCATCTCGCGTCAACCGTGTGCCGCGTGGAAGGATGAACGCACACAGCCCTTGATTTAGACCGCCAACTCAAAAGTTGTCAACATCACGGCGGTGTTGTTTTCGACGTGAAGCTGGCGGCAATGGGAAACCCAACCGCGGCTGTATCCCGGTTGGGACTCATCAGTACGGCAGAGCCATTATATACGCTCTGCTGCCGTTTGTGCAGCAAGGGCGGCGTTATGTGGTCAAACCCTTCCCTGGTCACTGCGGCAAGACAGTTTGAGACTGGTTCAAGGCGACAACGAGCCACTTCTAACACACTTTACGCCAATCATTAGAAGCTAATCCGACCGAATAGGTGCTTGCACGCTGGAAACAAGTCGCAGTGCGCACCTAACGCACCGTTTCTAGACAGCCCGACATGCTGCCTAAAATAATAGGCATCAATTTGAGTTGTGCCGCACGTCTCATCAATGACAAAGTGTTCGAATCGATTTATTGCCGCCTTCAGGCCGCGAACACATTGTCCCCGCAGCTTCACTCTCTCTCCGCCTGTTGGGTGTGACGATGAGGTAGTTGTGATTTGGTGCTGGTTGACTTTAGAAGAGACCGGTTGGATCTGGTGGTGGCCGGGTAGGGGGTGGTTACTTACGATGGACTGGTGTGACCTGGTATGGCCAGAGTTTCGAGAATGATCTGGCCGGAGCCGGTTGGTTCTGGTGTGGCCTGCCGGGTCTAGAAAGTTGGGTGGAAACGCGTTACCCCCCACCCCACCTCCCATGGGAGGGAGGGTGCACTCAGCAGCTTGCCTCGTCACGTGCCTTCTGTTTTGACTTCCCAACACGGGGCCCTGCCACCCGACCCGGCTGACGTAATCCTCGGGTCGAGCCAGCAGCCGGATCAATCCAGTCCCGGGGGTAATCCACGGCGAAAGAGACCCCCCCCCCCCCCACTGGAATTGAATGAGATTGCACCCCCCGCCTATCCCACAGCGGAGCCACAATCTGTGACCTCTGCACAGAAGCAGTGAAATCTATGACTGTGCTATTTTGTCAAATTCGTTGTGTATGTATGTGTTTGATTTGGCAAGACTGTGTTTGCACTCAGCGCTTAAGCCAATGGCGGACGTGTATCACGCGTGGTGTGTATTTGTTTATCATTCTGCCCGTGCTCGTTGCGCAGAGTGGATGCTAACCGTGCCTGCGCGCGTGCCTTGCTGATGGCCTACGCCTGTACACCTTAGGGGCCGTCCATAAATGACGTCACGCGATTTAAAAACATTTTTGACCACCCCACCCCCTCGTCACACGGCGTCACAAAAAGTCAGACCCCCCCCCCTTCAAATATGACGTCACAAAGCTCTGACCCCCCCCCCCCCCCCAAAAAAAAAACAATTTCATTTTGAAAATAAAACATGCTTCAAATCGCTTTAAACTATTGTCATTGTATTGCGTATTTAATGTGGCGCTGTCTATATTTATTTAAAGTTGCGCATTTTAATGTAACGTCACATTTCTTTCTCACCCCCCCCCCCTTAGGTGCGTGACGTAATTTATGGACGGCCCCTTACATAACGGCATCTCTAAAAGTTGAACCACTTCATGGGCCGTACGAAATCATCTTGACGACACAGGTCTCCGGCAGCAGCAGCGGCAGAACCAACAGCTGCCAGTCTGTCAACGTCACCCGGCAGAACAACAGCATCCGTGAAAAACCCGCGGATGGACTCATCCGTGCTTTGCGTGATCCCCATTAAATCGCCACCGCTGCCTATTGCACATAATGATTCATAATTACCAGGCAATAGAGAGGACCACACTGGCTTTAATTGCCCTCGCGTCGGTAATGGATGACGTGTGCCTTGTAAGCAGGGCAGTTAACTCGCCCGTGAAAACATCGGACGATGTCGCATCCGCAGCACTTGGCGTCCCACTGAGCTTAACCTTAGATGTGGCGCTGGCTGAGTGGCCACATCTGAGTGGCCACTTCTGAGTGGCCACATGGGACGGCTGCAACCAGTGGTAGTCGTCCCAGGTTGCCGCTGTCGGTCAACGTGGCAAGTTGCTTGACCATGCATCAACCACCCTGGTCAGTTGCGGATTCACGAATGGGCTCGCATGCTACCCGGTTCGGATTTCACTCGCCACTCAAGTTAGCCGTGGTCGATAATGATCTGTTAGCGATATATGTGTGTGTATTATATACGTGCGCCTGGCACCAGTGATATCCGCATGATGATGATGATTATACCCGCACGATTGTCAGACGCTCCTGCCCACCGACCTCACTCAAGGAGAGGCCACAGTGGTGCAGCCATCGAGTGCAGGCGGCACAATTTGGCACTGCGGGCCGCGGACCAGAGGGCCTCTGAGTCCCCGATGGCTGCGAGGAGGTGTGGGGGCCCCCGTTTCACAATCATGTCCATGCCAACCACTCTTATGCACCACCGACGCCGGTATTTAACTATTTATTATTGAACCATTATGTTTTTTTATTTGACCAGGTAACACCCACTGAGATACCTACATTTTTTTTTCACAAAGCGACCTGGCCACAAATGATAGCTCAACGAAGTTGCTTATCGTGTGGAAATTTAAAGCAGCCCAACACTCTAAAGGCACGTTTCTAAATGGCGGAGGGAAAACCCCGGAGGACCCGCAGAAAATCCACGCGACCACGGAGAGAAAGGAGACACCGCCAACTCCAAATATACAACACGCGTCAGGGTCGGGATCGAATCCACGACCCCGTGTATACCAGGCGAGGCGGGTAACATCTCGCCACCGCGGTGCCCCCTCGCTGTGCCCGCTGCCAGGACCAGAGATGCCCTAACGTCGCACAGCGGCACCGCTGCGGTGTCCATCTATGGCTCCAGTCGGAGCAAGCGGCACGTGCAGATGCCACAACTGTCGCCGGCTGCCCGCGCCACGCGCACTGTGCCTGGCTGCCATCCAACATCTATGAACACATTACACAACGCGAAGTAAAACACAAAGACAACGGTCCTCCGTGTAGCCGAAACACACGCACACACACCATGCTGTTGGGACGCTTGAACCTTATGGCGGTACCCCAGGGTACCATAGTACCACGGCTCTCGCACAATGTCCGTGATGCAGTCATTTTAAGTCTGTTGATGGTCGGCGATGCGGCAATCGACTCATCTCGACGAGCTGTACACGATGCACCACCACGGTGCGTACCGCGAGCCTTCAGGGTTTCAGCGCAATCGTCCTCGCAGCGTTTCGACATCGCGGAGTGTGGCACTGATTTCGGATGTATTTGTACCCCAGTCGCGGAGTGAAGTACACCCCTGGAAAAAAATAGTGTCCCAAAAATAAAATATTTAATTGCCTCGGCCATTTAGTATTACTTGGTACCCCGGGGTACCGCCCTAAGGAGCGAGCACACATGAAAGCCGGCACGACGCACGAGGGCGTAGTGGCTGTGGCTAACACCACGTCCGGCGGCCGCCTTTGTCTCTCTCCGATGATGATGGGCCAACTGAAAGCGCGTACACATTTGAGTCGACCTGGCGGAGGCCCAGAATTTGGTTCAGTTTATCGCTACTGATGTTGGCCGTGGTCGGGAATCGAACACGGGCTGCCGTGTTTGTAGTGCAAGTGTGTCCAACCACGGCGCTACCACAAGCAACAACGCTAAAATACACAGATTGGAACGAGGCAATCTATGCTCAACGAAGCACGGACGAGCATCTTCAAACCATAGGCGCCTTGGCCTCTAAATCATTTTAAACTTTAAACATAAAAATATCACGTTATTTTGTGATGCTTCTACATTGGCAGTGGTGCCCGAGCACAAATAACAAAAGCAACACACACTAATTTCGTCAACACTGCCCTAAAATAAAAAAATTAACGCTTTGGACACTGTGATATGAAATAAGCTAATTGCCCGAAACGTCACCTCGTGTGTGTGTGTGTATATATATGTTTGTATTTGAACCGACAGTTAGTGACGAATGTGTTGATTCTGACAGGCGCACGCGCGCGTGAACACAGAGAGGGCAGCTGCTCGCAGCAGACAAGAGTCGTGGACAGCTGCACAAGAACAGCACAGCGAGAGCATTCTTCCATCTCCCTGGCACCGGGATGTTTACGCCTCGCCGGTGGTGATGCAAACACTGAACGTCCACCACGCAGCACGGTGCAAGGGTATTCGAGAAAGTACCGGCAGTTCCCCATCTTGAAAGTGATCACAGGCCTCACAGCGCGTGCCAATGACGCAAACCGTAAACGCGAGAGCCACGGTCATCAATTGCCCTTCGAGAGGATGTGCTTGTGTTGTTCCCCCATCGGTGAGCTTTTGCGTCGCAGCATTTGCGAGGGATGTCGTCGGCTCGGAGAAGCCTTCATCTCTCAGTGCACCGACCATGGCTGATGATGATGGTGGTGGTGGTGATAAAACTATAAACATTTATTTTTATTTTACCAGGTAAAGCAAACTGAGCTCTCTAGCCTTTTCTTTCAGAAGACCTGGCCACAAATGATAACTCAAAGAAGAGGCTCGTCACGTGTAAACGTACAGCAACCAAATACTCCAAAACCCCTGTTGATTCTAAATGTGGAGGGGAAAATCGGAGGATACGGAGAAAAATCCACGCGACCACGGGCAGAACGTGTAAACTCCATCTATACAACCGTCGGGGTCGGGATCGAACGCACGACCTCCTGCATACCAGGCGAGGGAGTTAACATCTCGCTGCCGGAGCTCCCCCATTGCGCGGCGGTAATGATGTCCTCGCACGAACGTCTCTTGTAGGCTCAGGGCCCCGGTGCCCACACCACAGGCACGACGCGGCTGCTACCCTCTGCTGCTTCTGCTGTCTGCTGCTGTGGCCGGCATCGCAGCAGTAGCAGCAGTGACACAGCAGCCGCGCCACGGGGGGGGGGGGGGGGGGGTCCGGGGACGGACCCCTTCAGAGGCGTCCACCGCTGGTTTTGTTGAACGCCGCCGACTTGATGCGTCGTGCGGGACGAGACGCGTGGAAGACGCGGTGCGTGACCACCACACGTGGTGAGAACATCTTTAAAATATATGCCAGTGACAAAAGCAAAGGCATACATCGTCATCATCAGCAAACCATTGTTTACCCGCTGTTGGATGAAGATCTCACCAATACGTTGCCATCCCACATGTTCTCGCGATGACAAAACCGACTTGAAGAATAACAGTCCCATGATAGACCCATTCGCCTCTTAGTATTGCAAGTACACGTGCAAACTGTACATTGTTTCACAGAATGGGGGAATGGGGGGTGGCACAGTGTACAATACAATCATTTACTTCCCATATTTTTTTTGTTGCTCTTGACTTTAAATGAGGGCATCTGCAGTGCATTTGCACATTACAGCATCGCGAAACGTGCTCCGTCTTGATGGCAGAGCAGCCACCGGCATGCGCAATGAGCGCCCCCCCCCCCAGGCACGCCACGCCTGCGAGACGGCGCGCAGCGAGTGACTCAGAGCCAAGTCAAGACGACGCTCCTTGAAGATATTGCCCCTCTCAGCCGGGAAGAGCCACTCGACCGGCCCTGCCGCGACCAGACGGTCCGACCGCAGCAGCCTCCCCTCCGCTTCAACGCCCCGTCGCCCGCGCGCGTCAAAACGTTTTTCAATCGAGCTGACATTTCGGTGACAGCCAATGCCACCTCCCCACCCACACACACACGCGCGCACGCGCCGTCGCTGCGTGCTTTTCACCTTGACGTGTCAATATCTACGGCACTTTTGAGGCGTTAACATGCAGGGACAAAGGTCTCCTCCTAAATCCTTGTCAGACCTTTTTTGGGGGGGGCCAATGCCGTTAGCGAGTAGCAGCACCTATGGGGGCCCATAAGACGTGCGATGTTGACACGCCGCACTAGACACTCAATTGAGATTGACGCAACCTAAGGGAGGCCCCGGACCGGTTCAGATCATCGTCACCGGTGTGTTGGGCGTAAGCGGGAATCGAAACTCGGGTCGCCGGGTCCGTAGCGCAGCGCGCTAGCCGCTACAACACTCACCACTTAGCGTGCGTGCAAACCGGGAGGATGCACAAACACTCTAGAACAAAACCGAGCTCAAACGTGTTCTTTTCGCGAAGAAGCGGTCAATGAAAGGCAATCAGTTTTGTGGAATTCACTGTCCTGTGTATCTCTGTTACGCTGCGCTCACAACATCGATCCTGCCAGATGCGACGGGCAGGCAGGCTATAGCCCGGGTGCTGCGAGGGATGTGACAACTCTATTCTGCCAGAACGCATGAGCGTTTTGAGACACACAGGTCTGATGGACGCTCTGTCTGTACATTCGGTTACGTTGAGGGCACCGCGTTGGCGAGATGTTAACTCCCTCATCTGATATTCAGGAGGTTGTGGGTTCGATCCCGACCCTGCACGCCTATATATTTGGAGTTTGCATGTTTTCTCTCTCCGTGGTCGCGTGGTTTTTTTTTCTCCAGGTCCGCCGGTTTTCCCTTCCACATTTAGAATCAACCCGTTTAGAGCATTTGGCTGCTATAAATTTCCACATGATAAACCACTTAATTGAGTTGTCATTTTTGGTCAGGTCGCTTCTGAAAAAGAGCTATATAGCTCAGTGGGCCTTACATGGTCAAATAAATAATAGTTGAATAGTTTATTGCATATTTACTGTCCTTTGTCAATTCAATGCCGGATGACGGTACAGTACCCGCCCCCGCCGTGCCAGGCATGGGGGTTGTTTGACCAAACTTCACCACGCTGGACAGTTTGGCTTGGTGGAGGGGGATGCATCCAGGATTGGATCAGATAGGTCTCGACACCGGGGCCTCGAGCGAGCCACCAATTACTACGCCCTGGTGCGTCGTCCCGGCTTTAATAGGTGCTCACCAACAACACGTGTCCCAACAGCATGGTGTGTTGTTGTGGAGGCTACACGGCGGACCTTGGTCTTTATTATACGCTTTCATTTAACTCACTCTGTCTGTTGTTGTTGTTGTCGTTGTTGTCTTTGTATCCTCAAATCTTGTAACTCAACTTTAACCCACTTACCAATGTGGTATCGACTGCAAACTTGGTGTACTTATGTCATATTGATGACAATACTATATTCTATTATAAATATATATATATATTTTTTAAACATTTTTTTCACATGTTATGTTTCGGCTTGGGTGTATTTGTCCACGGTCAACTGACGTTGGCTGTAATTGCCCACGGTCCCTTACGTTATGGCAAGCTTCGGGGCCACCTCCTGGAGTCGTGGAGTTCTTCCATTACTAGTACATTTCATAAAAGCGTGTTGTTAAAAAAGTTATTTTTAAATATTACTTATTTATGTTTTAACCGCTGCGCCACCGCTCCGCCCCGTCGTTGTTCGTGGCTAAACGCGGGTGAGGTCCACACGGGGGCCAGGGGTCATACCGAGCACAGCGACACCACGTGAACGGAGCTTTGCCGTCGTGCCGAATTTGACAAACTCACGATGCCCTGTGGTGGCTCCTGACGCAACACAGACCCTGCGGTTCTGTAAGTGACAAAAATGACACCGCTTGTTTTGTAACCGAGACACAATCGCAGCAGCATCATCAACCTACTTGTCCTCCATCATTGCCACTGCTAGAAACACCGGCGCTGATGGGGGCCAGGGGTCATAAGCCGGCCAAAGCCTTGGAGAGGAGTAGATTTAGAAGTCAGCCAGAATTGGCTTATCTGTAAACATGGTCTCCCAGAAGCGATACAACCCCTCTCATTATCCAAAGTCGTTGCATGGATAAGAATGACCCAGAAGTGGTGTAAAACATGCCTACTTATCCAGTTTCACCCACACGTAACCACGTGAATAATAACAGCAAAGTGCGCGGGGGGGGGGGGAAATATAGATAATAGGATACGCTACTACACTCTCCCACTAACGTCTCAAATAAGAGGCGATCCCCCGTAACTTCCTGGATACTCAAGGGGCAGGTCATGGCACATCAACAGCGGTGCCGGCTGTGTCTGACACGGTCCCACAAAAAACAAGAACCTCGATCCCTCTTGCATCGCGGCGCGCGTTGTCGGCCGAGCGAGAAGAGCGTGGCTCGAGCTCTTTGCGCGCGCCGAGTCACGATGGGCCCCCCAGACGCAGCCAGAGTGCTCGATTCCTCTAGAGCACCCGCCCCCTGATTTCGGTGCTAACACGTCGTTGTTTTGTTGGAAATTAAGAGAAACTACGGATAAAACACTCCACGAAGTGAGTGAGAGAGCAAAACGGGGAGCTGTTGTCCCTCGGGAGTCATGACACACGCAGCGTCCGCGTGGACCTAACCCGCGTTTAGCCACATAAGCGTCCTGTTGTCACAACACTGCACGTGTAAACCGCGGAAGCGTACAATGGTCATTTGCACACAACGGAACACTTCACTCACAGACCACACGCCCGGGTTATTGATAACCAACTTAGTCCCTGCAGAGAATTTGCTGGCAAAGAATTGTACGATTGATCCGCTCCCTTAGTGTAAGAGCCGTAATGCAATATAACAATTAGGGTCAGGGCTGTGTTTACAATTCAACCGTTCGCAGGGAGCGAGTTTTGCTGATTTTTTTTTTGCACGCGATCACTTGACAGGCACGACTGTGATTTTCAAAGGGGCACACGCTCTTCGGCTCCTCTCGAGTTGTCCTCCCCCGGTTGATAGCGAAAGCCGACAAACAAAACGTGGGACTTTTAGTTGAACACGTAGTAGGTTTTCGCGAACAACATCGTCCATAATGTAGTGTTTTTTTGGGTTAGATCGCGTAAATATAAATGCGTCGTAAAACAAATTTAGCTGTCGCCTGATGAAGCTAGTTGTAATTACTGGCGAAACGTCGTACTCGGATTGTAAATGTTGTGGCTTTGCTCTCCAACACACCGGTTAGTGCTGTACGAGTAACGAATTGGCCACGTTCTGTTTACGTGACAAACCTTACTCATTGGCCGTGTCGGGTGGTGGCAGGTTTAACGACACATTTATATATTTACGCGATCTAACAAAAAAAAACCTCGATTATGGCGGGACTTTTCATTGGCACCACGTGGCGCAAGGGAGCGTGCAGAACAGAGCGCAGGTGGTGACGGAGCTGCCGCACAGTGGGTGGCAGCGCCGATACTCGCGATGGTGGGGATCGTGCATTTGTGATCAAAGCCCGAATGGAAATCTAAAATTTTAAAGGAACATCATCGTTCACCTTCAGTTGATCGCTTTGTTGTGAATTGTATCCCCCTTTTCCGCTGTTTTCTCGTCGTTGTTCCAATTATATGGACTTCATGGGTTGCATTTATAGGGACGCTCCAAATTCGTGAGAATTTCAAAGCGCCCAACGTCATGTCGCATCTCAACCATTCCATTGACTAGTGGCATTCTAGCCAAGAGCCCCCCCCCCTCCCCCAGTGGCAATGACCCCAAGGCAGAGAAACGAGTACAGAGCACAGCCTGCTAATGAGTAGTCTGCCAGTAGGGTGCCAATGATGTCAGAAATCACGCATGGACATTCTAAACACTGACATCATAAACATTTTCACACCACACAAGCAAATACGGGTGAAAGCAGGTACTGTGTTATTGAGAATCCCAGAGGGAAACAATGCATTTGTCCACAAAGATGATCATCATGGTCAACGTAGGCACTCCACTAACAGAGAGGTTGAATCGAACACACGCCACCAATCACCCAGCCCCGCCACGCAGGACACTTACGTAAGATGCTCCAAGTACACGGCCCTCCTGGTGGGTTCGGCGCCCCCACCCCACCCCTTCCGTGCGAGGCCGTCATTAGAGAAATATGATTCCCGATCGAGCCACATGGGCAGCCCATGGTGGGCCCCGTGCTTCTCTCCAGGCAGGACCGGCGCTCGGTGCATGTTGTGAGTGAGCTTCGCGGTGGTTCAAAATGTTTATACCGGAGGAATCCGATGAGCTACAAAGCTTTTTTTCTCACAAATCTCCGGTAGTTTGACTCGCGCATCCACGCTGCCTCAGACACGCGGACAGACATAGCCTCTCTCTAACAGTTTCGCCGGTGACATTTATAAAATAACAATATTCTAAAAATACACCCCGCTTGGATTACAACCATGCAGGTTTGTGATGCTTGGGAAATAGCGTAAGTGAATGATAATGACGAGAATGAAGGTGCTTCAGTTGTTTGCATTACCTGTTTATTTTATAGACATTGGCGTTGTGATTAATCACTGTGCGAGCAGTTGCATGACATCCCCTTCGTTTAGGGTCACATTCCATTGCAGATGATGCTTGCAGCGTTTTTCTTACAAAAAATAATGCATTACGCAACACAGAACGTTGCAAATGGAAATTAAACTCATGGTGCAAGCGCGCAATCCAGATAATTATGCCGACAAGGCTATACTCGGTGGACTACTAATACGTACGAGCAAAGAGTGCAGAAACCTCCCACGACAGTTCAGATTATCTTTTGCTCTGAAGCTAAAAGATGATGGCACCTGTGCCACCGTTTGTCTGTCCATTGTATCCTGAAAACAACACCAACTAGTGCCTAGCAGGCTTGACTGAGTCATGCAACTTACCGCAGGTAAATTTTGATTTAAAGCTTTCGTGATTGCAGGGATTCCTATTCTTGGTTCTTTCGGTAAAGTCACGTAGAAGGGAAACAATAAAATAAGAAAAATATAAAACAATATAATTCTCACGACGTTTCGACTGCAACACAAGCAATCGTCATCAGGTGTGAAAAACACAGCAAGAAAATAAAAAAGTGGCGTTTTTATTGTTTTATATTTTTATTATTTTATTGTTTCCCTTCTACGTGACTTTACCGAAAGAAGCAAGAATTTTACTGCAGGTAATTATACCACCAGCACAGCAATAAAGCCCCCCCCCCACCCGTAGCCAAACTCCAAGCATTGGGAACATAGCCACTGCAAATGCGTCACTGTTCAAGAGCCAAGAGTCCTTCACTTTTACTGAATTCAATATTTAAGTGACTTGTTTGTGGCCTGTTTACGTATTACCTGCTCATGTGAACAGCGGACAGCTGAACAGCTGTAGTACCCCAGGGTAGAACGCTCTCTCTCTCTCTCACACGAACATCCTCTGCTTAGCAGTATCGGCTGGTAGGAGGAGGGATGTTAGTGTGCACCTATTAGGGCCGAAACTGCACAACGGATAGTGTGGCCAGCATCATGGTCGGCCACATTTGTCTGCCCATTACCCAAGTTTTCACAAAGCACCCGCAATACTCATTTGAGGCCGAGTTGACCTAGGGTGGCCAAGGACAAATTCTGATGTTAGCCACGGCTGGAGTCATACTGAAAGCAGAGGGCTTGGAGTGCAGTACGGTAACCACTGCATCACCTATCCACACCCACACGGGGTCACACGGATTGGTGTAGGCCACACGCAGATCAGTAAAATCAAAAGTCATAATTGCGGTAATCAGCCCAATCCATTTTAATTGACAGCAGTTTTTTGTTTGTTCTTATTTTTCCCAACCGAAATGCGGCGATTGAGAAACGAGCTCATATCTCAAGCAACGTCGTCACTTGTTTTGTTTCACTCGAGAACGCCACAGGGTCTCAAAAGGACAGCGCCTCCCGAGACCTCCTGCTAAGGGAATGCCGAGTAAAGCTGCATCACAGTCTCATCGCACTCGACAAGCGGGGTTGACTCTTGACAACAAATAAAAACCATACCCTGGAAATCATTTACAGACTGTGACACGGCGACGCGGTGGTGGGTACACGTGGGAACATGTCACCGAGTTTGGCACATCGTGTTTCTCCAACGGTTTCCTCGGCACACGAATCCTAAATAAAGACCTCGGTCAACTCAGTCCACCCCTTCCATCTGTCACAAGCCACTCGGAATGTTATACTGGTAGGAACCCACTGGTTCTACCAGCCCACAGGGGATTATTGTGTCCGTCCGTCTGTCGTGCAGGGAGGGGCTGGGTGGGGAGGGAGGGGCTGGGTGGGGAGAGGAGGGTGGGGAGGGGCTGGGTGGGGCTGGGTGGGGAGGGGGGGTGGGGAGGGGCTGTGTGGGGAGGGAGGGGCTGGATGGGGAGGGTGGGGCTGGGTGGGGGGTGTGGGGCTGGGTGGGGAGGGGCTGGTCAACCCGTGGTGCCCTTATAAAACTCAACGTTTAACCTACTCACGCCGGCTTGTGCCCGCCCTCACAGTCGGGCATATTTGCGGAATACACCACGCCGCCGTTGACCCTGGCCATTGGCCGAGCAACCCAACGTTCCTACCAGCTCCCTCCGCAGGAATGTGTTTGTGCTGGCTAGCAGTCCTGTGGGTTGTAAAATTTGCCCCATATCGATGGAAATTGTGACTTGTTTCTTCGTACTTGTGAATATTTGTCGGCGAGTTGTGGAACAACATAATCTACATGGTTGGCAGCCCCATAAGGCTCAGGGAGAAAGTATCCGAGGTTCATTCGAGGCAACGCTCAGTGTCGCTCACACTGCGCACAGCTGGGATAGTAGAGCCACGGCTTTAGCAAGAACGCTGTAGATCCATCATTGGATCCATCACAGGCAGAGAGCAGCATGCACGCAGGGAAAAAAAGGCAAGAACGACATTCACACTTTCACACCCAGCCGGGACAGCTGCAGAGCTGGCAGTGGTGCAGAGGCCTGGATTGCAGAGGCGAATGACAGTGTCGGAGCGACGGCTCGTCAACCAGGGCTGGGAGATGTAAGGAGGGAGTGTGAACTGCAGGGGTTAATGTAAATGATATGATGGTTCGCGCTCTTTACACACAAAGTGCTTGCCACAAATAAACCGCGATACCTTGCCGATCTCGCCAAGGAACACCATCACACGGACTCCAGTCATCCTCGCAGTGACTCTTGGCTAACTTGGATAGCCATCGAACAGAGGCGGTTACCGAATCGCGCGCGTCCAGATGCGCTTCTGCGGTCATCAGGAATGCTCCTCCTTCCGATATTAGGAAGCCACTGGAGCTATGCACGTTTAAATCTAGATTGAGAACTAATTTCTTTAGAACTGCTTTTTGTCTTCAGATTGTTTTCCTACGATTACCACGGTTGGCGACGTACGGTGCAAAAGAAGTTCAACATACATTGCGAAAAAGCAATGACTGTCAATGCAAAGTATTCTTTATAACCTCTCATCCCTCTGCCCCTTACAAATGCCCTTTTGTTTAATGAATGTGGAATTCTTAACGTCCTCCTGTTCCACGTAAAGTCCCATGCAAGTTATGGGTATTCCCCTGACTTTCCATGACATTTTCAATCGTTTCACCGTGGACCTCCATGAGCTCCGTGCAAAGAAACGCGGAGAGATGCACGCTTGGAATTAAATTGAGAGATTTCAGCAGAGTGCGTCCATTGGAAAACATGTGCAGGTCGAGGGCATCATTAAAATTGTTTGGAAAAGCGATTGGACCTGGACAGGAGACACGTCATGGCTATGTGGGGGGGTGATGGCTGGTGGTCGAGACTAGAAGCCAAATGAAGAAAACGCAGCCGAGGGAAATGTCTACCGGAGCTATGAAATCATCTGGCGCGTGTGTGCTAGATGGATTCATGCATCGCAGGACCATAAGAGAGGGTGACGGCTCAGTGATGCCTGCCAGCAATGGATTGGTCATGGCTCAAGACGACGATGACTGTATATCTACAACAATGTGGCATCAGGGTAACAGAAGTGCTTTTTGCTCGAGCGTACAGACCGATCATTCTGATAACGTTTTGCATGATAAGCACATTGCAGCAAGGGAACACTTGTCAATGCGGCAGGGGTCCTTGAGAACATGTTAATAATGAAACTCCGCATGCATTATTAACGTGCATGCGTGCAAAGGGTCCGATAGGTCTCCACGTAGGGAAGTGCTGACATCACTGTGGGCAAGCACCGAACTGCAGTTTGATTCGCTGTCAGGTGGAAACCCGTCTCTGGTCGCAGCTGGGCGAACCGACATGAGCAAACGTCACTGTTCTAGCCTGGCTCGTGGACATGAGCGAACATGAGTGTTCTAGTCCGGCTAGCGGCCATGATAGAACGTACTGATTGTTTTTTCCGGTAAAGTCACGTAGGTAAAAATAAATAAACAAACAAACACATGAAAACAACTAAATTAAATCACGACGTTTCGGGCGCCGCACAAGCGTCCGTCTTCAGGTGGGGACAACGCAACGAAAGCACACAGCTTAAGTGTATCGTATGGAACCTTGCAAGTCACGAAAACTTCAAATCTAGAAAGTTAGAACATAACGGTTTTCGATGGGCAAGTGGACATGATAGAACATAACTGTTCTATTCCGGCTAGTCCGGCTAGTAGACATGAGAGCACAAAGTTTTATTTTTTCTGGGCTAGCTGGCACAGCCCACTTGATCTGTCACAGTAGCAAGGATAGCAGACCCAAGCAACGGAAATGGCTACAGTTGGGGCAGCCAACACGAGCAAACGGAATTGTTCTCGCTGGACCAACATACATTAGGGAACAAAGCTGTTCTAGCTGGGCCGGTAGGCACCAGCAAACAGAATCGATGCAGTTAAATTGGTTTTGGATTTCACTGAGCTGCACACCGCCATCTCCACCACCCCCAAAACATTTTCTTAGATTCTGTTAATGTACATTTTTACAAGGTTTCAAGTTTATGAAAACATCTATTTAAATTGCACAGCGGTAATAATACATTCGTCCACCGCAGATCGCTATAAACGAATTGCAAACATCTTTATCCCGGGCAGTTGGCTGACGTTGGCAAATTGCGTTCCCTGCCACTGAGTGAACGGCATTAAATTGTTGAGTCTTTTGGCTCTTTTTCATCTTCAATAATTTGTGGCTTATAGAAAGGGCTTTTTTGGTGTTGAAATTTGATTTGGTAATCCCATAGCATGATTAACTGGCTCCAGCAGCGAACAGATGCCTCCCGTACGGCATCTACTGCTGCTGCAAAAAACACGGTGCATGATCGAAAATGGCATCTACAGTAATAAGCCTCTCAGGATACGACGCCATGTAAAACATGTTTTTGTAAAGCACACAGATTCGTTAACATTTTCTCGCGGCTTAACTGAAGCACATCCCACGCGTAGGCAGGGAGGCGAGTTGGGGGGTGCAGCGTTTACATTCGCTGTACTCAACTTTCCAAGTATCTCCGCTGTTGGGAGATCAAGAAGCGGTGATAGAGAAACCGTGCAAGGCTGCCCATGGTTGGTTCATACAGATATCGGGCACGAAGTCGTTTCAAGAATGTAAAAATACAGGGAGAGTCAGCCAGTGCCGATGCAGATTCTGCATAAACGTTTTCAGAAAATCATTGAAGGCGGGTGTGATCCTAGACCGGTGTTTTAACGTTGATGAAGCCAGGCTGAGATGGCAATTGATGACCCTATAGCTGCATCTCCATCCTCATCCTCCAACTAATCCTCTCCCAACAACCTTCTCAAATCAAGCACAACTTACTCACTCCTCAAGTTAATATCATACAAATTATAGGTTAAGGTAATATTCTTTTTTAAACGCTGTTTAAGATTCCGTGCTTTTTTACACTAAAAATTGTTTTCTGTTTTGGGTCATTGCTTAAAAATGTCACAAATACGTTTAGTATTTTGAAAATGGAACCGTTTTAAAGTGTACAGGACCAGGCTGGGGCTGGCCCCGCCTCTCGCCCCGCCCACCTTCTCGATCTCTCTCGCCCCCTTGCCCGAAGGCTCTCGAGAGTTATTCCCGGACCATGTGACCACCCATTAGCCCCCTCCACTGGTATCCCCCCTCCAGTATCATCCGGTCACATGTCCCCAGGTCAGCCAGAGCATCATGCCCCCAACGTAACCCCAACTGGCTGACACTCTCTCGCTCTCTCAACGATGGCCACGCACGCTGTGCGTGGCCATCGCACAGCGTGCGTGGCCATCGTGCTGAACTAGCGCTCACCAAAGCCCTCACTAGGGCTGGTACTACACCCCGTGTCCAGGGTGTACACACACCAGTAGACATCGCGCCGTGGCCTCACAAGCCCGGCACCACACAGTGACATTCCCAGTAACTACACATGTAAAGTACGTATTTTGGTTGGAAGGTATGAAACACAACATTGCCCTACGTTACGGTCCCTATCCCTACCTTATTCCATTGTTTCCTATTGGAGAAAGTGCCCCGCTTTGGGTCTCATAGACAATACTTACTCTCTTATGGTCCCCACACCCGTCCCATTTCCGATTATTCTCACGGGGGGGGGGCGAATTCCCCATTATACATCGTTTCATTATGAGTTGCAACTTTCCTGTCCCTAACCCCAACGTATATCGGGGACCCCCTGTACTGTTATAAACCGCATCGCTCAGCATTCGTTTGGGATGCGTGGAGCTCACAAATGCGATGGTTAACAAATTCAGAAACCGAATAACCCGGTGCTGGTCACTTTAATGCTTTGGATTCAGAAAGATGATGGTCTGTGCCAGCCAGCCCAGTAAACACCAGCGAGCCCATAAATCCAAGATAGAGGCATTTTATCTTTTTATTTTATTCATTATGTAAAACCCCTGCCGATGGAATTATCTTGACTGTAGCCTCCTACCACCACAAGACAATAATGTGCAAATAAATCAACTCATAACATACAGTACCCACCCCAGCTCCACCCACAATCAAATTCAATTTAAATCATTTTTTTTGTGAATGCATCTTTGTATTAATGTTAAGTTATAAGTTGCTTGGTTGTAATGGAACCAAATTAAATTACGAATCTCATCATTGGCAGCCAAGTTGCGTCCACTGAAATGAAGGCCTTCCCTACTTTGTCACTCCATCTCATCACTCCATCGCATCACTCCATCTCTGCGGCGGTCATCCTCCTGAGCATTCCCCTCCTTTGGCTCCCATTCCATAACCAATATCGCCCATCGATCATCTCTTCTCAAACTCCTGGCCATGATGTATCCTGCCTAGGTCCACTTACTTTCCATAAGTAAATATGATAACCCTAATTTGGGTTTTTTCCCTGATACATGTGTTCTTCCTTCTGTCTCTCAGTGTAATTCGTTGCATAATTTTGAGCTTTTGTTCCATTTTCCAAGCTTAGCCGATAAATTATTCATCGCCAATAAAAGTGGAGGTAACATAACTGTCAATTCAAAGCTACACGTGAATTGCATACAGTATTTTATAATCCTAAACAATATAAATAATCATACATTATACATCTCTCAACTCATCTATATTGTCCGAGGTATATTGTCAGGTTAGCAATACCATGTTTTTGTTTCTTTTGTTACTTTTGCACAGCGACACCTGTGATTATTTTGGCATTGTGTGTGGTCTGATGCAGCTCAGCCCCAACGCCCAATGACGTGCCCCACACTTGCGCTGGCGCCACGGGCTCCGGATGATTGCCGGTGTGGAGCAGAGGTAAGGTCCCGTGCGTTTGCCGCGGCTGTATGGGGCAAGACGGTTGCACACAGCTCCTGAAAAGACAGATCAATGCGACGGCTGATGATGATCACGTGCCAGTTGAATGTGACCACAGCCGCGCGACCCCAGTGGAAGTTATCCAATTAACGAATTAATCGCCCCCCACTCCGCCCCAATTAATTGTTACGATCAGGGGTTGTGAAAAAAATTTCATCATGAAAACACGCTTTTATTTAACCAGAAAAAAACCCCCCCTGAGATTTGAATCTCATTTACAAGGGCATCCTGACAAGATGGCAGTGATACATCAGTTCCACTTAAATCGTACAAAAGGTAGCAGATAATTCCTGTTTCCCTCCTTGCCTATGATTTGTACCGAGTGGCATAGCTATCGAGTATGGAGGTGATGCAACTGCACCGGTCCCACGAGCCAGGTCCTGGGCTACGTAGGGTGGGGGGTAGGGAATTGGACAGGAGGTCACATTTCATTCCTTGCGCCAAGGAACATGCAAACGACACTCAACCACTCTTTGTACAGTCTTGTTCGGTCTGCAAGGCTAAAAGTAACATTTGAATATATTTTACACGTAATTTTCGTAAACTGTAAAGAGTTGTTCTTGAACGCACATGGTCTAATAGATTACCACGAGCGTAAGGATATATTTAAAAAGACGAATCGTTACTTGCCTAGTGGCAATATCCAGAGCTGCCTTGACATGGAACCTTAGAAATATGACTAACGTGGCATAAACCCCGCAACCGATCAGTTGAACAAGCAAGGTGTCATTGTATATTTGTTATTGTAAGCTTTGATGTGAGCTAATACCTATCAGGGTGAGCTCATGGAGATGATGTCACTTGTTCGACAGAAAAAAAACCGGTTTTATTTTTCTCGGAAAGAAATGTTGACACTGCAGGTTAATCGAAGTCAGCCGATTGTACTGCCCTTTTGACTTGTGTTGAGCTCTGTGCGGCAGTGGACGGGAATTGGCCATTAAAATCCTCTGGCACGCGAAGAGCATAACCGGGCCAGTGCCATGCATCAGCCAAGGGAAGCCAATTGAGCCGATGACTTTTTAAATGACAATTTAGATGAATGTGGCCACAACACGAGCTGCAATTGCAACACCGACAATGACTGACATTCCATTTGTTTTTTGTAACTACTTTTACAAACAATGATGTCACCAAAGTAAACGCTAATTGTTTGCTATGCATCTTGACTTCATTGAAATAACCTGTACTTCAATACTCTACTATTACACGTGGCAACACATGTAAAAGTATAATACTGTATTGTATTTACAGCCTCGACTGTGTTTATGAAAAAAATTTTACTTTGCAGGCTTCTTCAAAAGGATTGTTAAATATACGTGTCACATTGTACACAGTGCTCAGTGTTAGTCTTGTAACGGATAAATAACTCTGCAAAGCGCTTAGTTCAGGATGTATTGAACCACCGCCGCTAACACGTGTACCCTGGTGCGATAGCGTTACGCGAGAGATGAAGCCACAGTTCTACAGTGTAAACCATTTCTGCACAAATAATTCAGCTCCGCCGTCCAAAAATGGCAAATTGACGACTGAAGCAAAGAGGCCCCTTTCACATCACGACAGCAGTCCTAGAGTAAGCTTGCAAACATCGTACTGATATAAATATCGTCTACAAGTCAATAAAACGTCAGTGATGTCAAACTGAACAGAGCATTGAGGCAGTGCTCATCACTGTCTACAGCCCTGAACCAGTGGTGGAAATTCCACATTCCATGGATGGTAGCAATTCTACCCAAAGGACAACCAATATTGACTTCCCCCACAAAGTCTCCCTATCGTGTTCTCTTACCACAGTCATATTTGCTGGCCATCGAACAAAGACGGTCACTGTATCGGGCGCTTTCACATATTAGGAAGCTACTGGAGTTATGCACCTTTAGATAATCTAGATTGACAACTAATTTTTTAGAAATTCAGCTTTTTGTGTGTTTTCGTTTGTTGTCCCTCCCCCACACCTCCGATCATCACGGATGGCTAAGTACGGTGCGAAAGAAGTTCAAAATACATATGTACATACACATGTGGCAGGACATATGATGAACTGAGTTCAGCCCCCAAACAGGATTGCAACTCGCAGCCTTTGCGATTACGAGCCGCTTACTCGACCGCTCAGCCGCCAGGCCGGGTGCTTTGCAAGAGACCTTTGCAGAACTGTGCTGCACTGTGGCACAAGCGGCACTACCTGCAGTCAAACTAGTGCCACTTGCTGCTCGCTCGACCGCATCCCGGCACATCGGCCTCACGCGCCGAGGCAGGGGGCAACACATTTTGTGTAGCGCTCACACCAGCGCGTACTTCAAGCGTCCACGCGAAGTAACCGCTTGGATTTGCACACACACACTGAGATTACACGTTTTAATTGCAGGGAGTACGCGGACACGGCGACGAGTGGTGAGCTCACGCATGCCCAAGTCAAACGGTACCGTGTGTGCCACAATGTTGCAAGAATGGAGGACGACGCTCCAGCGCACGGTCGCCTGCTTGTATCCATCCCTGCATTCAATGCGCGGATCTTGACCTTCTCGATCACTGCACCGTCCAGTCAGCCGTTCCGAGGGACTTGTGGGTCCGTCACACCTGTGGTGACAACGGCCTAACCTTGCAGGAGGGAGCCTGCAATGTGGTGAAACCGTGGATACTCTGGTCGGCGCAACGGGTCAACGACACCTCGGCATTTCTGATGATGATGATGATGATGCAACAATGCCACATTAGACAAGATCCTCGCGGTGCAATCACTTCGATGCTACTCACTATACAACCAAAACATAGGGAGGTAGCTGAAACTGATATGATTTATACACAGTTGTTTTTTTTGGTATTTTCTCCAAAGAAGTTAAACTTTAACAGATGCATTGATCACTGATCATCATGACAATTACAAGTCAAATAATTACTCAGCAGACAAACAGACAGAAGCTTTGTTTTCAACCAGGTGAGATTCCATTGAGTCCCTTTTCCAAGCTCGACCTGGATTACCAAAGTAACTACCGTACAGTAATAAAGAAAATTAAGTAACCAAAAAAACACGTGCTAAATATTAATACGATAATTACAGGAAGAAGAAATAACAGGCAAAGTATTTGAGTCTGGGCCTCAACAGTGTCATCTCTAGGCTGGGCCCACAATGCAATGGTAGATGCCATATTTGAGTTTTTTCAAAAGAGTTTTTAACAGTTTAGTTTACTGGGGAAAAAAGTCTATGTTTAACACTGAGTTGTACCTTTTCACTAGCTGTGGATTCTTTCCATGGCTGCAAGTTTGCATACCAGTGTTCACAAGAAACAACAGCGATATATCCGGCATCATAAACGCACCGATGACGCTCATCACAATGTCGATCCAGTGCTCGCTGAGCTGCATTGGCTTTAGTTCCCGAACGAATTACATTGTATGGTCGCCCTCATTACACACAAAGTGCTTTCCACAAATGAACCACAATACCTTGCTGATCTCGTCAAGGAGTATAACTCCGGTCATCCTCGCAAGCAGCGGCTTATGGCAAACCATCGAACAAAGACGGTCACTGCATCGCGCGCTTTCAGATGCGCTTCTGCAGCCGTCTGGAACGCTCTTCCTTCCGATATCAGGAAGCCACAAGAGCTATGCACTTTTAAAAACAGACTGAATACTCATTTCTTTAGAACTGCTTTTTGTGTTTGGTTTGGCATTCTTCCATCGCACCTCCGATGAGCACGCTTGGCTACCGTACAGTGCGAAAGAAGTTCAACATACATACACACATACACAAGGTGCCCCCTGGAATTGTCCCTGAGCTTGTTGCCTGCAGCAATACCGACGTCTCGCGCACTGCAGCCCACGGCCGTCAACGCATATCGCGCACCCCACTATCGCCCCCAATAATAAACTGTGCGTTGAAATGATCACTTGTTTGCCTTGGGATAGCTTAAATATGACTTCAGCCCCAGTCCTGAACAGTTACTATTGAAAATTGATTTGGATATCCACTTGACTGCAACCTCAAGCGATTGTGGCATTACAGTAAAGATCTAAAGTTTGTGCACCTCAATGCAAGATGACACGACTGTGGCAGTGCAGAATGTGATGGCCATTAAACAGAGATCAGAACTGACCCTGGGTTGGTGCTTTAAGATTGACTGCTTGGCTGCACAGCAGAGATCACGCCACACTCTCCACGCTCCACAAAGTCCACACTCCACCTGAGCATCCAGCCGATGCAGACGAGAGGCAAACGTTACCGCGCGTATGTGTTTTTGCGATGCGGTGGATCGGACCGTAAAGCCGGCCCATTCAGGGTAACGTTGCCGAAGTGGCAAAGAGGAAATTCGAGCCACGAGGAGAGTAGGATCCGAGGAGAACCAATTGGGGGAAGAGATAACGAGGGCAGGGGATCTGGGATGTCACACTCCATTGGGTATGCAAATGAATGGATCGGCAGGGATTGTTGGTTCTGGGGCTATACAAGGCGGTAGTTGGGGAGCGAACGCAGGATGGGACTCAAGACTGCTGACGGAGCCGCTAAGAATATCGAGAAAAGCTGACCGGTAATCGCAGGAATTTAATCGTGAAGCCAGCGGCAGCGATTGTGATCGCCGGAGCGTGTAATCGGTGCCGGGAATTGCTGCATTGGTCGCGGTAGTGACGATATGAGTGGTTCACACCGAGACGAGAGATTCTCGGAAGCTTATTGATATATTTAACAACGGCATTGTGCAGACGTTGTCACACGCGTAGAGTATAGTCTTCAAAGATTCCACTGAATTGCTTTACTGATCGCGCAAATGTATAGATGTTTGTGAATAAAATATTGGTGGGAGGAGAGGCATCCGCTGTGGATCTGTTCGAGTGGAATTAAAGATGTTGGTTAGTGGAAGGCTAATGCAATACATGCATCTTGTGCAGACGACGCGTAGACTAATCTGCACGCACAGAGCAACACCAAGCTCAAAAGAGCATCCAATTTAACCATTAAATTGTCGCTCAATACAAGCACATATATAATAAAATACGATAATAGAATCGGGTACATTAGTACAATTAAAACGAAATAAAATAATACGTATTAAGTGATGTATAATTGTCATTCTCAAAGGGCACTCGTTTGCCATTCAAAAATGAATGCTTATGTGCCAGAGAAGTGTAATAGCTCTGTACATCCCAGTACAATTAAGGCCACTTATGTTTGCTTTTGATTATTGTGATAACGTCTCTCTGCCCTTTGCAAGTGCTGTCAGCAAGCAATCAGAGGTGGATCACCCGTAATTATTTCTTCATCAAAACATAACGCAGGTACGGTACTAAACAAAGAACTGTTATTTAGATTTGAAGTTTTCGTGACTGCAGGGATCCATACTCTTTGGTTCTTTTGGTAAACTCACGTAGGTATCAAATATTTATTTTGTTAAATAAATGTATGCATATATTTTATACCTACGTGACTTTACCGAAAGAACCAAAGAGTAAAGAGCTCTTATCTAGCCTCCATCGATATTTGGAGCAAGTTTTGTGAACGACAAGTGAAGGTCGGCACAGCGCATGAGAAGAGGGTGGTGAGGGCAGCACCATGCCGGGTTGCCTTGGTCCTCCAGTCCAGATGAATACACATCAAGGCCTCATGAGGCTGAGTCGACCTCGGGAGGGCCCAAAACTGGTTCAGATATTCGCCATAGGTGTTGGCCATAACCAGGAATCAAACTCAGATCGCTACTTTCGTAATGCAGTGCACGAACCACTGCACTTTCTATATCAAAGACACAGCTACAGACGACACTCTAAATATATGTTGCATGCATTTACAGGAAAGTCAAGGATTATATACAACTTGTATATATAAAGTGTCTTAAGAGAACCATTTAAACTTAGTAGCAGAATCCTTAGAAATCATTTAAATTTAGATTCATAATTCGTTTGTTTTGGGTTAGATCGTGTAGGTATGTAAATTTTTTTTACTATAACGCTACACCAGCCTTAGCTTTATCAGTTGGTGGAGAGTTATGACAATAGCAAATATACCTCCACGATCCAACCCAAAACTACCGTGATTATTCATATTGGTTGTGAAACCTACGTAAAAAATGTAACGTCGTAAATATTCTACATTTATATTCTAGTTGCCATTATACATAACACATTTATTACTACAAATGTTGAAAGCTTGTAGATGTTTTATTCTCTCCAATTTTCCAAGGCTACATTTAACCAAAAACATATAGCGATGGCCATGACGGTTAATTCGACTAAATCGTTGCACGGAATTGGGTGGTGCAAATGCTACGACTTATGCTACCCTTAATGACATCGGCTAAATAAACATTAGCGTGACGCCATCTAAGTGGCAATCACACGAGGCCTGTTTCCCATCACGGCGGCGCCTCCAAACAACATAACGCATAATTGCGACATTAGAGCACAAAGAGGAAACAAAAAAAAACGCCGATTGCAGCAAAGGGGCCTGGAAATGCTACACTAATTATCCGTGAGACGTCGTTTGCCAAAATTCGAACGTGGCTGGCGTGCAATTTTATAATTGTTCGCTCGCTGTTGAGGTATGGCACCGCGAGCAATTTCGAGATCAATAACGCGCATCATTCAGCAGCCATGTGTCTCATCCATTGTGCGCACATCAGAGCTAATTTTGCATGAAACATTTAACGGGTTAAAAATACATTTTAGGAGCGTACTGTACAATGCAATTACACATTTGCATCTCCACAGTACGGTACACCACACAGCCTCTTCATTATTATTATTACCGCATGGGTGGCAAACCTTTTCTGTACAGAGGACACAATAGAACTTTCAAATACTCTTACCGGGTCACACATTACCACGCACACCTTAGCGACAATCCAATAATAACACCAGATTAACATGGGTTCACGCCTGGTTAAACGATTTTACTTGACTCTAAACGGGCCCTTGCAGCGACATAAAATTAAAAAGTATATCTCGCCCAAAAATATTCCGCTGTTAGCGTGGCCGAGATACTTGCAGTGACGGATAGATGCTTAGAAGTGGTTAGGCCTCATGTGGCCGAGGGCCCCATGAGCTCAAGTCATGGGTGCTATAGTCTTAGGTTTTTTCGGTAAAGTCACGTGGGTAAAAAATGAAAAAAAAAATAGAAATAAAATAATTATTTCTATTATTATTTCTATAATTATTTCTATAATTATTTTATTTCTATTATTTTTTCTATTATTTTTATTTCTTATTTTTTACCTACGCGACTTTACCGAAAAAAACCTAAGAGTATGAATCCTTGCAGTCACGAAAGCTTCAAATCATGGGTGCTATCTGGTCCATGGATTTGGGGCAATTTTCCTAAAGCCAAATTGCAGGAGCATGTGCTCATGAATATGAAAGATTTGAGCACCAGTGCAGACGGGTCCTGCTACTGTGCTAGGCATTTCCAAAGCAGGCCATGGCACACGAATGGCATCAGCAACCGTAGCTCCCCGAGCTATCCCAAAACAGCACTCGCTCCAGAAGCTGCAATGAATCGCTAAGCTGTGACACGAATGCCCTCTTCCACGTGGGATATATTCTGTCGGCTGAAGCGTTAGTGCTGGCCATTATGCACTGCATGAGGTACAGTAATTTGTCAAACGCGTTTAACAGCGGAGCACTCTTTTGAGATACCACGCCCGCAGCTTATTACACTGCTGGCAGGCACTGTACACTGTGAATGTCAGTCACATTTCTGCACTTGCGGTTATTTTAACACTCGCCGGAGTACAGTAGTTTAGACATTCCCATAATTGTAAAGCCTTTTCATTACAGAATTAGAGTACCGTCCCATATAAGGCAACTTTACAATTGTGCGGCACAGAGGTGGGCCCATCGTGGTTCGCTTGCCACGTGGAGTTTTATCGCCACGTCTAGTTTCGTCGCCGAGATTATTCCGTGTCCTTGTCCACGCTAAAACACTGTCCTCGTTACTTTTTGGTTCTTTCGCTAAAGTCACGAAAGCTTCAAATCAACACTCTCCTCCTGCTCGCACTCGTGAAATGTCCTTGGCCCCTCCGGCATGGCGTGTGCACAGCTCCGTGTTTCTGCAATGTGCCACGTGTTTATTAGAACCCTGCAATGTTCACACAAAGCAGTCGGGCAGGAAGAGAGAGAGAGGGGCGCTGATGTAATGCCACGTGTCGAAAAGCAAGAGCACCGACTGAAAGCTCCTGATCAGGCTGACAGGTGCTGCACAAATAAGAGGGACCGTTGAACACTGATAGGTTGAGTTTGGTCCTCCCACCACCAACACCAGGGACTTCTTAAATTCCAGCGGCCCCATGAGGCCAGACCTCTTTCCAGCTCTTTTAGCACCGACATTTTTAAGCACAATGCTGCAGTGCAGAGTTGCAGCAAAGGGCAATGCTTCAGGGGGTTATCCTTATTTTACAGCTTGACAACTTACTCTGTTTACAGTTGTGCACGGCTGTCAAAACAATTATACATACTGCAGTCCCACTGCTCTGGCAGTAGCAGCTATTGTTTTGTTAAATCAGCATCATCTGCGGTACCGTGTACAATTTGCACGCAGCTTAAATGATATCTGGGGAAGTGTTATACAAACAGCTATCGACTAAAAAAAGCCAAGGCGTTTTTTTATCACAAGTCTCGCGGTAGCAACGGCAGACTGCAGTGCATGCGCCTGATGCGTCTTAATGTCGCAGTGTTAAACGACAATACATCCTGGGGGGAATAACCCCCCCCCCCACAGATAAGCCCAATGTTCCAGGAAATGTGTTGCCACGTCCCACTGGGAAGTGAGCAGGTAGCAGGCGCTGTACTTTCCCCATGTGGCCGGATCACACGCACGCACACGCCACAGCAAACCGCGAGCACACCTGGCTACCAAACACACATCGCACTCCCCGCACCCAGCGATAAGGGGCCGTCCATAAATGACGTCACGCGATTTTGGACGATTTTTGACCACCCCCTCCCCCCTTCGTCACACGGCCTCACAAAAAGTCAGACCCCCCCCCCCTCAAATATGACGTCACAAAGCTCTGCCCCCTCCCCCCCCAAAAAAATAATAAAACATGCTTCAAATCGCTTTAAACTATTGTCATTGTAGTGCGTATTTAATGTGGCGCTGCACTGTGATGTTGTAGGAGAAAAATTTATTTAAAAGTATATTTAATTAAGTAGAACGTGTTGTCTATATTTATTTAAAGTTGCGCATTTTGATGTGACGTCACATTTCTCAACCCCCCCCCCCCTCGTCACACATCGTCACAAATGTCTGACCCCCCCCCCCCCCAGGTGCGTGACGTCATTTATGTACGGCCCCTAATAGCCATAACATAAATAACACGTGAATATGTTTTAATAGAGTACAACAACAACAAAAACACGCGTTGTCCCCATTCCTTCACTGCCTGCCGGGTGGCACTGTGCTGACATGTTCTGAGTGGCAATCAGCGGGCTGTCGACTCGGCCAAGGTGGACGAGATGAGTACCAATTTCAACTTAAAACTTTCGTGGACTCCAGGAGGTAAAGTCCAGCAGTTGCTTCTGGCTGTGGTCGTCCCACCTGAAGACGAGCGCTTGTGTTGCGCCCGAAACGTCGTGATTTTTTTTACTTTTTTTTACCTACGTTGACTTTACCGAAAGAATCAAAGAGTATAAACAACGACGAGTACCACTTGACGGGCTGACGTCAGCAGGAGACACCCAATTACGTTTTCACCACTGGGCTGGAGTTGGGAGAGTGCGCGACAAAGCGACCCATCCCTCTCTCTCTCTCTGTGTCTCTCGGTGATTTTTGCTGTGCGGTGCACCGAATGCCACACGGGCTCTTTCGCAATGCTGCATGTCCAGTGAAATAGCTGCAAATTGCGAAAGAGGCGGCGTGGGGGGTGTGGGGAACAGGAAGTTCCCACGCTCCTCTCACGCGATAAGTGGCTGCTGTGTAAGAGTACAAGCTCCTTTGCCTACAGCACGTCGAGGTTGTCACCGCAAATCCTAGAACGCCGTTTCAACAATGCGAGAATTGTGCTTCTCCGCACGGCGCGAGGCTGCAATGTCAACGTTGAGCTCATATGTACACCGCACGTTTTTCTATACTACGCACTCGAGAAGATGTGCGATACACGCAAGGACTAATGTAAATGTGTAGGATAAATTATATTAATGACAACAACAACAAAACATGGTTTGCAGTGTCCGACTCATCTAAGCGGTGCACATTCCGGTCATTGTTCGCGATTCGTCACTCTCAGGAATTTCTGCCGTAGACTAAAGATACAAAATATTCTGGATAAACATGATAGCCTTTGTACGAGCAAAATTGTGAAAATACCAAATGTGCTTGTTCGCATTACATTACCATATGCTGTATTTCTTTTCCAAGGTTAATCATTCACCGGGCTTAGCACTTACAAATGTCATCATCATCATCATGACATCATACTTACAAATCTCTTAATCATTGTATAATGCAGAAAATAACATATACGGGAACGTATGTTGAACTTCTTTCGCACCCTACGTAGCCAACCGTGCTAATCTGAGGTTGCGGACAAACGGCTCTAATTACAAAAGCCCCTTTTCACATCTCAATCATCTCCCCCACGCAGTCCTGCTGTTGTGGGAGTCCAGGATATTTGGCAGACGTTGCATCACTCGATATCGCTTAACGAGTGACAAATTTGGTGTTCGCCTCCCAGCGAGGCTGACACTCCACGGCTGAGTGTGCTGCACCGACACTGGGGCATGATGGGGTTTGACCCACCCCGAGGTGTAACACCGTGATCATGCATTCTAGATTTGAAGCTTTCGTGACTGCAAGGATTCATACTCTATGGTTTTTTCGGTAAAGTCACGTAGGTGAAAAATAATAATAAAATAAAATAAATGAAAACAACTCAATTAAATCACGACGTTTCGGGCGCAACACAAGCGTCCTTCTTCAGGTCGGGACAACGTAGCGAAAGCACAACCGCTTAAGTGTGTCTCAGAGATGGCTTTCACTACGTTGTCCCCACCTGAAGAAGGACGCTTGTGTCGCGTCCGAAACGTCGTGATTTAATTGAGTTGTTTTCATTTATTTTATTTTTTACCTACGTGACTTTACCGAAAAAACCAAAGAGTCCGTGATCATGCATGATTAACCTTTTTTTCGCACCGTACAGAGTGCAGAGATCATGCACAATGTGCAACCGCGATGAACTCCGATACACAAGTTTATGTAACCAGATGATGCACATTCTCTACTCAAGAGGTAAACTCCGCGGGTGGAGCAGTAGTGCAGTGGTGTGTCCCCTGTGTACTGAACCCCCCAACCCGAGTTCAATTCCCAGCCATTGCTAACATCAGCGTTGGGTGATATCTGAACTAGTTCGGGTCCCACCTCTATGATTTATAGCCGATATAAAAACATATTATGAGTTTGTTTTTAAACAACCTTGGGCATCGCTAAACAAATATTGTGAACAGTTCCTCGGTGAATAAAAATAACTCCACAGTTTAAACTTTGACCACCAGAGATCCTGCAAAAAGAGACCCCACCCATGACGAGAGGCCTCATGTGCATCCTCCTAGTTTGACGGACGCGCCCTCCCGGATGCTCTCTCCTCTGCCCCAGGATTTGCTGCGAGTGCTCTGGCCCCTCTTTTAGATTCCATTACGCGTCCTCCTATTTTTGGTTCAACTTCCTCAAGGGGAGTGTTCGGCTGGCCAGCTTACTCGACTGTATCGTAATCTTGCAAAGGCCTCACTTACACAAGGCACCAAGGCCAGAGCCTAATAAAAACAAACAAATCCGCCAAGCAATGATTGAGAACCTTCAGGAAAATGTGTCTTGTAAATCCTTGAAAAGCACAGTTATGTACGTTGTGTAAAACACTGATATACATGAGGGAGAATTAAAAGGCACATTTTGGGGATTTTTTGTTTTAAAGCACAAATTGGACGTACCAAATCACGCCGTTGCCTCAAGGCACATTTTACCAGGCTCTGCCCAACTCTACACATTGTTCTTATCACATCGTAATTGGAAAACAATTCTTTTAAACTTAAAATGCATGTGTGCTGTGAGCACACTGCTGTTCACATAGCTGATGATGACAATCATCATTCCACTTTGCAAATACTACAATCTTACACAACAAAGGGCATTCGAACCAATATGCTTCAGATGCACTGTGCAGGATACACCAATGGAAGTATAAATATGTGCAGCAAAACAAAAATATCAATGCAATCAAATGCATTTCTTCATAATTTCCTTTCAATTAATGAACCATAGCAGTATTCATGAGAGAGTGGGCGTGTCAGCTCATGCACAATACTGTGGGAACATCGGAGGGAGTTATGCCTGACGAACAGTACAAAAACATGATAGTTATACAAAGTACAAGATGTGTAAACAAATCACCCAAACACCTAAAATCAAACTAAACCATCCCCAACCTACCAGGCAAAGCCCACTAAGGTATTAACTTATTTTTCTGAAAATAAGCAACAGGCCCAGCAACACTCAAAATAACAACTTCGGTATCGAATGGGACTTCAGAATGATGCTAATATGTTGCACACGTGCTGTCATATTACATGGTTAACAATGGTTAAATGAATAAGCCCGAAAACATCCCTATTTGTATAATGTAGGAGTTTACCAAGAGTTGCATTTGAGCATAGAAATGTGCAGATCATGCAAATGAAACCCTATAATAATATCAACTTCCCAATCACGTAATAATTGTTTGTAATTTTTAAGCATTTTCCAACAGCGGGATAATTTGGTGGTATAAAGTGCCGCCGTTTTGGCCATCGCAAGGTGGTTTCCATCGGGTCACAAACAATCTTGGGCTGAGATGAATTCAGATGCCCGTTGTGCAAGCGGCACATTCGTCTCTGGGAGCGGTAAGGTCATTGAAGGTCATTAGTGGCTTTATGGCGCTGTCTGCTGTGTCCCTGCATTATCTGTCATGCTCACTGCCCCATCCAATTTTGCAGTTTATCAACATGGAATGGGCTACAGTTGCTAATTTTATAGTTTTTGTATTAAACCAAGCGACAGTAATGGGAAGCATAAAATTATGGCAATTTTATGGAAGCGAAACCTTTATTTCTTCTTAACAAAGAGCATAATTGACAACAGCCATGTTCCATCCACTGTTACATGAAGTCTTCCCTATCCGTCATGGTCTAGTAATGCCATAATCCATCTTAATCCTGTATATGAGCTAATCTCATTGCTCCATCTCTGCGGTTAGTATCCTGTTGGGCACTTCCCTCTTTAAGTCACAGTTCCATCATAAGTATTATTTCTTAGACATCATCCCATCCAGCAATGTGTCCTCTACAAACCCATTTACTTTTTTAAGTCAATGTCTGTAATTTGGGTTTGTTGTCCAATCTATGTGTTCTACTTGCGGTTTCTCAATTTAATTCGCATCATGCGGGTCTCCATAATTCTCTATACTTTACAGTTTTTATTCCAAATAAATAAATCATTTTGTGCTTTTCATGCAATTCTTTACAATGAATTAGGTTCGGTGAAATATTTTTTTTCAAAATACACTTTACTATAATCTAGATACGATTTCTTACACTTCTTTTGAAAAAAAAAACCGTTTTTTGTGTTTATATACATCTCTTTTTTCAAATTCCATTTCTACATATTAAATTACGTACACATGCTCATAAGGACACATGGTCCATTGGTTTCAAAAATTATAATTGCGCAGTGGATTCGTCAATGTGGCGCTATGTGAATGCGAAGCGCTGACGCCACCGCTCGTGACGCACGCTGGTTGCGAAATCGCTGGCCGGGCATGAGAAGGGGTTCATGGGATCAGCCGCTTAAGGACAGCGTGCACCTCGCAAGCACGGGCATTGCCAACGCTGAAGGGATCTCTGTTGTCAATACGTCACAGCACCAGTTCCTCATACGCTCTTTATAATGGCCACGATGCAAAACACTCCACTTGACACTGTCAAGCATCGCTTGTGTTGACAAGGCGCTCTGGGGTGGCAAGCATCTTGAACATGCTTTCACACGAAGTTCTGAGTGTAATATTGTGCTGAAAATTAGAAGTAACGACATTTCTACGAATTAGGAAATTCCAAGTTTTATGTACAGCTCTGATAGTTTGAAAAGAATACCATTATTCACGGTAATGCATTGTCGAATACGCCGTGAAAGGGGTTCCATTGTAAGATTGTCATCTCATTCTGAAGTTGCTTAACTTGAATGTTGTACAATGAGCTGAACACCTAATTTTGGCCTTCATTGTTTGAATATTGCACAACTGGCAATTACCATATTTTACAACAAAAAAACAGTACTCAAAAGCAGAGCTGTGGCTAAGGTTTGGCTTGTTCAATACAGGGCCTATGGTAACATTGCTGTACTCTTTATATAGAAAAGAGAAGCCAACATATTTTTCTGACGAAATGAACAAAGGGGCTTTACTCTTCTGCATGGTGGAAAGTCCAGACTCCAATAATGGGGGCCGGTAGGTATTTTCACAGGAAGTCTACTGCCGAATTCCGATAAAGTGGCACAGATACTCATTTCAATTAAACCTAAAGACATTTTGAGTCAACCATTGCACAAGATTTGAACTCAATCGTCTAAGGCTAGTCAAGCAATCTAACCAGTGCCACTTGAATGGCTGTTTCGTGAAATTAACACATTTTACACTATTAAGGTTTTGTCATGTCTTCATTCATGCCATGCTTTTTCCAATTTGCAGGTTCTGAATTCCCAGCCTTAATAAAAAAAAAATCCTCATTTGAAAAATACCCTTTTAGCAATGTAACAGTTAACATGTTTGACAATGACTGCTGGCAACATTTCGATGAAGTAATTTGCAGGTTATGTGCAGTGTCTGCATTTCATCAGGCGACATAACACCCACATAGAGCTGATGAAAAATTAATAGTCAGCCACCAGCTTAGTGGCTCATCAATCCAGGTTCTCTGTATGTGAGGGCGTGTAATAGAATTTTCCCAACAACCCCGCGACCCAATATAGTACCCCCATGGGCGTCTTAATGGGAGGGCAGGTCTATGCTCTGGTTTGCATGTAAAAGGTCTCAGGGAAAGCATAGGATCAGACGCCAAATCTGGCATTACCTCACTCGCACAATCTGAAACAGGATGCCAGCATAACTCCAATGCAGGCCCACCCAAAACTATTTTCACACCTTGTGGACTCGAAATATGTTTTGGAATGTTTAATATTGGATGCTAAGTTTAATGTATTAATAATCACGTGAGAATCCAGTGTGACACACCTTTATGCTAAGGAGACCCACATCAGCAGCAAACATCCACCATGATCATGTAATCATTCCGCACATAGGTGTTTGAGAACGACTGTTGTGGGAATTACTCTAAAACCTAAATCCCACCTCTATCTTTACCGTGAAGTCTTCAACAGAAAATGAATTGCGCTTTAAAATTAATATCTCTCCATCAGTGGCGAGTGATATAGTGATATGTGAACATGTCCAGGGGCGCGTTCACCAACCTGCACTGACCAATGTGCAGTGTGGTCAAACAATGTCCATGACTAACATGGCATGGTGAGGCCTTCATCCAACCAAGGAATAACAAAGGGCTCTACAGTATATTACAATGAATATGTATTAAGTTAAAGTGCCTTTAAAAAGCCTGTACTGTGTGGAAATCTCTACTTTGACCTGTCTCATGTCATATGAATCTCAGCACCTAAAAAAATGTCATGTCTTTCAACTCCTATCTACCACCACGACCTGCCATCAGCACCTACACATTATCCAACTTAACCAACACTTGCCGTGTTGAAACCTTCTCTACCCTTATCAATATTGTGGCAACTTGGTTCTCTGTATATTTCCCAAATACATTATCTGCAAGTTGCAGGGGCTCCATATATCTGCAATATCCTCGTGTAGCAAAACATTCACCATGGCCTTGCATTATCTCACTTGCTGACCTCAGACTCCTCACCACTTCAGCAATCTCTTCCTCCCTACTCCATTGCATCTTTTTGAGGCACTTCTCCTCTGCTGTCTCCGATATCTACACGAACCTTCGCCTCACCATAAACTGCAGATTCTGATACTTTTCAAGTCCATAGTTATAACTCATTGTCTTTGCAGTTACATTTGTATGCCATTTAAAATCCTCGAAGCTGGATTACGTAACTAAAGCCATACCGAGCTGTGCTGTATAACCAGAATTTTAGGTAACACTATAATTAACATGCACTGTAGTTGTAACATGCGCAGCCATTTTGAATGCGGGACTCACACCCACCCAGTGATCGTGAAGATATATCAACTAGGGAGGTCCTGGAGATGAGCAGGAATCACCAAGATCCGTATTCTCTTAAGTCATTCCCACTCACCCTCATATGCCCTCCATCAAACTCAGTTTACACCACTCATCACCTAGCCTGACAGAATGAGTCCACTTCTGTCCGTGGCAAAATTTACAAACGCTTCTGCTTTCTCCAAAAATGACATTTGTACAGTCAATATACAGTGAACGTGGAAGTTGCATAGCAATGCAGAGTACTATTTGCATGTTCTCCCTGGGGTCGTGTGGATTTTTCTCCGGGTCCTCCGATTTCCCCCTTTACATTTAGAAACATGCGTTTAGAGTATTTGGCTGCAGGACATTTCCACATGATAAGCCACTTTTTTAAGCTATCATTTGTGGCCAGGTCGCTTCTGAAAAAGAGCTATATAGCTCAGTGGCCTGTTACCTGGTGAATTAAGACATAAATTACACTATTGCCAAATTATCCAGAATGTGTCAGATCTCAGGAGCTAAACTGGGTTGAGCCTGGATGGATCATCGCCGTGCACAAACAAGTTGATCAAAGTGCTATGTGGACAGCCGCAGAGGGCAGTTAAGAAAATATAAAATTGTTGTTCTATACTTCTTTGGTTACTCACCTATGCCACATGGCTTCAACCCAGAGTGCAAACTCGTTCTGTGGACCCCGCATCCCGGCTCCCGGCTCCATTGTGGTTGCTGAATCTTCAGCTTCTTGCCTGGGGGTGGATTGGCAAGACTACTATGAGCCTCACCCACAATAAACAATGACTGCATATTACTCCTCATCCACCCCGCAGTGACACTTTATTCACATTGTTTTATTAAAAAGAAATATGCACCAATGCATAACTTAGCACTGTAAATATATGAGGTCAAAAATGTACAAGAATGCATCACAAGAAAACTAACTTAATTGGTATTTACTATGCTACAATATTATATAAATGGTCAAACAAAAACTTGAGAATAACGAAACTTAAAAAATGTGAAATAGCTGAGTCCATGAAGTTGATTTTCAGTTTATGTTTTGGTAAAGGCAGAATCTATTGTCTCCTAAACCTAACTCCAGACCCTAAACCCTAACCCTTCAACCCAGAGAGTATATGATTGAAAAAAAAGCTGCGGGGCCAGTAGAGCCTGAGATCCAGTGTTTCCCCCCACATCTGCGTGCACAGGCATCGCTTCCTTTATTAAGACATCAGATTGGGTTGTTTCAGTTTGATGGATGTGAGCATGTTAAATATAAAACACCTGCATAATAATTACTGCATGATAAGCAGTATATAAAAGCCATGGTCGCCGGTAACTGCTAAATCGAATTAACATTTTTCCCCAAATGGCAGTCTAAACGAAAAACTAAACAATTTTTATTTTACCAGGTAAGGCCCACTGAGCTATGTAGTTTGTTTTCAGAAGCGACCTGGCCACAAATGATAGCTTAATGAAGTGGCTTATCACGTGGAAATTTATAGAAGCCAAATACTCTAAAACGCATGTTTCTAAACGTGGATGGAAAAACCGGAGGACCCAGAGAAAAATCCACGCGACCACGGAGAGAGAGACATGCAAACTCCAAATATACAGGCGTCAGGGTCAGGATCGAACCCACGCACTCCTGTATACCAGGCAAGGTAGTTAAGATCTATCCACCGCGGTGCCCAGTCACCTCTGCCATTTACAATCTAATCTCAGCAAAACATTGAGCTCTAAAATGGTATTTCAGAAATGGAACAGAACTTGATCACAACTTGGCACCTGAATCAGAATAGTGGATGAGTAGATCATAACCGACAGCCAACATAAGCCCACCAACAATGGGCGTCAGAATTGACAACCCAGAAAAGGACGATAAAATCTTACCAAGTGTATGGCTGATCAAAAGTGCATCAGGGCACTGATCAACATGCTTGAGCAAAAGATCTGACCTCACATAGAGGATACAGATGTGATCATCAGCAAGGGTGATTGACCATTATCGGCGGGATCAGATCTAACCACCGGAATAGAGATCTGATCATCAGCAAGTATGACTGACCATTAGCAGGGCAGGAAGATCACTTCTGACCACCAGCATGTGAGATCAGACCTGAACATGGGCATGGAGATCTGATCATCGGCAAGTATAACTGCCCATTATCAGAGCAGGGACATCAGATCTGTCCACCTGCATGTGAGATCAGACCTGACCATGGGCATGGACATCTGATCATTGCCAGTGACGTGCGGTGCGGTCAATGGCTGGGGAGGCACTGGCTAGTGTCAGGGCCAGACTCACACACTGAGGAGAGCGTAGCCTCACTGAGGGGGGCGTGTTAGACACGTCCCCCTCAGTGAGGCAGATGTGATAGCTGCCTCCCCTGGTGTTTTTTAATTGCAGTTTCATGACGAGATCTGCGAGCCTAAATATATTTATACACATACGTGAAATAAGTTACCTGGAGTATGGAAGGCGAGGACATGAAATGAAGGGGTCTACAAACATTACATTGGTGACATACTGAGATAGTAACAGGCACGCGCTTATTGCCCGCGCTCCATCCAGTTACTGAGGGGTTGCACAATCAGAGGGGAGGCTGAGCTCGTCGCTGCCTCGCACACTGACTCACTCATCATACGCTGACTCACACTACCACTGACTCACTCACACATCATACGCTGACTCACACATCATACACTCGCTCACACTACCACTGACTCACTCACACATCATACACTGGGAGTGTCATGCTGCCAGCTATGGCTGCAAGTTTGGTCGTACGTGTTATATATATCGTTTATTGTTAAATTTCAATCACACTTCCTATGATTACTGTTGTTACATTGTTTTTATAGCTTTATTTTGGTGATTCGAAAACATGGTCATTCTAAATTGTTTTATGGTTTTTATTGCTGACTTGTACCACATTGGGATTTTTGCACACAGCGTTTTAATACGTTATTTTTTTATATTTGCTGGTTTATTCCAGGATGTTTCTGTTACGCGTCGTCGCTTTAAGATGTTGTGTTCATATTTTGTTTGTTGCGGTTGCACCTGACCTAAGAGCCGCATGGCTCACAGGGCTATACCAAAATAAATGAATCTTGAAACCTCTCGTCTCTTCCTATATTTGCAGCAGAGCTCCGAAAATTTCGCGATTTTGACTATAAAAATGATTGGAATCGTACAGCAATGTATAACACAGATCAGTGCAAAATCCTAATATTTATTTTTTTGATTATTCTCTTTTTGTACTTTTTGTAACAACTATTTTCATTGGAGTATGGCAGGTGAGGCTCTGCCTCCACCTGCCTCTCCTGACCGCACGTCCCTGATCACCAGCATGTGAGATCAGACTTGACCATGGGCATAGACATCTGATCATTGCCAAGTATAACTGACCATTAGCAGGGCAGGGAGATGTAGATCTGCCTGCCCTGCATGGAGATCGGACCATCATCATGGAGGTTCATATCTGAACAACGGCACGGAGGAAACCAGATGTGACCACCACCAGCAAGGAACACGAGGGTTGGTTGCCTGCCTGTTGCGAGTCACGGCTGCCTCTGGCTCCCCGCTGGTCACCGTCAGCGCGTGGATGAGCCACGCGCTGAGTCACGGCGTCGTCACGCCGCCTTCACTTCAGCGAACCTCGTGCCTCGCTTGAGGCTTAAATTTGCACAAAAAACGCGCTGATCGTCGACTTCCACAGTCCTTTCTATGTTTAACGGATGCTTGAAATCCACGTTTGGATAGCCCATATCGCACAACCTGAGCCTGCGTATCTGCTGAACTAAAAGAAACACGTATTTCTACACGTCTATATGTAATTAATAACAGCTGTGCAGTGTAGACGTGTGTGGAGGCTTCGCGCAACGCGATCCGGTTGAGTCAAGCCTCCGCTGCCGGGGGAGGGCGCGATGACGTCAAACACCGACGCCGTGACGCCACCACGCTCATGACGTCACCGCGTTCTTGGAAATTTTCCGCGTCTCGACGCGAAGGGGTGACGCCACTGGGGCGGGTTGACGTCACGCGCACGCCGAACATTTCCAAGGACGCGGCTCTCCGATTGGCTGGCGGTGATGTCATGTATCCCCGGGGGGGGGGAGGTGGGGGGGGGTAAGCGCGAGCTATAAAAGGGGCGGTGCGGTGTGCTGGGAGAGGGGGGGTTGCAGTTTTAGCCGCCGCGCGTTGTGGTCGTTAAATTTATTGGTTTGTCCTTACGTCTCCTTTTGTTTTAATGTGAAATTTCTTCTAATTTCATATTGATTGCTGTATTTTTGTATACTCTTTTATTTTCTTGGAGGTGGGAGAGTGAGCGAGGGGGGGGGGATAAGGGTGCAACAGCCGGCCCCGGTAATCGACGAAGCTCACCGTCTGCTGTAGAGTGGACGTTAAAGACCCCCCGGTAACAGCAACGCGCTCCGTGTACGGACCAAGAAGGCCCATTGTGAGCCGTGTTTGTGTCAGCCTGAATCGTAAAACATTTACCAGCGAGGGAATTCGCAGAGCCGGATGTACAGGTCCCCGACCCTGCTTGGGTAGACGGCCACAGCAGCAAATCTGAGTTGTTGAAATCTCTTGAAAGCCGCACAACCAAACAATTTCTCCGCACCGAAGGCTTCAATCATCCTGCGGCTCCATCATCGCAAATCGCCACCGAGCTGCGCTTTTGATCCGAGCCTCAAGTGAATCGCACCGAGCTCCCAAGACCAGCAGCAAGACCCCGGCGAGACCACCTCCCCCCCTAGCTTAGCACGGTGAATCCCGCCGCAGCTTTCGAGACATCGGCGGTCCACCACGAAGGCGCAACAGCAGCAAGAGGAGCAACAACCACAACCAGCAAGCAGTCGCCTCCATGCCTCCGTCGCCACTCGAAGCGCGGCTCACGCTGGGGTTAACGCGGCCCGTCAGACCGCAGGACCTCGCCTTGTCCGTGTGCCTAGAAAGGAGCCTCTCTGCCCCGCAGCAGCAGCAGCCCCCCTCGGGGTCCGTCGAGGGTGACCCGGGCAGCAGCGCGTCGCTCGCCATGCCGGCCACGGGCGTCGGCAGATCCGGCGGTGGTGGAGGCCCCGTACGGTCGCTGTCGTGCGGCTGTAGCAGCAGCAGCTGCTGCAGCGCCGTGCTCAGCTACGAGGAGCGGGGCGCGGGGGCCGGGGACTCGGCCTGCAGCAGCAGCGCAGGCGGCCCTGGCGCGGACTCGCAGTCGGCGCTACGGGCCCAGCTCCTGCAGCCCGCGGGCTCTGCCGACTCCGTGTACCCGGGCCCCACGGGCGGCCTGCAGCAGCTCACGGCCTGCGCGCCCTGCGGGCACCTGCTGCAGCTGGGCAAGAGCGGTCTGCACCGCAGCCAGCAGCAGCAGCGCACGGGCAGTCCCGACCCCACGTGCAGGACCATCTGGCCCAACGAGCTCGCCAGGAGATTGAGCAGGGCTTCCAAGCACCGCGATCTGCACCTCCATCATCACCCACACCACCACCACATGCACCACCACCCCTCGTCGTGGGAGCGCGACACAGCCGGAGCGGCGGGTCCACTGATAATCGACTGCCGCCCATTCCTGGATTACAACCGGTGCCACGTGCAGGGCGCGCTCCACGTGCACTGCACGGACAAGATGAGCCGACGGCGGCTGCAGCAGGGCAAGGTGTCCGTGGTGGAGCTGGCGTCGTGCCGGGAGGGCAAGGAGACCCTGCGCCGCCAGCTCTCCTCCAGGGAAGTGGTCATCTACGACGAGAACACCACCGACCTGGGCCGCATGCCGTCCTCCAGCCCGCTCTGCCTGGTCATCGAGTCTCTGCGCAAGGAGGGACGAGAGCCCATCGTGCTCAAAGGTGACCACTTCTTGGAGCTCGTATTCTGTAGTTGTTGCGGTAGGCGGAGAGAGTTAGTGGACCGCGTCTTTCTTTAGACCAACACGCACTGTGAATAGAGAAGAGGGCCTTTCTGGCGTCCAGGGGATGGGCCCTATGGGCACCAACATCTGGCTGCAGCACCCAATAGCCCCGGTGGGAATAAGGACCCTTTTTCATCCTGGGGAGTAATCGCATCTGGCCCTGTATAATCGCACCTTCGCAAACATTGTGTGTGTGTATGTAGGACTTCTTTCGCACCCTACGTAGCCAAACGTGATAATCGGAGGTACCGCCAGGTACGGGAACACGTCCGATTCGTGTGGGCACATGGTCGCGGGACTAGATTATATGTGACACATTATGCGGTGCTACATTGTTGGCAGTAGTGTACAAATAACTAAACACCCAACGTTCATCAATAACACTGCCCTTGTGTGCTATGGAGAAGGGCCATTGCCCGAAACGTCGCTTATATATTTAGCTTTCGAGGCAGTGTTATTGACGAATCAAAGTTTTTAATT
Source organism: Lampetra fluviatilis (assembly GCF_964198595.1). Taxonomy (NCBI): domain Eukaryota; kingdom Metazoa; phylum Chordata; class Hyperoartia; order Petromyzontiformes; family Petromyzontidae; genus Lampetra; species Lampetra fluviatilis. The sequence goes on from NC_136281.1 coordinate 2,832,585, forward strand.
TAAAAGTAGTGGTTTGCTAGGGCGGTGGGGAGCAGATCGTATCACACCCAACAATCCCAATGCAGGACACTCCCGAAAACCGTATTGATACTCGGTGGGGCTTTTCTGCGTAAATAAAATGCATTGTGAAGTATTTGAGCTCTTTACGAATCATAAAAAGACGCGCGGAGGAACACTTTCCATTTACAGCTCTGCCCCCCCCCCATACATAGCTACCACTCGAGCCATCTCGCCACCGTGGCAAATTGGAATTCATCCATTGTCATTGTCAGACATTTGGTAATACGCGCACATGAACGCATTGAACAATTACATCAAACATCCCATACACTGCCTTAATGGGAGGGTCCCCTCCGAGTGCCCATTGGGGGATGATTAGAGTGTATGTGATAAGGGCACTGTAGTGTGACGCTCTGCCCACAGGGCTCATGCCCAATTCCCGCGACCGACCGCACGCATCATCCCACGCGATGCCCGCGGCATACAAAACGCGGGCTCAGCCTTCACGCCGCGGCGAGAGGCTGGCCCTGCCGTATCAGATTAAAGGCTCCGTGCATCCCTCGGCTGGACGGCCGTGATTGATGGCAGGCCGCGTCCCAGGCATACTAATGGCAGTGCGCCGGCCAGGGCCCTTTCACAGCAGCCAGGATGGGCCACAAAGCGTGTGTGTGTGGCCACCGTCTCACCAGGCACATTGAGGCCAGTGCACCTTTTCTTCCACTTGCACAGGGTCGATGAGGTTGACTGCATGTTAAGCCAGTTGATTAAATAAGGATATAAATGGGATGTCGATAAGAATCCAACTTGCACCCATTATGCCAAAGACTTATCAAATCAAAGAAGCCATAAACCCACAAACATGGTTTTACAAATAACCAGGCACCGGAATGAAATGACTTGATATGGGTGTTAGCCAGCCATGCATACTTGGTACAATATCATAACCTCTTATGTTTGACACTAACGGTGCCTTTAATGTGCCATTTCCTACCTAAATCCCCATCTTATAGCATACATTGTCAGTTATTTGATGTGTTACTACAGGTTTTTTGAGCCAGGCACGCCTGCCAGGCCTCTAGCTATACCCTTGGCAGGCATGAGGCCTGCTCCATCTGGTACAGCTCAATACAATTGGAATGCAGCATTTCATACGGTGCCAAAATGCATGCCCAAAAAGGTCCAAAAACCTGGCTTACAAGCTCGCAACAGTGCTCCTGCCACTACATTTGAAGAACTTAACAAAACCCTGCAGGCAGCAGCTCATGCTGTGTGTGATCCTTTATCACTGTTTTAAAAAATGTGTTTTAAAATATGAGCTGTGAAAATCTAATGGTGTTAAAATATAACTTGTTCGATATTTTTATGCGTTCTATCGCATTAACATTATTGACTTAATAAAACAAGTTTTTGCGTAATAAGCATGGAACGCTAGTCTCTACATTAAAATTAACACTCCATTGTTTTTCCATATCCACAGGAGGCTTGAGCTCCTTTCGGCAACAACATGAGAATCTCTGCACCAGCTCCCTGCACGTGCCATCATTTCCATCGTCCCTGCATTCGAACTTTCCATCATCGCAGGGCTTGCAGATGCAAACGCTCTCATTTGGCTTCGGGGGCCAGGGGATGGGAGGCCCTGACGCCAGCACACCCGATGTTGAAAATGCGGAGATGACCGCAGTGCTGCCCTTCCTCTTCCTGGGCAATGAGCAGGATGCCCAAGACCTGGCACAACTGCAGAGGCTCAACATTGGCTATATCATCAATGTCACATCCCATCTACCCCTCTACCACTATGAGCGCGGGGCGCTGCGCTACAAGCGGCTACCGGCCACGGACAGCTGCAAGCAGAACCTACGCCAATACTTTGAGGAGGCTTTTGAGTTCATAGGTCAGTACTTGATTTTACAACACTTGTAATTTCACATAATGCAGCTTATATTTACATTTATAAAATGTAGTTTAAAATGTGAAAAAAAACATTGTGTAATAACTATTGTTGTATATTTTTTACATGTGTTCCATGAATGTGGCATTGTTGTTTCTGCCATCTAACAGAGGAAGCCTACCAAAGTGGAAAGGGGCTCTTAATCCACTGCCAGGCTGGTGTGTCGCGCTCTGCCACCATCGTCATTGCCTACTTGATGAAGCATACACGTATGACCATGACGGATGCCTACAAGTTTGTGAAAGGCAAGCGGCCGATCATCTCGCCAAACCTCAACTTCATGGGCCAGCTCCTGCAGTTTGAGGAGGACCTCAACTCTGGCGTAAGCCCTCGCATCCTGAGCCATCGCCTGGTGGGCCTGGAGACGGTGGTGTGAAACCCCTGTAGGATCACACGTGTTAGGTTTTTGGGAGTTTTCTGCATGGAAGTCGTCCCGTTCTTAAATACCGTTTGCGTACAAGACTCGCATAGAACTTCTTCTTCCCATGGATATGAAAGCAGTGCTTTCTTTTGCAATGATGCTGGTACTGTTTGGGTGAACAGATACAGTATTCTCAGCCAAGAACTTTTCAAATGCTGAACCGAGTGCTAATCCTTGATATGCTGCTATTAACTGATTATGTGGGTCACCCTTTGCTCTGTGGTGTACAATTGACATTTACAATCCCAACTCTTTTGTTGAAAGACCTTTTAACAGGAATAATCCAGTGCTTGCACAAAGTCGACAAGTCGTGACTTCTGGCCAGAGAACCAGACATGACAGCAGAATATTTTTTGTGCAGGGGAAATGCATTGATCCCTGTGCCTTTCAAGATATGTGAGAAGAAAACCCCATACCCTTTTTTTAGCAATGGACTGGGTGATGTGCACATTTTTTACGAAGAGAATGAGTGATTGAAAACTGCTTTTAACCTTTTAGTTTTTACCATGTACCAATCACTGTGCAAAAAAAATGTTGTTTTGACCTACCAAGGGCTGCGGATAAATCTAAACTCAATAAGCTTTCCTATTTGTGGCAGTATTATTGCAATGTCAAATAAAAACGATTTTTATTACAAAAATCAAGACATAAGGATATGAAGCCAAAAGGAAGGTACCAATGAAGGGTTTGGTACAGTCTGCTCCGTAGGTGCTCGTGCTATGTCCATTTTATGCTGTTGTGTGCCTCACACTGAGGACGTTGATATTTCTCAAGTTCTAGGCCATTAGGTGGCCTTTCATTACAATGTAATAACCACCGAATGAAATCAGAACTTTTGTTTTCAAATGTTTGAGAGTATATAAAGAGACATTAAAAGAAATGTGGTGTGTGTGTTTCAAAAATGATGTATTTTATTTAACCTGACCTATGCTTCGAGGGGCAGGGTGAGGGGATATAGGTGCTGTTTATTAAAGCAAATGTTTGCACTATGCCCAGCATTTTCAGGAGCTAAATGTAATGAAATAAAACCAAAGACACTTTGTTTATATGTTTAAAATTGAAAGTAAAATATGCTCGTTTGATATGATGCTATATTTATTACTATCCTCCCTTGTACCTTGCGATCTGTTTTATTTTGGCAATAAATTGTCATTTGTATAACGGTCCTCTGGCATAACCTTTTATGGTGGAATAGGAATATAATGTTGGTTTATTTTGTCAGCATGCAACACCCTAATGACTACTTTGACACTTGTTTCCATATTTGAACTACACAGCGTTTTCACTATGACAGATGCTGTTGGCACTGGTGGCAGTTTCTTTGTATTTGGTTTCCGTATTCAGAATGAGGCATTTGCTTGCAAAAAAGTCTCCACTGCAAAATAATAATGATATTGCACATCTGACGTCAATTTGTCCGCACACTAAAAATGTGCTCCATCAATAAAAGCCTCGATATAAAAGTATTTTTGCACATCTCACATGATTGCATTTTAGAGGGTGGCTGACAGCAAGTGGTACTGTAAAGGATTCTGCTTGTAAGTGACCCACATGGCATTTGGCCAGCCGTTTGTCCTAGCAGACCAAAAATCGATACGGTTTGATCAAACACCCCCTTTCTCTGCTTGCCGTCCAAGAACACCTGGCCAAGGCTAAGTAAAGTGCTGGGAGGCATCGACCATGACTGGTTACTTGCATAAACTCATACTTTGAGACGTTACGAACCATACAATACAAAAAACAAGTTCGCTGGCTGACGCGTGAACGGGCAAGTTTGCAGTGGTATTGTCAGCGTGCACATCTGCGTAATGATGTCATCCACATCGCAGCGCTGAGCTATGTTCGTGCGTGCTGACTTCGCCTCCATTTCGGCCGTGTATCACGTGCAAATGCACAGGCAGTGCTAGTCTGAAAAATAAAACCTTGAATTTCCTTGCGCCAAATGTGCACATTACCTATTTTCGGTACAATTGTATGAAAATAATATTTGATTAATGAAATCCTGAAATGACGTGCCCATTTGTTCTTGCAAAAGTGAAAATGTTGGCCCCAGCCACTCCACACGAAAATGATGCAGCCCAGACTGTAGAGGACAACTGATGTGGGTTTGGTCACAGGCACGAATATAACTTGGCTGAGACTCGGGAGGTTGACATGCATTCACCTTGTAAGAGGAGTGTCTCGCGATAACGGTCGGCAGTGCTTATATCAGATCTATTCATAGACGACAGCACATGCATGTGTACACACATCCACCATCCAGACTTACACATTCCCTGGCTCAGCAGTTCCATGGTGAGCCAGATTTGATCCTCGCCAAAAAAAATAACTCGTGTCCTTTTAAAACAAGTTGCTGCACACTTTAGCACACCTGAACAACGATCATCCACTACATAAACACTTTCCAAGTTGTGTGCGTTATATCTTGTGGTGCCATCATGATTTGACCTTGTACTCTTAATTTATACCATATTCAGTTCCCAGTGGAGGTGGGTGAACAACTTATTTTTAACGTTGTCCACTCCCCCAAATGCAGTATGCGTGCTTTACGTGAGCGCCAATGTTCAGCATACGAGTTGGGAGGACAATGAACGTCACAGTTAAAGAAAGGCTTTATCTATGCAATATTGAAACAATATGGTTCAGATCAATGATTTGGTGATGCTGCGTTGGCAGTGGTGCACAAGCATAATGAACAAAAACAACTCATCACCTTGGTCAATAACAACTACCTGGAAAGGAAAAACAATGGGTGGCATTTTGGACACTGTCCCTCGTTCCTTTATAAGCTATGGAGAAGGATCATTGCCCAATACGTTGCCTATGATATATTTTTTCCTTTTAAGGTAGTGCTATTAACGAATGTGTTTAGTTTATTTGGTTCGTTGAATAAGTACTGGTGTATAATTGTGTATATAATCCCTGCTCGTGTATAACAATGTAAGTTTCCTTTCCAAGATGAGTACAGTACTTGTGTTAATGGTGTTAGCTGAGTAACCATCACCAAAAAATAAATGCATCAGTCAATACGTTGTGATGTGGCTTTAGCAACAGATAACACACGTAAATATTCCTTTAGCTTCCTATGCATAATAAAAATAGTAAAAGTTGGTAACGCTGCATTTCACCGTTACGCGTGACATTTACGAGGCTGCAATTGGTGAAACCAGACTCTGATTGAGAATGTTGTTTGTGCCAATCTCAATAGAGTAAATAATTGAAATATGAATAGAACTACAAGCAGGGTTTTATTTCGCACTGATGTTGTGGCTAGTGTTTTATTGGCATTTAAGTGCTTATTTGTACACAACATAATTCCAGCCAATTTGTGTTGGCTATATCCGCATCCAATTTTTTTTACATTACAGTGCTTTTTGATACATTTATGGGTCAATTTCGAAATTAAACTCTAGTAACGAAGTATAACAACCAACCTTGGATGAACGATACGCGTGGCAGATAAACTGTCGCATATTGACCCTGCACATTATTCAATTTAATCGCGTGCGTGTTTCATATGTGCTTGCCATGAGTGGTTTGGTTATATAAGGGATGCTGATATAAACCAAATCTTTTTAGAGCAAGAAGAACGTGCCAATGAATGGTTTTATTTAAGCGACTGACAAGTGCTCAGATTGAATGTAGCACTGCGTGTAATGTATAAGCCTACGAAGTTCAATAAATAAGACGAGCATTACCTCCCCTGTCAAAATACATCATACGAAACGTGACCTTGTCAACCCAGGAAGGGCATTACACACACTTTTAAAATAAATACGAGTCTTATTTTAAGAGTGCATGTGCCGATAGCTCCTGGTGAATATTCATTAGGAATGTTGAACGTGCCTATGCCATGCTTTTAATGATCACGTGGCTAGAAATGGATAGAATGCGATCCAGCCAATTCTGCACAGTGCGGGCTATGTGCAGGCAGCGATACATGGCAGATCTGCAGCTGCTGGGCTTCTTGGCTGATCCTTGTTACGTTCGGTTACTGGCATGCAACGGGACCTACGTATCAGTGCCAGTGCGGTCGCAGCAGCATTTTAAATGAGCAGTTTTTAGAATCGGGGGGGGGGGGGGGCAATCGCAAAGCCGGCATGAAGACTACAAAATCATTCTTACCCAACTAGCACACAAATACGTCACGCATCTGCTAAGCCAAGTGTACACGCTGTGTTTGGAGAGTGACACGTTTTACGTCTGTCACAACACAACCTGGAGGCGACAAATGTGTCCCGTGTGTGCATGCGCAGAGACAAGCTTGTTTATGCTCGTGCCTCTCAATGAGTGCGTTAAAATTGTTAGGACCGCTGCACTAGTATTCCCCGTAGCTATGCGTTTCATGCCTTCACATTTTCTGACCCGTACGTCAATGCATTAAGAGGCATCCACCTTTCACAAAATCACCCAGAATGCACTCGATACCCCTCACATCTTGTAGGCTGAGCAAGGTTTATGCGGAATTGTGTTTGGGTTGGCGACTGCCGTGCATAAAACAGGTGTTATAGGCTGCTACAAATGATCTGCTGTGGGCAGCGTGGTAAAATTAATTGCTGTAGCGTGCGCTATACTTCTATGCTCTCGAACATCACCGCGTCACTGTTCACCTGGGGCAGGGGTCGGAAACCCAAAAAACTAGAAGAGCAATTTTGTTTTAATTCGGTCTAAAAAAACTATTTTTCAAGACTCAAAATGCACGTGAATACGAAACGGTGATCCTTAATAGATGACGTCACGAAACAATCCTTAATGAGTCACATGCCGACCCCGACCCATGGTAAACTGGACTCCCATGGTAAACTGAACTCCCATGGTACACTGGACCTCCATGGTGAACTGGACTCCCATGGTAAACTGGACCTCCATGGTGAACTGGACTCCCATGGTAAACTGGTACTCCCATGGTAAACTGGACCTCCATGGTGAACTGGACTCCGATGGTAAACTGAACTTCCATGGTAAACTGAACTCCCATGGTAAACTGAACTTCCATGGTATACTGGACCTCCATGGTAAACTGGACTCTCATGGTAAACTGGACTCCCATGGTAAACTGGACTTCCATGGTGAACTGGACCCCCATGGTGAACTGGACTCCCATGGTGAACTGGACTCCCATGGTGAACTGGACTCCCATGGTGAACTGGACCTCCATGGTAAACTGGACTCCCATGGTGAACTGGACTCCCATGGTAAACTGGGCTCCCATGGGTCGGCCTAACGGTAGCAAGTTCGTCACCTGTTGGAGAGATTCACGGTTCAAATCTAGCGGCTACACTGGTTATTACTTCGGGTAAATCAACCATTAAGTAGCGCCATCTGTTTCACAGTGGACGTTAAAGATCCCACGAAGTCATTCGCAAGAGTCAGCCAAATTAGACAAATGTACCGGCAAAAAAATACTTTGTTCAAATGTACGTAGCAATCATTGCCCACTCCTGAAGGAGAAAAAAAACTTGCCAGGATCCTCATGAAAGAGACTCACGAAACTCAGCGAGGCTTCATGAGTTAACAAGTGTAATAATACTAATAATGTCCCTCCTATTGCTCTCCCCGATGTACCGTTTAGAGGTCATTACGTGCAAGAACATAAATATTATTCCACGTCACAACGTGGCCGTGTGTATGCAATCCCTTCGCAATGTAACTTATACAAATCTCAATAATTTTTGGGGCCAAATGCTTTTTTCCAACTCAACCTATTCAATCTTTTTTCAAACTTTAAAACATCCTGTGCATAGTTTGTAATAAAAAAAATATCTTAATGATGATAGGTGAGACAGCCAATAAAACAACAAACATCGTTGAAGACTAAACGATAGTGATGATGATGATCGCTCACTCCTGCGCTACCACTGCTCAGTGACAGGGCTGTCGGAATTGCTTCCGTCTGCTCGGTCATTTTAATGCAACAATTTACAACATCCTTGAAAACAGAGGAACTATAGCGACGGATTTATCCAAAACATTCCGTGAGCGCCTATTTCTGAACGCTTTGAGAGGCGCCCTGCCAAGTGCTGCAGAGCACAATCCTCGCTGAGCAGATGACATTAGAGTCTGTGGTATCATCGCTCTCGAGCCGGCCAGATATTTTTCAATTGACCGCGGCATGCCTCCTGCTCCAACTCTGCCTCTGTTGCTGCTATTGGAGTTGTGTTTGTCGGGCAGGAGTCATAGCTACGGGCGAGGGGGGCTGCTCAGATTTCCACTGCATCCAACACCCCCCCCACACCACATCCCACATGCCGACCCACCCCCTCGCCCTGCTGCTTCCCAGCCTTGCGACGGCTTTCTCGCGTCGGTTGTCACCCCCTTTTGCAGAAGACTTCATTAACAGCCGATAAAGTTCATTAGCGCGCGCTTGTTCACCTGCCAGCCACTCTTAATGCGGTATTTTTAGGGGAACCGCCGGGCACCATGGAGAACACAGCAACAAACATAGAGGCGAGTTCCCCCCAGTAGCTGTTGGTGCTGGTGGTGGTGGTGTCGAGATTTTCGTGGCAAAGACCTCCCCACTCCACCCCAGCCTTAACAGACTGTTGGGGCAAGTGCTGTTAGCGGGCACCGATGAAAGCCGGCACGCACCCTACGAGGTGGTTTGCCAGCACCACACCCGGGCAGCCTTTGTTTCCCTAGTGGCGACGTTTACATACCGCGTCAGGTACTCATTTGAGGCTGAGTCGACCTAGGAGGGGCATAATCGTCACTGGTTGTTGGCTGCGAGCGGGAATCTAACTCGGGTTGGTAGCGCAACGTGCTAACCGCGACACTACCGCTCCACACAAGTGGAGGCACACGCGCCTGCTAGCGCTTGGGCCACCGGGAGATGTACAGTATGTATGTAGAACTTCTTTCGCACCATACATAGCCAACCGTGCGAATCGGAGGTGCTTAAAGATGAGCTAACCCTATGATTGCAATACGCGTGGATTATATTTGCTACAGGGGTCCTTTCAGCGAAAGTCCAATAAATCATGACACTCATTTGAATCGTTTTTTTTTATAAACTATTTTTTTTTATTACTGGGCCATAATACAGAGCCACCGAGCAATTGCAACCCTCTTTTTAAATGCTCATTAAATCTTCATGAGGAGCAGTAGGCTATTTGGTAAAATGCTTAAAAAGGCATTTAAGTGGTCATTTTATGGATGTAAAATTGATTGTTCTGGTGACATAGAATTATTATTTCCTCTATATAATTAGACCATGTATATGCTGCCACCCAAGTCAAACACATACACATGTAAATTATGCTCTTTGCTCCGGAGGAAGTCTTTTTTTTATACCAATTGCTGCGGTTATGCAAATGACTGCACACTGGTCAGCTGGCACATTCAATTAAGCATCAGAGCGCAAACTGCGTGAAAGCTGCACAGATTTTAAACCTTTGAAACAGTCTGCCTCAGCAGCTGCCCCTCTCTATTTTCTTTGAACCTATCCACGTGACTTTACCGAAAGACCCAAAGAATTTGAATTCCTGCAGTCACGAAAGCTTTAAGTCAGATGAGAGTTCTGTTACAGAGTAGCGGTGAGCATTGAGCCGAGCGCGCGCACAAGCGCCGCATTCACGAGGTACAAACAAACCCCTATTATGTCAAAAGCCAAGAGTAAACGACGCCCTGGATTTATAAACTCGGGGCGTCAGCGTTCACTTCATTTCCCCCTGGCCGGCTTCTCCTCCCCGGGGAGGGCGAGGACCTGCTTCGTGACATCATGCCCAAGTTTCCTTCGCCCGCGTTAAAGTTTCGTATCCATGCCCTCGCCGTTAGTCACGGGCATGCAGCGGCGCAATAGGGCCGCGTTGACGAGTGTCTGTTTCCCTGCGAATGCAGAGGTTTTTTGCCATCAGTAGACACACATCATGCTACGTTATAACAAGTTTTGCCGGCTGGCTGGCTGCCTTATCTGTTGGCTCGCTGGCCACGTGCTTCGTTCTGATTGGCTGCATAGGGGTAAAGGGCGCGCGGTTTTTGTTTGGGGGGGCACTGGAGAATTATGTGAGTGGTGGGGGGCCTGGGGGTTGTCACGCGTGAGACGAGGGGGGGGGGGGGTAACCAGGGGTGGGGAGGCGGGGGTGACGGAAAGTTATCGTCCAACAATGGTCAATTTTACTATAGGTACTGTATTTTTCTTGTTTTTTTGTTAAGTTTTGCTCACTGGCTGGCTGGCTAGCTGGAGCGAGACGAGAGAGGGGGGGGGGACAAACGGGCAGTCCAAAGGAGGTGCAGGCTTCTAGTTGAAAACAAAATAACACCGCTCCCTCACCTCCCCCAGCGTGCGTGCCACGTGCCCACGATGGCTGGCGTGCACAAGTCGCCGCACACGTTTCGATGAAACTTGTTTACACGTGTCTCTGGGTCATCAGGAATGGGTCACCGGCATCGTTAATAGTAATTAATCAATACTTTTGTGGATGCACTAGTGGATGAACGCCTTTCCGTCGTGGGTAGCTATTAATACTTCAAAGCGCTGGTCATTTGGTAAAGGAGGGCATCCAGGACCGATGAAGATATCACTCACCGCTGAAATTAGCCTTGGCCAGGGATCAAACTCAGGTCATAGGGCTCCTAATGTAGTCCGGTAACCACTAGGCCACTGCTCCTTTCCAATCCCCAATTCATGTAAATATTGTATGAGATAAATCATCAATACATGTAATTGTGCTTTCTGTGTCACAGGCATTTTGCCTGTGACTCAGGTCTGTGACTCAGGTCATAGGGCTCCTAATGTAGTCTGGTAACCACTAGGCCACTGCTCCTTTCCAACCCCCAATTCATATAAATATTGTATGAGATAAATCATCAATACATGTAATTGTGCTTCCTGTGTCACAGGCATTTTGCCTGTGCTCAGGGACCTCCCAGAAGAAATATCTAATATATGTGCACCTCGCTAACACATTAATACTCGACCTTGAGAGAATTATGACACCCGATGCTTTCAACATTCACCTTGAACACAATATGTTACAGACAACTCACACGCGTGGGCCCAGAACGTCTTACCACTGTACCTCGGGTTGCCACCTGCGCTGGTTTTCCCATGACATCCTCTTTTTGAGGTAGTGTACCTGTCATTGGGAGCCTTCCCGGGACATTAGGTGTCCTGATTTCGTCAGTTGTGTAATATACACCGCTCAAGACGTGCAGTCTCCCCTTCTTGAGGTATCCTGAGATACTGCATTCTTCCGGGTTTTTTGTCCCTCAGTGATGGCAATCCTACCTGTACCCCATCCAGGGTCTGCTTCAGGCTGCGCGTGGGATTAAAACTCACTGGCTGGCAAGACGGGACAGAAGCCATGTCTGTGTGCCAGTACCTGTGTGTGTGTGGCGGTCGGTAAGAGCGAGGTGCACCAAGGCCACCTTGTCTCACCACTTACAGTGAGCAGGATGCCACTTAGCCTCGTGTTATGAATATTACACACACATGTTTACTGCATTCAGCTCTTCATATTATTCGATGCCGGCTGTAGTCTGGGCACGAGAGGGTGAAGACAGCTCCCGCTGTACCCTGCTGCAGTTGGCAGGGAAATTATTTCGTATTAGTTATGAACAAACATCTCAGCGCTGCAGATTTAACCAAATTCATATTTTATCATCATCATCACTATTGTTTGCGACATTTTGACATTTGTCCCTCTTTCCAGTAATCACGATGAGACAATTATGCCCAACTGACACGATACGGCCTCAACGCAGGAACACAATAGTTTACTAATTGCAACAAAAATATATGGTACGTAATATTTTCTGTCAGCACAAATGATTGTACAGCGGCTGTTTCATGATGCTACTGCCACAGAATACATTAGCTCGGGGTTGAGGTTGAATTTAATCGGCAAAACCCAGGGGCAAGAGCACTAATCACTAAGCTGCCCAGCGAAAGTTTATTTTTTAAATAAGCAGTCTGCTACTAAAAATAAAATGTTGTACACTTATAATGAAAGCAATAGTAATAATAAATTGTACAGTTACTTTGTTGACCTTTGCACAACTCAAATGGGCACGTGACATATTTACGGAACAAATTGTTATACAATTTAAAATATAAATTCAGCAAGATGAAACATTTCTAAAAATACATTAGTCTGGCTAGGAAAGTAATTGCACCATGGTGCATGATAACATTACAGTATTAGGCTTCAGCAGATCTACAGTTGTGCGCAAGTGAAACTGCGCTGGACGTGATTCAGGTTGACCGAAATGTGATGTGAGTGCGAGGTGACGAGCCCCAGACAGCATTCGCCACACGTCTCACCGCTGTGTGCACGCCCGCTCGCCCGCCAGCCCGCTCGCTCACTCACTCCTACGGCTGCAGGCAGCTCGTGCCACCCACAGGGCCTGCTGCTAATGGGCGGTCGGGGAGTCTGCGGAGGCATCGACATACACAGACGGAGAACCTACCGCCGACACAACCGTCACCACCTTGAAATAAGCAAATGGTCAAGACGCTCGCCAATGGAGATCGGCCTCACACGCACGTCAACTCAAACCTTCTCACAACAAGAGGCAGGCTGGAGTGACTGGGCTGAGACAGATACACATACAAAGACAAACAAAGACACCCGTGAAGACGTACTTGTATATCCCCACAAATAGGGCCTGCTACTTTCGCCAATGGTCCCACAGATACAGATGCACAGATACGTAGGCATGCGTGCAAGGAGAAAACAAACCTCAAACAAGGGCCCCCTCATGAGCAGCTGGGCCCATCTCCACGCTGGTCCTGATTGCTCAGTTATTGGCGTCTCATCCGGAGTTCTATGCGCGGCGCTGTACCAAATTGTTTCTGTCACCGCTGCACAACATAAATTGGGTCCATAAAAATAACACATTGGGAGTAATAAATAACATGTGGAAAAAAAGGGAAATAACAAGAGCATAAATAAGAATGAAAAAAAACTATGGCATAAATAACAATAAAGCCAAACAAAGGCATAAATACTCAGGAATGCAAAGGTTGCGTCATTGGGTAAAGTACTGGTCAAAATGCAGGCACACTGCTCTCTGAGTCCAGCCAATGTGGGTTATAAACTACACTTCAGCATAGAAAAAAAAATGCATGAGAGCTATCTTTAAAATAATGAATGCTGTAGCCAATGTTATATAAGCGGCTATATCGATCACTTTGTTAGAGAATGACAGTAGCGAGATTACAGTAAGCGAAGGCACTACAGAAAAAGAAAGCCATGAGTCAGGAATAGCCACGAGTACAAATACACGGTGGTGTAGCGTGATCACAATGGTGTGGCCTTACCACGGCGGCGTGATCTTACCGTGCTTGACCATAGTGGCATAACCCCAGTGGTGTGGTCTGCCCCACGGTGGTATGACCTAACCTCGATGGTCTGGCCTTGCCACGATGGTGTGGCATTTTTTCCACGGTAGCGTGGCCTCACTACAGTGGTGAGGCCCGATTTCAGAGGCACGCGTGCATATTCTAAAGGAACCAGAATGAAGACCGTCAACTTCAGCGAGAATAATCCGGCTACAGCAGTGGCTGTATCAGGGGCAAAAATGCGTGACCAATATTCTGCGCCTACGGTATGTTCATTCATTTAACAAGAGTAAACTGTAAAAGGAAACCGAATGTCAACTTTAAAGCCACTGTACGCTGCACTATATGCAAATCAAAGCGTCTGCCTGCCCGAGTGAGCACGGGGGCACCGCTCGCGTCTCTCGCCAGCCCCACGAGAACCGCGTGCATTTCCACGTTACCGTGGCGGGTAAGGCTTCTCAATATGACACAAACAGCGCCGCAGTGTACGAGATGGTCAAATTCACCGACGTCCAGAAAACCGGCCCCAGACAGAGGCAGCAGGATGGGGGAAGGAGAGCGCTGTGGAGCGATCGCCGATGACATTCGACGACGAGAGCGTCCCTCGCAGCCGTGATGCGGATGGCATCCCCTGGCCGCGACCCGTCTTCTCGTCGCTTAACGAGGAGACGTTATCGGGAACACCGCCTGCATGGTCAGCCTGCGTTCTTGCTGCCTCGATAGCCCATGAAATACAAGCCGAAGCTTCTCCACCGAGCAGCTTCGTTTACTCCCCGCATTTCAGATTTGCTGCTTCTATTTTTCATCCTAACCTGCTCAACACAGTCCTTGTAATTGAATTCCTTTTCCTTGTTTTTGAACAGGGCACCGCTAAATCAAGCACAGCTGCCTCCTGCAACCGATTCCGTTCGAGTCCGATAGAATTGTACGTGTTATTGTGGGCCCGTTTGGAATTCCACATATGTCGGGTGCATTTTAAAAGCCAGTATTTGCAGCTGTTGGCGTGCATAACACCATAATGCTAAGCCATGCTAGATAAACATACTTTTCAAGAACGGAATTTAAAATGTATGGAATCGCCTTTGTGTTTAAGCTGTTTATTCTTTTACCAAAAAAACCGACGCACACATTCGATTTTAAACAATGTTGGAAAGGGTGCAGTGTTTTGAGGTATGAGGTCAACATCCTGAGTCGCTTGACAATGATGATATGAAATTCACAGGTCCCAGACCAAGAGATCCAGATCCACAGCCTCTTGACAGATGCATCATTTCTGCCCAACTATCTTATCAACACACTTGGCAATAATCTGACAGCTAGTAACACATTACCTTGTCATGTTTCACACTGGGCGTGTAACGACTCCATTCCTTCGCGACTCAATGGCTTGGCGTGATTTCGCGCCTCAATTCCATCTAAGAATCGATTTTTTTTTTACCAGTGAGACTGGGACACTGCACCAGTCTGCAGAGCTTACTGTAAGCAAATGACATCCATCACACACGATGTTCATCCCTTAGTCAATACGATGCTGGACGGATGGCATTCTTCCTTCCCACACGATATAGGTCATGGGGTTGTTTCACCATACTTGAAACCATGCTGACCTCGCCCTCTTGCTGTGTCACCTTGTTGTGGTGGTCGTGGTGGTGGTGAGGCTCGTGTGCCTCAAGGACCCCGAGAGGCTATGCCGGTGGGGGTTTCTGGCAGGTCTGACAAACGACAGCATGCTGGCACCTCCAGGTTGGGGGTTGGGCGTAGCGCTAACAACGCGACCCACGGGAAAACGAAATGTTTGTCACGGTAACCATAACGAAAGAGAGAGAGAGACAACACCAGGGCCACAGTAGGCTCAAGCCTACCTACAGGCAGGGCCGGATCAAGGCACGAGGCTTTAGGGGCTGCAGCCCAGGGGCCTCCGCCATCTGGAGGGCCTCCATAGATGAAGTGAAAAGTTATTTCGTTCTGTGAATGGTGAATTTTATTTGTTGTTAGCCTTGTACAAATAAAAAATAAAAAATTATTTTTGTTCCTTTAGAAAATATTACTGGGAGCCTTACAGTACCTGTAGCCCAGGGGCTTACAACATCTTAATCCGGCCCTGCCTACAGGCAGTATGACCACTCCTGATGAAAGATGTCTCGTCCCCACCGTGGACGAGGCATCAAAGACAGCCCAAGTCAATGCCGTGAAGGACGAGCTGCCGGCGATCAACCTCTCTTGGGGCGAGGCTCAACATGTTGCCAAGGACAGGAAGAAGTGGAGGGAACACATTGCGGCCTCTTGTCCCGTAGGGGATGAAGGGGATTAGCTATAACTAATTTACCATGCTGACTGTCGTGTGGTTTGGTGAAGTGAATGGGGGGGGGTGCGTCCAGAAGCGGTTTAAATATCACTCACCGACGGCTAATGTTAGCTGTGACCGAAAATAAAACTGGGGTCAAGTAACTGAATTCAATATAAAGTTCACGCATGTATGTTGAACTTCGTTTGCACCGTACGTAGCCAACCATGCTAATCGGAGGTAAGAAGACAACGCATACGAATCGAATATAACCAATTGTCACGCGTACAACTCAATGAATCGTGAGTATAAATATCGATATGACATCGATGCACCGTCACACCCCCCCCCATTTCGATCTGTCAGCATTCGATTACTCTGCATGTATTCTGATTTCAACAGCACACGATGCCGTTATAAATACTGCACCGCTTTGAGGCCAACACATACCCGACGTGACAAGTTACATCGCCTGTTCTGCAGGGAGACAAAACTGGGCTCAGGCTCCTGGCCCCGGCTCTCACTCAGTCTGACCAAACGCAAACCTTCGTTTTTAACAAAACTCAACGCACCTGGAATTTGCTGGGCAAATCGCCCGACCAAGCACGGCCGTGACAAGTGAGTGGATAATGAAAGCACGACGCAGTTCCAATTGAGCGTGAGCAATTACGCGAGGTACACATGCCCCCCCCCCCCTACCAGGGAAAGCGCCACGGCCGTGAGATGTTAACTACCTCGCTCGGTATACAGGAGGTTGTGGGCTCGACCCCGACCCTGACGCCTGCTGCAAATTTGGAGTTTGCGTGTCTCCGCGGTCGCATGGACTGTTCACCGGGTTCTTCCGGAGGTTTCCTCCATAGTTAGAAACGTGCGTTTAGAGTATTTGGCTGCTCTACATCTCCACGTGATGAGCCACTACGTTGAGCTCTCATTTGTGATGGTCAGGTCGCTTCTGAATAAGAGCTACACAGCTCAGTGGACCATACCCCCTGGAAAAATAAACACATTCCTGCTGCGGAGGGAGCTGGTAGGAACGTTGGGTTGCTCGGTCAATGGCCAGAGTCAACGGCGGCGTGGTGTATTCCGCAAGTATGCCCGACTGTGAGGGCGGACACAAGCCGGCGTGAGTAGGTTAAACGTTGAGTTTTATAAGGGCATCACGGGGTGACCAGCCCCTCCCCACCCAGCCCCACCCCTCCCACCCCCCACCCAGCCCCACCCTCCCAACCAGCCCCTCCCCACCCAGCCCCTCCCCACCCTCCCCTCCCCACCCAGCCCCTCCCCACCCAGCCCCTCCCCACCCTCCCCTCCCCACCCAGCCCCTCCCCACCCTCCCCTCCCCATCCAGCCCCTCCCTCCCCACCCAGCCACTCCCTGCACGACGGACGGACACAACAATCCCCTGTGGGCTGGTGTAACCAGGAGGTTCCTACCAGTAAAAGTTATTTTTTTCAATATCTATTTTTAATATAAAGCCGCAAGATTTACCACGAATATTGGACGCAACAGGGAAGGAGCTACGTGTTCAATCAAGTGGCGCATTCCAAAGCTGCAGCGTCGTTGAGAGCGGAAAGTTACTCCGGTTGCATGGATTTGCCTGTGGCAGAAACGCCAGTGTCACAACAACGCCGCGTGGATCAAAATTATCGAATTGCGTTTGACGTTCTAGGTCACGAGACCTTGCGGTCAACAGTTGAATGTCTTCTCATTGGCACAGCCCCCGGTTGCTGGAGCCGTCTCACATTGACATGCTAATCTTTACCCTTGCTTCTTTCGGTACAGTCACGTTGGTAAAAAAAAATCACGACGTCTCGGGCGCAACACAAGCGTCCGTCATCAGGCGGGGACAACCACAGCAAGAAACTCTTGAGGAAGGTTGGCGATTCGATTGGCTGTGATTTATTGTCCCGTTGTCTGTTAAAAGCTCTAACAGATACGTTGCGCCTGAAACGTCGTGATTTCATTTATTTTCTTTTTTATTTTCTTTACCTACGCGACTTTACCGAAATAACCAAGAGTTTGGATCCTTGCAGTCACAAAAACTTCCTTGCAGTCACGAAAACATGCAAATTCCATCTATAGCTCCGCCCACTTACCCTTGGGTTGATCGCACCTCAAGCCTATAACACATTCCTGCGGAGGGAGCTGGTAGGAACGTTGGGTTGATCGGTCAACGGCCAGGGTCAACGGCGGAGTGGTGTATTCCGAAAATATGCCCGACTGTGAGGGCGGGCACAAGCCGGCGTGAGTAGGTTAAACGTTGAGTTTTATAAGGGCACTACGGGGTGACCAGCCCCTCCCCACCCAGCCCCACCCCTCCCACCCCCCACCCAGCCCCACCCTCCCAACCAGCCCCTCCCCACCCAGCCCCTCCCCACCCTCCCCTCCCCACCCAGCCCCTCCCCACCCTCCCCTCCCCATCCAGCCCCTCCCTCCACACCCAGCCACTCCCTGCACAACGGACGGACGGACGGACACAACAATCCCCTGTGGGCTGGTGGAACCAGTGGGTTCCTACCAGTATAACCTCGTGTTGCGGCAGCTCTCTCTCTCTCTCCTGCCTCAGCAGTTCTCCTGCTGTGTTTGTCTCACCTGATGACCGAGTGCTTGTGTTGCGATCGAAACCTCGTGATCTATTAATTTTTTATCTACGTGACTTTACCGAAAGAACCAAAGGGTATATGTATCGTGCTTTAGCCTGCACGTGTAGCGTGCTCAGTGCCCCGTTGATGGGGTAGCTCACGAGCTGGAAAAAACGTAATTTGGCTTTAGATCATTACTGATACAGAGTGTTTAATCAGGTGAGAATATGAGACCTACATAGTCTAATTTCCAAGTGACCTGATGCATTAGTCTGCCATTTGGGGGCGATGAATACTATGTCTGAACCCAATTAAATTAAATGCTAGTGATTATAGAATTTTGGAAAATTTGGACCCCGTTGCCAGCACACAATGGCCTACTCTTGCGAATGCCATCACGGGATCTTTCGCGTCCACTGGGACGTAGACAGCGGCCATTATTATGGTTATTACGCACGCAAGTATTCACCGGGGCGGCCGCTAGGTCCAGAACCGTGAACCTCTGCAACAAGCGGCGAATGTGCTAACTTTAAGATCCGCCACGTGTAGAGGGGTCCAGTGGTAGAGCTTCGAGTGTGTAAAAGGTGCAACTGGACTGGGCTGTGGTCGGGGGAGTTCAAGGGGCTGAGCTACAAAAAAACGGGAGTATGGGGGGGGTTGGAATTGACAAGATGGTGTCCCCATTTAATTCCATGCACGAGGGCCCAATGCCAACCATTCTACGCCACTGCACTGCTTGGTCAGGAGAACTCATTCCGTTCACTTGAGTGAACAAGCAGCGTGCCCGCTGTCCGTGTGTTTACCGCTCTTTCTATTCGCGGGGCTCAAGGCATGGCCTCGCTAAGATGATGTCACCGCCATGTGAGCTGGAATAAAAACAGTGGCTGCACAGGGGAAGAATGCACCGTGGCCCCAGCCCATTAGTGGTACATCTTGTATTTACACAGCTGATGCATGACTTCACATTTTAATTTCCTCTTTTCCAATAAGGCATGAATTGTCTTCACTGCAAGCACAAGTTGTGCCAGCCTATTACCACAGCCAGGAGATTCATCCAGCCGTGGCAATGTGTGTATCTTTTTGTTATTATTCATTGATATTAAAAAAATCTGTACGAATTCAGCTCATGAGCTCATGAGAATCTGGCATTATATAAGGCGCACCAACTCTGGAGAATAGCCTTGTGATATCATGAGAACATTGCCCATGATCACGATGTGGTCACGTGACTGTGTCCGAGTTAAATCAATCTGGCGGGTGGTGCTCCGGCAAAGTGTCCGTCACAATCAGAGGGTCGTGAGTTCATTCTCCAGTCTGGATTAAATTCAACCCACATCCTTGTGGGGTCAATCAAATAAACACTGCTGATCCAAGTGCCGTCTTCCGCGTTGGGCTGAGTGTTGAGCATTTCTTCTGCTCCAGCTTTTACCACGCACTACTGTCAGCATCTTCAGGAGTTGAACAGTCATCCTCTCCTCGACATAGTGGCCCTGGTATAGGACTGTGGAACTTCTTCCGCTGGATTTAGACTGTCAATCGTGGATCAATGATGAATGCTCAGTTGAAAAAGGGAGCCACTGACTTTCACGGCACGACCAGAAGAGATTGTTGATATTTGGCTCCATACAAAATGATCAATGAAGATCATGCCAAAAGCGGTTGAGGCCACACATCGCCAACGCTTTCGTCTGCTCCGCCAGTTTACTGAACCTTAAAGGCATCCGTGTCGCTATGAACAGTTAATTTGTCCTTCCCCCGCACCTCCATTTAGCACGGTTGGCAACGTACAGTCCGAAAGGAAGTTCAACATACAGACACACCGTCTGAAGTCGGGGCGTACAATTCTGTACACATTTTTAGCTTAGCTTGCAAATGAGATGCGATCACAAATAGTTTTTCATTTACAGAATCACTCCCAGTGTACATTGGTTGTGCACCGTAGGTTGCAGCACCTTTCAGCCTTGCACATAGAATGTGCGATGAAGGTCAGTTCCTCAGGGCAAGCGCTGCATACATTACGCTGCCCATTTTCCTCGAAAGTGAGATTAAAATGTACTTATCTTAACGCAGAGTCTGTGAAAATATCCTCATAAGGGAAGTGTCAGCGTCAAATATTTTTTTAACGAGTGTAATGTTAAACTGTGGCTGTCCCTCGCAACAAATTCAAAATCGATCAAATGGTGCATAGATTCAAGCTGGCACCTACACAGCCATCAACTAGCCATTGATGACCCAGACAGCCATCACCCAGCCAGCCATCACACAGCCAGCCATCACAGTCAGTCATCACCCAGCCAGCCATCACACAGCCAGCCATCACAGTCAGTCATCACCCAGCCGGCCATAACCCAGTCAGTCATCACCCAGACGGCCATCACCCAGCCAGCCATCACAAAGACGGTCATCACCCAGACGTCCATCACACCGCCATCACCCAGACGGCCATCACCCAGACAGCCATCACCAAGAGAGCTATCACACACCCAGCCATCACCCAGACAGCCATCATCCAGCCAGCCATCAAACACCGTGATCACACACTCAGCCTTCACCCAGACAGCCATCATCCAGCCAGCCATCAAACACCGTCATCACACACTCAGCCATCACCCAGACAGCCATCATCCAGCCAGCCATCAAACACCGTCATCACACACTCAGCCTTCACCCAGCCATCATCCAGCCAGCCATCAAACACCGTCATCACACACTCAGCCATCACCCAGACAGCCATCATCCAGCCAGCCATCAAACACCGTCATCACACACTCAGCCTTCACCCAGCCATCATCCAGCCAGCCATCAAACACCGTCATCACACACTCAGCCATCACCCAGACAGCCATCATCCAGCCAGCCATCAAACACCGTCATCACACACTCAGCCTTCACCCAGCCATCATCCAGCCAGCCATCAAACACCGTCATCACACACTCAGCCTTCACCCAGCCATCATCCAGCCAGCCATCAAACACCGTGATCACACACTCAGCCTTCACTCAGCCATCATTTAGCCCGCGATCGTTTCGCCCGCCATCACGAAGCCAAACATCACTGAGTCAGCCAACAGTAAGGCAGCCATTACGGTTCCGGCCAACAGCAAAAACGACTGCCAATATTCAGATTCGAAAGGGAGGAACCAGCACCAATCGTTTTCCCAAAAAAGGGCAAGTTGTTTGCCTCCTCTCTGCCAAAATTCACAAATAGCACAGCAGTAGTCCCCAGTCAGATTTCTGACATCACCCGTGGAATGTGGAGCCGCAGCGTTCAGGATGAAGGTGCCATACAGTTTTGCCTGTTCCCATTTCCATGCCCAAACAAGCCCATGTGTTCAACTGCCTACAAACTGCCAGCGTAATTTGATGAGACAAAAAGAATGGTACTCGCCACAGCAGACGCATTACTAATGGTAATATTTTGTGTGCATCGCTAAGTCGGCTGGTTACATAAGACTGCTTAGATCGAGAAAATAACAGGGCCTCAAGACCTGATATCTTGCAGGCTCGTACACCCTAGAGTTTACAAAAATGCACGCCATAATGTAAGCTTTTGTGTGCAGTCACTGCTGCAAGTCTATAATGAGTACAGTAAGGTATGCATTTCGAGCAGTCTTTCTGCAGCAGTATCAACCTGAAGCTCTCGACAAATGTGCACACATGAAAGCAATGCTGAAAAAAAACAGTAACGTAAAAAAAAACATTCTCTCGTGTTTATTTTTCAATGAAATGAAAATAAAATTCCTTATTCAGCCAAGGTAAACGGGAGTCGTGGAGGGAAGACAACTCGTGAGATGTGAGCCCAAATAATGATCATCGTACGTCTTCTTGGTTCTTTCTTGCAGTCACGAAAGCTTTAAATCGAAAAAAAAGATCATAGTACGAAAAGATCAAAATATCAAAGCCGTTCATGACACCACACCTCGCCAAAGCTTTTTGCCCTCCGCCAGCTCCTGCAAATGCTGCACATTAGACAGACAACCTCCAAAAGCTGTCCCAACAGTTTCCCACCATCTGTTCTTAGGTCATCCACTCAGTCAACAGACTTATGGAGACCACTCCATTACCTGTCTTGGCCATATGTCCTCTACCCATCCTCCACACGTCCCAACCAGCACAGCGGTTTTTTGTTTGCATCCACAAACTTTACTTACCTGACATGTTATCTTCCATACCTTCCCATTGCTCATATCTTGTCTTGCCATGGAAATCCCGATCATCCGTGTCGGACATCTGTAGTGCTCAAATCCTCAACAACTTATTTTTTAACCGATGCTAGTGCAGCTCTCTGATCCGTACAGTAAAACATATTCAGCACTCCTGCCTCACATAGCATTGTTTACACGCTTATCTCTCTTTCGCAGTAGTTTCCATAGCCCATCAAAAAAACATTGTCTGCTGATAGCAATTCACTTCTTGACCTCATTCTCACAGCCCCCTGACCTGATTTAATGTTCTTCACCGCTGTTTCAACTTCTTCTGAGGTTACCTCTTTCAACCATGCCTAATCCTGCACGGACATTTCCTCCTGTTGCCCGATGTTCCGTAGCAATTATACTCCTGAGTCGATGCGTTCTTCTCGGCTCAAAAGGCGGCTGCCATACCTCTAACACTCATTCATCATGTCTGCCATACCTCTGCCCAGCTCCAACTCTAATCCGCATTCTTAAGACATTTCCTTAACGCGTCATTTATTGACCATTGGAAATAACGTTTTGCAGTTCCTCTTCCTGTTAGAATTTTCCGTCTCCTCTGCTCGCGCCTGCCAATAAGTAGTCCTCACCTATGCCAGTTTCTGGTTTCCTTCCTGTGGTCGTGCAACGTATCCTCATTCTTCCCTTCTCTTCCATCTCCTATTGTCCTCTCCAAGCAATATTTGCTTTCACTTTTCTCGTACAGCTCTATCTATGGCTTCTTCGGTTGAGCACTTGTCCACCCTTATTGCTGACTTTAGGAGCAAGGACTTATCCTGCTGCTGCTTCAACTTCAACTACCATGAAGCCTTCCCGGAGCGTCTGCTTCTCATTCCGACTCCCCTTCTTCTTCTGTCCAAACCTGCCTCCCGGTGCTTACCTGGATTTGTGGCTGTACCTCGTAAATCTTTCGTTTTGCTGTGTCACGACTAAGAACAGCTCCTCTAGGTCACTTGCTCCCTGGCTTCTCTCTGACTCCTGCAAGAACTATTTTGTGTCTGGATTGATATATGCAACATTGTAAGCTCTGGTCTTCAGATACGATTGCCTGCGTTGTTCCCGAGTTACAATGTAATCATACAGAGCCTCAGGCTCACCATCGGGTGATTTCCACATCAGCTTGGGTGACTTATTCTGTTCAAACTGTGTATTACAGATAATGAATCTATTCCTTGCTGCATAACTCGAGTAACATGGTTCCATTATCATTCGCCCTGCCCTATCCCATGCTGCCCCTCTGGGACAAACATGGTCATCCAATTTGCTATCACGTTGCTAACGGCCATCCCTCGTCCTGCCTCTTGATGCACCCCCCCCCCCCCACGCCCCACGATACGGCAGAATGTAATCCTCACGTCCGGTCCAACTTGAATCTATCCCCCTAATTTCACTTATCCCACCATTCGCGGTGCTGTTACCTTTTCGGATCACCAACAAAGCAATGTATCTGCCTCGCCTTTTTTGTGCAGTGGCCTTACATTTCCACTGTCATATCCTGGTTCTTGTCTTTGAATTGACTTTAAGTCTTCCTGTTGGATAAACTTGCCCCGGCCTTTAAATGTCTTCATTTAAGTAGCTGGACTACCACCCAACCCTGATGCCACAGCTAGGGAGGCTGGGCCCGCAAGCCAAGTATTCACAACCACCGCGGTGCCTGAGTGGACTGCGCAAACCTCGTTGATCCAGGTAACGTTTAAGCCAGCATCGGGAATTCTGTTCAGGGGCTAATTGCCCTCCATATACCCAGGAAAAAAGAAACTCACTTGAGTATAATTATTATTCAAGAGGGTCCTGCCATACTGGGATGCTTGTTCAAGTACATGTACGAGTGTTTGACTTGCTGGAAGAAAAAAAAACGAGTACCTGCAAAAATTACAAGCATACAAGGGGGTAAGGCTCAAAATCTCAACACGGATAGATTTAAGAGAAGCAATTGCTATACTTGCACCTCCTGGCGAATGCACCCGCTCATCTAAATAAAAGCACCATCACCATAGGCGCCATCATCAGCTCCATCACCGGGAGTATGTGTGAAGGAGGGCATCCTCGCGCAAGGTCGCACTCAGCGCAAACTCCTGGGTGGGCACTCGGTGCAGGAGGGCATCGTCTCAGCAAGAGACCCACAAGGCAGCCAAGTGCACTTTGTTTAACCAGGCGAGAACTCAAGAGACTGGGATAGACTCAATTGCAAGAATAACCCGAGTCACCAGTATGCCAGTAGGGGGCGACGTTTGCGATGTATAATCCCATTTTTTGAAAGTTGCTAGATTTAGTTTTTAATGTTGACCCTTGACACCAGCACACAGTGACTTACTATTGCGTACGAAGCCCGAGGATCTTTAACGTCCACTTTGGAGCAGACGGTGCGTGGTGTTGTGGTGATCACACCCGCACAGGCAATCGGGGTGGCCGATGGATTCAAGCCATGGACCTCTGCAACGAGCGGTGATAGCACTACCTCTAGGGCCTCGGCCATACCGCCACCCTAAACCACACCGTAGCAGTGATGTGGCTGACATGACGCACCGTGCTCTGTCGGACCCCGTGTGCTCACTCCTCAGGGTGGTCCCCTGTACATCCCCTCTGCAGACACTTGTCACGCCAAGAGAGAGGGGGGGGGGGGAACATTTTACGCACTCAGACATTTGATTCCAGAAAAAAATCGAATTCTGGTGAGTCGGGCTATAAATATTAAGTCGGAGTGTCTTCGTGCTCAAGCTATCATGCGGCGGTGGTCATTTAAATTCCGAATTGCTGTGCCAGGGTCTGTCTATTCAGAACAGCCACTGTTTATTGCACCAAGTTATATCCATTTCATCAACCCTGCAGGATAACAACATTGGCGTTGACCCTGCCGAGCGATTGAGCTCTCAGCCTTCTGATTCAGAGTCAATTGCTCGAACCGTAGCGCCACCGCGCCAGACGGGGTGACGTCCGATGAAACCGGTCTGAGTGCACCTCCTGGACTGGAAACGACACCGGCCAAGAAGGCACTGGACACCGCTGCTCAATAAATCAGCATCAACTGAGGTCGGAGATCTAAATGCTGGAAATGTCACAACTCATAAGCAACGAGGCCACAGCACACACGCACAACCCCGATACAGGGCAGCGCGCGAGGGCATGACAGCACATCGCTCCTGATCAAGCTCCCGACGCCACGGCTCACGTTCCTGTTTAACCCCGGGCACTTGCTTGCCGCTGCCGCTCTTTGGCTGCTGCTACTCGAAAGTGCCAAAGAATAAATACATCAACGTCTCCGATCTTATTTATCTACACCGCGTCACTATCAACCGGCGCTGTTGGGCACCTGCACGGCAACTCATTAACAAGTCCGACTTTTTTTCTCCTTGGCATTTTTATATAATTAACTTCGAGAGCCATCACGTATGAGCAAACAGTAGACATACACAAATACCCTGAGTTTAGGCGCAAGGATAATGTCCATCGCTTCCCCTAACATCCCAAGGCATTGCAGGGCAGTGCTTCATAATGCACAGCAGCACAGCTCCGAATTATGTGTGGTTGGTTTTTTGTTGTTGCACACAAGTCGCTGCTTGCTGCTCTAGACAATGTCAATATATAATAGGGCACATTTACCAGGAGGCCGCATTAATTACAAATGTTGGTTCTTTTTTATGAGCAAAGTGCCCACTGTATTTTATGAATGTGCGTTCCTTAAGGGCAGTGTGAAAGCGACGAAGTGGCATGTGATGCAATGGACAATTCCTTGATCCCTCGGAAAAGCACTGGCACAACTACTCTCATTCGTTCGTGCTTTCAACCTTAATTAAATGCAATGGAGGTCATTTAGCACGTTCCAGAGCCATTCGATAGAAGGTATGAAGTGCTCATCTAATCTCCGCGCCTGCAATTATTTCCACAATGAGCCAAGACTGATCCTTGGGAGGGAAGACAGAGAGCAGTAGGAATGAGGAAAAACTGTCCTCCAACATGCGGGATGATACTTCCTTTCCACTTACTCCTCAGCGCATAGTTCGCAAAAGAATAGCCGGACAAAATGAGACGATGGTGCGACAATACAGCTGAGGTTAGATGACGGTTGCTTCATGTTCCCCAACAACCAGGAGAATCGGCCTGACAAAAAAAGTACAACTCACGCAGATTTTTCACGCCCCATCGAGGTCAGCGGCCGTGGCCTCGCCGCTCGCTGCATCTCAGTCAGCTCCCGTGGGAGACGCAGTGATTCTGACCGGTCCCTGTCAGCGCCAACAGCCTGCTGGGTCAGCGCCTTCCACGCCATCCCACCCAGCCACCATCTGCAGGCCCTCTCTCTCTCTCTCTCTGATCGCCACCGTCTCGCGCACGCACAGTGGCAATCCGATTAATATGCGGCGCACGCAGCACGGCCGTGAGAATTTGGCTACAGCCTCCAATCCACTCTGCCGTCGGCCTGAGCTGATTATTACAGACTCTATTTATAAACAGTAATTATGCAGAGGAGAACCGGTGTGCAGACTTGTGCGAGCGTTACTGCAATCTCCCCTCACCCGTCACCCCAAAGGTAGGTCTGGCCAGAGCCGCCACTGAGGGCGCTGCCAACAGGAGAGGTCAGGAGGTCACAGCAACACCACCAGAGGCGCGCAGACTCCCATTGTTCCCGACGCCCAATCCCGTTCGGTCAGTGTTTGGCTACTCACGCAGGCGTGCGGAGTGCTCATCTCCGTTGGCTCCCCGAGTAGGCAATATCACGTTGTTATAATGACTACTTGACTGTCGTTTTGCCCAGGAGACTGTCACTGAGTCTAAATATAAATTTTCTAGAAAGTCTTACTTCATTGGGATGTTTGGCCAAAAAAACATTGGTGAGTGATTGGCTTCTCGTGGGAGGAAACTGGACTAAAAGGTAAAGGCGCAGCGCTGCAAATGCCGCGCTCACGCCGCTGCTGACAGAAGGGCCTCCGCCAGAGAGAGCTCTAGAGAAGCCCGCCAGGAAGTACATCGGCCTACTCCTTCACCCTGGCCAGGTGGTGAGTACCTACTCTCTGGGAAGAAAGTGAGAGAAGCCACATCGTAGCAAACAAACCCACGCGACTTGCCGATTGACGAAAGAGATCCTGGAGTGCCCCATCAACACTTTACGAGCGGGCGACCTTACGCACTGTCATTTTCCGTGCCACCTCACATGCTCCATGTCAACGACACTTGGCAACTTGGGAAACCATGCTCGACTCTGTTTAGTTTATATTGTTTGGGTGTTTCGGTAAAGTCACGTAGATAGGTTCAAAGAAAATAACAAAAGAACAAAATATAACAAAACTAAAACTACGACGTTTCGATCGCAACACAAGCGGTCGTCTTCCTTCCTGAAGATGACCGCTTGTGTTGCTTGTGTTGCTTATGTTGCGATCGAAACGTCGTAGTTTTTGAGAATAGGTTTTCCCCTTTTTTCTGGCAACAAAACAGGTGTTAAGATGTTAAAACACCAAACTGAAACCTTTTACAAGGAATCATATCTGCATTAACCACAATACGTGTGGACAGAATGCAAACAAAAAACATACTCTGATAATATATGCATTGTCTTTCAAACGGATTGGCCCACACCAGAGACAGCTTTCTTTGGAGCCTAGTCTCAAAAGGTGTTAGACCAGAAGACGCCAAAAGGCGTACAGCACAAAGACAAGCACTATCAGCATATTTTGATACTGGCAAAGGAGGTACCATGATGTCGTAGTTTTTTTTTTTGAACCTATCTACGTGACTTTACCGAAAGACCCAAAGAATATGAATTCATGCAGTCACGAAAGCTTTAAGTCAAGATTTCTGTTTAGTTTCCAAGACGCTCTGAGATCAGCCGTAGTTGATACCAGGTTAGTCACAGGTGATGATGGCGGGGCCGTCTTACGTTGGACAAGCACACCACTGTTGACTTTTGACAAAGTGGTACCGATTTACTCGACCACAGAGGGGTCCCCACTATGAGCCCAACTCTCTCCACCAAGTAACGTGCCCTTTACACATTTGACAAGATATTTATAAATGTCTTTACAGATACGGGTTTCAAGCCAATTATTCATCCACGCTACACACATTTCTGCATCAATTATTGCTATATGCCATCACAAGAAAAAAAGATCAATTCAAATAAATTGTCCTTGTCAAAAATGTCAATTAAAGTACTTTTTACTCCACTTTAAAAAGCACCGGACTAATTAAATTAAGAGAAAGAGTGTTTTCTCGGTGGCATGTGCATCACATCATTTTTCAAAAATAATTCGATTACACATTGGTTGCAGCAAATGAGTAAGGATGGATGGCAAAGACTGACTCATGCTATTTGACAAAGTACGAGTCGTCGCTCTTAAGATGAACTCATTGAAATGCATTACTCAACTAAGAGACGGTGTCAGAGTGAGATCGCATCAAAGGGCACAAACACCAAACATTGCTTCATGAGCGCGGGATCGCACTCGCCATCTCATTCGCCGCAAATTAGTCACTCCCGTGGGAGGGGAAAAAACGGATCGCTATTGTTCGTCTGGAGTCGAAGAGCAGCCACCCAGAGCCGCCTTACTCGAGCCACTTCCAACACAATCACAAAAAAAAATTCCCCTCCATCCGCTCAGAAGCTTCCTGTAAATAACCACCTTTACACACTTCCCCGTGTTCACAAAACCCACGCAGCGTTCAAAGCAACAAGGCACCCACGAGCTCTGCCCACGTGTTCAAACGCCGTTCAAATCCTGCACGGGAAAGTTATGCGTGACCACACGGACCAAATGACCCCCAAGCATGCAACTCGTATCGTCGGATCTTGGAAAGTGAGCAGGTTGGAGCCCGCTTAGTACTCGGATGGGTGACTGCCGGAGGCTTGTCAGGTGTCGTAGGTGTGCCACTGCGAAGGTGGTCAGGAAATGGCAGTGTTGAGTGGTTACCCATTTGTACGCGTGGGGAGGTTTCCACCCCACCCCTCCTCCCTGCTACATGAAGGCAAATAGTTATTAATAGATACGGCCAAGCATCACAATGCAGGGCCCTCCTGAATAATAATAATGATCTCGAATTCCGTGGGAGGCCCTCCTGGCTAAATGACGTGCATTGCGATTATATTAAATTTCACATCGATGCAACGCACTCCAATATCGCTTTACATTTTCACACATCGAAAAATGATTTGAACGTGAGCTAAAATGTACCCTTGACATTCTTCTCACAGTTTGATTGACTTTAAATAATAATTATCATAATTAAAAAAAATAGGTCACACGCAAAGTCTGTCACCTGTCCCTTCTGACAAACGGTCGCGGTAGGCGGTTCACAATTGCTGCTCGAAACGGGACTGTGGTACTCGCGTTGCGTCCGCGGTTCAGATGAAGTATACTTCCACTCCACGTGGCGCGCGCGTAAATCATTAAAAGCCACGAGGCAGCAGCAGCAACAGCAGCAGCAACAACAGTCATAGCTACATCAGCCTGCCTGCGCAGAGTATGCGACGATCGCAGTATGCGGGACGCGGTTGGGTTCGCCAGGAAACCGCGTTCACGTCTCAGCTCCTGCCCACAGACGGGCATCATTCAGCGCCATCACTACCGCGCCGTGTTCAGGGAGCCGGCTAAGGGGTCGGTCGCCAGCTAATCGCGCAGGCCACTCGTTCCAGCGCTGTACAAAGCCATGGGAAAGACGGGGGGAGCAGTAGAGGTGGGCTGCATATGTATACGAGCACTCGGACGACCCAGTGAAATCTGGCCCATGCATAGTCACGACAAATGACTGTTTTCCCCTTTTCTTAAAAAAAAAACATGTGATCACGCCTCGTGCCAAGAACGGCACCGAATAGCTGGCAGGCTCGAATCTGAACCGTGGCCACTTGACGATCAATCGATCCTCTTGGGATCGTCGAGCAGCAAGAGCCGCAGCGTTTATAAAAACATGCATGCAACAAGTTTATAAACACACGCATGTCACACGTTAATAGCAAAACCAACATGCGAGACGCGGTCCTGTGACAGAACAGGCTTTTTTCATCCATTGCAAACAGATGGGATTGGCCCGAGTAGCACGCGATGGCTTTCCAGAAATAGAATATAAAAAACAGTTCAAAGGACAGTGGGATAATTTTTTTTCACATTTTCTCAAGATTTTAATGTCAGCACGGAGCGGTGCCGTGCTGAAAATAGCAACGAGATGACTTCTTGGCATCTGAAAGCAATTTGGGTAATGGGCGACGTTTCATCGTAAACATTACAGGGAAATTCCTCCTGACAGACGAAATGCTGCGCTGCAAGCTAACACCACCAATTGGCCTTGTTGCATCGGGCAGAGGAAGCAACATCATCGCAGCACAACGAGAACCAGTGCCTCAGCAATCGCCCTGTGCTCCTGAGAGCGCACACACACAACCTCTTCCTGCACGCACGCCACGATACCTCCCTCGGCGCCGAAATGAATTGCACCCAATAAGAGTTTTCTCAATACACTCTTCCCATGAATCCCATCTTCTGCTCTTTCAAAACTGCACTGTATCCACCACATCGCCATACCGTGGGTCGTGCCCTTATTTGGGGCTTGTTCAGATTAACGCAGCTTATTTTCCTCTCAAGGACTTATAAGCAAAGTCAATCAATAGGAAGCTGCAGCCAAAGAATACAAAGTCTAAATCAGAAGAGGCAGTTGGCTATTCCAGATGGAGCCCAGGGGACATGGAACCCGCCAGATTTTAAACAGCAGTTCATTAAGGGCTTATCCATTTACTCTTGCTAGGTGGCATTTTAACACAAGACAAATAATGGTCCTCAGTGCATTTAACCCTGAGGCTTTAAACAGCCATGCGCGCGCTGGCCACAGCTCAGGCCGGCAAACCCTGATAAACTAAATATTTTCACCGAGCGCTGTGTGCGTGCGGAGGTGTCTGAGACGAGGGCGAAGTGTGTGTTTTGTGTGCCTTTTGTGTTTTTTGGTGTTTGCCAGGTAAGTAGGGCGGGTGTCGTCTACTGACAACGTGTTGCACTTTAAACACCATGCGCGCGCCCGGTGGAACAAATTCATCTACGTGTCAACCGGATCTAAATGCAGATTTTAAAAAAGTATAAGCCTCAACAACAGTGACTGATAGAACATGAATCATGCACCCAGAAATAAATAATCCAGCGACTTGTTAAGAGCCGATGTGTAAAACGTGATAATATAAATGAAGTGAAAAGTAAATAAGCATTGGTCAAAAAAATGAAATTTTCTCAATGTTTATTTATCCACACGAAATCTGAATATAAACTTTGGTTACGTCAACCACTGCCAAAGTGCACAATCGCACGCTCCACCTAGCCGTGCACCGCTCCCTTGAGACACACGTGGAACTCATTGCTTGACGTTAACGGAAACTGCTTGCTCCGCGCGGACAAACGCTCGCACACTTTTGTTTCTTCCCCAAATAGGGAGAGAGAGAGAGAGAAAAGCCTAAATTGCTGGCGTGTTCAGTGGTGATGACAGGGGACCGTGACATCATGCAAGAGCGGCTCACGCCGCATTCTCACGGCGTGAGCGAGGTTCCCGAAACACGTCCGCAGGTTCCCTCCACCGGCCTGGACGACAAGGAGCCTGTTTCTCATGCAGCCGCTAACTCCCGATGTGGCCCGGGCACGTTCCTCTCTGCGCTCGTGTTGTAATTAAGAGAGAGAGGGGGGGGGGGCGGGGGGGGGGGAGAGAGATGCGGCAACATCACAGAACGTTGGAGCAATGAGCTGAGACGCTGCGTGGGTGGTGGGATCGTTAATGTGCTGTCCCCACCGCACCGACATTACCCCGGCCCTCGCAGCGTTCTGAAGTGATGTATAATTTGCACGGTGCATTATGCGTGATTACACCGAGCCGTGCCTGAAGAGAGCCACCTCAAGGCTGAATCGCATCCCTATAGATATTGCAGCCATCCATTACCCCCGCACGCACGCGCAGAGTACTGCCTCGGATGACTCTGAATTTCCCTGATTTTAAACGCAAACATTATCCCATTATGAGACAGCGGCAGGACATTCAAATGTACATTAACCCTTGCGGTGGACTGCGTTAAAAAAAACTCTCGATCGATGTTTAAAATAAAAGGGGGAGAACGCGGGCGGTGCTGCTACATGTGCAGTGATGCGCGAGCACAAATCAATCAATTAAAGCTCAACACATTCATCAATAACTGTGTGACCTGAAAAGGAAAATACATAATAGGCGACGTTTCAGGCAATGGCCCTTCTTCATAGCACACACGAATAATAGTATAGTTGTCAGGCCCCATGGTGTAGAATGCAAGTATCCAACTCTTATTTGCACTTGTCCCTTTAGCCTCACTGCGGACAGTATAAGTCAGGAAGAAGGGCATTTGCTGAAATATCGCCTGTTATGTTTGCTCTCCTTTTAAGGCCACAGTACAAATGAAGAATGTGTTGAGTCGGTGTCCCAAATTGTACCCCGTTGCTTCGTTTTATTCCTCCCAAAATCTGCCGGCAGCCCCGGCGCACAACACAATGCCGGGACGATAAAGCGGTACTCATCACTGCGTGCACCATCTGGAGCCGATTAGAGCACACATCCAGGCAACAGAAACCCTCATATGCAGAAGGGATTGCTGTTGTGCATCATTCGGCATGAATGTTTTAATCGATGGGGACTGATGCAAGGCTCGGAGATGAAATGAAGGTTTTAAAAAAAACTCGACGCTGGGGAAGGTGGCCTGTATCGTAGCGCCGTCCCACTATATGGCCGCGGCCAAAAAACAACAACAACAACAACAACCAGCAACAACCAACAACACCGGAACTCACGCCCGTCACTCTGGGTCTCCCGCTCAGCATGGCATCTTCTCACCAATTTGACAAGCCATTAGAAAATGAAATGAGGCATTCAAACAAAAGGACGCCTATACGTACGGCAGAGGGGAGGCTACCCCCCCCCCGCTCCGTATCAAATGTCCTCATAATGAAAACAAAACAAGCCTGTTCTGCACACGCATTCCTGCATTTGCTCCTTTGGGAGAGAGAGATTGGGGTTTTGTTTTGTTGGGGTGTTCGGCCTGGATCTCAAGAAATCCAGCAAGATTTTTTTAGCAGCCGGTCACTCGCCTGTCCTTGTTGCGTTATGTGTGACAGTATGAGACGTCTTAGTACGCAAGCCTCTTGGGGTCTCTTGATAAGCGCACATGTGATTAGGTTGCACCGGGCTGTTGTGAACTCAATCCCTCACCTTCAAATGCGCTTTCACGAAAAAGCTATTTACGTTTTCATTTGAAAATGAAATGACAGCACAAAATTG
Organism: Lampetra fluviatilis; assembly: GCF_964198595.1. NCBI lineage: Eukaryota > Metazoa > Chordata > Hyperoartia > Petromyzontiformes > Petromyzontidae > Lampetra > Lampetra fluviatilis. The sequence continues at coordinate 2,866,547 of NC_136281.1, forward strand.
GATGGCAATGGCATCAAATAAAACGGGGGAGGGAAATAAATGAACCTTAACAAAAACATTAGAGGCAAATTAATGACTACAGCACAGAGCCCATTAAAATTCCACGTGATTTTGTTTCCACACAGGTGCGGAAAACATGTGCAAATACCACAGGTAAAATACCCGCGGCCTCTTTTGCTTGTTTTCTCCTTCCCCGTGTGATGTATGAAAGAGCCATTTCAGAGTTAACAAATTATGCAGGAAGCGAGGACATGAGAGGCGTTGCTGCTGTGTTCATAACGCAGCAACAGCAGCGACTCCACTCCGCTCCATGGACACCCTGTGAACTCATTCCCTGCCAAGCTCCCAAGCTGACTTCACCAGACACTGGGCAACCAGCCGCCAAGAGACATCAAGCGCACGGGCAGCCGCGGGTCACCGGAGCAACGCGCCGCGTGTCGCAGGCCGAAATTCGAGCCCGCGACGCCCTCCGATAGGGGGCCATCCATTTAGTAGGTACGCAGAAATCTGTCAAAACTTGACCCCTACCCCCCTCCCTGTACGCACGCGGACTTTTTACACCCCCTCTCCACTACCCCGAATCCTATAGAACGGCCGATATTTAATCCACGCAGAAACGATCAAGGATTAATTCTAGATTTGAAGTTTTCGTGACTGAAAGGATGCATACTCTTAGTTCTTTCGGTAAAGTCACGTAGGTAAAAAATGAAATAAAAATTAATAAAAAATAAAACAATAAAATCACGACGCAGCAAATCTGGCTGTGACGGTCCCACCTGATGACGGAGACTTGCGTTGCCTCCGAAACGTCGTGATTTTATTGTTTTATTTTTATTAATTTTAATTTCATTTTTTACCTACGTGACTTTACCGAAAGAACTGAGTATGGATCAAGGATTAATAATATTAACGTGTTTAAGCAAGCTGATAGTCCATTGCCGGACTATGTAACTGATTTGAAGGCCAATGTAGACAAATTATTATCGAGGTTTTTCACACCCCCCCCCCCCCGCCGTTTCCTATGCGTACGTACATTGTCAGTAGAGCCCCCCCATACGCAAGCGTTTGGTTAATTCCCCCCCTCCCCCCTCCATGCGTACGCACTAAATGGATGGCCCCAAACTCACGCGGTAAACGCACCGCCACAGTCACCGCACTCATAAAGCGTGCACAGGTTGTTCACGCGCGTGTACAAAGCTATTCGCTGTAATTAGACCCCGTGTATATATGTGGGGGGCGGCGGGGGGGGGGTGTTATAAAGGGGGCTAACATTCATTGACAGACAAAACAACATAATGGCAAGAAACTGCCGCGTGGCGTTAACGTTCAGGCCGAGTCTGTCGATGGATTCGCATGGAATAGAAACACGCACAAGCACTGGTGAGACCACGTGAATTATATTACCAAGCAAGGTCAGAATGTCATGCTGCATGTCCCAAGGCCGTGCCGTCTCTCACTGAACGATGCCCGAGAAAACTTGGGTTCAGTAAACACGCAGCGCCACGCGCTCACAGTTACATCATCTTGTGCAGAAATGATCACATAAAAGGAGCAAACTCAGCTGGAAACACTGCGTTGGCATCGACTACACAAGAGCCGATGCTGTTAGGGTAATAGACTGTGATTTCAAAATGATCCCCCCCCCTCCTCCCCACTGAAGATGACTGACAATTCTGTGTTCAGAGACGAACTCCCAACTGCGATGTGAGATTTGTTGGATTTTCCTCCGGTAGAAGTGTACACAGGGACAATGTTTATTGAGCATTATTAGATCATTAAACATAATCTGCGAGGAATGGTGTAAGAAGAGTGCTTTGTAAACCCTGAAATTGATGTGGAACAACAATCCACTTCCTGGCCATGCTACCCATTCAGCCATCGAATGATGGATGCATGCTGAGCTTCTTTCGCACCGTACGTAGCCAAGCGTGCTACTAGGGGATTGCAGCGTGTGGCCGTATAAACACACAAAAGACTCTGGATCACTCTATGGTTTGCAGCCTGTGGGTTTTCCCATGCGCAGTGTTTTAAGAGCCGTGGTGAGGATGTTACTGAGATGTTCGCGAGAAGGGCCCAGCGGCTGCTCACGGAAGCGAGGATTGTGAAACGGCGACTCTGCTCTCTGGCACAACGAGACCCACCGAGCGCTCCGCGTGTTTCGTGGGTAAAAGTATAGCCACGGGAAAGAGCAATGGAGCATTCCTCTTGGCAATGCACCAACCGGTGTGCGCTTTCGAATGACATGATTACATATTAAACAACTCAGCGACCGGGTCGACTTCACAGACAAAAAAGCTTATTCAACTCTACAGTATAAAAGCACTGATGGATTACATAAATAAAGCGGCGACTTCTTTAGCCATTAGCCTGCACTCAAACTCTCCCATTTTATGTTTTTGAGAGTAATTTGAAACAAAGTAGGCAAAGGGGTGAAAGGAATGTATGCACACTTTCCCCCTCGATTAATTTAAACTTCAATTCTCCTGCAGGTGACCCCCAGTATGTAATATTACTCACACCAAAAAAAAACCCCTTACAGCAATTACAAATCCCAGAGAGCCCTGCAGCAAAGTCAAAATCCCAGACTGTGTTATGGGTAGAGCGTGGGATTCATAATAAAGGGAGTTATTTTAGTGTCTTAAAAATTCGGCGCATTAAAAAAAAATGTGTTAAGTTCTTCAAATGAGCACGCACATGTCATCTTCCCACGACCGCAGCAACTCGTGCATCCGAATCGGGCACATCGATGCCAGATGGCGGCGGTGGCGGCGGCACCGTGAAACGCGTGGCCAGTGAGGCACCCTGCCGATTGACAGACAGAGATCACTCCGCCACACTCATCAAGCCGCGCCAGAGGAGGTGCCGCGTGGAAGCAGAAGCAATCTCGACCGTGTTGGGACGCTCCACGCACTGACATCCTCACACCGTTAATTTCCCAGCAAGTCGTGTTGAGACAATTAAAATGTATTTTTGTTTACGCACATTATGTATTTCTGGCAGAAATCCGCCATTCGCAGCGTCATTACGTGGATACTCAACATTAATATATAAAATTCTATACTATGAGAAAATAACAACTATATACACTATTTAATATCTATAGTTTAAAAAAACTAAAAAGCAAGTTGAAGCTGTGAGTTAGTTGTGTGCAAATGCAAAGAGGTGTGTTTTGAATTGCGACTTTGAATGTTCGGATTGAGTCCGGATTGTGTCCGGATTGCTTCGGGGAGGATCTTCCCTACGTGTGGTGCTGCAAATGAGAACAGTTTGACTCCCATAGTGTGTGTGTGTTGGGTTTTTGGTGGTTGGAGGAGTTTTTGGGTTGAGAGGCGAAGCGATCCGTTGTTTTGCTCGATCTGTATGAAGTTTATGGTGTGAAGTTTATGGTGTAAGGCGGTGGAGGTTGGTTGTGTATTGCTTTGTATTTTAACAACATGATATTGAAGTATATTCTGTATTTGATTGGTAAGTAACCAGTATAAGTTTCTTTTTGTGTGATGTGCGATCATTTATGGAGGTTGAAAATTGATCTAGTGGCATTATTCTCGATTTTTAAGGCGTTGTAGCTGTGTTTAAGGTAGGGAAAATCTCGCAAAGAGGTTATGAAAACGTGTATGAGGCGTGACCTTTTCTTTATGAAGATGCGTGGGGCTATCCGTTCGATGTTGCGTTGATGGTAATGTGTGTGGTGTTTGTGCTTTGACATGTGTGTTCTGAGACATTTTATCTCGTGTCCAATGTGATGCCAACGCTTGTTATTGTGTTGGTCGGTCGTATCGGCAAGCGGTCTGCTGTAATTAGAAACGTTTATCTTGTCCGTGTGTTTTTTTGGGTGCTGGGCTGGGAAAGCATCCTGGACTGCATTGACCACGCAAATAGAGGAGCTGCTCATGGGGTGCAATTAACACCCCATGAGACTGAGAAGCCACGGAGTGTGTGACCTGTGCTGTTCCTCCTGCCCCTCTGCTCGCGCGGGCAGCCACTCCGACACAGTGTGTTACACGTGCACACGGCAAGGTCAAATGGATAATTCCCCAGCAGTCACCTAATGAGAACAGAACAACACAGAGACGTTCTGCACAGTTTAGTAACCCTGATACGTTGCAAGGGTATCGCAGAGGACACTATTTAGCAAAGAGTAATCGCCATAGTTTAAGTAATGCATCATCATTGGCAGCGGTGTCTCTAACTACCTAACAGCCAGCAGAACTGATACACTTCGGTAAAGCTTCGAACAACTGCGTGGCAATCGCGCAAGAGAATTTATTTTAAAGAATTAGTCACATGTATGAACAAAAAAAACGGCCAAAAAGATGATTTTTTTTTTTACAAAATACATTTGTGTTTGGCGTTTGAGAAGTAGCTATCAGCACACTATGTCTTCATCGCATATCTGGCTCTACGTATGAAAAAAAAGAACTTTTCTTACACAAGCCATCAGCCACATGGCATTCTGGGAGTGCTTAATTTCAACAGCATTATTTCAAGACTAGCAAATTCTTGTATTTTATATATCGAAAGTGCTCCCTCACCTCCTTGTGTGAACCTTCATCGTCAGAATAATCATCACCAAAGGACAAACCCAGGTGTCAACATTCAAACAATGATAATAGGCTGTTGTTCCATGGGGCATTGTTGCTGTTTTACTAGACATACAAGTTCGAGACACACAGGTACATAGATTAACAATTCCGTTTGTTTTCCACTGGAGGCAATGTTATTTCTTTGGAAAACACGACGTCACACTATCCACTGCATGTGTTGTGTTTTTGTTATGGTGATCTGTATGGCTTTAATTTCCTATACATAGCAGAGCAAGTTGTCGGTGTCCATTGCCTGCTGAAATAACTATCGATCATTCGACAATGATAATAATAGGTTATCAACTCGTAATAAAACTGAGATAATGTAATACAGCACTATTTTATATCACTAAATACAAATGGCAGGACATTCAGAAAATTATATCAGCCAAAATGTTGGCTTTGGTTTGCGCTCTAAGTTAAAGTGACCTTTCTGACAGTGCTCTATTTAAGTCCGTGAAGGTTCACGAGCTGGACAAGACAAAGCGAGTTCACACTTGTCAGTGTTTGTGTTTTCTGAACGCGTGTTTCCATGGTAAATATCTAATTTTAGATGAAAAATGCCACCAGTGCAGAAGCAGGGAAGCGAGAGGGGTGAGCATTAAATCATTGCGTTCTGGATTAGCTCCCGCCAATGAGGCCACTCCGAATCGCTTTGGCCATATGGTCGAGAATTACCAAAATAGCCACTGCATTCATGAGGCAGCGAAGGGGCTTTATCGCATTCTCAGCCAGTCGGGCCTGCGCCATGAGCTAACGGGCAAGGAATTGGGCTAACTTTAACACAGCACACCACACACTCGGTGTCTCTCGTTGCTTTAATACGATCTTCTGTTGTTTAGCATGATGTCTGATGGGCAGCGAACTTAATTCAGTTCCCGAAGAAGCTCATGCCGAGCAACATGCGTGCGATACAACCCGTAAACACATCTAAGAGATGTACAGCACAACCACAAAAACCTATGCAGTGGCACTACACATATCATAATATTCTTTGGGTATTTCGGTAAAGTCACGTACATAGGTTCAAAGAAAATAACTGTCGTTTTTTTTTTTTCACGAAAGCTTTAAGTCAACATATCATAATACTCAACAATAAACAAATATAATAAACACCATCCATCAGTCCAGATTTTAGATTTTTAGAGAAAATATGACGCTTCACATCAGCCTTTGAAACATACAAATGCACTCCCATGATTGCATTAACAAAAGGTGTTTTATATATATAGTTGTTCCTATAGGGGAGCAAAGATTAAGACAATTATCTTTTGAAATGCTGCAAAAATAATAATGCAGGCCTTCGTACAATCAGAAATTAAATGAACCCACCCAATGCAAAGCATCACCCAGTGCAGTCCTGCCCTCCCTCATTGTGCATCACAGACAAAGACCCCCCGTGTAGCCTTAACAGACAATTGGGGCAAGTGCTGTTAGCGAGGACCTATAAAGGCCGGCACGGCACACGAGGGGGTGGGTGGCCAGTACCACGTTCGGCCGCCTTTGTCTCCCTAGTGCCGATGTTTACTAGATACCGCACTAGGTACTCATTCGAGGCCCATGACCGGTTCAGATAATCGTCACTGGCGTCGCACATGAGTGGGAATCGAACCCGCTTACGTAGCACATCGCACGAGCTGATGCACTATCGCTCCCCCACTCTTGAACAGCAAACATGACCTGGGCCAAGTTTTCTATTAAAAAAAAAATCCCCAAATAGGGCATGAAAATGTAATGTTTGTGGAAACAAAGCGCACTTCACTGAAGGCCCACTGGAGCCACGCGGAGAGGGCTTCCTAGAAGACACGACGAACCTGGGAACTAGAGGTGGGACGATCCCTCAATTCATCAATTAATGTTCACGCCTAAGCTCATGATACATGCATTCAATGAAATCTCATGTTAAATAAAAGTTGATATTATGCAGTCATATTGTATGAGGTGAGGGAACGGTCGTGCATTGCTCAGGGCACCGCACACCAAGGCCTTAATTATAATATATATTGTGGGAGACACATTCTCCCCCCCCCCCCCCCCCCAATATATTGCTATAAAATAGATTTCTGTTTAAAGGATTGTGGCTATGGTTATACTTTATTAATCCCTAATCTCTGCCATTACATACAATGAAACAAGAAAAGGTAAAAAAAAAGCAGAGCAATGTAATACAATACACTATTAGACATTATCGTAAAAAAAAAATCCATCCTATGTATTAGTGATTTTTTTTTTTATATTTTAGGCAGAAAATGGCAGGAAATTAGATTTCAAATTTAGATTTTTTTTTCTGGGGGGTGCGGACCCCCCAAACCCCCTGGAAGATTTGTTGACTCCATGGCTACGGCCTTGCCGCACGCTATGGAACCCAGGAAACATGAATTGGATCCCCGGTTATGGCTAACACCAGTGGTGAGTGATAAGCTAAACTAAAGTCTATTTATTTTACCAGGTAAGGCCCGCTAAGCTATACAGCTCTTTTTCAGAAGCGACATGGCCACAAATGATAGCTCAACAAAGTGGCTTATCGCGTGGAAGTGTATTGTAGCCAAAGACTTTAAACGCTTGTTTCTAAATGTGGAAGGAAAAACGGAGAACCCGGAGAGAGACACGCAGACTCCAAATATACAGTTTAACACGTAGGCTTTCGCGACCAATATCATTCATAATAGAGCTTTTTGGGTTAGATGGCGTAAATATATAAATGTGTCGTTAAAACCCGCCACCACCCGACACAGCCAACATACCGGTGTACTGTACTAGTGACGAATTGGCCATGTTCTGTTTACGTGACAATCCTTACTAGTTGGCTGTGTCAGGTGGTGGCGGGTTTTAACGACGCATTTATATATTTACGCGATGTAACTCAAAAACCTCTATTATGGATATAAATATACAGGCGTCAGGGCGGGTTGTGAATCATTCCACTGCTAGACGAAACGCACCCACGCACTTTGCTCTAAATCGATTGCACGGGTGACAATGTCTCAGGGTTTGGCAGAGCTTCAGAGGTGATCGCCAAAGCCACCGAGGGTTTGAGAGTTTTGGTAAGCATTGCTTGCACTCACCATGGTGACAAACTGTTCGACCTCCAGAAGCAGCGGCTGCTACCGCCGCCGCTGATGCTATATTCTGTAGGCCTTCTGTTGCTAAAACAGCGAAGACATTGTCCAATAACAAACGTAAATATAGCCACGTCGCATCAAAGATATCCAAGCCGAATTTGAAGCCATGGATACGAATTCATGGTCCACCGTGTTACCGTAACATTTGCCTTCTCTACATCGTGATCATGTTTAATTTAATCTTACCCGCGACATGAGCTCATCGCCCCCATGACATGTTCATTGTGAAATGATTACGGAGTGGCCTAAGCAACCTTTCTATGTTTTCATTCTGACAACCGATGCGTTCAACCATCCTACACACAACCGCCCTCGCACGCCAATTTGTACTGCGGTAGTGGCATCGCTGTTTCTTGTGAGTTATCGGTGAGTGTATTAATATGCAGCCTATGTGTACACTTTATGCACACCTCTAAAATGATATTGGGTCATGCGTTGTATGATAGACATTCGTTTGGATGTATGTTGAATTTCGTTCGCACCGTCAGGAGCCAATCGTGTTCATCGGAGGTGCAGGAGAAGGACAACAAACAGAACTGATCAATAAACGGAATATTATGTACGACATGTCAAGTTCAGTCCAGTTTGCGTGGTCCTTATGTTTAGTGGAAAGCCTCAATAATTCTCAAACCTATTTAACGTGCATCTGGCCAGTTACATTTTCAGGAATATTTCGCGTATGGGAGGTACACAGAGAACACCAAGACGTCGGTAGTGGATAACGCTTAAAGCTCCGCACAGATGTGTTCGTGAACACATTTGCTGTGCCGCCAATCTCCTACCCCAACAAAAAAAAATACCCCAAGTGCCCCACCAACTCTTGCCTCTCCGGCGTGTTGTATTTCAGGCGTAACCGCGTCCTACAATAACGGTCATCATTCAGATCAGATATCAGTGTGCCCACATGGCTGCTGCGGCTGCTGCTGCTGCTGTTGTTGTTATTGTTGCTGGGTGAGTGTGCAGGGTGCAACGAGGAGATGCGCACATGTGGTGGCGCAGATGCAAGTGGCGGTGGTGGGTGGGGGGGTGATGATTCCTGTGTCTGCCGCCGCGTGTGGCGTGCGCTCACCCTGCAGGAATGCAATTCCCTCAGCAGGGCCCACGGCTTCTTCACGTGATCCCTGCCTCCACATTCACGTCCCGTCACCCGCGTCGGTGTCCTAGGGGCGGGTGGATTGTGCCACAGGCCGACAGTCAAGCGGCTGAAACGTTTCAGACGAGAGCACCGTGCCAACAAGCATATGTCGCCGCATAGGCGACTGTGCCAAGACTTCCTTTGCTGATAAGCAGCACGCCAACAAGAACACCGGCAAAGGGACATTTTAAGCAAAACGAAATTAGAAACTCGTATGACATACTCTTAGGTTTTTTCGGTAAAGTCACGTAGGTGAAAATAATAATTATAATAATAAAATAAAATAATAATCAATGAAAAATAACTAAATTAAATCAATTTAGTTATTTTTCATTTTATTTTTACCTACGCGACATTACCGAAAACACCTAAGAGTATGAATCCTTGCAGTCACGAAAGCTTCAAATCTAGAACAAGTATGAATTTTTTTTCGGAAAATTCTTTTAAAAACATTTTCTTTTTAATTCGGAGCGAATATTTAATATTCTTAGCCATCATTCGTTTGTATGTTGATTTTTATTTACGTACTCAAACCTAAAAACGTAGGCGACACCAAATAATCATCGTTGTCGTCGTCATCTGCCTTGATCAATCCACCGCTGGATGAAGTGCAAGCCCATCGCCAACAGATGAGCAAGGGTCCTGATGTTCATGTTTAAGTTGTGAGCGACGGTGAATTCACCGTCAATCTCATCTCCACGACGCGAAGCTAAGCGAGATGCCATCACATTGCTGTTTCCGAGGGACTTCCACAATGCACCTTATCCTACACGGAATGTATTCGATTAATTTGTGTTGACATCATTTAACATCGATTGGGTTCATATTCTTGGTTCTTTCGGTAAAGTCACGTAGAAGATAAATAACAAAATAATACAAATTAAACAATAACATTCTCACAACGTTTCGATTGCAAAACGAGCAATCATCATCAGGTGTAAATCGAAACGTCGTGATAATTTTATTGTTTTATTTTTATTATTTTATTATTTCCCTTCTACGTGACTTTACCGAAAGAATCAAGAATATGAATCCCTGCAGTCACGAAAGCTTTAGATCGAAATTTAAATCGTTTGGGTTGTCCAATGTTTTCGATTTCTCAAGTGGCACAGTCGTTTTTTTTTTTGCTTTGATATCTGTTTGCTTCAAATAATTTATTTTTGTGTTATTTGTTTTACTTCTGTCATGTTGGTGAATCAGGTCAATCTTGAAAACAAGCTTTCCGGATCTCTTTGGAGTTCTTAACAGCTTGAACAAATACACTTTACAAACTGAACTTGACCTCAGAGTGTTGTCAACGTCTCTTTGAGAATCTTACAATCGATGTCGGATAATCACCTCCTTCGGACAGAGCAAGAGCTCTGTAAGGACAGAGCCCCTACCCCAAACTCCGACTGAAAATGGGAAAATCTGAGTGGAGATTTGCCTTGACTAATTGTGTCACCTGGCAAGATTGCTGGATTGACATAAAAAATGTTCGCGTGAATACTGCCCTCTGCTGTTCATATGTAGCACGCTTTTCACTTCTATCAAGTGGGGACAAGCCATACAGTAAATTACTTACTGTAATGATTACTAAATAGATACACGGATAACACATCTCTTTCATACAGCTGTCACTCCACATAACAATTTAAAGGTTTTTATTTTTTACACAACCATCAGTTTATTCAGTGCAAACAAACTCTGGACAGGTTTAGACATCGTGTCTCATCCTGCAGTCAGGCTTTAATTGATGCTGGTGAACTATCAGATGTTACAGACAAGGTCCCTCTAAGATATGGGTCTTAAATTATTATACATTTTTAGTTATTATACATTGGGAGTGTAACGATTCGTACCCGAGATTCGATCCGTTCTGACGATTCCAGATCGCGATTCGATTCCGCTATTATTTATTTAACAGTTGCGGGATGTATAGCGCCCTCTTGTGGCTTTAGCGGACAAGTGAACTCAACAGTGAAGCGTGGCAAGTCCTCGCTTAACGCGTGTTCACACAAACGCGTTTTCGCTATGACGCGCTTCCTCCATTCGGGAACTTTTCGCACAACGCGAAACGCGCTTCGTTATAACGCGGAACGTGCTCTGTTATAACGCGGTTAGGACGATTGTTTACCCCCCCCCCCCTCGTCACACGGCGTCACAAAAAATCAGACCCCCCTCAAATATGACCTCACAAAGCTCTGCCCCCCCCCCCCCAAAAAACCATATTTTCATTTTCAAAATAAAACATTCTTCAAATCGCTTTAAACTATGTATTGTTATTGCCGTGTGTATTTAATGTGGCGCTGCACTCTGATGTTGTAGGAGTGTTGTTGTGACAATTAGTGTTGTTATAACAATTATATATTTATTTAAAGTTGCGCATTTTGATGTAACGTCACATTTCTCAACCCCCCCCCCCTCGTCACACATCGTCACAAATGTCTGACCCCCCCCCCCCCTAGGTGCGTGACGTCATTTATGGACGGCCCCTTTCTGAGCGGTCGACGACGAACTACTTTCTTGAGCTGCGCGGTTGACGATACACGATGCAGTACGCGGATTGATACAGTAACACGGTGGCATACCCATCGTATCTCGCCAAACTTTTGTCGTGAAATTATTTATGGCGAAATTGCGGCACTGTTCAGGAACGCATCGACCGCGTTAAACGAGGACTGTTTATATACGTTCGCATCGAAGCTTTCATTACCACGCCGTCTCCGTCCAACACAGTCCTGCAATGCCACAATTTCATCTCGCTCCCGCACGAGCTGACCTCACGGCTCCATCTCCACACTTCTTGTCCTGTTGGCCACGTTTTCTCCTTTGACTGCCAGCGAATTTCCAAAATTGCGTGTGGTTTTATTTTTTGTACGTTGAACATGAGGGCCGGCGGCGCTACGGGGGTAGTGGAATGGGCCCTGCACCCCACCAAGTGTCCCTTTGGCCCACCCAAGAAGTTCACTCTCCTTCGCAGGTTCCCACTGACGGTGGTCTCCCAATACCACAGGGGTGACTGGGCACCCCCCCCCCCCATCCGAGAGGAGCCGGAGCACGGCCTGAGCAAGTCAAGTCCACGTGAGCTGCTCGTACCCAGACATATCGTGTAACAGTTGTGAGGGTATACGAGGGGAGCGGAAGTGCAGTGGCTAACGCGCTACGCTACGATCCCAGCGACCCGAGTTCGATTCGCGCTCACGGCCGATATCTGAACCGGTTCTGGGCCTCCCCTATGTCTACTCAGCCTTAAACGAGTACCTAGTAGTGCGGTGTGCAAACATCAGCACTGGGGATACAAATGCGGCCGGGCGTGGTACTGTCGACCAACTCGAGCGTATGTCGTATTTATGCTCGATAGCGACATTTTCCCCATCTCTTCAGGCTATGCGTCATTTGACCATACTTCACGCTGCTCAGTGGGTTGCCAGGAGCACATTTAGTGTCACCTCTAGCCGAGTACCTGACCGGTGTGGGTGCCCAGAACCTGTTCAGATACTCAGGTCCTCAGCGGCTCTCAAACATCTTCAACGGAGGGTCCCCGTTGGGAGAGAGAAAAGCAAATCATTGCGCGTGAACTCATGACTGAACATACGATATGCACGATTAGATGCATCAATGCGAGCGTAATAATTAATATTACAGAATCAACACAATGCTATATCGCTGCTGCCACTTTCACTGCTAAGAAATTCACAATAACATTCCTCGGGTTTTACATCTGATACTTTTACACTTGTATTGATTGCACGCACACACCGACATGTCTTGCATTCTTTACAGCCCTTTGTCAATCCATTGCTGGATGAAGGCCTGTCCGCACCGTATTGGCCATGGGATTTGTTTGACCATACTTCACCACAATGGTCAATCGGGTGGAGGGTGGATGCGAGGAGGGGTTCAGATATCACTTCACGACTGAGGTTAGCTGTGCCTGGGATCAAACTCAGGTCACTGGGTTCAGAGCACAGCGCGCTAAAACGATTGAGTTTATTTGGCACAAAATTTAAAAAAATTGCATTCAGGAGAAAACGAATTCGCAGAACGTGTGCGTTTACAGGTGACCTCAAGGCAATCAAGGTGAAGGAAACTTCATCCCAATCCTCAGGAATAAAATAATGAAAACACAAGGGCTGCTGATTTATTACCCAGAAGACTGCTTGCGCCCGTTTGTTTGTTATTCATAGGAAATCCTTAAAACTCCAAAATACTGCTGTGGCATTTTGGCACGCGTTATACCGACCCTACCTACACACACTTGCAAACAAACACCGGCTTGAGAAAAGCAGCAGAACAAATGGCGTCCGTGGCTGCCACGGCAAAATCGAGGGCTTAGCAGACTTCACATATTTCTCTTTATGTGGGGGAAAAGTTACACGTGCATATTTCAGCGGAAATGCAACACTGAGCACCAAAAATAAATGCGACACAATCCATGTGCAACGGTATTTTTTTTTTTGTATTTAAAACAAAATAAACTTAACAGACCGTGACCCAATCAATGAGTTTTGCTGTAAATACACAGGTGGTGAAACCCAAAAGGTGATTGGTTTTTTTCACACTTTGGTCTTTATATTTTCAGTTATGGGGGTATTAAAATAAATTAAAACAATCACTAACACTATACACTTGTCCTGATTTTTAGTCATTAGTTTACAAATTCAAGTTTAGTTCATGCTTCGTAAAAATTCGAACGATGAAAATACAGGAGGATGAACACCGTAAAAAAGCAATCGCACAATGCCGCCCCACCAACTCGATGGATTCTTCTGCAGGCCCGAGCACCGCTGCATTGTGTGTTTTTAAAAAAGGGCCCTTGACAATGCAAGCTGCTTCTTAACCTTTGTCAATTATGCCGTCAGAGAATGCGTTGGCAACTCAAAGTACAGCTTCTCTTTCCAAGACTGGCCAGGCAGGTGTAAACGTACTGTGCTCCACGATCTAACATGATTATGCCCACACCAAGGGCTTGATTTCTCATGGAATATATTTAGACGCCCCCCCCCAAACCCCCTGGAGACTGCCCACCCGAAGACAGTGAGTGGCGTGGGGGTGGCTGAGAGGCGGGCGGAGGCGAAATATTTTCCAGAGCCCAGCCCAGGACAGCTCCAGCGCTGAAATGAAACCCCGCTCACGTCAAAGGCGAGTGACTTGTCCGTGGATGTCGGTGCCGGACAGCACTTGCGACTTGCACCTTATCATCTGCTCTCTGGGCTACTTTCGCCCATCTGTATGTTCGTCCGCGGCGCGTGTGGCCTCCGCACGTTCGGCGCGGGCCTTCGGCGCGTGCCTGGCCGCAACGGCCTCGACGGCCTGCTGACCAAGGGACGTTTGCGGCCGGCCTGCCCTGGCTTGCCCGTCCGCCTCTGGTTCTTCTGCTGCCCTTGGCGGGAAATCGCGCCTGCGGTCGGGGGCCTCAGAGTGGGCTGAGCGGCTGGACGACGAGAAGGATGCAGCGCACCCGGTGCTGCTAGCCTTGAATTGGTGGTGGTGGTGGTGAACGTTTTGCCTTTTGACCCAGATGGCCGTGTAGGCTTGGGCCTCCGAGTGGGCGCAAGTTGGGGAGGTTTTGTTGGAGGAGGTGGAGGGGTGGTGGTTGTTTTTGATATGATCAGCCCTAAAACAAAACATCACAGCCCAGGCTTGTGAAAATTGTTCAAGACATTCCATTTTTATGAGTGCAAAACCCCAGTGTAGTGTAAGGACATTTAAATGGTACCTACTTTGTTTGGGTTTGAAATCTACAAGCCTTCCTTTCACCTTGACAGGGGCCACCGTCACCTCGCACTTCTTTGGGGGAGCTCTCCTAGAAATGGAATAATAAAAAAAAGAACCCACCTCAGACACGGTTGTCCTTTTTCCAACAACAACAACGCGTTAAAATGTGGAGCTGCGAGTGGAGGCGATGGGTATGCGGGGGAGGCACCTGGACGGGTCTACGATGCGGTAGATGGTGGACGTGGGAGACCGAGTACTCGCCAGACCCGATGACAAGAAGTACAGCTCTCCTGGAGGCAGAACACGGCCCCGTAACTCAACGTGCGGTGTAGGAGTCGCGGCGCAGCGTTGTTTTCTCATCGTGGTATTCATAGCACTTGTTTCAAGGACAAACGTTGGCATATGAGTAATCGGGAAGTGCTCTACAAAGTGCTACCGATTTTATCAGCCCTCAAAATCAGGACTGATCAAGTCAACCCACGACCGGATTAGACATTTGCAACCAGCTGATGTGCAAGTCAAGCGCTCTTATCGCAGAGACACCCTCCTGAATTTTTGACGCAATATAAACATGCACAGTGCTTTGCCAATACTGTACACTGCTGTTAAGAGCCTCCCAATGCCATGTGGTAACGTGGGGGGTTTTTGGCCAAACTTCAACACACTGGTCAGTTGAAGATTCAAAGCAAGGCGCAGAGATGTTGAGGTATAGTTAAGGACGACAATGCATTTTGCCAAACTTGCCCTGTGGACACAAGGTAGCCCCGTAGCTGCCTACAACACCAGTTTTATTCAAGGGGTTCACCCAACCAAGCACTAGCCAGGCTCAAGCCTGCTTAGCTGCTGACAAGATCAGGTGAATTCCGGATCATGTGGCCGCGGGCACAAATAGGTGAAAAACAAATCAACGCGGGACCATTGGATCAACGCGGCACGTTGGCTGGGTAAAGCCTGAATGTGGGAGAGCATTGGCGGCAGTGTGGGAGACGTGCCTGCCTCGTCCTCGGCAAAGGAAATGATGTACTGGTAGTAGTTGTTGATGACGCCAGGGAACACGCAGGTCTGACCCTGGCCCATGCACACGTCCTTCTTATCCCAGCGTCCGAGCCGAGGGTCCTCCTTCAGCGCCATCAGCCGCCTGCCAACAACGGCAAAACAAAAGTAAAAAAGCAGTCCGAGAGAAACATCATATGCTGTTGAATTTGGTTGTGAGGTGAAGACAATTTAGAACCTGAAGCATTCCATTAAAAGAATGCAGTGCCGTCTAGATAGAAATGTACCTTGAGAAAATGGTGTTTTGTGTAAGAACGTCTGCTCTGGTGCTATTGATTTTGGGGTGAGGACACACCCACTCATGAAGTCTCCAAAGATGTAGAGTCCATTTAGGTTTGGGGAGTGGCACCCCCTGTAGACGTAGCCACCCGTAACAGACTTCCCCAAGCTGTGGTTATATGCATAGATTGGAAGGATGTCATCTGTACATATACAAAACAAAAACAAGGCATTACAAACAGAATGCTTCATGACTGAACGTGTGTTTTATACTATGACTGCGTACAATTGCCCAAGAGCAGCACACAGTAGCTCAGGGCACAACATCGGACCCCCGAATATTGAAACGGATGATGGCGGACGCTCTGCCAACGAAATCACCAAAAACAAACGTGCCGAGTGTGTGGTTGTGGCAGAGCTGGCGGTCGTAGCACTCGAAGCCCTCCTTGGCTCTCCAGCCATAATTGCCTCCCTTCACGATGATGTCCACCTCCTCGAACTTGTTCTGCCCGACGTCGCCGCAGAAGAGACGTCCTCGCCCCGCGCCCGTCAGCCGGTCGCCCCGGTCGAAGGAGCAGCGCCACATGTTGCGCACGCCGTAGGCGAACACCTCGGGCCGCGCGCCCCGCTCGCGTACGAAGGGGTTGTCGCTTGGCACGCGGTACGGCCGCCCCACGTCCGAGCCGTCCACGTCGATGCGCAGGACCTTGCCGAGCAACGCGGACCTGGCGGGAGGGGGGAGGCGGCGGTGGCGGTGGCGGTGGTGATCAAGATGTGGAGACAGTAATGAGCGTGATGAGCCTTGTCCTTTCAGAGACAAAGCAACGACGTCATGCGTCTCCACGTGACACCAGACTGTAAACTTGGCCTCAAAGAAGAAATGTGTCTCAAGCCAATGGGAGGGAAAGTGTAAACGAATGGCCTTAAACACTGGTGGGAACTGAGGATATTTTACAATATAAACAAGCAAGTGGCTACATTGAAGATATGTTCCTATTTGAGGCCTGTAAAAATAACCGTTGCAATGTTGGGTATGTTAGGTATTACACAAACACCAGGTGCTGCAATCAGGTGTAACCAGGGCTTAATTTGTCACCGAATGTAGTCGGCGTCGCTGCGAGCCTGGAGTAGGCGTGTTGTTAGTAGCCACAACCATAGCGTGAGGCAGACTCGATGCGGTGCGTTGGCCGCAAGAATATTTTCCGAGTCGCCGACCAGCACAGAGCCAGCTGCAATGAATCTCTGGTTGAAACCACAATAGGGTTAAGGCTGTGTCAGCAACTTCACTGCACCGATAAACGCACGAGGGGCGGCGTGACGGGATGGGGGGGGGTGTGGGAGAACGGACTTGTTCTGCGCGTTTCCGAAGAGCCCGAATGGGTCCCCGGCACGGCCACCATCGCCGGTGAAAATGTAGAGGAAGCCGTCTTCTCCGAAGAGCAACTGCCCTCCGTTGTGATTGGCTGCTGGCTCCTCTATCTCTAAAATGTACCTGTACAGACGGAGGGCTTTTAACATCGTGTTTTCATTTGCGTATGTCAAAAAAGTTTAACCAAACTGCACTCAATTAATTTTATCGTTAAGGGAACTCTACCCAGTGGTAAAATGTACTTTGGCGATGGCTTATAAATTGTATGGATAAAGATATGGATATCGTTAGAAACGTTTCCAACAAGATGACTTGTATAAATGTATGAAACCCATCATGTAAATGTGTACATCTTTCAGACAACTGAATATACATTGCTATTAAAAACATCATTACATCAGTGTCCTTTGCTGGAAATATAAACGCTATGTTCTTGGCATGCACGAGCATGACAAATAAGAGACCCATTATCCTAAAACAGCGGAACCTCCAAAATAAACATATTGAACGAAAAACAACCACTTACTGTGAACCACAGACTTTCCTTGTGCAGCCAATGACAGCCAAAACTATGATAAATACCCAACACGTACCATGCGATCTGCTTACCTCTCGGTTTTGGGATCGACATAGTTCATGTTGTCTGGCGACACGCGGAACTCGCTGATGCGTATCAGCTCTCTCTTGCGATCCTTGGAGAGCACCGAGTAGTACGTGTACATCTTGCCGTTCTTACGATAGTTGGGGTGGAAGGCCAGGCAAAGGAACCCGCGCTCATCCCCGATCCAGGGCGAGGTGAGGACCTCCTTGCTGACGTTGAGGAAGGGCCGTTCGGCCCGCGAGCCGTTGGGCAGCAGCATCCACACGAGGCCCAGCTGCTCGGCCACGAAGCGGCGGTGCGTGCCGTCGCCGGCGTGCACCATGGCCACGGGGTTGCGCAACCCGTTGGCCACCTCCTCGAGGCACAGCTGCATGCAGCCGTCTTCTCCCGCCTGCACGACGCCCAGCTCCGCGTTGAGGTCGGGGCTCTCCAGCACGGCGGGGTAGCAGTACTCCTTGTCTTCCAGCACGAGCCTCTTGCAGAGCCGCTCCCCGTCCGTCTCCAGGCGTCGTAGCTCCTTGTCGTCGGTCAGCAGGCTCAGGGTGGAGCCGCACTGGTAGTAGAAGGAGCGGCAGTAGTCGGGGCAGAGGCCCGGCAAGGTGCGCACGGGCGTGGACAGGTCCTCGGCGTCGAAGAGGTGCGCCGCGTACGGCGAGCACTCCTGCCGGGGCCAGGGCGACAATGTGACAGCGGCCTGGATGTCTGCTGTTATAGCTCCCCACCCATGGAAGCCACCTTCCCATCCGTGTCCGTGACTCGGGCACAGGCGATGTCTTTAAGTCACGAAAGCTCACGTCGGTCAATACCAACGCTTGCGGAGCGCTCGGTGCAATCTGTTCACCCAAACAGTTTTGTCTGGTGGAGTACTTTTTATTATTATCTTGTTTTGAATTTTGTGTTGACATTTTAACGTCTACAGCACTTTGTGAGCTTTTGATTAAAGGCACTAAATTAAAATACATTATAATTATTAAGGCGCATTTACAACTCTTATCTGCAGTGCTCAGAGTCTTGGGCCATTTGTATAGCTACAGTGCAAATGGTGACACAATGTGTTATGCTCGAGCAGTTTAGTGCCAAAGGTGATTACTTTTTATGTTTTCCATCAAGACAAAATGACATAAAGAGTGGTTATCGATTGGGTTTCAGGAAGGTGTATATATCTTGAAGCCATTCAGTCGGGCATTGCTTGACAAGTACTACACGTGTCGGTTTCACATCCGGGCTCGGTTTTTGATGTCCGATGCTCCACTTAAGTATTCCCCGAAATCTGCTTTCCACAAAAGTTATGGCTGAGGCTAACCCCATCTTGATCTCCACTTCACTGCCCCACGGCACATCTGTCATCAATCCAACACGAGTGCTCACGTTTCGTTTGAAGAAAGGTTTAAGACATTTCTTGGGCATATGGTTAACATGGTGTTCATTATCTGACCCAGAAGCCAGCACTCATTCTTAAAGCCCTTTCACAAAACACAAAGCTCGATATACTCCAAGGGCCAATTTGCAAAAGTATCATATTTAGCTCGCTTTATCACGCTTCCTTTATATGCATCACATCAATGCTCCATCCTGCGGTGCCACGAATACAAGTCGCTGCTGTGCATGAGGTCAACTCTCCACGTCATTTCTCGTTTCCTTGGGAATGTTCCCTCCTCCGACTTCCATTCCATAACCGGTCTCGTTCTTCATCTCTTACCAGGAGGCCGTGGCGTGCCCAAGCCAACTTACTTTTCACATTGTTCAATTTGATTTGTCAATGTCCAATTTTCTGACTCGGGTAACAAGCACTGATTAAAATATTTATTTTTGTGCACCTTGGAATGTTGCATCTCACTATCAAAAAAAACATTCTGCAACAGCAGGCCACCACACACTCGCCTGTTTCTTTAATTATTTTCATCCCTGTCCTTACATGGCCTCGAAACACAACAGAAAACTTCGAATGTTTTTAAAACTTGTAAGGGGCAAATAAGTAAAGAACTGAACAGCAGAGCTTGCAAAGTTGGCTGGGCTCAAGATAAATGACCCGGGCAAACAACATGCACAACAATAAGATACAGTATTACATTTTTTATTTTAGTTACACATCTCACAGAACAGTGGAAAAAATCTGCAAAACAAACGGTGCCTTGGGACTCCAAAATGCCCTGAGTGCCCTCGTCAATGGATGCACATCTGTGTGGCGAGCAAGTGTGAGGCAGGGCACTTATAACAAAGGGCTTTGCAGTACTGTACAACACTTACAACAGACACCTCCCCGGAGTCTGGCACCTCTCCTTGGATCGTCCGTCCTCGGAATGCGAACCAAATGGCAGTGTGGCACTTCATTTTTCATTTCCGGCTGCAAAGTGAACCTAGGCCAATTAATGACGGGCGCCAATTGTTGCATAAAACGGTTTACACAAGGAGCCAACTCTTCGCGTGCTGCTTGGAAGAGTGGTAGGAAGGGAACTCGCCTGGAGCCTTCGCGCCGGCCTTTGCAGAGACTGACTAATTTACGAGCGGGTACAGAGAGTGCTGCTGTATTCCATATCCCCCGTGGCCTCTGCGCGAATTAAAAAAGATTTAATGGACCCTGGGTGGGTTCATTTGAGGGCCAACGATTTGCCCCGCCATCCACGATTGCATTGGACTCGAATGGCCAGCAGGTGTCGTATTCAGTTCAACGCGTCGGCTTTCGCGACCAATATCGTACATATTCTTTGGGTCTTTCGGTAAAGAGCACGTAGAGTACGTATTAATAAAAAAAATGAATATAAAATCAACACAAAAACTACGACGTTTCGATCAAGTGCGATGACGTCATCGCTTGTGATCGAAATGTGAACCTATCTACGTGACTTTACCGAAAGACCCAAAGAATATGAATTCCTGCTGTCACGAAAGCTTTAAGTCAAAATCATCCATAAAATACAGGTTTTTATTTGGGGAGGTGGGGGGGGGTTCAGATCGCGAAATACGTAAATACGCGCTATAACATCACAAAAAACCTGTATTATTGAGGTCGCATATTACTCACGACAGACCTTGCCGGCTTATTTTCATTCCTTGTTTGTAAACTGTACTCGGCATCTGATGTTCGCACGGAGAAGTCACACAGCACCCACTGCTCCAGTGTAAACACTTTGCTCACGTCCGCTACCTAAAGGGGGTTTGCCCTGAACTACGCTTTTGGCACACCATGCACTGGTTGTAGGCGAAGTCACTTTCGCTTTAAACATGTTCTGCACATGTTCATATCGAGGAGGGTTTCGCACACGCCAGACCTCGCGAGTCACCCGCCACGCTACGTCTTATTCCGCGTTTACTCCCCCACTCAAATACGAGTCCGTTCACGCTGCACGCCCCTGATGATTGTTAAACACGTCTCGCGCGAAGCAAATAACGCTGTCTGCGTTCATTGTGTCTATTCAAATAAAAATTGAGATATTTGTGTGCGTGCGTACCCGTTCCACGTGTCTGTGCGCCATAATTGCTTGTAGCGTCACGTGTTTAACAATCATCGGGCGCGTGAAGCGTGGACCGACTTGTACTTGAATGGGGAGTAAACGCGGAACAAGACGTAGCGTGGCGAGTCGCGAGAACTGGCGTTTGGGGAAACGCCCCTGCTCGAAAGTCTGGACATCTGATGAACGAGAAGATCCAAGGAGTGGTCTCCCATGCACTTTGACAAGTTGTCAGCACATCTTATTAATGCAAAGTGCCCCTTGTCTCTCCGAATGTGGAGACGAAACCCGATGCTCAATGAATGGGCAGTCACGACCTCAAGTCGCTGGTATTGCCCACACACCCTTGAGACCAGGGGGTGGGGAACCTTTTTTCTGCCAATGGCCATTTGGATATGTATAACATCATTCGCGGGCCATACAAAATCATCAACTTAAAAATTAGCCCGTTATCTTTGGTCTAGTTAAGACGAAGACATTAAGCACGGCTGAGCCAGGTTCGTACTTGCGTCAAGAAGATTTGTATGTGCGGGAGGTTCACATCCCTCCTTACGAGGACCGAGCCACCAAATCGTCATCGTCCCAGGCACGCGCCCCGACTTTTGGCCCTCGCTCCCCCTTTGATCATCTCGCTCTCCTCGCCCTCAATTAGACAATGCTCTCCACCCCGGATGTCTAAAGCTATCCATCCACCTGCTCTTAATTATTAGCCACCTGTTCTATTTATCATCCAGCCACCTGTGTTCTTAATTATTACAACACGTTGTATGTTAACGTTTCTCTATTCAGTCCCCATACACGCGGATGGTTTGTAATTACTGCCTGTGAACGATTACTGTACCAGCTGTTGTAGACTTTGGCTGCGGGGTGGCCAGGAGATGACGGTGACAGCAACGGAGACTTAAATCCATCCGTGAGGAACTTTTGAGTGTGCTTATCCCTCGTGTGCATGGTGGATTATTCCTCTGTCTCTCCCAAAAGCAGCTGCCAAACTCATGAATGAACGTGGCCAAACATCTCAATGCACCAAGACCCGAAAGGCGAATCTTGGGACGTAATTGTTATCATCACTACTCCTGTACCACCAATGCATCCAATCCCATTTGTAATGAGCTCAGCTTGTGGTCCCTCCTCCACGTGGCCCACGCACAAAGAACAACACAAACACACGGAGGAGCCAGAGGCATCACCTCGTCTCACCTGGCAGAGGAGGTTCTTGATGAAGGAGGCGCACAGGCGGTATCCGCCTCCATCCATGTGCCCCATGACCTCCCAGAATCTGCGGTAGATCTGCAAATCCCTCTCCGCATCGCAGCAGCCGAAGCTGCTGTACTCTGTGCACAGATGCAGCGGGGATGACGGCTGGAAGGGCGGGCGGTAGTCGAGACACTGAGGGTGTCCGGTGACCCCCGGGCCGAGGCGAACCAGGGCGACGGCAACGAGGAGGAGAGGCCAACGGAGCAGACGACGAGAATTCGGAGCAAGGCTCATGATAATTGTCTACTCGGAGCTAACACCACCACCACCGCCGCAGCCTTACCTAGCGAGGTCCTTACACTCCCCACGCAGATGTCTGCTCGTGCAGGATGGAGCTGGCAGGCAAGGCGGCGTGGTGTGAGAGAGAGAGAGAAAGGAGAGATGTGTGGTGTGGTGTGTGTGAGAAAGAGAGACGTGGATTTGAGGAGGTTGCGTGAGTCTCCGTGGATAGCGGCTGGGCGGGCTACCGCCTCCCACGTCACGTCCCCGGGGAAACACGGCTCCTCCACCACCTCCTCCACCAACACCACCACCACCACCACCACAGCGCGCTCCTCCTGCCCGTGTGAAATTCCACCCTCCACCCTCCTCCACCACCACCACCGCGACACACTCGTCTGCTATTGGACCATCACTGTCATCGATACAATTATCCCCAATTATCACCACCGTCATCCTCATCATCGTCACCGCAATCATAACAGCAATAAATAAAAATGCCTTCGCCATCATTGTCACGAATTGTTATCATCATGATTCGCAGCGGCTCGGTGCGTGGCCGCATTCCTGCGTCGTCTCGTGGCAGCCGGGTGAACGGATCCGACCGGACGTCCCCTCCCAGCACCCACACAGCGTTGCCAGCCGTCTGTGCCCGATTACACGCGAACAGCACGGACCTTCTGGATAACCACGGAGCGAGGAGGCATTCAGGCTCGAGTGGTCTTCAACACATGCCACAGCAATCGTGTTCTTTGCGTACGGCACAGCAATAACTGTATGGTCAGGAGCTCAATGACAATGTCGGCAACTGCTAGCCACGACGAGAGGGCTTCACGAGTGAGTGCTTATTCCTCCTCCATTGCAGGGGTTTACTCAATGGCCCATCGTTTGGGTTGTATGGCCACAGTCGCACTGTGGCCGGTCTTTAATTTCAGACTCATTAAGGAAATGTGCGCGTCGGCCTCTTGATGCCCTGATGCGGTTGATGATGAACCCTTTGTGAAATGTCCAAGCCAGAAAGTGCGTTGTTTAAATCTCGAATGAGGCGTTTATCCAAGGCAATCACGTCATTTCAGTCCATTTGCCAGCGTTCGTCTGGATCTGGGCGAGATTTCAAGATGGTGATAGCATAAACCCAGAAGGGGGATCAGGACTTGAGTCGGCAGCGAGGTACATGGATGAGGCTTTGTAAAAATATCCCAGTAGATATTTCTACCTACGTGACTTTACCGAAATAACCAGAGTATAGATATTTTTGTTAATCCAATGTTGGATTAACGCCTTTCTACGCTTTGTACAGGGATGGGTGTTTTTGTCCAAGAAAGCATTACCAAGTCTAGATACTGTTTCAGTAAAGGTCCTTCATAGGGATTTTTTGAAAAGTCCATCAAATGAAGAAGTGTTTGGCACGTGGGAGTAACCGGAGTCCCCGGAGAAACCCCACCACACACACGAAACTCCTTCAAAGGTCTGCACAGATATGTTCACAAACCCACTGTCTGTACTGCCATCTCCTAGCTACCTCTCAGCGCAGCTTGTCTGGAAGTTTAACAAATGTGTGTGATCCACCAACCATTGCATCCCCTCCAAAGCACTGAATCATAGGTGACACCACGCCGGTTAGAGGACATTCAAGGTACCTGGAGAAATGCAGTATGACCTAAACTCCAGAACTTAGGCAAGATCCTATTATCAACATTCATGCGGCACACTACAATTGTACACGAACACGTGGTAGCGAGGCAAAGATTTATTGTACTTTGCCTTGATGTACATAAATTACTCATTTGAACAAAATGCTTGCAAATCTATTGAAAAGTATTCAGCGCCTAAAATGGGAATTACTGGGGGAACTCAAATGATTCCCACCACCCCCACTAGATCTGAGGTGGAGCTTCACACCCCGCGTGGGTCTCTATGCATGTCTGTGGGTGTTTGTGGATCTCCCTGTTAGTCTAGGAGTCTATATGCGAGTCAAATTATTTTTAAAAAATATGAATCCTTAATTCCTTCCAGAACAGTCGTGGTAAAACTTAACTCCCACCATGGCGTTCCGGAGCATTCTGGCACATTTCCACGGCTGACAATATTACAAATTAAGTTGAAGGTACAATTAATCGCAAACCACTAACGACAACTTAACATTGATCTTTTTTTACATTTTATATTTACACAACACTAAAAACTGGCGACAATGAAATGTGAGATGTACTTGTCAATAGATGTCAAACAAAACTTGGAAATTACATATCCCATAAAGGGTTCTACAATGCTACTCATGAACACCAAGGTCTGTTTATTCTCAAATTCTGTTAAAAGTTACTTGTACGGAAATAACAGATAACCCAGATACTGGGATATTGAGATGTCCATAGAAATCTCTGTATAAACATGAGTTCTTAGAATACTGTGTCATCACCATTCACTTGGCAAATATTGATTTACAACAGTGGAAATGTCGAACAAGCTACATTGGCAAATGGTATACTTGTAAACGAACACAAAAACACACATTAGGTTTTATGCTTCTTGCGGGGTGGAATTTTCTTCTCTAGAGCCCGCACACGGACGCCGTATTTATTTTCTGTAGATGGAGAGAAAGGAATGGATAAATAGTTTGCAAATTCTCAATTTCATTTTCCATGCATTTTTTTTCTTTCCCCAAAGCACGCACACAGGTAATGAGTCACACAACGTGGACTTCCCACTTGTTCCCGCAAACGCATTCACCACATGTGTACCCCAGCAACAAACCACACATGTCTAGCCAGTGAGTCAAATTAAAAGACCACAGAAAAAAAAACCACTAAAGAGACACGGGCAATGAAGGTCATACATGTATCAATTCAGCATCATACAAAAGTGTGGAGGATGTCTTACTGTATTTTATAAAATAATTGAACGTGCAGATGCAAAAAACTTTCCCATTTTAGCACGCTCGTGTACTCGTAAATCTAACAGAGTTGGAATGTCCACATCAGAGTCCGTGTGCAATGCTTGGCACAGGTACAAACACCGCGACTATATAAACAGAGACAATTTGTTTTTTTATCTTAGAAGCAAAAAATGACGGCCTCCGTGTATGTATGCATACACTGCTGTATTATGCTATGTATGCAAGTGTAGCACGCAGTCATATATCATGTACAGTATCGATATCCATATGCATGACACGTGTATATATGTTGAACTAAACTTGTGCATTCATGTATACATTCAAAACTAAGCTAATACGTTTTACAATAAACGACACTAGATTCCGTGATAAAAATGTGTTTTCTTAATTTCACGTTGAAAGAAATGGCGATTGATTAAATGTAGTAAAATTACACTTACAACACCGATGTAAAAATGTTGCTCACACAAGTGACTAATTGCATGACACACACCATGTGTGTTCATGTGTCTGTGTGTACTTACTCTTCCCCATCAGCCCATTGGCTATAGTGGCCTTGTTGGATGCAAGGAGAGGATTGTAGTGGAAGTCATCCTTGGCCTGGTCCTCACAGAAGCAGAACCCTGGCCACCAGTCCATCCGGTCTTCCCAGGACTCGAAAAAGCAGACCTCATTCCCACTGTGCAGTAGTCAGACAAGAGACTATGCGCATTACACAATGGTAGCATGGACCTACTGCATCCCTCACACTTTACATGTAGCAGTCTGTTCATATGTATTGATGTGTTTTTATTGATCACCCCAAGATATAAACATGCCACAGAAATGCAGTTTGTTAAGTTTTTGGATGACCGAAAAAACATTAGCCAAGTGGCAATTAATACAAATAAGTCTGAAAGTAAGCGAGCGTATTTTGGGAGTGAAGCGGCGTCATTTAGTTTTACGCATTGCACTACGAACCCGGCAACCTGAGTTTGATTCCAAGCTATGGATAACATCAGTGGGAATTTATAGTTTTGTATGTAGCCAACTTCACCCAGCCGCACTGATCCACGTGAAGTTTCTTCAAACTCCCATGGCCAAATGATATGGGGACGCCTTGATCCAGCAGTGGATTTACAACCGCTGTGATGATTAAGTGTATTTCCCTTTCTTTTATTAAAAAAAAAAGGTCCTACCAAATGTTTCGCAATTGGGGGGGGGGGGTGATGGTTGCTATGTAGATTCGAATTGTAATTTTTTCTTCAAATTTAGCAAAAGGTGTACAATGATGCCAGCAAACAACGTCCTAACCCTTGCTAATGACATCCACCATAAATCAGACGGGTGAATATTTTTTTTACGGTTAATACAGTCGCAACATTCGTAAGGGCGGTCACTATTCGAATTGCGAGCCCCCCTGCAAACGTGCAACTGCAAGAAATGTTGTACCGTGGCATGCACGTGCAAAGGATTTACGGAACGTACTGCGTCTACATGTGACGGCATACTGTACTTTTTAATGCAAGCGCTGATGAGCTCTGCAAGACTCTGCCAAGGTCGCACATCCCTCTGCCAGGGAGAGTAATCCAGGAGGCTCATCAGCACAGAAATGCTCTCCCGCATCGTGTCCGTCCCTAAAGTAAAACATAAAATGTGCGTTACGAACAAGCACGCCCCCCACGTAGTATGTAACGCGCGATGCATTGTGCTCGCTGCAGCTCAGCGGGCTACAGAAACTCACCACTTTCGTGCAACAATCGGCTGTATTCCAGCATCAGCTCATGAGATGGCACCAATTTATGCAGGACCTGTTGAAATTACACATGCAACAAACGGACAATAAACGACATTTATGATGTCATGCGTTTCCCCTGAACACTTTTTTTTATCAAGTATAACCAGTGATAGTGAACACCGATTTAACGACTCCATTGTTAGGCATGTAACTGTGCATCGATTTGAGATATAATCCTCCGTTCATGGTACTACATTATGATTGAATCGCGTGATAATTTACTATTTATGTAGATGACACGAAAATGATTTGCTTTGCGAGAGCAACACATAAAACTGATGCTTGCATTAAACTGTGGAACGTCATCAAATCCCTTGTGAGGGAGGGCCAGCAGTGGCAAATTTTTACCTGGCCTATGAGTGCGTCTAGAAAGAGGGATGCATAACCCACATTCACCTTAGCGTTACAGTAAATAGAAAATGACACAACATACTACACGGCAAATAAACTCTTAGGTTTTTCGGTAAAGTCACGTAGGTAAAAAATAAATAATATAATTGAAAACATTATAGAAATAAAATAACAAATCACGACGTTTCGGAGGCAAGACAAGTCTCCGTCATCAGGTGGGACCGTCACAGCCAGATTTACTGTCTCAAGTGAGGCAAAATTCCAAGAGTCAAGCTCTTAAATACAAGTCAAGGGGGGGAGGGGCTTATCTGAATGTGGTAGCCAGGGAATGGAACGTGGGGGGGGGGGCTACAAGCGAACATTCGGTGATTGTCGACCTGTGCAAGAGTACAATCGGTGTACCTCGACCTAAACAGGTGTTGGCTGAAAATACAAATACAAAAAAGCAGTACACGGCAAAAAAATACTAAAAAGAAGTACACGGCAAATGTTCACAGTCATTTAAAAAGAAAACATTTAAAATGTCGGGTTTTCCATTCGGTTTGCAAATAACCGCGGCTTAAGGCAGCACCCTGAGCACGCCGAGCAGCTTCTGTTGAGGAGCGTCGTGTTTCTTGAGGAAGTTGTAGAGCTGGACGTGAGCATTGGGGTTGGGTGGGTACTTGTTGTCATACGCAATGTTCTCCAGAAGTTCGTGGGCTTCGTCCACGTTTCCGTAAAACTCCAACAGCTGTGGAAAGGGTGGTAAGCAAAAAGGAAGACGTGACGGAGGCCGTTGAATACAATAACGAAGTATATTGTGGATACATTGCTTATTTATGTCACGTAGAACTGTTAATACGTGCCTCCACATATTTCGGGGTGAATATGTCCCACACCCCGGGTTTCTGCAGGATACTGATGAAGTTTAAGGAGGATTTCCGGAAGCTATGGTGCATCTCCTTCACGGCAGCCGAGTTGGTCTGCGTATCACCCACGTCTGAATCACGACATGACCGTAATCAAAACAAATAGACATGTTTCCTTTGTGCAAAAAAAAACTGTAACACGGCAAAACAAACCTTTAGCAGCGAGAGCAATAGCTCGACTAATGCAAAGAAATTAAGAACTCCAAAACCTAATAAAATGAAGCATGAAAATATACACGCCAAAACAAAGACAAAGATCCACCCGTACAGCCTTAACAGACTACTGGGGCAAGTGCTATTAGCGTGCACACCAAATGACACAGTACCATTTCCACTGGAAAGATGGTCCTTTTGCTGCTGCCAGTCATAGTAGTGAAGTAGACCGCAATAGCCTTGGATGAGGTCTACGAGCAGGACGCGGCTGGGCGAGGCAAGGTCCCTGTGCTTCGCAGTGAAGGCAATAAGCTCACGGTGACCCTCCTGCTCCCGCCCCTCGCACAGCAGGTTCCAGGTATGCTCTAGACACACCTGGTGGTAAAGGGACCAAACAGCAGATCAGCTGAATTCAGACACACACAGGATGGCACGTCCCACTGTGCATAGCATTTTTAAATCCTTTATATTAAGTTCACTTGCTTGCTTGCTTGCGCGCTTACGACCGTACAAATCTTTCGGTCGTTTTTATACCCACTTCCCGTGATCCAATCGAGCTGACATTTTGCACACAGACTCGTTGTGCGTGACAATGTATTTTCGTGAAATGTTTTTCCTAAATGTTACACTTTTTAGGAAAAAAAAATTATATTTAATTACCAATTGCTTAATGGTGGCAGGCAATCATCTGACCCATAGGTGGCAGCCATCTCAAGCCAGAGGACGAGAGGACTCTAGCCGCCACGCATATAAAGGATTTATAGTGAAAAACTTTGTTTTTACGGGTTAATTTTTTAGTAAAATCCACATGCGTTGATGTATGGACTTCTTTCGGAGGTGATGAGAATAATGATCACTAAAGTCCCAGGCCGATCACTATGGCAAGCCGAACTTGTTTCAATATGAAGAAAACGTTGACGCACACTGCCAAGACACCATGCAGATATTTATTTTTGCCGTGTATACATGCATTTAGATTATTATTTTGCTGCTAGAATTTCCACATGATAAGCCGCTTTGTTGAGATATCATTTGGGGGCAGGTTGCATCTGAAAAATAAGCTAATTGCTCAATGGGCATTACCTGGTAAGATAAAAAGTATAGTTTGGTTTAATTGTTTTTACGTGATTTGTTTACCTTTTCTATACTGTGCCCTCCTATCGTGTATCGTTTGTCGTTGTAAGGTTCTGACCCGCCGCTACTGGACGTCTGTGAAAAAGAGCTTCACAGCTCATCAGATTCCTCCAGTTGAAATATTCCGATTCCGTTTTAGTTCGTCGAGAGCGACGTGCGCTGATCGCACCAAAATGCAAAGCGATGCGTGAGAGACTTGATGTACAGCCACAGGCGGGCTTGATGTCTCCACATAACACAGCTGTGCTGCTGGCACAAGAACCTTTCTCACACAACCTCGCTCCGTGGGCAAACTCGCACTCGCCTGGGCACCAAAGTGATACTTTTTTTTTCAAGCTTACTTGCATCCTGCATGTCCTTCGGACGTGACCGTCCTGCCAGCCAGCCATCCAGCAAGCCAGCCTGACAGCCAGCTAGCCAGCCAGACTGTTTTCTAATACAGAATTTTAAGTGTTCATTGTAAACACATGATTCATACTGGCATCTATCTATTCTGCTTTCCGTTGAACTTCGGTAAAGGGCCTATTGCATGTAAATAGTGTTTGCGTCGAGTGTCACGTTTCTTTTAAATTAGAATTCATCAATATTGCGAGGTTCTGTTAAACTACCTTCAATTTTAGGTCTCTCGAAAATGACTTCATCCTGTTTGCAAAGAGACTGAACTGCTCCATACTTCTCTGTGGATGGTTCATCATCACTTCAGCTCCAGCCTTCCAATAAATCTAAAAGAAAACATAACATTTACGGACTTAAAGAGGTCATACAGCCAACATTTTATTTTCTGCTTAATGAAATAATTACGGTGTTTAAAATGGTAATGTTAAAGTGTAATATCACATGAACATCAGATGTCCTAAAACTCCACATGGACAAATACAAATATTACAGCATTATGTCCAAATGCGCAAGATGACAAGCAGATATGTACAGTGCTAAAAAAAGGCTGAAAATCGGAATCTGGACCCTCCTGAAAATGTTTAAGGCTCAGCGAGGCCTGGCTGTGTATGGTGGCACTTCCTTTAACAACAGACTCACAAGTCCCGCTGGACATCAGCTTTTCACACGTCCCTCACCTCGGGTAGAACATTATTCCCCAACCACTCGAGGCTTCCAAGCGCAGGCAGCAGGAGATGAGCAGCGCGGACCCAGTGGTGGCGCAGCAAGGCCTCGTGCAATTCAATCAGCCATGTGCTCCTCCCAAAAATCCCCGCTGGCTTTGTTAACGTGTGCCCTGTAACGAATGAACACACCCCATCGTCTGCCAAGTGCTCACCAGATCCCCTTATTAGTCTGGAGAAACGTGCAACCATGAAAGATGGTGCCCGTCCTGGGGAGGCTTTCATCCAGCCGTGGATATATCTTGACCGATGGGATGTGTTTGCTGTTGGAGAGCACAGGTAAGGTGATGTGTAGTGATAGCACTAAATGGCATACTTTGCAAATCAGCTGCTGCATCTCATAACAATGGTGCCCTCTAACTAGGAAAACCTCACCAAGTCCAAGATAACCACATTGAGTACGTGGAAGAATTATGAACGCCCCTCCCATACTCAATGGGTGAATTCATTCGGCCCAATCTCAGCACTGGGGGATCTGAGCGACGAAGAATACACACGAACATGGGGTCCATTCCTCAATCTTATGGTTAGGCCTCCAGCAGCGTTTGTCATTTTGCAGGCCTGGTGCTAATAATGCGATACGGTGGCAAGATGTTTACTACCTCGCCTGGTGTACAGGAGGTCGTGGGTTCAATCCCAAACCTGACGCCTGTATATTTGGAGTTTCCATGTTATCCCCGTGGTCGCGTAGATTTTTCTCCAGGTCCTCCAGTTTTTTCCCAAATTTAGAAACATGCGTTTAAAGTACAGTACATATTTGGCTGCTATAAATGTCCACGTGCTAAGCCACTTCGTTGAGCTATATCATTTGTGGCCAGGTCGCTTCTGAAAAAAATAGCTATTGTGGCCCTCACCTGATGAAATAAAACGAAATAGTTGAGTGGTTTATTTTAGTACAAATCCACGCCATCCCTCCCATCCCTCCCCAACGAAATGTGGCTGGAGGTGACCCGAGGCTACGCTCGTGTTGTAAGCCCGGTCTGGCAACGTACAGAAGTGATTGCAGGCGATAACCTCCTGGCGAGGCCTCAAGCCAGACGAGCCTAAGAGGGGCTCCTCAGTCTCCTCCTCATCCTCTTCCTCCTCGCTTGTCGTCTTCACCTGTCGCTGATCCTTCATGGCCGAAACTGCAGTGCCACGCACGAGTCAACAGGGAGAGAGAGAGAGGAGGCAGCGAATTCGGGGTTGAAAAAGACAAAGCGTTTGCCCAAGATGGTGATCCAAGCCCGCGCTGTGGTGCTCCTATTCTGGTCTGGACCAGGACACAGGTCCACAATCCACACCGAGAGCCATAGCGCGCACATGTTCAGACTAGCCTCGCCGAGTGGCTTTGTGAGCGAGGTCGTTAAGCGACTCTGTAGAGCGGTGTGGCGTCGCGGTGTGTGCTATGTTGAACTTCTTTCGCGCCGTGCGTAGCATATCCTGCTAATCGGAGGTGCGGGCGGGGCTAAGGCCAACAAACTAAACACAAAAAGCAGTTTCAGAAAAAATGTTGCTTTCAATCAACATTTGAAAGTACATAGCTCCGGAACATCCGAATGGAAAAACGTTCCAGACGGCCGCCGAAGCGCATCCGAAAGCGCGCGACGCAGTCGCACCGTAGCGGCTGTCGAGGAGGCGGCTTGCGGGGCTGTTAAGGCTGCCGACGAGCCGGACCTCAGAGGAGTTCGCCTGCAGTAGACTGGGGAAGCTAATCGGGCACGAGCCTGGCAGACTCTGGGGTTAGCGGAGCGCGAGTGGGAGCAGCTTTTGTTGCTCCGCACGCAAAGCCAGGAGCCACTTCCGCATGCGCAGGCTGCCACGTGTTGGATCGATTCCGAGAATATTTCGGTGGAGCGCTGTGAAATCGATTCCCCATGGATGTTGCGGAGAGAAATGAATGGGCAGTGGTTGTGGCCAGAGATCGGTTAAACCAGTGCCGAATTGTTATTTGAGTAGCAAAAGTAGCTACAAATGCTACGGGCCCCGGACTTTCAAGGGCCCCCGCGCTAAATGGGTTCAAGCTATTAATTCCCGTTCAGTGATGCTGCACTTGCTCTATTGTTATAGTACAATATTTTTGGTTCTTTCTGTAAAGTCGCGTAGATAGAAAATAAAATAAAAAATACTAAAATTAAATTAAATGTTAAATAAAAATAATAAAATGAAAACAATTAAAGCTTAGAGTACTATACCGCCTTCAACTTTTATCAACGACTGTGTGTTTAAAGTTAGAGATTTGTCGTATAATTTTGGTAGTAACGCAAATGAAAAAATACAATTACTTTACTATGCAAGTAAAAAAAATTGCTTTTTTATATTGATGTTTTTTTTATTTAGGGCCCCTTTATAACATATGCGACAGGCCCCGCACTTAGCTTCATCCGGCACTGGTTAATCATGAGCGCATTAATAAACTGAGCAGAATGAACGACTTAGTCGACTCGTGAACTTATCAATGCGCGAATGGATGAGTGAATTGGTGAGTGAAATAGTAAGGAAATTAGTTAATTGAATGGTGACTGAGGACATGAAGAGCGAGTTTGCAAATTAATTCGTAAATGGGTGAATTAGTAAACAATTTAAATTGTGAATCAATTGGTGCTGCTGTCCGTCGATTACCGGTCTGCAGTTTGCCCCGACGAAACCCAGTTCTGCCGAACAATATCTCCCAGAAGAAGGCCAGGCGTGGCTGATGAGATGTGTAAAATAATACATGTACATGTGGATGGACAGACATGTGAAGGAGGCGTATTGTTCCTTATATTTATTCTGTTGCTTATATTCGCCAAAACGATGCATTGCTCATTCCCTTCCTAATCCCTCCCCTCGCACCTCTGTAGCCCTAACGTAACCCCCGCGTGACCTGTGTTATGGTGACTAATTCCTCGACCCTTTCACGCCCTACCATCTAAATTGCTCCATTTTGTGTTACCACTTTTAAAACTATGTAAAGCGGCTTGAGTAAAGGTGCTAAACAAATATTTATTAAGATAATGCTCACTTGGTAGAAAGTAATGGTTGTCAGAATCTTTATTTAGACTGGAGGAATCCGATGAGCTATGAAGCTCTTTCACAGATCCCCAGTGTTATGGGCTTTGCGTAATCATCAGGAACCCCAATTTATTTGGTGATGCTGCTGGTGCATTGGCAGTGGTGCACAAGCAAAACTAAACAAAACGCATTCTACACACTCGTCAACAACACTGCCTTAAAAGATATACAATCGGCAACGTTTCAGGCAATGGCCCTTTTTCAAAGCGTGTGAACTCCAGTACTCAATTTCAGCCGGAACAGTCCAGAACCCTATTCCGGAAATTATTTAGGCACCCGACACATCCATCTCGCCTTAATTTGTTTACATGATATCTTCATGGATATTTTTACAAACCTGTTAATATGATTCATGGCAATATAGGGCACAGTAATATATAATGATGATTATTATCATCAGTCGTGCCTTACGGCATCAATGCCTACTCCTAATCCTGATTACCCCCATTGCACATACGATGTCCACTCGCATTGCGTGCGAGTGTCCAGGCACACATCGCAAGTTGCACATTCAGCACTACCAGGATTGACCACGCTCAGGAGCCGGATCGGCCTGGCTGCGTCCATCGTGCAGTCTTTACCCTACATCTGGCCTCAACGCCGTCTCAGCACATCTACCAAAATCTGAATATACGAGACTCGCGCGATGCCAGCTCTGCTGTAATGTGCTGAGAAGTGGGCCCTCCTGCAATCAGACTCAAACAGTCTGCACGCCTTCCTTCCGTATGTGGTGTAAGCATCAGCTCCTTCACATTGAATGGTTCGACTTTGTTCCCACTGCCATCGTCCACTTGAGATGTGTCTCATCTGTTTGGCCACATTGCAAGAATGGAGGACGACTCATCCCGCACGACATGCCTTGCTTCTATCCATCCAGGCGATGAGTGGATCTCAACCGTCTCCGGCATGTTAGTTGGCCATGCCAAGGTCTATCATGACACCGGCCTAACAATGCAGGTGGTCTTCTACAACACGGTAAGACATAGACACTCTGATTTAAAGCTTTCCTGACTGCAGGGATTCATCTTCTTGGTTCTTTCGGTAAAGTCACGTAGAAGGGAAGTAATAAAATAATAAAAATTAAACATAATAAAATAATTCTCACAGTATGTGAGAATTATTAAAAATAACATCTTAACACCTTAATAGAGGTTTTTTTTGGGGTTAGATCACATAAATATATAAATGTGTCATTTAAACCCGCCACCACCCGACACAGCCAACTAGTAAGGGTTGTCACGTAAACTGAACGTGCCAATTCGTCACTAGTACAGCACACCGGTGTGTTGGAGAGCCAAGCCACAACATTTACAATCTGTGTACGACGTTTTGCCAGTAATTACAACTAACTCATCAGGCGACAGCCAGATTTGTGGAGAAGTCTAACTGTTTCGTTCCTTATATAGAGGCGTAGATGTGTTGACCACCCTTTTGCGCACTTGCACAATGTGGGGGGGGGGGGGATTAATGAGGCAACGTACATTATGCATGTGCATTATGTGAGCCCTTTGAACTTGTCCTTCTTGTCTATTGTGTTTATTAAAATAGCCCTACCAACGGTAATCCCTAATGAAGTATGCTGCCTTTTGTAGGCATGCATTTATATAATATATTATTTGATGATTCACTTCAGGCCACGCCTCTCCTGCGCCACGCATAATGGTGGCCTCCGGCCGCGTGTTCTTCGTGCCACGTGTAATGGCGGCCGTCGCGCTTGCGGACGTTCCCACCAGAAAGACTCCAAATGTAATGAGCGACTTCCGAGACACGTCGTGTAGAGGGCTTCTTCTTATTCATTCTCACACTGGGCACAACTCAGGCCGATACATATATATGTACGTCTCCTCTCACTGGTCACAACACTGGGTAATATATATATAGGTTTCTACTTTAGCTACGCACAGCCGGCCTTTCTACATAGTCCCATCGCCTACATCCAACCACACCGCTGACTGACTAGTGTGACGATGATGGCGATGGGAGCCGTGCAGAGGATCTTCCATGCGGCCGGACGACAGAGAGAGCAGCGACGCAGCCAGGACCTGGGACCCCGCAACAATCCTGAACCCTCGGTTCCATCCCCCTTATATACCTTTCGGCGTGGCCAGGCCCCGCCTCTGGCCACGTCCCCTTCCAGAACCTTCGAGCAGATTCCCGGAGCTTCCCGACTAACCCCACCTTTTACCTTTAATCCAGATACGCCCCCCTTCTGATTAGTTGTTATATAACCTTGTCCATACCCGTGATTATCCTTCCAGGCCAACTGTTATTACACATGTCTAGTGGGTTCTACGGAGGCACACACTTGAACTTGGAGGCAAAACGTTTATTACACGACCCCAATAGAGAAACTACATAAACCACAATGGGTTAACTAGACCACAATGGGTAACTAGACCACAACAGGGTAACTACATAACCGGGTCAGTCAATAACATACTGCCTGACCCATGATGCCTAGCATAAGGACCGAAGACCAAAGACCGAGGACTGAGGATCGAAGAGACGTAACACCGACGGGTTCCATTCCAACAGACAGCCTCGATCAGTTCTCGTGACCTCCCTTTTATGCCCCTGAGCGTGGCCCAGCTCCGCCCTCGGCCACGCCCCCTTCTAGATCCTACTAGAAGGTTCTGGGCTATACATCACATGTCCCTCTCGCCACCTTTTGGCCCCCCTCATTATCCTGTCCTGGTCACGTGCCCTCTCAGGTTCATCCACAATGTCACGTCCTCAACTGCCCCCTCTCTGACAGTCACCAGAACCATGCCCCCTAGGGCCCCCTTCCATGCCATACATACTCTGGTGTCAGAGATAGGCTCTAACACGCACAGTTGCACTCTTGTCTCACTATCTGGCCCTAAACACCGTAGTGACCCAATATACGTCACTAAACATGTGTAGAGGAGTGAAATACGCGGTGCGCATAGTTAACCGAGGGCAACTGAGGGCAAACAGGTGCACGTGTGCAACATGAGGGTTTCACGAACAAACCTCCAGTTGTTAAGGGGCGAAGCAGGTGCAAATGGGGTCGACCGGTTGTGCCTGTTGAGACCGGAGGTGTTGCCAGGGAGACGGGAGATGAGGGTTGATTGATGGGCCAAGAGGCGCCGGCCTGGCGAGAGCTTAAAGAGATGCACGAGAGGTCTCAGATAATTAGCAGAGGGAAGTAAGGGCGTGTGCGTGAGCGGAGAGGGAGTTGTTGCCGGGGACAAGAGTGAAGACATCTCGCCGCTGCCGCTCGAGCCGTCAACGGGACCTCAACCCTCACGCCGTCGCCGGGCGGGTGTTGGCTGATCCCCCCCGCCCGGGACAGACGGGTGAGCGGGTCTGGGGGAGCGTAGGTGAGGGCAGCGGTGGAGATGTAGAGTTGCTGATTGCCAAGACGCTGCGTGCGGAGACGCTGCGTGCGGAGACGCTGCGTGCAGAGTCGCTGAGAGCAGAGCTGTTGAGTGCAAGATAAGCGAGGTGAAAGGTAGATAAGAGTGGGGAGAAGTTAAACACAAGTGACCGTGTCGATAGTTATAGGAACGCCTACAACTGGTGCAACAATATGTGAATAAAGTGTAAGCAGGTGACTTGTTACAACATGTTGGTCTGAGTAATTTTTGAATACACTCCACATGTACAAATTCGCTATCACAGGAGACTAGAAGTAGGTGTTCTTTAGACAGTGTTCAGCTTGTCTTGGGATATATTTGGCTAAACCTTTGTTTGTTACCAGAGTGTCGAGTAATTTAATTGACTCGTTGACCGGAACCTCCGTGAACAGAGAAGTCACATCAAAACTTACGAGAATATAATTAGGGTTAATCTCTAATTATGTTTACGAGATATTCAGAGTTTTTGATGAACGAAGAGGTCCTACCGATGTAGGGCTGTATTTGTTTCATTATGTATTGCATAATGCACATGCATAATGTACGTTGACTCATTAATCCCCCCCCCCCCCCCCACTTTGCACAAGAGCGCAGAAGTGTGGTCACCACATCTACGCCTCTTTATAAGGAACGAAACAGTTAGACTTCTCCACAAATCTGGCTGTCGCCTAATGAAGTTAATTGTAATTACTGGCGAAACGTCGTACTCAGATTGTTAATGTTGTGGCTTGGCTCTCCAACACACCGACGTGCTGTGATAGTGACGAATTGGCACGTTCTGTTTACGTGATAACCCTTACTAGTTGGCTGTGTCGGGTGGTGGCGGGTTTTAACAACACATTTATATAGTTACGCGATATAGCCCAAAAAAACCTCTATTATAGATGTTTAACACCTATTTTATTGCCAGAAAGGGTCAAACTTATTCTTATATTTTGATACTGGCAAGGGAGGTCCCGTGATATAGGTTAAGTGATTGTGCAGGGATGTGATTTCTGATGGTGGCTCATTTTCTGTAGTTTCCCACGTGTGACTATACTTCCAGCACGTGGTCTCTTCAACACCTCAAGCTGCTCCTGCCAACTGCTGCTGCTTTGCTGGCGGTTTATACTTCGTGTGACGGTAGTGAAGTTCACAGTGCCACAGCAGTTATGTGGACTTGTAATATTTCCAAACATGATGGGCATTCATAGAGCTGCATTCCGTATGTGGTGTGACAAGCCGTGACGATATTTGTTCTAAAAAATAAAAAAACGTAGACAAAGACCAACGGAAATATCCTATTCAGCTCATTTGCGCTTTACCAGAAGGTCATGTTCAAAGATAAACCAGTAACTTTGGACTTGCAAGCAAACAAGTCAAATCTCTTGACCACCATTCTGCCACACCTGCACAGGCAATCATTTTGCCTCTCTTTAATTCCTAAATAATCCAGAGTAGCAATTATTCCAACACCTTTGTTGTTCTAATATCATATCTTTTACACACATACGAATAACAGAATGCCTTTAAAATTAAAATGGCAGTTCAAACCTATAAGAATATTGCACACTCAGGATTTTTACTAGTTCATGACCTGACAATTCAGACAATAAAGGTGTTGATGGACACGGCTTATCTTCAGCTCTTTTACACTTGCACTATATAGATTAGGACCGTGGATAGCTTTATGGATCAATTTAGATAGTAAAAGCAGGTGTGGTGGGGAGGCTGTTAAATCTACCTGCGATATGTCAGCCTATGGCTTGCGCACCACTCTACATGCCATGAATAAACTCTGTCTGTGAGATGCTTTAAAAGGCGACGACCGAGTGGATTAATCACTGCGGACCCAACCATGCATCTCGTCCCACAGCGCGGCGTTGTCGCCCTCATAGTTATCGTTTTGGGGCAGGCATTGCTTTCAGCAGGTACAAATATATAAAGTGACATTTTTTTCACCGTAAGATTATTTTTCTGTGTTTTATTGATACAACGACTGAACTGGAGTTGTTTGTTTTGTTCACAGGAAAATGGTACGATCTCAACAACAAACCCACCAAGAACCCACGGGTAAGTCGAGAGCACGAACTTTCATATTCAACTCATGATAGTGCTGTTTCCTGTGCACCTAAGCATCATGACGAGCTTGTTCGTGACCAGTGTTTGTTTCACTTCAGTAGAAGACTTGGGCAATTAATCTTCTATTCCTAAGTTCATAGATGAATTCCATGTCGAAGTCATCTACGTGGTAAATGACCTGTCTTCAGACCATGCATCACTTTCCTAGATATTACTGCTGCTTTGGACACCACAGACCATTCCATCCTCCTGAATATCACCTCCATAACAATGTAGAGATTTACAGCACACTTCCCTCCTCGTTCCGCACTTACCCCTCAAGGGCTGTCCTACCATCAGAAGCCCCTGTTGTACATCACCTCATCATCAGCTTCATACTCTCAACCTCCTTCATCTGGGTAAAATCATCTCCGGTTTTTAATATTGATCACCATTCATATACTGATGACACCCAGCTCTATGTTGTCATTAACTCCACGATTTCAATTCCCTGTCCAATCACACATCTTGCCTTGATGTGATCTCATCTGGGATCAATCCTAAATTCCTCTAGCTAAATATTGCCACTCTCGATCTCTGCGTTATTCCAAAATCCTCCATCTGCAACTCCAGGTGATCCAAAACGCCACTGCCCGGCTTTCCACCTGCATTTGTAAGCGAGAATACATCACCCCATCCACAATAATCATGATAACGTTTATTGGCTTAGGTCGCGTAAGTATAAATGTGTCGTGAACACACCACCACCCCGACAAGGTCAATTAGTAAGATTGCGCTCACAGTCTTCAACATCTTCCGTGGACTTTACCCTCCCTGCCCATCTCTCCCCTCCCGGAGTACTTCACCTACCGTGTTTCTCTCTCCTCTCATCTCACTTTTACTCCCCTCGACACAACTCTCGACTTTAGCAAACGAGACTTTCTCCACGCTGTTGGCACCCTGCCCCCTGTTCAACTCCAGGCTCAAGACCTTTACAATGTATTTTTTTTCCTCTGCCTCTTTCTCCGTGAAATAAAATGTTGCAGCATCTTGAGATGTGGTTTCATTCGAACGCAATAGGGACAAATAAAAACGTGTGTTGTAAAGGCCTTTATGTGCGAGGTTGCTGCTATTGCTTTTTCACTGCAACATTTTGAATGAACGCTGACTTACACAATCAGGTGACTAGTTTATTATCATTGTTGACATATACAGTGTTGTATTGAAATACTTTTTTTTGTTTCACATAATGCAGTTTAATAACGACATTTTTACGGCTTTATTCTGCTTAAACATGTTACCGAAACATCGCATTTTTAAAGACGCAATTGAAACCACCTGAGCAGATTACTGAGAAAACTATAATTGTCGCGTACGACGTAGAAACAAACAGTACTTTGTCATTGTGATCATGTTGATGTTTGGGGTATTGTTACCTCACTTGAAATGGTTTATCAGCTTGGGCTCCCGGCGTGGATATTCCCCCAACCCACACCCCAAACCCTCGGTCACACGCACGTACAGAACCTTTATTTTATTTTATTTGAGAATCTTTCTTTGTTGTCCTGGAGAAATCCGATGAGCTATAAAGCTCTTTTCACATATGTCCAGTAGGGGCGTGTCAGAAAGTTACAACAACAAACAGTGAAAAACGATAGAAGTTCAAAGTATAGGGAAGGTAAACAAGTCACACAAACACGTATATAAGTTCAAATTGAATAAGTACATCATTAACGCGATCTAACCCAAAAAAAAACCTACGTGTTAAACTACATCAATCGGGTGGGTGGGAGGGGGGTTGGGGAGTGGCATGAGGAGGTCTCCCCTAGGTAGACTCAGCCTCAAATGAGTGCAGTACCTGGTGCTGTGTAAACTTCGCCACTAGGGAAAACAAAGGCGGTCGGGCGGGGTGCTGGCCACCCACCGCCTCGATGTGCCGTGCCGGCCTTAGTCGGTGCTAATCGCTAGCAGCACTTGCCCCAACAGTCTGTTTGTGGATTTTCGGGTGAATGTGTGTCTTTGTTTGTACACACACCTGGCCGTGAGAGGCGATAAGAGACGCTTCAAATGCAAGGTCCGTCCACCCCGCTTATCAGTTACGTGCGGTTCTCAAAGGACGGCCGAACTTGGCACACACAGAGTCGCAGGGGTGGGGGGGGGGCACTCAAGTTGACTCTCAAGGGACAATACGGCGCACAGCTAGCAAAGAATTACACGATTTTATTTAACTCACTCTGTTGTTGTTGTATTCTCAAATCTTGTAACTCAATTTTAACCCACTTCCCAGTGTGGTATCGACTGCAAACTTGGTATACTTATGTCATACTGGTGACAATACTATATTCTATCATTAAAAATAAATAAATAAAATTGTAACAATCTTCTTTATATGTTAAGTTTCGGCTTGGGTCTAATTGTCCACGGTCAACTGACGTTGGCTGTAATTGGCCACGGTCCGTTACGTTATGGCAAGCTTCGGGGGCCACTTCCTGGAGTCGTGGAGTTCTTCCATTACTAGTACATTTCATTAAAGCGTGTTTCAAAAAAGAGTTTAGAAAAATAATTCTTATTTTTATCACGATTGCGCTTCTCTGTGGGTTGCTTGAAACTGATGCCACGATTGTCAAATTCGCAGGTGTGGGGGAGTGTCGTCCCATGCACGGATATCGCCCCCTCGAACACCGTTCCCACATCAGGTATGTGATTTGACGACACACCACGAGTTCACCATCAATATGCAGACACGCCGTGTATCCCGTTATGACGCGCCCCCGATAAGAACGGTTGGCTACGTACGGTGCGAAAGAACGTCAACACACATACACACACATGACCGTCTGCCGCAGGGATGACCAAACTCTTTGCACTAACACGAGAGCCACGAAACCACAGATACTACATAATAAACAATTACATTGTACAACTTTCGTTGTATAATGTGCAGCAATTTGCCAATCCTCTGCCGGATGAGAGCCTCTTCACTCCGTGTAGGTTGTGGGGGGTACTTGACCATACTTCACCACGATGGTCAGGACAGGTTGGTGAAGGCGGGGAGCA
This sequence comes from Lampetra fluviatilis, assembly GCF_964198595.1. NCBI lineage: Eukaryota > Metazoa > Chordata > Hyperoartia > Petromyzontiformes > Petromyzontidae > Lampetra > Lampetra fluviatilis. The sequence goes on from NC_136281.1 coordinate 2,909,101, forward strand.
TAGACGCTAGAGCATAGAAGTACAGTACAACGATTCGTTTTGCTACACTACTGTCGGCTGCCCACCACCACAACTGATGGATTTGTATGGAGCGGCGGCGCAGTGGTTCGCCAATTGCATTATGAACAAGACCAATTGAATTGAATTCCCAGCTATTTGCCACATCAGTGGAAAGCAATATCTGAAGCAGGCCTGGGCAGCTGGGCGGCCCCCTTTACGAGCCCAAACTCACCAACTTGGTGAAGTATGATCAAAACAATCCCCATGATTTACACTTCACGGCAATACATAAACTGTATAACCTGCATACTTGCCAATATTATTCACGTTATTATTGCACACATTCGTTGTAACATAAGTCATCATCATCAACTATAATCTATCCACTGCTGGATGAAGGCCTCCCCTTGCCGTTCCCATTCCTCGTGGTCTTGTGATGTGACCCTCTTCCATCAAGCTCCTGCGCAAGAGCCTGTCCACGGTAGATATCCTCTGGAGCCTGTTCCCAACTTTTCTGGGGTACCACACTATTAGCCATCGTACAATAAAAACAACACATGGTGGGCATTTTAGTTTGTATCGATCAGAGTGAACACGTGGGTTGGATTCAATGAGTTGGTGGGCTGCATTTGGCCTGCGGGCTTAGGTTGTGGGCAGCCCTGGTCTTACGTAACAATAATTAGGTTTTCTGTTAACAATTATTCGTAATTATTCCTGAGAGTTCTGTTTATTTATAAAAGTGAAGAAACGTTAAATATTGCCATAGCTGGTCAGGTGCATGTTTCAAATGGAATTGAACTACACGTTATTAAGCGTTGACATCTGTGACGGGAATAATATATAATATTAAATTATGGTCTGATCAGGGGAACCACAAACAGTTTACGACTCCGATTCCTTGGAGTTCAGCCTCTAGCCAAGGTGACAAAGATAAGATTTGAACCGGGCGGGGCATGGTTTTTGAGAAAAACAGCAATATTGCCCATTAGATTAGATTAAGCGTCAATGCAGCTGTTGAACAATAACTGTCGGTCACCTCCCTTCCGCAGTGCACAGCCTGCGCCCAGGCGACATTAAAGTGGTGGCGGCTCTTGGCGACTCACTCACGGTATGGGACGAGCTGCGAGTGATGGCGACACTTCTCCTGGAACACGCCTCTGAACCACCTTTATTTTTAAATCCTTTATATTAAGTTCACTTGCTTGCTTGCTTGCGCGCTTACGACCGTGCAAATCTTTCGGTCGTTTTTTAACCCACTTCCCGTGATCCAATCGAGTTGATATTTTGCACACAGACTCGTTGTGCGTGACAATTTAATTTCGTGAAAATTTTTTTCAAAATTTTACACTTTTTAGAAAAAAAATAATTATATTTAATTACCAATTGTTTAATGGTGGCAGGCAATCATCTGACTCATAGGTGGCAGCCATCTCAAGCCAGAGGACGAGAGGACTCTAGCCGCCACGCATATAAAGGATTTATAGTGAAAAACTTTGTTTTTACGGGTTAATTTTTTATCACACCTGAAAGCATTTGCACCTTGCAGATGAACCCCTAACGTATTGCGCTATTACATTTTTTTGAGAGGCAGCAATCTCCTCCGCTCAAAATGAGCTTGGCATGGCGTTCATCTTCCATTGGTGTCCTTGGGCCCAGTTGTGGAAATTCCACAAGACTATGGTGGGACCTGGTCTCCCAATAAAACAACCACTGGTGCTGTATAATGCAATTATCTCAGCATTCATAAATTATGCTATATGAAATAAAACAACATTTTATTATGATAATATATAATTATCATTGATATGTATCACATATGAATCTGCTGACAAGGCTAATTTAGCATGCTGCACACTTAGTTTATAATACAAATACTATTAGGAAATTTAACAAAGCGTAAAAACGGTTATACAGCAATAATTCACATTTACTTGTCAGCAGTCACTATGAATCAACCTCTAAAAACAGTGGTATCTGTGCTTTCAAACTGGTTAATCAATTTGTGCTTCTCATACCAAACCTACAAAGGTTTTTGCTCCACGTTTTGTGTGTCCAAGACAGTAGCATGCGGCACGTGTGGCGCACCTATCGGTGGCTAATACTATCGGGACCTAAACCGTGCCTCCCACAGCTCAACTCGCCATTAAATGATTACTGACACAATGTGTAAACACCAGCACACTGGGGAGGCCAGGTGTGGTGCTGTCATTGTTGCTCGAGTTAATATGTCAAGAAATGCCTCTATTGTCTGTGCTCCCCGGTTGCCTGGGTGACAAGTGGGCTATGTCCTTGCGGAATCCTGGCCGTCCTGACCGGGCCGGGCCATCGTAGGTGCTCGCAACGGCACTTGTCCCTGCAAAATATAAAATAAAAAGCCAGGCAGGGACTGGAGGGGTGAGCTGTGGGTCATGTGACTCACATATCGTTGTGATGCGTGTGATGTGCACGTAATGCGGTGTCTGCCAGGCTGCAAACGGCGCAGGTTCGGTGCCCGGAGACGTGCTCGACGTGCTACAGACATACAGAGGCCTGGCGTGGAGGTCTCTGCATATCGCCACCGCAAATCATTAACCCTGGCTTCCGTTCAATTTCAATAAAGCCACGCTGTGCACCTTCGCTGAATGTGTGTTTTTGTTCTGTCCTCCCTGTAGTATCGGAGGTGATGAAGACATCAACAATGTCACTACGCTCCCAAGTAAGGGCAGATTTCACTCCTCCGCAATGCAAACGTGACCAATTGTGCGGTCATTATATGAAGAAGAAAAAACGTTAAGCACCCCAATGAAATCCCAGCGCCGTAAATCGAGTGAATGAACGGCGATGAACAACTGTGTGTCCATCCTCAGATATCCTGCGCGTCTTCAACCCCAACCTGAAGGGGTTCTCCAGTGGCGTCGGGAATGATCAGAGGTTCCTCAACCAGGCGGTGCCGGGCGCCATCGCCGCGTAAGAGAAACCCCTCATGCATTCATTCCCTCTCCACTCAGCTCACTCACCGTGCCCAGCGCTCTCTTACCAAGCACCGTCATCCGCCATCATCGATACACTGCTGGATAAAAGCCTCACCCCAAAGCCGTCGCCATCGCTCACGATCATGCGATGGAATTCGCGTGATGTGAAGTAATTTGCTCCACCTTGTCGGAAGGCGCCTCGCTTCCTTTGCCTGCCACTCCGTTGTGAAAACGATACGTTCTGCCCAAGTCCACTTATTTTTCGCAAAAGTCAGTTTAATGTCTCTAACTTGTACTCTTAACCATGTGTTTCCCTTCCTATCTCGCGATGTAATTCCAAGCATACGTCTCCACGATTATGTCCACAATTTTCAGCCATTGTTCCATTTACTTAATTGATATCCCTGTTGTTGATCCCTGTCATAACAGGTAGTACGCACCAATGCTCTCACATCATGATGACTGTGGTGATTGATGTAAAGTGAGTGGTGCTTGTTTCCAATGCCCACCCACAGGGATATCCCATCTCAAGTCGAGAAACTTATCGAATTATTGAAAAATACCTCGGTAAGATCATAAAAAATATCCTTACAAGCAATTCTTTAAATGTGTTTTTCACACTAATGTATTTCCTATTTTGTTCTGCAAAATACATTTAATGTATACATGCATTTTTAAACACTTTCAGGGGATAAATTTTCAAGATGATTGGAAGCTCATCACTCTCTTCATCGGAGCAAATGATGTGTGCAGCTACTGTGAAGATCAGGTGCGAACAATTCTGTACACACATTACTCTACACACCCCATGACCCTGAACACACCATTATCCATTCACCATGACCCTGCACAAAGATGACCCTGCACACACCATGGCCCTACATACACCATGACCTTGCAGACACATGGCCCTGCACACACCATTACCCTGCACAAAGATGACCCTACATACACCATGACCCTGCACACACCACGACACTCCTCCATACACCATGGCCCTGAAAACACCACACTGCATCTCCCATTTTTAAAAGATGTTCAAAATTGGGAGTATGGGACATGGCAACAAAGAGGCCGTTAAACTCAAGTTCAAGGTACTATTTACATGCTTACTTGCAAACCATATTAATTCCCTCCACTGTGATCTCTACGTTATTCACCCTCCAGATAAAGCACTCGCCCGAACGCTACATTAACTACATACAGACTGCGTTGGATATGCTCCACAAAGAGGTATCGATGCACTTTACCTGGACTCATCATTACAGTTTAAATTGACATCAGTGTTTTTCATCCACACTCCGTAAAAAAGAGACATCCCCTTTGAGTGCACTTTCCCTGGTCGTTCAGGTACCCAGGGCCTTTGTGAACTTGGTGGAGATTCTGTACATCGAGCCGCTTCGGAAACTCCACGAGGACGAAAACAAGTGCCCCAAACAGCTCATGAGGTTCCCCCCCCCCCCCTCCTCTTACCTCTATAGCCTCTTGTTACAGCAGCCATTTAGCCCACGTCAGCAGTTGTTTCTTGCTGTGGTTGTCCCACCTGATGACGGACGCTTGTGTTGCGCCCGAAACGTCGTGATTTAATTTATTTTATTTTATACCTACGTGACATTGCCGAAAGAACCAAAGAGTATGTATGATGATTACTTCTAATATTCTATAGTTCTTTCGGTAAAGTCACATAGATAGAAAAAGTAATAACAATAAAATAATAAAGTGAATAAAAAATATCACAACACAAGCGACCCTCATCAGTAGGAAAGATGGGGACCGCTTGTGTTGTGATTGAAACGTCGTGATATTTGTATTCACTTTACTTTTATTGTTTTATTGTTATTATTTTTTCTATCTATGTTACTTTACCGAAAGAACCATAGAATATGAATTCCTGCAGTCACGAAAGTTTTAAGTCAAGATTACTTCTAATCTTAAAGTGGTCACTCGTCGAATATAGGATGTAACACAACATGCTTCATGTTAATGAAAAAAGCGCTTTGTAACGATTTAATTGAAATGTATTTATATTCAGAGTTGTTGACGAGTGATAAGTAATCATTGCATCAGTTGCCACTGATTAACAGAGAGCATCTTCATTTTTTTCATAATTTTTTTTTCATTTCATTCTTAATTCCCCAGCATTCTGTGTGGATGCATCGTGGACCCCACAAACCCAGATGACTTGGCAGTGGTGACCAAAGCAAACAGGGCTTACCAGGTATGCATATTTCTCCTAGAGGGCCTCAGAGACTCCCAGCTAAGAACATGATGAACTAGGCATTGCTTTTTGTTGTTCAAAGGATTTTAAAAACTCAACGAAAACTAAATCTCCATGGCCTTAATTGCTAAAGATAACGAATGAATCGAGATGTATGTACAATAAAATCGAAATTTCACCCAGTGCCGTGGCATTGTCGTTTGTTATATATTGTTTAACTTTCAAGAAATATTTTCCCCAGTTGTGCTCTCCCCAGTAACAACCTTTCGTCAAATAACTACATCTGAGATCCATTTAACGAAGTAGGAGTAATCTTCATCACATGAGGGTCAAAGAAATATATTCTGGATTTTAACCAAATTAAGTGCAGGACCAAATGTCCATTCATTGAGTTCTTTTGCACAGTCATCGGTGACTAAGCTGAGACCATCAACTACGTACACATTGAGAGTTCACTTTAATCACAAGCTCCTGTCTGGATTCGAACCCAGGAATTTAGCGGTACCAGCTCAGTGCTCTGACCTCTGAGCCACCCGGTCACCTCGACCACTGTGTTGCCAAGTGCCCCACATGACCTCGTGTGTGCCATCTCTTCCGTGAACAGGATTACAACAAGCAGCTGGTGGCTACACAGCGCTACGACACAACGGAGGACTTCACAGTCGTGCTGCAGCCTTTCTTTCATGACGTCACCATGCCAGTCACAGAGGTAGGCCTTTCAGCAAGCAGAGGCACTTTAAAATGGTGCCACTTTAAACACTGCAAGACGGTTGGAAAGGAATCACGCTTCAATGACACGTAGCCCAAACGATGTGGCTCACTTTTCTTTACGGAAACGTATAAATCCCTAACATTGTGAGAAATCGTCTTGGTTCTTTCGGTAAAGTCACGTAGAAGGGAAATAATAAAATAATAAAACATAATAAAATTAAATTCTCACAACAGAGGACGGCTGCTTGTGTTGTGGCCGAAACGTCGTGAGCATTTTATTTTATTATTTTATTTTTATTATTTTATTATTTCCCTTCTACGTGACTTTACCGAAAGAACCAAGAAGATGAATCCCTGCAGTCACGAAAGCTTTAAATCGAAATTGTGAGAAATGTTAACTGTTTACATTGTAAGTTTACCGAAGCAGCAACTTGATTGCATAGTTCAGTGATTAGAAAACGTAATTCAGCCACACGACACAGTGATCACCTTGGACCTCCCTTGCTTGTTGTTCAGGGAGGACTTGCGGACGAAACCTACTTTGCACCGGACTGCTTTCACTTTTCAGAGAAGGCGCACGCCATGTCTGCCAAGGCACTGTGGAACGGCATGGTGAGTTTTTTCTTAAGTGTGAGAAATGCACAAACAACATTGCTGACAGCAGTCTTGTGGCTGTGTCACGGGTTGCCCTGGTCATCGCCGGGAAACTCTGATTCTGATGTATTGGTCTGTATCCTATGTGAAAGCGGTGTGTGCATATTCTCTCTTCCAGCTCGAACCAGTTGGAAGCAAAAGCACTTTTCAAGACTTCGCGGCCAACATCACGATCAATTGCCCCAGCGTGGTACGATGCGACTACAAAACACAATTCCACATAAAAAAAAGCTGTATTTTTGTAACGCGCACATTGAGCTAAATGAAATTAGATGATTTTAAAACCCTAAACTTGTTTTTTGCCTACGTATATTTGCTTTGCACCCAGATGTCGTGCCATAATACGTTACACTCTCCTATTTCGACCCAAACCTGTCCCCCCTACCCTGTAGGCACAACCATATCTGCGAACGTACAAGAACAGCAACTACAGTTACCCCGCAGTGCCTTCCATCCCCCCGCCCCCCCCCTGAGCCCACCTCACCCCCCAAGGTGCCCCCCCCCACACCCCGCATACCCCCACAAACCATCGCTTACACACACGTGCGTTGCAGTAACGCATACATGTTAAATGTACTCTTGTTTCAATTCTTACTTTCAGCCAAACTATGGAAGTGAAATCACTTGCAAGGATACATCTCCTTCCACAAGCGTTCCGAAATCAGGTACTAAGAGCACTTACTAAATGCCACCTAAATTCCACACACGAGGAACGTTTCCAATGCCACGTGCGGGTATCCAATGATTTCCGATTTGAATATACAATCAAGCAGCTGGCAAAGGGAGCGAGCGAGATGTGCTCCATTTGAAGCTATTTGCATTTAATAATTCACAAAACTTTCCTCGCCACACAGTTCACGCACTCAGACCGGCTGACATCAAGGTCATCGGCGCTGTTGGAGACTCTCTGACGGTGAGTTCAAAGCTGAACCCTTTAAACGAAAGCTTCATGTCCACCCCTTGTACGACTGCCGTAGGCTGAAGCTGATGGGCGAACAGTTGTTTTTTTATCGTGAATAACAAGCCACTTTGCTGAGCTATCATTTGTGGTCAGGTCGCTTCTAAAAAAAAACAAGTTAACACCTCAGTGGGTTCTACCTGGTAAGATGAAAACGAGTTTAGTTTTATTTGTATATATTTTTATTCAGTGATTTGTTTACCTTTCCTATACTTTGCATTCCCTATAGTATTTTCGTATGTTTCGTTGTTGTAACGTTTTGACCCGCCCCAACTGAACATCTGTGAAAAAAAGCTTTACAGCTCATCGGATTCCTCCAGCATAAATATTCTGATTCTGAAGCGTGATGACGTCATCCGATCACTCAGTCCCATAGGTGCACCGTTAAAACACGACATGCGTTTTTACGGAGGCATGTAAAATGCTCTTGCGCCGCTAACCGAGGGTGCGTTTTCCAGGCTGGCAATGGGGCAGGGGCTGACAACCTGCTGGAGGTGATCATTCAGTACCGGGGGCTCACCTGGAGGTAGGGCAGGGTCATCTCCAAAACCAAGGATGCACACCCACGACGCACCACCACGTGACGACCACGAGCAATGAGCAGCACCGCACACCCGCGCAGATCATCGACACGCGGCGCGATTTGTCGTTGAAGCACACATGTTTGCGCGCAACAATGTCGGTGATTGTAATTTTGTTCGCAGCGTTGGTGGAAAAGATGACATTTCCAAAGTGACAACCCTTCCGAGTACGTAAGCACGATGGCTCAGTTTTGACATTATTTTTTTTACGATACACTTTTCATGGTATTCGTTTATGCGTTGAAAATTAATGCTTCCAGTATACCTTTCTGAGAAGAAAAATACTGCTACTGTTTTATCCCTGTAATCGATGTCGTTTTATTTGCTCTCTTCCCAAGACATCCTGCGTCACTTTAACACGAACCTGACGGGTTTCTCCACGGGCATCGGCGATGAGAATCACCCGCAATCCTTCCTCAACCAGGGTGTCCCGGGCGCAAAAGCAGAGTAGGCAGCTCCTTACCATGGCCTCTCCTTGACGAGATCTCACTGTGACGTAATTAACCCTCTCGTGAGGGTTCTGTGTGTAGTAGGTTCAACTGAGTCGCAGACGCACTCTTTGGAGGCAACACATTTATTAACACCAACACACGGGTTAACTGTCCCTTAACAGAATAACAACCTATGGTGGTGACCACCAGGCTAACTACACTAATTACACCGTGAATAGCTACAACGGACCGGACCACAGCTTGGGTCCAGGTCCACATGTTGGAGACTCTGTAGGACGTAGAACATAGACGAAGGTTTCTTCAGGATGAACAACAGCGCTGGTCCCTCTGCGGGACCCGGCTTATATCCTCTGCGGCGTGGCCGGCTCCGCCCCTGGCCACGACCACCTTCCAGAACCCTTTAGCAGGATCTCGACCCGGACCACGTGACCACCCCCAGCTCCCACTTCGGGCCCCCTTGTAGACTTAACCGGTCACGTGTCCTCTTGGGTCAACCAGAGTGCACGCCTCCAGTAACCCCTTCCCTATGGCCAGCACTCTCACACCGGATCCTCTAGGGCTGGCATTGCACGCCGAGCGTGATGCCATCCAGCGCTATCACTCAGCGCTCACTGAGCCCCTCTAGGGCCGGTACTGCACCCACATCCAAGTGGTGTCCGCAATGTCGCTACACCGCACGCCGTGCCTCTCTAGGGCCGGCATTACACAGCAGAGGTCGCAAACGAGTCTTGATTCCTTACCTGTACCCGTACCCGGCCGCACCAGGGTCGCAAATGGGTACCCGTACCCGTACCCAGCCGGGTACGGGTAGCCGTTACCTACCCGTATCCGTACCCTACCCGAAATGAGTAACAAACGGCTACTCACCAGTGACTCACGGCCTACCCGTACCCGTACCCGGCCGCACCAGGGTCGCAAACGGCTACTCATACCCGTACCCGGCCGGGTACGGGTAGCCGGGTATCGGGTAGGGTACGGGTATCGGGTACCCGGTTGAGACCTCTGTTACACAGTGACATCCCGCGATGTCACTACATATGTGCTGTATAACCATTTGAGAACAAGAGGCCAGGATAGTTTCATTTGTGAGAGTGACTTGAGTCAACAAAATTATTAAAGCAATCAAATACAACAGAGTACAATAATTTAATCAAAATAAATATTTGCGTGTAATTGAGCAGCACTTAAATGACATCCCAAATCATGGCAAGAGTCTACCACTACTTAAAACATGGTTGGCAGATGAGGCACATGTAAAATAATCTACATTTTCTTAGGTACATGCATTGAAAATTATTTGCTTGTTATACTTTACATATTTCCATACAAATTGGGTATATATAGAGAAAAGTATTAAAACCATTAATTGCTTGTGTTCATTCTTTTTGCAGCGATATGCCAAAGCAGATCCGTAAGCTTGTGGACATCATGAAAAAAGATAAGGTATGAAACGGAGCACACCATGCTGACAGTGACCTTGCCTTTTGCCGAAATGAAACGACTGTATATCCATTACTAATGGCTCCAAATGCAACTACTGTAACATTGAAGTAATTTCAAAAGGCCATAGAACATTACATGCTTAAGTTGGCAGTTTATAATTTTACTATTGTTTTGCTGTTTTCTGCAGAAAATAGATTTCAATAATGACTGGAAGGTCATTACATTGTTCATTGGTGGAAATGACCTCTGCGGATACTGCTCAAACAAGGTTTGCTCCATTTACACGAAAACACGTGAATCAATCTAAACACAAAAATCTAATGTTTACATTTAAAACGTGACACTGATCTGGACACCTACATTGTGTGGATGTCAACAGCCCTACCACTCCGCCGACAACTACATAACGTACATCAGCGAAGCCCTCGACATCCTGCATGCAGAGGTACGGAGCTCACACTGGCACCCCATCGTTAAGATTAAAGTTTATTTTTATTTATCTGGGTGAGAACCAAGAGTCAACGTTAGTCTCAATTGCAAGAGTAACCTGGGGGGTGATTCTGCCAGTAGGGGGCGATGAATGCGATGCATATTCCAAATTGAGTCATTTGCGGGTACATTTTTTACTCTGAAAATTCAGACTGATGCTGGCACACAATGGTCTAGTCTTGCGAATGACGTCGGGAGATCCTCAGCGTCCACTGGGAAGCAGACAGCATGTAGTCTCACCGTGGTCATTACACCCACAGTAAGAATTGTTAGGGCGGGCGACGAACACACGACCACGGTGTTCTTCACTAATTTTCAGAGAGGTGCCACTTCCGCCGGTAAGACATCGGTGTGAGGGCCGCCACACCGCCTACAAGGGGTGGTTTTCACGACTTGTGTATTTTCAGCGGCTGCACGTCCGGGGTCACACTAAAGGCCACAAGGGGCCCACCAGTGCCCTCGCGGGCCTTGCAATGAAGAACACTGCACTACTACTAGGCCACGTCACAATCCATCAGCAACAGCCATGATCAATCCGCTGCTGGATGATGGCCTCTCTAAGCCGTCGCCATGTTACACGTCCAACGTCCAGAAGTGTAGGGCAGCGTGGAAATCTCTCACTGTGTGTGCTGCAGGTGCCCCGGGCATTCGTGAACCTCATGGAGATGCTGTACATCGAGCCCCTGCGAGGGCTGTATAATGACGAGGACAACGATTGCCCCCGAATCATCCTCAGGTGCGTGGGGAGACACCATTGATACATGGCAGACAAGAACCAAACCAAACCCCCAACGCGTTTTATGCCGAAAGAATGTGGAATTTTTCACAACTTGCTCAAGACCGCCAACAGGAACGTGTACTGCTCTGTGACCGTTTGAAACACCCTTGCACGTTTGTTTATGACGACAATTGTAATAAGAGCTTCAAAGTGTCACAAAGAGGGCTTGCGGTTGGAGAATGTGTGCTTGCTGTACGGCGCCGCGACTCCCAAGCGAGGCTCAGGGTGAACGTGCCCCCGCAGGGAGCTGTGTGACTGCGTGGTGGATCTCTCCGACGGCTCCAGCGAGCTCGACTACCTCATCACACTCAACCGGGCATACCAGGTACTGCTGCAGAGTCTCCAAAATCCACGGCAAACACATTCATGAACACACATATGTCAGCGCTCAAGTTGTCGCACAAGTCAAATGATTGTTGACACTCCGACTGATGCTCCTGCTGTTGTGGAGTGACTCATGCAGCCAGCTATGGCTGCAGAGTTTGGTAATACATGTTGTTTTCGTCGTTTATTGTGAAAATTCGGTCACAGTTCCTATGATCACTGTTTCATTGCTTTTATGGCTTTATTTTGGTGATTTTCGAAAAGTTTTTCAGTTTGGCCATGTTTGTTTGTTGTAGTACAGAGTTAGACTGATGGCCTTAATCTAAGTTGTCTTGTGGTTGTTGTTGTTTGACTTGCATCCCACTGGGATTTTTGCACACAGTGTTGGTGTATGGTGCTTTTTCTGCAATTTTTGCTGTCTTTTCTTGGATTTTCTGTTTGCACATAAAAACCAAAAACATGAACAAGAAAACATCTTAAAGTGACTGTTTGTTGCGGTTGCACCCGATTCAAGAGCCAAATGGCTCACAGGGCTATGCCTAATAAATGAACTTGAACTATTAAAAACGCACACGTCCGCAAATCCTCACACAGCTAAAATACTAAGCTGCACACAAAGAAGAATGTACCGCTCAATGCAAATAGAAAATTCTCCCATGTTTTCTTTTTCTCAATGCGAGTATTAAACTAATAGTTTGCTGGACACAACAGTGGCAACAGTTTTACAGCTTACACAATGACATCCTCCCGCTGGTTAAATATTGTGCACACATTACAGCTCTGCAATTCGCTGGGGTTCACGATATACAACTGGCTCGTAAAAGTCACGATCTAACTTTGTTCCAATGCGCAAAGAGATTTAAATACTGGACTGTCACTAGAGATAGTTAAATTCATTCACTAATACATCTATACGAAAACCCAAGTCCCAGTAACTAATTGCATAAACATAAGGTAAATGTTTACCTTAATTTACGATGCTGTATACATGAGTGTAAAGCAGAATTTTCACTTAAGGTATTTTAGGAAACCGGCCAAAAGGGTTACATTGTTGAATTTACACTGATGACATCATTTAAACGCTGGTGAATGAGTTTGGTTGCCATTAGATATATGCTGTAACAGTACTGGTTCATAACATTCAAAATGCAAGCATGTAATTATCGATGTGGTTTTAGACCTGTGTTTAGAATTGTGGCACTCGGTTGTAAGACTTGCGTCGTTTATAGATGTACTTTCTTGCTCATGAAATAAGATGAAGATGATGATGTTGAAGGCATCAACAATGATGATTATGATTAGTAACATCAATGGCGATAATGATGATGATGACACTGACACAGATCATGACAAGCTGCTGGCGTGCGCTCTGTCTTCCTCATGCAGCAACGACAGCAGGAGCTGATCGAGAGCGGGCGCTACGACACGAGGGATGACTTCACGGTGGTGCTGCAGCCCTTCCTGCGCAACCTCACCATGCCCATTAATTCGGTCAGCGCAGTCACCAGCACAGTACAATGACATATATGCTCCTCCCTGTGTAGCCTTCAGCAGCAAGTGCTCCTTGGGAACACCTATTAAGGCTCGAACAGCACACGGGAAGATGGCGTGGCTGCTACCATGCCCATTAGACTTTGTCTCCGCGAGGCTGATGTGTATCACACCACACCGGCTACTCATGTAAGGCAGAATCAACCAAAGGGATACTCAGGACAGTTTGGGAAATGTGATCATTGATGTTAATCGTGGCCGGGAATTGAACTCGGGTATCCGAATTTGTAGCACAGTTTGACAACCATTACGCATCGCCCACCTGCACAGCACACACCTTCCACTGTCAATGTTCTTCGGTCACAGACAAAAAACATACCTCTATGTGTCCATAATCTAAATAAGTTATATTATATCGCAACAGATGTTTTGTCATAGGCATGTATGAAGGCATGTATTCGTCATATTAATATTAAATCTTACACTTACAACACATGCATCGAAACATGAGTGAGATTGACATTTTGTACGATTTATGTAAATAACATGCTAACGTTCCGGTTCGGTGAATTGAGCAAACAAATCTGTACAAATTAAACAAAAGACTGAGAAACAATACAAGTTGGTAAAAACCGATACACAAAACACAATGCATCCTTGAATTGAATCCTTGCCCCCGAATCGCAACAACAACAACAATCGGCAAATCCATGCTGGGGTTGTTTCATCAGACGCCTGCGAAGGTGGTGAACAGCGTGCAGGGACAAGGTGATCAGTTGTGTGCTGTTGACCCTCTTTGTTTGGCACGTGCCTTGCTGGTGTGCAGCAAGGGAAACCAGACTCTTCGTTCTTTTCTCCGGACTGCTTCCACTTTGGTGAGAAGGCCCATGCCCTGTCTGCCAAGGCCCTCTGGAATAACATGGTACGACGGCACTGTGACCTCGAGGCTGGTAATCTACTGCGGCTGTGCGATAGATGAAATGACCTTTCGTGTTTGTGAGACGTGGATGTTTCATGGTTACTAACACATTTTTGTTGTTTATGTCATTTGTTTATGAGACAATAAAGGATTGAAAACCCGTTATCTAATCACTCGCCTCTATTTGAGGCAAAGTAGTACTCAACCTATAGGTGTTGTGCTTATCTTATTTTGTGAAATCATAAACAGAAAGAATCAGATAACACCTGTTTCGGTTGAAAGTCTTCCAAAACAACACCATTTGCAACTTAGTTTGCAACGCCCATGTGCATTGCAAACCTAAAATGCATCTGACCTGTCTCAACCTCAAGTCAACTCTGTTGGAAAAATATAGCACATTGCCTTACCCACAAGAATAGCTGATGTTAAAGAATGGTGAGATGATGATTTAAGGCAAATGTGACCTTACTTGCTGGTTTGCAGCTGGAACCTGTGGGAAAGAAAACCATCGATCAGGACTTTGTGGCTGACCTGCCCATCCGCTGTCCCACAGAGGTACGATAACACCACCACCACCACCACATACATCCACATCTCATGCCACTGTCATTGCCTTTCATTATTGCAACAGTGTGTTGAAAATTAATAGACAGCGAATATTGATTTTTGCAGAAAGAACCATACCTATATACTTACAAGAACAGCGACTACAGTTACAAGAAAAAGGTGAGATATGACATCAAGACTAATCGTTTAACTCCCCATATGTGAAATAAAACTTATATTTTTATAATATTATTTCATCACAATATATTTTCTCAAATAGATAAAGTGCTTTGTGGTTATATCATGCTTACAAAAGTCTGTCTTTGGCTTATTTTGAAACTTAAAAATGCACATGTTAAAGACTCTATCTTCAGGAATGACTCTTCTCTCATTGCAGAACTGGGGAAGTGATTTCTCCTGCACCGATACAACTCCATCAAGCACCGTCCCCACTTCTGGTGAGATGGCAGATCACACGCAACGCCTGTGCTCGCCCTGATGTAAATCAACTTCGATTTTGGTTGGTGACGGAAGAGATTCTTGATTCGAGTGCTGTCTCTGCTTCCAACCCTCAATCCTCATCCAGTGCACACCCTGAGGCCAGCAGACATCAAGGTCATTGCGGCGCTCGGCGACTCACTGACGGTAAGGGGACGACACAATTCCCGACGGCACGGCTTCAAACATATTTGGTCGTGAATCGCTCATGGTGCACATTAAGCTGACAGCGGTACGCCTGCCTTCTGAATTTTAAATGCATCTTTTGAACTAAAAGCCGTGCCCGTGCATCAGTAAATGCTATGCAAGTCAGCAACACTTTTCAGCACTGTACTTTAACACGGTGCCTTCACTTTCTAAGTTGGGCACACACAGCAAGTTGTCGAAGGTTTCCATGCATCTCAGGGCAATTCGGCAAAACCAATGTCTTAAGACTGTTTGCCGAAGTGCTTCCGTATCATTTTTTTATCTCGATGCTAAGGCACAATCACGCATATTGCGTGCCACGAATCACACGCTTAAGATTGCCATTCGACATTCCTCAGTCTGCCACATTTTGGTGATAAGCAACGATCGCTTTGTATATGACACCCAATCTAGTCGGTTGATCAAAGGCTCTGCCGTTTCATTGTTGGCAGAGCTCGTGAGGGAAGGAACATGCAATTGACATGTACTCGACAAGTAACAGTCTGTGTGAGCATTGGGGTTACTCCCTCCCATCCGATTTAACGCAGTTCTCTGTGATAATTGTCCACAGGCTGCCAATGGAGCCAGGGCCGACTATTTTAGCAACGTTACCAGCCAGTGGAGAGGGGTTTCTTGGAGGTGAGTTGGGCCACGAAGGGAATCACTGCGCACCACTGAACATTACCACGATTATGAATTATGCCTGCCGACGAAGGTCGGTCATCTTTCATCATTTTTTTATTTTTCCCTCACACAGTGTTGGAGGAGATGAAACTCTCAACACGGTCACGACTCTTGCAAGTGAGTAACGCCGCGATTCTTCCGCGCAATATAATTTGCACCACATCCGGCCAAGCAGGGATGTTAGCGATGCGTTCCATACACAATGCTGATCGGGTGGGGGGGTTGAATCTGGGTTTGAAAACACATTCCTGCGGAGGGAGCTGGTAGGAACGTTGGGTTGCTCGGTCAATGTCCAGGGTCAACGGCGGCTTGGTGTATTCCGCAAATATGCCCGATTGTGACGGCGGGCACAAGCCAGCGTGAGTAGGTTAAACGTTGAGTTTTATAAGAGCACCACGAGGTGACCAGCCCCTCCCCACCCAGCCCCACCCCTCCCACCCCCCACCCAGCCCCACCCTCCCCACCCAGCCCCTCCCCACTCAGCCCCACCCAGCCCCACCCTCCCCACCCAGCCCCTCTCCACCCTCCCCACCAAGCCCCTTCCCACCCTCCCCACCCAGCCCCTCCCCACCCTCCCCTCTCCACCCAGCCCCACCCCTCCCATTTTCGATGCACGACGGACGGACACAATAATCCCCTGTGGGCTGGTGTAACCAGGAGGTTCCTACCAGTAACATGAGTTTCACTTCATGGGGAATGCAGCTGTGGTTGTCGTACGAACAGACTGGACCCTGCTGTAATCATGATGAGCCGCTGGACGAAAGGTCTCCCCATTATGTCACCATCTCTCACTGTCTCGCAATACTGCAACTCCGTCCATTAAGCTCCTGCACACAAGCCGATTTGAATTATCCATCTCTAAAGTTGTCCCTGCCAAAGTAATATGTAATTTCCACAACTTGCTCACCATTTGAAATGGAGCACTTTGACAGCCAAAGATAAAATTTCAATTATACGTGTGCGTGTATGCTGAACTTCTTTCGCACCGCACATAGTCAACCGTGCTGCACAATCAGAGGTGCGGGTGGAATGAGGGTGCAGACTGTTGCTCGTTCAGAGATCCATCACCTGACGATGCCCTGTCACACTCTTTGCTGTCCTCTCACGCCGACACAGACATCCTGAAGAAGTTCAACCCCAATCTGTACGGCTTCTCGGAGGGCATCGGCAGCAAGGACTCTCCGAACGCGCGGTTTAACGTCGCCGTGCCGGGAGCGCGTGCACGGTGACTCATCCCACACCTCGCGATCGCCACCTCGCGACCCGGGGAATGCGCCTGCAATCATTAGTCAGAGCTTAAACGACATTATCCCGTGGGTTGAGATTCATCAGCCGTACTTGATGTGAAGCTTTCGTGACTGCGGGAATCCATACTCTTTGGTTATTTCGGTAAAGTCACGTAGTTAGAGATAAAATAGAATATTTTATGTGACCTTACCGAAAAAATGTAGTATTTTATTTCTAACTACGTGACTTTACCGAAAGAACCAAAGAGTATTCATCATCCGTAGTTGGAGGTGGGAACAGTGCCGGATTACCCTAGGAGCAAAAGTAGCTACATATGTAGCTACGGGCCCCGCACTTTGAAGGACCCCGCGCTAAATGCTTTCAAGCTATCAATTCCGGTTCAGTGATTCTGCACTTGCTCTGTTACTATAGTACTATACCACCTTCAACTTTTACGAACGACTGGGTGTTTAAGGTTAGCGATTTGTCGTATTATCTGGCTGTATAGCAAATTAAAAAATACAATTACTTTACTGTGCAAGTTAAACATTTGTGTTTTAATATTTATGTTTTTTTTTTATTTAAGGCCCCTTTATAACATATGCCACAGGCCCCGCACTAGCTTAATCCGGCACTGGGTGGGAGCAATTATTCGTAACCATACTTGCCAGCCCTACCGGTGGATGTTTTAATCCTTCCACCAACATTGTGGAAGAAGTGCTAAATACATACATAAGCAGCAGGCTGTCAATTGTTAAACCCCTCTTAATGCATACCGATTTTCAAAGCTATTCACACAAAAAAATGCTTCGCAAAAAATTGCTTTCATTGTGGAGAAAATAACATTTAAAGGCTTATTTAAGATGTGTATGTGTGGAACCGTTGCTGTAGTTTCACCGCCCGTGACATTGTATTGATCCTTGCACGTTCTGCCACGGCAGAAACCTCACTGGGCAAGCACAAGAACTGGTGACTCGCATGAGCAGTGACAACGTGAGTGTGTCTGTGTTTCTGCTGTAGCAGCTGCAAAGCTGCACAGTCCGAGGTCCTTTGTTTTATCGCAAAGAGAACTGGTCAACCAACTTAGCTGAGCCATGCCATCAACCCATACGTACCATCGCGGAATCCACGCTCATCTGCTGTGTAGGAAATGGTCTGGAACAGTCTTCACCACCTGAAGTCAAATCAGCCGTGGCATTCGGTGTTTTTAAGACCAGACTAAAAACATTTCTGTTAAATTTAACTTATTTGAATTTTATCAGTGCCATAATCCCCACTTCCATCTCAACTTTTTGCCGATGATGGCGTGTTATCATACTTGAATTGATGTATTAATTGCTTACGTTCAAAGCAAGTGAAGAGTAATGCTGCCTACTGTTGATGTTTTGTGTGTTCACCGATAATCAGAATATTAACTTCAACAATGACTGGAAGCTGGTGACGATCTTCATCGGTGGGAACGACTTGTGCCAGTACTGCCTCAGCAAGGTAATCATTAATCCTTGCATTTATATTGTGCCCATAATAGAACAAAACATGTCAGAGTGCATATTTTTTTTTTGCCGACAGGATGCCCTGATCGCAGCTGTCCATGTAGCTCAGTACCAGCCTGCACGTGGGCATTAGTCTACCAGCAGGGGGTCGTGACTGCTTTATGCAATCCCAATCGAATTATTTCAATTTCACGCCAGGTTCCGCTGCAGCTCAGCCTCTGCTGCCTGCACCCCTGTCATGAAACCTCTAAACTTTAAAATGTATCTGCCCGCCTGATTGAAAGTGCTCATGTGACACACTCCTACTTAGGTCCGCTTTCTAAAACATTTGGCAAGAGTTATCCACTCCACAGCAATGTGCTTACTACCTTTGCCATTTGACAATTCATTGTGATGTAGTTATATATTTTCACACATTTTTACAATACAACTCCTATTTATATGACATTTATAACTGCTTCTCCAGACACTGTAAATGTAGCTACATTTACAGGCGAATTGATGCAAAGGTAATCCCAATAAACATGTGAAAATGAAAGTTACGTGAATGATTATAGTTGTAATTTTACAATCATGTAATGGGAATATAGTTATTATTTGACAGTGGTGTACATTGAAAATTACTTTTCAGTGACCCTAAATCTAATATTTGTTCCAACAGGGAGAAAGTTCAGCTGACAAGTTTGTAAATCACATCTCTGCAGCCCTGGACATTCTGTATGAAAAGGTATATCACCAAGTTCCTTGGAACGGCAGATTCACATTCCATAATGCAGCCAAAATTACCATGTTTGTATTTTACAGCTGTCTTGCACATGCATATATATACTGTAGTAACAATTGGGAGCAGAATAACGGACAATCTGGATTTTAGGAAAGGTCTGTTAGCATTGATGACATAGTGTCAGGTTATGGAAAATACTAATTAATATCTATTCCATGTCTAGCTTATAAAAAAATCCAAGCTCTCACAAACCGAGACCTACATTTTTAAAATAGAAAGTATCTAAAGCTAGTTACAATAATATAATAGTTATACGAAGACTTCATGAATGAACGAAACATATAACCAGAAGGTGAGTCGGCCGAGGAGATCAGCTCTCACCAAAGTTATTCACGGCGACATTTGAAGTTATATTTTTCGAAAATTTGGATTGAAATATAAAAGCACAGACAAATGGAGAAAGTATTAACTGTCTCAGATTTGACAAATATACAATCATGATAACAACAAATCGTGATTTTAAACCTAAATAAAGAAGGCTGCAAAGTTTGGCTCAAGATACGTATGACAGAAACAAAAGGTAATGTACAAATTCTCTAAGAATACAACTGTAAAACACATCAGAGTAGACATCCTGAGAAATTATTATGAGGGCAGCTGAGAGTGTATTGGAAAACTGAACGTGATCATGAAAAGCAACTAAATTTATATGTAAAGCTTTCGTGACTGCAGGGATTCATCTTCTTGGTTCTTTCGGTAAAGTCACGTAGAAGGAAAATAATAAAAATAAAACATAATAAAATAATTCTCACGACGTTTCGGCCACAACGCAAGCAGCCGTCTTCAGGTGGAGAACAGGTCTGTCGAGAAGGCAGAATCTGAGAACAGAGTCTGAATGCCTTCTCGACAGACCTGTTCTCCACCTGAAGACGGCTGCTTGCGTTGTGGCCGAAACGTCGTGAGAATTATTTTATTATTTTTTATTATTTTATTATTTTCCTTCTACGTGACTTTACCGAAAGAACCAAGAAGATAAAAAGCAACTAATTTGCCGAAAGCAGATGGGTGTGGGCTTGAGGATGCCTTTCTCCAACAGTCGACTGATCATGGCTGAATTTGATTATGGACGTTGCTATTGCAGTATTCGCTACTGTGCACACGTTTTCCGTAACAACGCAAGCACCATTTGGTTCAGGCTCGGGTATCTGCACACACTTACAAGTCGGGATATTAAAGTGAACAAATACAATTCTACGTTACATTTTGTTTGCTTGAGTTTTTACTGAACATTTGTCACCGTAAGATGTGGTCCTCAATGTAACTACAATCCATTTAACGGCATTTAAAAAATGAAAAACCTCTCAGTAGTCCTTCACGGTAAACTACCGTGGCGTGACATTGAGCAACGATGTCACCAGAATCATGGGTCACGAATAAAGCGGCGTGTGTGCACAGGTGCCGAGGGTGTTTGTGAACTTGGTGGAGATGCTGGAGATCAAAGGGCTGCGGAGACTCGTGTCCAGTGCTTACGGCTGCTCCAAGAATCCGAGGTCCACACGACATACATTTGAAACTGAAATAATCAAGTGTTCCTTCTGCATAACACCACTCCAAATGGTCCAATTATTTTGGCGAATTTCCAGTTCGTATAGGGAATTCGAAATGTGCAGTGGACACCCACGGGCTATCTGCACATGGATCTCGATCATGATAGCGAATTCAGTAATTCTGTTCTGTGCCTGTGTTTACTGCCCTCCCCGGAGGTCCAATTTATTTTCCTTTGGAAATATAAATCATCCGATACTGGCTAGTGCCAGTAGTTGATGATTTTAATAATCCTGACATGTATTTTTCTTATTATATCAACCATCGTATTTACAAACAGGAAGAATCATCTTATTTTACCCGATGTCTATCAAAATAAAGAATGGCATACACTGCATTGCACTATTTATTTTAGGGGAAACAAACTTTCGATGTATTCATTTGTATTTTTGTATTGAAGTAAACATTATGAAAACTATTCAACGATATATATTTGTTTTATCACACAGGTTACTTTGCCCATGTTTCATCAATCCCGGAGAATATTCTAAGGAGCTAGAAGAAATGGTCATCGTCAACAGGGAGTACCAGGTACTATATTTATTTTTGATTGTGCTGTTTTTGCTTTTATTATTTTCAATTTATTTTTATTGTGTTTTTTTTTTTGCTTTTATTATTTTCAATTTCTTTTTATTTTTTATTATTTTTTGTTTTCTATCTGCGTGACTTTACCGAAAGAACCAAGAATATGAGTACGGGGCACATTAAGGCCCGGAATCTGTTGGTGCCCTTAAAACACGTAATACGGCATTGGTGAACTGTGATGTCACTGTGCCTTTGCAGACAAAAACCAGCAACCTCATTGCCAGCGGCAAGTACTCCAACCGCGATGACTTCACCGTCGTTCTGCAGCCCTTCTTCCGAAACACCTTCCTTCCACTGGACGAGGTTGGTGCCCAAGGGTCACATTCACTTTCACCAACTCCTTGTGAACATCATGCAATGGGCAAGCACTCGATCTATGCACGGATGTCCTCTTGACAGCACTGCGTAACCCCTGCACTCTCCTCCAATGACAGCTCAATGAACCAGACCTCAGCTACTTCTCCAGGGATTGCTTCCATTTCAGCGAGAAGGGGCAGGCCGAGATGGCCATTGCTGTTTGGAACAACATGGTGAGTTTACTGTAGTTCAAAACTAAACCATCTTACCATGGCAGACACAACACACCACAATACATTTTGCTCATGAAACATACACGTTCTGTGTACATTACATGCTTATATGTACGTGTTCTTATAAGTACTATAACATTACAATACCTGTACTGTTTGGTGTGATGGAACAAACTAAAATATATTGTGATTATCGTCCTGTTATTCAGCTGGAGCCCGTGGGTAAGAAGCAAACGTACAACGACTTTACACCAAGCAGGAAAAAGCTGAAATGCCCTACAAAGGTGATACATTGCACTAAATCAACGGGATTAAGTATACTGCACCTTCAAGTGTGAGCTAAGGCAGTCGTGATTATGAACACATGTGAAGCTACTAAGAACTGTAACTGTTGATCGGTGTTCCGAACTCATAAAAGTGAAAGTGGCAAATCGCAACGATGACTGCCCCCTGGCGGTGACTATGAGCACGTGGGTTCATGGTCTGGTACCCGATTTACACGCTTTTATTATTTTAATAAAAATCTTGTTACTAAATTTTTACCCACTTCCCAATGTGCTATCGACTACAAACTTGGTATACTTATGTCATTCTGATGACGAGACTATATTCTATCATTAAAATGAAAAATATATTTTTAAACAATTTACACGCTTTTATTTAACTCACTGTCTGTTGTCGTATCCTCAAATCTTGTAACTCAATTTCAACCGTCTTCCCAATGTTGTATCGGCTGCAAACTTGGTATAGGTATGTCAAACTGATGACAATACGATATTCTGTCATTAAAAATGAAAAAAGTATATTTTTAAACAATCTTTTTTACTGGTCTAATTGTCCACGCTCAACTCACGTTGGCTGTAAATCACAAGCTGCGGGCCCACTTCCTGAAGTCGTGGAGTTCTGCCATTACTCGTACGGTACATTTCATTAAAGCGTGTTGTTTTAAAAAGCATTTTTAAATACATTTTTGTCTCCAACAAATTATTCTCGATGCCCTTCACAAGGACACAACTACAATGCAACATCACAGACATTGTTCAATAGCCAAGTGAACATGAGGGAGAGCTTGTGTCCGAATCCTAACATGTATAGTTTATATGAGGATTTGTATTTATTTAGTTTAAAATGCAGCTGAATCACTCCAGGATCAATACGTATATATAACACACCAACATTAATGTACTTGCATATGGTTTGTCCTTATGCCTGCAGGACCAGCCGTACTTGTTCACAGAGGGACCATCATCAAAATCAGATGGCATGCAGCTGAGAGCCTTGGGCAGCCTAACACTGGCAAGCTGCCTCATCTGTCTGTTCAAGTCCATGAGTTAAATAAGACAAACTCTGAAGAACAGAAATGCTCCTTTGAGCAGTAGCGTGGCTGTGGATTTTTGATGTTCGATAAATGTCACTAATGCAGCGACCGTTTCATATTGTACTATGTTGGAAATTACAAAATTAAGTTTTCCGAACTGTGTTAACACACGTGTTACATAATGTACTATGTTTGCTAGCGACATTATGTACAGCAGTACTTTGTAATAAAGCTGATGATGTATCACTAAGCACTCTCACCATACCCTCACCAGTCACCTGATACCACCCACCAGAAACTCACATGTATCACTCTCCACTCATTTGATACAGCCCTCATCAGACACTCACCATTCACTGGATACTCACCAAACACACACCTAACACTCACCAGACGCAACTCACACTTTACACACACCTAACAATCAGCGCACTATTCGCCAGTAAGCACTATAGGGCTGATACTGGGGATCATCACATGGGCTATTTTACAATTTTAAAAGCACATGGGCAGCTATCCACTCAAAACATTGTATTTTCCACTTCACACACATAACCCTTCCACCAACCGCCCCACGCGCGCCTGAGCTGAACACGTCGATTGGTCCAGTATTTTTGTCGGGAAATTCGAATCCGGCTAATCGAGGATTATACGGTGTTGGCCACGTGACCTTCGGTAATGACGGATCGACACTGGGGAAAATTAAGCATCACAGATGATCGCTTGACACTGGAGAGCATGCAGATTGGTCAGTGATGAAGGGCAGACGCCAGATGGCCTGTCGTGGGGAAATTATGTATCATAGATGATCGCTTGACGCTGGGAAGCATTCTGATTGGTCCGTGATGGGGGGAAGACGCCAGATGGCGGGTAGTATTTGAATGTAAAGATTTTGAATGTCATTTGATTGTTTGCTTTTACTATTAAAATAAATCAAAAACGACTGAAGTAAAATGATTCAATATTTTAATAAAGTATTTCAACAGTTATCCAAGTCACTGTTCACACAATGTTCAATGCACAATGCTCATTTAACAATTAGAAGTATTATCACATGTTTCTTTATTGTTCCGTTTACATTTTGGGTATACATGTTTTACATAAAAAGTACTGCCACTGGTACATTATTAACTTTGTAATATATACTGTATATTGAGTATACAGTGTATATATACAAAATAATATACGTGGATCAGTTGGATTGTGGTGAGAATGTAAAGAATTGTTTGAAGAGACAATAGTAAACACAAGGGGAAGTGTTCCTAAATTCTTCAGAAGGGGTGGGTGTCTTCATGGGTAAAAAGGCGGTCTTATAACAAAGGGCCTGTAAAATCCAGAGTTGGTCTGCTTAGATTTTAAGAGCTTGTGTTTTGAGCCAATTAAACCTATTTCAAATAATATATACAGCAACTCCTCGCGAACCACGGTGGTTAGGTTCCTGAAACCCCCCCTGGTTGACAAAAACCGTGGTTGGCAAGACTAAGAACTCTTTTTGTCTGAAGACAAACCACTTCCCTTGCCCTCTTCACATTACGCTCACCTTCACCACCAGCTCGACGCTTCGGTGCCATGCTTAAGGGCAAAAATTGCTGGTACACTTTCATGAGGTATAAATTACAGTGCTCCTACGCTTTGTCGACTGCTGCACAACACTGAACGACGCGGACAAGTGCTGTAAGTGGACAAGCATGGGTACACCACGTGCTTGATGGAGCCGTGGTACAATAAAAGCGGACTGCGATGGGATCATCGATCTTAAGCTTGATTCGCCAGGTGTACGATTTTTAGAGTATTACAGCGCCCTCGTTGGCAGATGCTTGAACACGGCCGAAGATTTCAAGTCACGGGAAACGAAAAACCAAACCGTGGTTGGCAGAAAAACGGTAAAAATAATATTATGCGTGGATACTCGAAACCATGGTTGGCAAAAGCGTGGTTGTAAAACACCGTTTTACAAATGATAAGTTTCATGTTTTCAGATGATTATGACTTCAATATCAGGCTAATACTCTCAAAGCTTATTGGGGATCCTTCTATCATTCAGATACTGCTCCATAAAACCTTGGGGATTTGAAACGTCGAAATTCACCGGGAATTCAGGCGCTCGGCCAAGGACGATGGTGGCAACCACGATGCAAATGATGGAAGTCAGGCCCCAAATCTGATAAGAAGGACCCTCAGCTTCACCGCTCTTCGCTTCCTGATAGGTGAAGTAGTGGATATTAAATGTGGAGCCTCCTGGCGCGGTGATCTTACGGTCCCTGTGGTTGATGGGGCTCAAAAAGTGAGCCAGCGGCATGTGGAATATGGCACTCACTTCATCCGGGTTGGGCTTCGGTTCAAAGTCCGGTGGCACGAATCCTACCACCGGGGTGACCATTAAACCCCTCTGGAACACAACGTGCACCGGTTCTGTTATGAAAATGTTTTCAGGAGACTTTTTTTTTCAATATTTTAAATGTCTTATTGTGATCAAAACCTGGCGTATGCAAACATTATGTAAATTACAGAATAGTTTAGGCAATGGAGTACATTAAATGCAACTTTAAGCAAAATTAACACCGAGGCTTTCATGAGCAATGATTCATAATAGAATTATGAGTCATTTCCAAAGACTTTTTTTTATTATTTTTACACCATAGCCTGCATTGCGATTGGACAATGAAATGGGCTACATCTTTTAAATTCTAACAAATATTGTAACCATAACTTTTCAAATATAAAGCAATGAATTCAAAATATGAAAATGTAGATAAACTTTAAGTAAGAAACAAGACACTGTTTTGTGATAAAAACAAGCCAGTGAGCATTTTTTTACTACATTTAAAGGACCTTCTGAAAGCATGGCAAGCGGTGAGTGTGGTACCATGTTGATGATGGGCACGAGCTGACACACCACCTCGACCTGATCAGGGGGCAGTCCGATCTCCTCCAGCGCCTCCCGCAAAGCTGTGGCTGTCTCATCCTGGTCCTGCGGGTCTTGCTTCCCTCCCGGGAAACAAACCTCTCCTTTATTTGTTCGCAGCTGAGCAGGGAGAGAAAAGTACAGTCCAGTATAATTGTTGTCAATTCACCAATGGATGACGGCCTGCCCACACCGTGTGACTGATTGATTTTATTTGACCATAATTCACGACGTCAATGAGAAAATCGCTAGTGTGACTCGCCTGCTCGGAGCGCACTGTGAGCAGCACATGGGGCTCTCCGTTCCACAACAACAGCGGCACGAGCACGGACGCCCGAGGAAGCTTGGCCAGCCAGGGCCACAGCCTCCCAGTCATGTCCTGCTGCCTGAGTCGGCTCACCAGCTCCTGCTTCTGAGACATCTCTGGGTGCAGAGAAACGTAAGTAATGACCCGAGCTCTTCCAGAACAACAGGTTTCCTATGACACCATAGACCACTCCCCACATTTCAAGATATGGCTAAATGAGATGCAGCATTTTTTTGACAATATAATATTTTACGATTTCAACGCATGAATGGAATTTGCCGTTCAAATTCAAGAGGCCCTCTTGAAATCAAAATCCTCGAGACTCGCGGTGAGGTTATCCTGGGGAGAAAAAAAAAGTTTTGCAGCATTCACACATTTTGGCCAGCAGAAGGCAGTGTAGCCTAATAAATCGTTGTACTGTATAGTTAAATCTTTGCCCCATCCCATAAGTCATCGCTTTTGTACGTTGCCTATCAGCACACCGCTCTCGCAAGACAATGCACGGCAGTTCTCTCTCTCTCTCTGTAGCTCACGGCACTGATTTACAAATATTCCTTTTGCTACGATATGCGTCAAGTTGTTGTTGTTACCCCCCGTCCCCCCAAAGGTGCCAAATCCGACCTCGAGTTCAAGCGCTCATCCCGTTCAGGGCCACTGATGCCATCGCCTCCTTCCTTATGCCGGAATCTACGTCGGTCATTCAGTGCACATTGTGTGGCCTGTTGCATACCACATCCACCCTTGCAGCTACCTGCTCAGAGTTGGGCCCCACTGATATCCTCCTACCCCCGAACACAAACAAGGTTCTCCTCTGCTCGCCGACGGCCTCGAGAAGTGCGCACAACGCACACGGAAGTTGCCACCAAATCCGCGATCGACGCAAACTTCGATTAAAACGGTGCCAGCAGCGTGAATAAAGTTCAACACGTCGTCACAAGATCTCGGCGGGTGGGTGGTGGGTTTTACATAAAAATGCGATCTAAACAAATCCCTATAAACTCGAACCGATGTCTGGCGGCAACCCGCACGCCCCCGGGGGTCCCGGCGCCTCCTCGCCCGCCGCCTCTCGAGCCGCCGGGGCCGCGGGGCGCAGCCGGCCCCATGGGGGCCTCACCGCGGGGTCCCCGAACGCCGCCGCGGGGTCGGCCCCAACCCACCGGGGATTGTGGAGAAGCGAGGTCGCGGTCGCCGGCGAAGTGCGAGGCAGGCCACGGTCGTGTCACCCACCCACCACCCCCTTCCCCCAGGAGCGGGCTCCTGACAGGGGTCGCCTCAGGGTCGCGTTGGGGGTCCCGGGACTCTGCACCCTCGGGGGCCCCGCACAGCTGTAGAGGGCTCGGGCCTGCACGGTGTTGGTGATGACAATGATGACGATGATGATGTGTCGTGCGTGCGGTGTGTTGCGCTGCGTAATGGATGTGCGCACGGGATGTGCGCTACACTGTAGTTGCGCTAGTGGGTGCAGGACTCCAACGTAGTATCTATTGTGTGTGCGGAGGGTGGGGGGGGGTCCAACATGTTCCCGAGGGTCATCATCATCGTCCACTACGCCAGCGCTCAGGGATTTGAGTCTTTGAACCTAGTTCGTGACCCTCGTCTCGGCGTGACCGCGTCCACGCCAACTCTCGCGTTAATGCGTCTTCCTTCAAAATGTGCTCGCAAAACAGCCACTTGTCCACGCGCCTCTACCCCGTCGTACACTAAAATGTGTGCGGTGCTAATACTGGAAACGAATACCGTGTAGAGTGCAAATTCACGAGGTGTGCAGCAGAGGGCGGTGCAGCAAAGTTGTGCGCATGAACCGCCGCTGACCAGGGTGGTGAAGTTTGGTTTGGTCTGGTCCTCAATTACCCTCTAGAGGTCTTCTTCATCCAGCAGTGGATTGACCAGTGGATGTAAAGTCTAATTAAGCCCACTGCATTGTCTCTGGTCCCGCATAACAATAGTCTCGTTCTCCAAGAGCCGAGCCGAGCCTACACGTGTCAATGTATCATCCTCAAACACGAATGTTTAGGGCATATGAACTACCCCCACGGGGCATGTCCAATACATTCTCGATACGTAACACAGTAGGAACTCATACTTCACTGTTTTATCTGTAGACTGTGCACATAAGCTGTGTAACTACCAGTACAGTACTTTATAGGGCGTATTGTTTTGTTAACGAAATTTAGCAACCATCCCAATGAGAATCGGTCATTCTTGGATAATATTGGCATTAATATCGCTCAAGTTTTGTTTCGTTATTTGCAGCTGCATTACGCTACTTGTGGGTGGTTGCAATAAACCTCTTTCGTGGAATGTTCTCTCGAAGTGTCATTTCAGCAGTGTGGCTCACAGTCCCATCACGGCCCTGAGATTACACTTTAAAAGCTGTAAAATATCAACGTAGTGCCACTTCGTGCGTGCTGAAGTTATAAACGCGATACAGCTTTAAAAAAAAACACACTTTAGGTTGCATCACTACCTTCACAGTGCGATTTGACTCTTGTTAAAATATAACTACAGGTATCGGCAGAATGCTTTACTCCTGAAAATAAGGCGATTAACGTCCTTGGCTGGTGTTTGGCTCAAGACTTCACCAACAATTTTGATCAATAAAGTAATTGGGCTTGGGCAGGACACGTCAATGGAATATAATCAACAGATGATGATGGCACGTCGTCGAGACTCAATCACGCAGTTCAGTTACAGCCACAAGAGGGAACGTGCCGAGAGTACACCCACCACGGAGAAGGAGCGATCAAAACAATGTGTGTGGATTGTGTACTTTTCGGGACCGTGATGGATCTATCCAGCAATGTATAGACAATGGCTGATGTTAAAATGGAAAATTGCTGAAAACGGAAGCTAATCACCCCGATTTCACAAACCACAATGAGTATACACCCACGCACGGCACAGTGTACGGTTCAGTACATCATGTAAAGCTTTTTAAGTAGAGTATATTTATACGTTTTTACCACTCTGTATCAAGCTGTATTTAAATCTTGACTTAAAGCTTTCGTGACTGCAGGGATTCATATTCTTTGGGTCTTTCGGTAAAGTCACGT
Organism: Lampetra fluviatilis; assembly: GCF_964198595.1. Taxonomy (NCBI): domain Eukaryota; kingdom Metazoa; phylum Chordata; class Hyperoartia; order Petromyzontiformes; family Petromyzontidae; genus Lampetra; species Lampetra fluviatilis. The sequence goes on from NC_136281.1 coordinate 2,938,731, forward strand.
AGATAGGTTCAAAGAAAATAAAGTGACTTTACCGAAAGACCTAAAGAATAAGCTGTATTGAACAGAGCTTTAAGTATCGCTAAAGTGTATGTTTCTCAATACAACTAAGGCGCTCTGATGTAATGCATGGGTCATTTTATTTTTTACTCACGTGTTATTCACAGGCAATCTGGAGGTCAAGTGTGGTGGGGTAAAGTGTGGGTACTCCAACCTCCAAGACACGTGGCCAGCGAAGTCGGCCAAATACTCTATAAGGGCTCACTTGGAGCTCCTCCCCGAGCAGAAAAAGCCCCTTTTACCTCTGCTCGGGGAGGTATGAGAAAACAAATTCAGGGCTGAACCTTTATCTGTGTTGTTGGGTGCGTGTCTTGTTGGGTGCAACACATTTAACATTTTAAATAACCCAAAGTCACAATATATCCGCCAAAACAATAGTGCAGTCTTTTTATTTTGTTTACGGTTTCAATTTATGGAAAATGTGTGACTAACCACATGCTCGAACGTGTGGTAATAGGAGACGCAGCTGTACAGCCCATGATGACAACACTGGGGTGTAATGCAATGCAACACAGAGAGTCGGTCAGCACACAGTTAACGCGTAGCCTGGTTGATTACGTTCTTCCAAAGATTGCTAAATTAGAAGTTAAGTGTGAAACAAACAAGCACGGCAAACCCTCCCCGTAGAGGTGGTTCAAACTAGATTCAAAGCTTTCGTGACTGCAGGAATTACTCCTCCTAATTTTACTAAATTTGCTTTCTACCGTGCTTGTTCCTAGCTTGTTTATAAGTCCATTCTCTCCTCCGGCCGCTATGGGCAGGAATTCCACACAACTCTCCCTCTGCCCCCCCCTCACTCTCTCTATTTAAGGCCTCGACACAGAGACGTTGTCTTTCTGTGTGCCTACGTGGATGTCTCTCTCTGTTTGTCTCTGTGTGAGTCTATCTCTACTTGTGTGTCTCTCTGTGTGTCTCCGTGTCTATGTTTTGTCTCTCAAATTTAGCAATCTTTGGAAGAACGTAATCAACCAGGTGGGGTGTTGACTGTTTGTGTTGGCCGACTCTCTGTGTTGTATTGCATTATATTTCCAAGTTTACTATGTTTCTTTTCTTATTCATTTGTACCTGATGATGGTTGCTTGTGTTGCAATCGAAACGTCGTATTCTATTATTATTTAATTTATTTCTATGTGATTTTACCGAAATAACCAGAGAGTATAGCCAGCAGTTCACACAGTAGCGCTGCTCCACCGGGGACAATACTCTACTCCCGTACGCAACCACACGCTCCACCGACTTGGGGGTTGGCCATGTGCGTACGCACGCAGTTTTATCAGGGTCCGTCGATATCCCGGATACGCTGACAATGTGCCCCAGGTACCGGACCGACCTTAGCAGCAAATGGCATTTCTGCAGTTCAAATTTTAGCTTTGCAGCCCGCATTTTGAGAAAAACTGCCTGCAACCTCCGCAGGTGTTCCTCGGACGTACGCCCGAAAACAATGACGTCGTCGAGGTAAATTAGACAAGCGTCCCATTGAAGTCCCGCCAACACCAACTCCATTAACCTCTAGAACGTGGCAGGGGCCGAGTGAAGTCCCATCGGGAGCCGGTTAAACTCGAACAACCCTTGGGGTATATGGAACGCGGTCTTAGGTCTAGAGCTGTCGTCCAAAGGCAACTGCCAGAATCCAGACAATAAATCAAGGGTGGAGAAGAAACGCGCCCCCGACAAAACGTCTAACGAGTCATCCATCTGTGGGAGCGGATACGCATCGGCCACGGACCCTTTGTTGAGATTGCCGAAGTCGACGCAAAACCTCAGACTCCCGTCCTACTTTATAACAAGCACAATGGGTGCCCCCCCCATGGACTGTTTGATGGGGAAATGATGTCAGCGGCCAACATCTCGTCGACCACATGACGCACGTGGTCTTTCTCCTTGGGACTCAATCTGTATGGGTTTAGGCGAATGGGAGCAGCGTTCCCCATATCGATGTGGTAATGTAACAGCGGCGTGCAATCAATATCATATTTAGAGTTACTAAACACGTCAGAAAATGCATTCAAAAGCGCACACAACTCGTGCCTCTGTGCCGCGGATAAATCCGGACTTTCGGAGCAGAGTGTGTCAATCCTTGACTCGTCACATTCCTCACCCTGCTCCGCAACCGCTGCAACTCCAACAGTCCCACCGTTTTTCCCCTCGCTACACGCGGTTGACGCATAAGCCAAAACAGTACCCTCTTGTATGACAGACTTGACCGAGCCGACGTTCAAAACCTGGATAAATGGCTCATGATCGTTTGCCACCAAAGTCCGCGCATACAATAAAGTACTACCACGAGCAACCAACAACATCCCTTCAGTGGTCGTTTCCCGGTCGAGTTGTTTTTTCAGGCGCAAGGGAACGACCATCTGTGCACCGGGGGGAATTTTCAGTTTGTTTGGCCAGCGCTAGGACCGATGCATTAGCCGTGCGGAATTGAGAAACGCCATTCGGCGGCCATACGGCAAGTCAATGAAGCCTTGATCCACAAGGATCTTCAGTGGCATTTTCCCTAGAAAATCGGTCCCTAACAGGTAGGATATGGCTAGGGAAGTTGAAACAAGTGAAGACAGGAGGTCTTGAGTGAGTCTCTCCCCACTTGGTCCATCCCGGGGTATGCTGATTTTGGCAGCGCCAGAAGCGTGCTATGGAAGGCAAGGGGCATCTCGGCCTCCCCCCGCCTTCGCGTGGCGAACTTCTAGCGCTTGTTCGATGGAGGAGCAAAATCGCCCCCAAATGAGCAAGGGCTTGGGACAGCATGGACTTGTCCTCGTCTGGGATGGCGTCGAAAGCTGCCAAGGCGTCGTCAGTCAGTGCTGTGGGAAGCGCTCGCAGCGCCTCTTTCTCCGTCCACCCCGAGAGATCGCAGGCAGCGGCGAAACGGCGTCGGAAGGCTTCCCAGTCGCCACCCGCAGCCGCAAACTCCCGGATGAATGGAAGCCTCTTCTTGAGAGCGCGGTCTTGAGATGGCACTTTTGGCGGGAGGTCCAATTTGGCGGGAACTTTGTCCCGCCTGCTCATCAAAATGGCGGCCGCTTGCGCGGGCCGCATTTCTTCGGTTTCCCGCGCCCAGGAAGCAGCAATGGTGGAGAGTTTTCGGCATGACTCCGGCGTGTCGTTGTCGTCCTCCTTCAAGACGGCGGCCAAAGCCGCCACAGCGGTCAGAAGGTCGCCGAGGCAGCCGTTCTTTGATCGGCACACCCTCCCTGGCGGCGGCAAAGCGGCGAGGTCTGGGTCGGCCCACTGCATCGGCGGCAGGTCCTCCTCGTGCCCGATCTCCGGGGCTTGAGCACCCGGAGCCGACTGGGGAATCACCCCGTCGTCGTCTTCCTCATCCGAAGACGACTTGGTGAGTAGTTTCCTCCTAGTTAACATCTCTACACTAGGCTATCACCTAACAATATTTCTTAACACTTCTGACTCCAGTTGTAGTGTGTTGTACGGAGGCACACACTGGAGTTGGAAGCAACATGTTTATGACAACACCTCAACAGGGCTAACTACATAAACGTACACTGGTTCAACACCTAAGTGATAACTATACGGTTAACTATGTGAGTAGCGGATTAACTACACGAACGGGTCGGTCAGCGTACATGCTGCCTGACCCACGATGCCGAGCGAAGCCCGAAGACCCAGAGACGATGAGACGCAGGACCCCAGGATGATTCCACAGACGAGCCCAGAACGCTCTCGGGACTGCATCTTTATGCTCCTGAGCGTGGCCTCGCTCCTCTTTCGGCCACGCCCCCTTCGAGACCTTTCCCGAAGGATCTCGACGGAACGTCACGTGTCCCTCAAGCCCCCCTCGGGCCCCCCTCACTACCCTGTCACGGTCACGTGCCCTCTCGGGTTCACCCAGACGACCATGTCCTGACTTGCCCTCTCTCAGGCCACCACCAGGACTATGCCCCCTAAGGCCCGTTCGCATACCATACTCACTCTGGCCCCAGAGAAAGGTTCCGGACGCACAGTAGCACTGTATGACAGTGCTTGGCGCTACCACCATAGTGACACCCTTAACGTCACTACACATGTATACATTATTTCAGATTCAACCCTTCGGGCTCGTCACTCATATATTTAATATTAAATTGTATGTATGAGAGCACTGTATACATTTTTAATTAGCGTTATGGTTAATATTCCTTATACAACGTTTAGTGATACTGCAATTACGGTGCTGCTTAAATAAGAAACTCAACACATTATTCGATGACACTGCCTTAAATTTAAATATATAATAGGCGGTGCTTCGGGCTCTGACCCTTCTTCGAGATAGTGGATTAGTTGGAAACTGCACTTTACATGGTGGGATCTGTTTGTGCAATGTAAAAGGGCCATTGCTCAAAACGTCACCTTTTATATATTTTTCCTTCTAAAGCAATTATTGACGAATGCGTTGCGTTTTTGTTTTGTTCCTCATGATTTAAGTTGCAAAAAATTAGTTGTTGGGAAACAATGGCTTGTGTGACTACTTTTTAACCATTACTTTATCACATGTCTAACAACCTATCAACCGAGCATCTCCATTCATCTTTGCAAAATATAAGATGTAAAAAAAAACACGTTTTTTAAAGCATCATTATCAGCCATGATCAGCCCACAGCTGTACAAGTCTCTTCTAAATCATCACTGCAACCATCCTCACTGTCTTGCGATGCCACAAATCATATAGCGCCTGCACGTAAGATTATCCCATCGTACCACCTCTAAGGTGGTCATTCTCTCTTGCGTGTTCTTAGCTTTGGCTGATATTCCCTCAACTCGTCCATCATCCCTTCCAGCAAATGTTTTGCCCAAGCCGACGTTTCTTAAAGTATTGTCACGAAAAAGCATGTTCTCTCGTCCACGTGTCCCCAGTTTTGTCTCTAATTCCTAGAATACATCCTGCCATGCTTCCACCTTTGTCCCAATTTCTTCGTCTATGTTTCTACCTATGTCATAGCAGATAATATGCAAGAATCGAAAACTATCTTTTATTTTAACTGCAGTTTGTTCGAAGCACTCCATCTTTTTGTTTGTTTAGCAATCATGTTATGTATGACTTGTTTTGCTGAAACTGTATTTATCTTCATCCCAACTGTGTAAGTTCTACAATAATTTCTGTATTGTATATCCATTCACTGTAAAAATGACAATTCGGATTATTAATACGTTCTCCATTTGTGCTTAAGTTTATTTTTCCAAAACAATTTTTTAAAAACGTTCACTGTGAATGTGAACATTATTAATAAGAGTGCATCTCATTGTTTCTTCTGGTTTTTTATTCTAGGCGTTAAATTAATGGAAATAAAACACACAAGCACTCTATTCAAGTGAAACAAGCACATACGGTGCTAGAGATGTCAATGTGAAGGCATTGGTTCTCCCACAATGGCAAGTGTGTGAAAGAAAAAAGGACGATTGTTGGCCAGGCAACGCACGCGGTCATAAGCTCGAAGATGCGCAATAATGACCCTTGACATACGACACTATCACATGCTTCAGCAGATAACACATTTGAGAACTGTCCCAGAACAATAACGAAGAACATGATGCTCTCACGGAATAGGGGGTTACTTGGTGTCAAACATTTCTCAAAAGTGTCAATATGGTTTTCTAGTTAAAAGTTGGGATGACAAAACCACATCCAGTCATTGTAAACTATTTAATGATTGCATTGCTGTGCCGCATCTAAATCATACCAAGAAAAAGTAATTGCCAAATTACAGGGAATTTAAATTGATAGTTATGCTACAGCTCCGTCAACGTTGTACATGGGAATCACTTTATTCACGCGATCTATGTGCACGACTTAACTTTTTTCCCCAAGATAGATGTTTCAAAATCCGTTTGCCCCTTATTTCCCAGATCAATAAGTTAATATACAGTATGTGTATAGAGTTTTCGTGTAAGGTGCTCAATTATAAACTGGATGTTTCCACAGGAAAAGTAGCCTTTTAAGATGCTGATTTTAAAGTAAACTTCAGCCAATACATTGGCCTACCTAACAGGCTAAAAGCATAAATCTGGTCAATTATGCAGGAAAATGTATAATTACTGTACATTAAATAAAGGATGCACAATGCATTGGGAAATCCAGCCCTGGCATGCTGTAAAATTGCCAGTTTTTGATTGTCACCAGTTCACGTAATCAGCAAATATACCTGTTAATGGTTAATTTCATGAGAGCACATACTGTTGGGTAATTAAACTTTAACAAATGGAAGCATGATCAAATATGGAGTAGAGAATTGGCAGTTTTTTTTTAAATAGCTACACTTGTGCTGATTTGAAAATACACTGCTGCCTGCTTTTGTTGTAGTGCGGTATTCGGTCTAATCTGGACCTTGTAAGATCGAATAATGCATGTACAGCGAAAGGTTTGCTAGTCACTTTTGAGAATACAAAAACGCAATTATTTTAGGGTGGAGTCTAGTTGCACATTGTACAGTATTTACAGGCTTTTTATTTTTCAAATACCTCAATACATGTCTATAATTTTTATTTTGGATTAGCCACCATAGTATTAGGTAACGATACAAACCATGCATCTTCTAAATCAGCCTTAGCTGTTGCAGATGGTGTGCTGAATGTCACGAAATGATATAACAGCATGAAATTACAAGTGGTAATTTTAAAGCGCACTTTAATGAGGTATGAATCTAAAAAGACAAGGTTATAGCGATTGTTTTTAGAAATGGAAAAAGAGCTATACACAAAAATATTATTCAAGAACCAGCTACAAACAGCTAAAGTAGTGTAGACAAATAAAACAATGCCGTTTAAAAAAATTGCATAACATACACAACAATCAGAACACTGAATAGTAAATTTTCACCCAACCACGCAAAATACTAAGAAATAAAAATTATTCAAATACACAATATAGCTGCCACTCGTAAATGAGGGCAAATGTGATTTTTTTTTAATAGTAAAACCGAAGTCCAGCTTTTATGACTATTCACTCAGATGTGTTTGCAGTGAAATCCACAGGAAATCTCCCCTTTTTTTTGTAAAACTTTGCTTTTGCATATTTAGACATATTTATTTCACCACTCACAAAATATACATTTTGATGTGAACGAGGCAAATAAGGCCTCCTCTGTAATCACATTCAAATGTTGACATCAGTGGACCTGGGCCGTTGTACTGATTAGTCCATTACTTGAGATGTTATGCAATGTGCTATATAAGCTGTAATTATTATTACTTTAAAGGGTAGATGTTTTTTTATTCTCTACCTCGCAATTAGCATGCATTCATAAGTGGAAATGTGGCAAGTGCCATTCGTCCAGTTTCAATGGGAGAAAAAGGCAAACGAGCTCAAATAATGCTTTAATTTCTTTAAACGTCATTTAATGGGTAACCGAGTAACACAAACCAATCACGGAATAGGAGGCCAAATAAATAGCGTTATGGAAATATAATCACTGTAAGCAAAAAAAAACATTGTTTGGCCTATATTTAAGTCAACATTAAGTAAACTCCTTTAAAATCCGATTAGCTGAACAATGTAATCGGTACAAATATCAAAGTTAAATGTTTAATGAATAAGAATCCAAACACAAATTTCTTAAGTGAAAATTCAAGTAAAAGAGCAAGTACACAACAATGGTATGTTTTTAATACTATCTTGAAGTTTACAATTGTTGGGTAGACTGAGGGAAACAAAATTCTCTCAAAATGGTGGTTCCCCCACTTTAGTCAATAAAAAAAAAGAATGACCGACACATGGCATAATCACCATTTATCAGAAACACGTCTACTTTTGCTTATGCAAAATTAACTCTTTTTTGGGCAAAAGGTAATGTCATTAACTATTTTTTTTAACGTATAAAAATCGGAGGCAAATATCCAGTTTCCATTGCTATAATTGACTTAATGTTATTTTCAAAATCTAATTTTTGCTCAGGAGAGTACCTGGTTCATAGTCCTAAAAGCTGCATGCACGGTAAAGCTTGCAAAAGCACCAATAGTGCAAGAAGCCTCTAAAGCAATATTAATCACTACTGGCAAGAGGCCTCTGCCACACCACTGCAAGCATAAGCTAAACTTGGTAGAAAACGGATTGTACTTTATGCTACTACTGTTCAAAGACAAACAGCATGGCACAATGTAAGTTTCTGTTCTTAAAAATGAATCAACCGTCACAGCGCGTAATACTGTGACCATTTGCCGTGGTGTTATGCAACTGATGATCCACACTAAAAAGCCAATGTGAACAGAAACATTCTTGAAATGTTACTGTGCACTGCTGGTAATAAAGCGAGCAATAACCCAAACGATGGCATTCAAATGTTATTAGTCAAGTATTCACAAAACTAGTGAAACTGTAACAATGAAACAAAAAAAATCTAAATACAAAGGCAATATATACTTAAATTACAAGTACTCTAATTGCATTGAGTGATGTTTGGAGATCCACAAATGGATACAAGTTGAAGTATGACAAAACACATCACAATTCCTTTGTGCACAGTAGTGACCATTCAGTCACAGTGGAGCTGCGTCTCCCATTTCTGATGAAGTGCCACCCACTTTACCACTCAACTCCCGCAGCGTTCACAACGGCATGAAAAAAACCTTGAAATAGGCTAAACTTGGCATCGTCGAATGAGTTCTGCATTCATACAAATTATCCAAAGGAAAACTTTATAAATATGTGCTCTGCTGATCCTTACCAATATCCTTACCAAATGTATTGTTAATGAATTGGTACAATGCAAAGTTAAGCCTACTCTTCATCATGAACCTGTACATACGTTCACACATAACCAATGGATAAAAGTGACTTTACAAATATACACGTTACATCTGGCTTTCGCTCTCTGTTCCCACTTTATCCTCCACAGAGGCAGGTTTGATGTCAATGCTGATTTCGTCTCCCTCCTTCAGTTCACAGTGCGCAGGTGAATCCCGGTTGGGCTCTGGTGTCTCTCGGATAGTCTCGAGGTTGTTGCCGTTTCCAGGTCCAGACTGCTGCTGTCCGTTCCAGTCACCAGCCATCACTTTACCGGTAGAACAGCAAAGCTTAGGCGCGCACTGCGTTTGGCAGGATAGGTCGCAGAGAGCCATACGCGAACCTGAGAGGCCATCATCTGCAAACTCGGGCTGCACAGTGGTGGCATGAATGCCTTCATTGTGAAAGAAAGCTTTAATAAGCTTTGCAGTCTCCATGTAGGAGGCCGGGCCCTGGCACTTAATGTGCGCCGTCGCGATGATGCGGCTTCCCGCAAGCTGCCACACATGCAGTTCGTGCACCGCTAGCACGCCTTCGATCTTGCGCAGTCGCTCCGTCAACACCCGCACATCGATGTGCTTGGGCACCGTCTGCAAAAGGATCAGTGCCGACTCGCGCAGCAGGGGGAATGTGGTGCCCAAAAGAATGAAAACGATCACCAAACATAAGCTGGGGTCTAAGTAATAGACCCAACAGGATCTTTCTTCGCCAGAAGTGCAGGTATCCTGGAAAAAGTGATACAAAATTGCATTGACCACGACCACCACAGAGCCGAGGGCATCACCCAGCACGTGCAGGAACACACCACGCATATTCATCTGGGAAGCAGACTCCTCTGCCATCTCCAGATCCAGAACGGTCGCCATATCGCCATTCTGCAGGTTGCCGTTGACATGTGGCAAAGGTTCCGAGCACGCCAACTTGACATCTGAACAAGAAAATTAGAGAAATGTTAACACCGGCATTCATCATACCTCACTCTGTAGTCACTAAATAGGTCACCACACTCGATGTGGCATTATATGCGACATACAATATCACTCTTAGAAATGTGTTCTATTTTTGGAAAAAGCTGTGATTGTGAGGACAAACATTTTATATTAAATTTGCTGTACATAAAGTATTTGTTTAAAATGAAATCCAAACTTAGCATATATTAGAAATGCGGTGTAAACATTATGAAAATTAATAATTCTTTATAATTCAAAGACTAGCAGCTTACTTTTAACTCAATTATTCATTCTAAAATATTATTAAATGAAATAGAATATTTAAATTACTTTCATAAATGTTTGTATGAGCCGTGGCAATTGACACCCCGCAATACCTTGCAAATGGATGTTCCATCTGAATGTATTATCCTAAAATATTTTAATGGGAAAAAACCGGGACCACGGCACAGCTTGTTTGCCAAGACCACAAGACATGTGGAACAATGATCAGAAACTGTCACTTAATAATGGCCAACAACAAGCGACATTCTCTCATGAAATGTTTGGAACAACCTCAAAGCAATGGAGCATTTAGAGCATACAGTACTCGACAGGAAGTCGCCACACATCCGGGTGTCAAAGCGACACAGGGATGTTGAGCTCACTTCTCAAAAGCACCACAGCTCAACCGTAACACATTAAAAATCAGAAGATGCAAGGAGACTGTACGCCACGCTGTCAATAAAGCCCAATCACTTTCTGGGTCATGGCCGGCCACCTCATGGATCTCACACACCACCACCATCTAGACGCTCGAACCAATCCTCACCTCGTCTTTATTTTTTCAAATCGTAAATGTGTGTGGGGGCGGGATTCGGCACAAGAGAGGCCTCCTGTTTCCTGCTGCTGTGTGAATATTTAACAGCCTAACGGTTACAGCGAGGGCATTGACGTGAAAGCACGCACTGCTTGGAGCCCCATTCAACTTTCATCGGTGCCACTTTTTGTAACCTGGGCATCGATTCATAATCATAAATAGGCGCTAGGGTAAGGTTGCAATTTGGATTGCTCCTAGTTTGAGCTAGGGTGAGAGGATGAGACTGGTTAAAGCTGAATATGCAGTCGATGTTACGGATATGGCTTAGATAAAGTCTAATACGAGCATGGCCGTTTGTCGTTAATGGTTTTGAACGGTCACTAGGCCACGACACGAACGGCATGCGGGTAAACACCACGAGATGAAGCAGCGTGACATGATAACTGGGTAACGACAAGGTTAACAGGGTGGCAAGATGATTGGCTAAATGGCTGAAAGCGGTGGCGTGGTAACAACGTGACGGGGTTGAGGGGTACCCCGTCATAGGGAACAGGCTGACAAGATGAATTGACAACAGCGTGGCCAGGGGTAACATGGTGACGTGTAACATGGTGACACGGCACATACCATGGTAACAGTACGGTATCGTCACGACGCGACACGGTGACAGGCTGGCATGGTAAACACGACAACAATGCGACAAGGCATGAATGAATGCGTGGTGTGAAAGTGTAACGGTGGGTGCTGGTGGTGGGCTCCGTACCCCCCATGGCGTCTTTGTCGGGGACGATGCGCGTCGCCTGCTCGGCGGCACCCACGGACTGGATGAACTGCGACGTCTCCCCGGGGTTGGCACGCTCCTCGCTCGAGTTCTTCTTCCAGCCATTGCTCTTGCCGTGCCCGTGCCCGTGGCCACCGTGGCTGTGACCGTGTCCGTGACTGTGGCCACGAAAGATGCACAACCCGATGAGGTTGATGAGGAGGCCACCGAGACCCACGCCCAGAACGAGCAGGGGCTGATCGACGCGGCGTGGCTCGGTGAAGCGTTCGATGGCCTCCAGCACGATGGTAAAGCAAAGCGCCGTGAGGAAGACCGCATTTACCAGGGCGCCCATCACCTCGGCGCGGATCCATCCGAACGTGTTCTTGCTCGTGGACTCGGTTCGCTCGGCGAACTTGACGGCCACCAGGGCCACGCAGAGTGCGATCACGTCCGACAGCATGTGGAACGAGTCGGACAGCATGGCGAGCGACTCGGTGATGCGGCTCACCACCAGCTCCACGAAGAAGAAGGCGATGGTGAGCGCCAGCATGCACATCAGGCGAGCTCGGTTCGGATTCATGGTTGCCCCCTCCTTGGTCTTCGTGCTTCACCGATGGAACGGACGACGATCGGATCGGTTGGAGGAGCACACGAGAGACGATGGAGACGATGGAGAGGAATGAAGGCGGTGGAGGAAGAGGACGAAGGTTGCGTTCGTTGTTGCCGCCGCCGCCGCCGCTTCCTGTTCTTCGCTAATCGAGCGGTTCGTGCCGACGGACAACTCCGCCGTGCTGAGCCAAGTCACCCAGATGAAGAGGGACGGACGGACGACGATGAATAACGATCGAGGAAACTTGCTCCAGGCGTTCCTTTGTTGCCGACCTCGCCGGGGCTCGACCGAAACGACGGGCGGGTGACGCCGCCGCCTCCAAAACGAGGCTCAAGCAAGACACAAACAAAGATGACGACGAACACGTAACCGGGTCACGGCGTCCTTTGTTTGCTTTAATTCTTCTTCTTATGCTTCTTGTGTCGCTGCTGCTGCTGCTGCTGTTGTTGCCGCTGCCGCCGCTGCTACTGCCAATGAGGTTCCGGGCGGGGCGGCGATCGCGTTGGGGCCGTGCGCACCGATTTTGCACTCAGCCCGGCCCCGGTGCGCACGGTCCCACGCCGCCGCCGCTGGCTCCTCCTCCTCCTACTCCCTCCTCCTCCTCGACGCCGGCCTCGAGGGCTCTCCTCCTCCTCCTCCGCGTGATCCTTCAGTCACCTCGTTGTTGTTGTTCTTCTTCTTCTCTCACTCTGGTCGTGGTCGTGGTGGTGGTCGCGTCTTCTTGGAACGGTTATCGCCGGTCGAGCGGTCGCCCGTCCGCGCGTGACCCGCACACCCCCGGAAGTCCATATAAGGGCGTGGTGCGTCACGTCCGCCGCACACGTGGTAGACCGTGCCCGGTTAATGTTTTGTGTGTGTGTGTTGGGTCAGGCGGCATTGGCACGAGGTCACTCCGGTGGGGGGGGGGGTCAAATCCAGTCTACCACGCGGTATCAGCACGGTGAAGCGATTTAGGATCACGCCATGGGGTCTGTCACCACAGTCCGCCACGGGTCACACCGTGGGGTCACCACCGTGAACCCCAGTCTATTGCTCACGCCATGGGGTCACCACCGTGAACCTACTGTATTGGTCACGCCATGGGGTCACCACCGTGAACCCACTCAATTCATCATGCCATGGGGTCACCACCGTAAACCTACTGTATTGGTCACGCCATGGGGTCACCACCGTGAACCTACTAAATTGCTCACGCCATGGGGTCACAGCACAGTGAACCCACTCAATTCATCATGCCATGGGGTCACCACCGTGAACCCACTGTATTGCTCACGCCATGATGTCACCACCGTGAACCCCAGTCTATTGCTCACGCCATGGGGTCAGCACAGTGAACCCACTCAATTCATCACGCCATGGGGTCAGCACAGTAAACCCACTCTATTCGTCACGCCATGGGGTCACCACCGTGAACCCACTCTACCCCCTACCTCGTGTTTAACCACGCGCCGCGCCCTGCAAGTGCAGAGTTTCCCTGAGTGAATGACCACGTCAGCATTCACTCCCGAGACCCCTAAAAGCCACAACGTCTCCTTATTGCTTGTTGCGAGGTGACGCAGTTGTCTTAACACTGTTTAATACAGCATGGGGGGGGGGGGGTATTTCCTTCTGCTACTATAATATCGACTGCATGTTGAGATTCGATTCAAGGTCATATTATTTGTCCGATGTATAATGTATTGGAGTTATATTATCTTCATGTAAGTTTTTATTAAACATAACATTGGCATATAGTTGGCTTAAATCGTAAATAGTACCTTCCAGAGTTATTTTCAGCTGTGTTGTGTAAGTGCAACAATAAACAACCTCAGGTGTTTCTCTTTTAGCACCAATTACGACATTCTGAGCTATTCAACTTCTACCTGGAAACCCAGAATATGGTTTTGTCCCGAGGCAAGGAAAGGTGCGTGCTTTGCTTAAAAATAAATGTAATAAATAACCAAGCACCGAGGGACAGAAAGAGAAGCCCATGCTAATCATTGATTTCCAATTTCAAACTACTGAACTGTGTTAAAAAAAACTAAGTGGGTAGGACGCGTCATGGTTAGAAGGGATGATGGCAAATGGTCAGGAATAATGACATCTCGTGGCAGCCAAGGTATGGAATGCGTCGAAGTGGACGTCCATCGGGGAAATGGAGTGATCAAATTAGTTTGTATGCAGGTGGGAGGAGAATTATCACAGAGGATGATCGTCAGAGGACGAGACGACTTGGAGATGCCTTCATCCAGCAGTGGATTAACGAAGTCTGATAATTAAATAATTGCAGTTTACGTGGATTTAAACTATCATGATTGAGCAGTAATGTACATCAGGCAGCAACGTAATCCATATTGCTAGCTTCCAGAACTTTAAATTGCAATCTGTAGAAGAACATCTAGTAAATTGCGTAACCGCTCCTTTCAGGAGTAGCAATTCGAATAGTATTGTATTACAATTATAATCAGTAGTAGGTCATATATACGATGTGGTGCTGTGTTGTGATAATTATTTCAATCGTTACCACGAGTAAACTGCAATTGGGGGCCTATTGCATAGTCATTGTGCGTTCTCAACCCGCAATGACCAGCGTGATTTTAGTCGAAATTCCTCGTGATTGCGGTACATAAACCACAGTTCCCTTGGCCCCGAGTAGCTTCTGATTCTACTTGCCTCCGCGTCAGCTGGATAAGTGTAAGGGCATGCCATGCGAAAAATAACTGATACACGAAGAATCGTGAAGAGATGAATGCCGGGAATTACAATGAAAGACAGAAAGATAAATGTTGATCAAATAACTTACGCTAATCGGATACCTCATATTGACTGTTAAGAAAATTAAGTGGGCTTGGGCAGGATATAGAAAGAAAGATGGCTGATAGAGGATGTGACAGAATGGCAATCAAAAGAGAGAACTTGCCCGAGAATGCGACCACAATCGAGATGGAGGGATCAGATTAGCTCATGTGCAGTAGCGAGATGGATTACGGTGCCCCAAGACCGTGAAGGATGGCGATTATGTGGGAAGACCATCTCTTCATCGCCGTTATCCTAGCTGATTATAATTGTACTACAGTTCATATTACAGCGTGTTTAAAATGTTTTATTATATACATGTACTTTAGCACAGCTTCCAGAACTGTGGTTGAACTTGACTGTTGATGATAATGATCTCCATGGCACTCCCTCTCTTTCAACATCATAATACATATATGGCATACCTCCGTGCTATTACGCCCTTTGTCCGTTTTCACACTAAACGTTATGGAGAGTATTAATTCACTTGTGCCTTCACCTACACAGCACTATAAAATGCAAAGAGATCGCCAGTCATTTACATTTCTTCTTTTGCACTCTTTTCCGGGTTAGATCTGTGTGTGTCCTTCTGGCATCTATAAAATGACTTAATGTGGCAGTATATCTTGCTATGCTCGTGGTGACGTGGCTGAGCAGTAGCGCGTCCTTCCGCTTGTTGCAGACGTTCACAGTTCCAATCCAGCAGCCTCCCTGGTTAATACTGTGGTGTGTATTAACCATTATGATACTACTCGCCATCTGCTTCACTCACAGTGGACGCTAAAGATCCCCAAACGTAATTCGCAAAAGTTGGCCATTGTGTGCTGGCATCAGGGTTTAAATATTTGGAATTAAACACAATAATCATCGCCCCCTACTGGTCACTTGCAAATTTTACTATCCTGGTCTCTTTATTTCTCACCTGGTTAAAGAAAATAAACTTGACTTAAACTTGATGCTTAGGAACCATTTTCATGTCTCCTAAATAAACTCTTTGAGTATCTTACCACTCTGCTGTTTATCTACAACACTGCGCAATTGAATGATTGGTTACTCAAATGAGCATTGCGACCTTCCTCGTTTCCTGTTTACAGCCCTGAGCCAGTGGTGAGAATTCTACATTCCCATCAACCGGGGTGGGTCTTTACAAATGTAATGACAGGGTGCCATCTGTTGACCAGGTGGGGCGTAACTGGGTTAAAGGTAAGAGGCGGGGTCGGTCGGGAAGCTCCGGGAACCTGCTCGAAGGTTCTAGAAGTGGGCGTGGCCAGAGGCGGGGCCGGAGGCGGGGCCATGTCACGCCGGGAAGTATATAAGAGGGACGTGACCGAGGGTTTGGGGGTGTCGTGGGGTTCCGGGTCTTGGCTGCCGTCGCTGTCTCGCCATCATCTCTCTTCATCGTCCAGCCTCGTGGCCGATCTTCTGCACGGCTCCCATCGTCGTCGCTGTATTAGTCAGCCAGCTATATAGTTAGACGCCGACGATGGGGCTGTGTAGATGGATCAGCTATGCGTAGCCGTGTATGTACATTGTCGCCCAGTGATTGTGCCTGTAGAGTGAGAAGTCGCTCACTACACAAAGGACGTCCCCCTCACAGAGTGCTGCTCATTTCATCACACCTGGAGAGATTATGGGCTGCCAACCTTACTCTTGCAAAACGCTCACTCTGAAGCTGTGCCACTGCTCAATTAATCTGCAACATCTACAAGTGACGATTACAGTTTCGATTTCGAGAGCTCCGTACCCCCCTAAGTCATCGTGGTACGCGACGTTGATGGCATCGTCAAACCTTTCCATGAACTTCATTTACTATGGCAGATACCACAGCTGTTGTCACGGTTGCTCTTGAGGGTGCTTATATGTGTGCCCCCCATCCCACCAATCGTATAGCGGGGCCCCCTCTTATTGTGCCAGAATCGTTACTTGTTGGTCGGAAATATTTTTTTTTACGAAAAGATGCACTCCCAAAATAAAGTCGAACACATTTTCACCACTGCAAGTCATCTTTAAGTACTCAACGTGCAAGCGTTGTTTGATGCACTGAAGTGGACTGAATTCAGAGCGCTGCGTAATGTCGGCAGCCTGTAGTCGTGTGGGGCTGTGGGAGCACTTGACGGTTGCTTAGAGGGCTTAGAGAGCTCATATCCTACTCTGCTGCTAATAACCTCTGGGGCCACCCCCTGCGGTCCCTTGCCACACTGAGAGATTTCCTTTTGGGTGCATGGCAGTTAGTGTGTTAAAGTGTACGCCCTTGATGCAATCACCATTACCCCTACACATTCCCACTGGCTATGTTTGAGAGTGTGTGTGTGTACGGAACGGTAGTGTAGTGGTTAGCGCGCTGTTACGAACCTTGGAAGCTGAGTTCGATTCCCGCTCACGGACACCAGTGACGATTATCTGAACCGGTCCTGGGCCTACCCTAGGTCGACTCAACCTCAAATAAGTGCCCGATGTGTAAACATCGCCATTGGGGAGACAAAGACGGTCGGGCGTGGTGCTGGCCACCCACTCCTCTCGTGTGCCGTGCCAGCCTTCAAAGGTGCTCGCTAACAGGGCATTCTGTTAAGACTATATGTGGGATCTTTGTGTGAGACTGTGTATGCATGTGAGGGAAAAAGGGTGATCTGATCTCCAACCCCCACGAACAGGTTTGCTGAGCATTACTTTGAGGTCTTGGGGTAGTGAAAAACCCCCTCAGCTTAAACAATATCACGGGACAAGGTGGGGATGACCCTGCTGAGGCTGCATTGCCTCAAATATTCGACTAAGACTGAAGTAGCCACTCCCTGTGAGTGGTTGGCTGATGTGCCATCTGTTTAAGAAGTGCAAAGAGTGATCGATCCATAAACCTCAGACCAGGTAAAGCGTCGGGCAGAGATTACCTTTTCAACGAACTGCTAAGTAGCGTTTGGATGGATTCCAAAGGCTTGGAAGGATGCCCTGGTGGTCTCCATTTTTGTTTTTAAGTGGGACCTTAATAGAAGTGTAATGCCACTTGTTTGACCTGGTAAGAACCCAAGAGACCAGAATCGTCTCATTTGCAAGAGTGAGCTGATCCCGCCACCCCATCGTGCACCGTGCTTGGCATTTCGAGGTGCTCGCTGACAGCACTGACCCCAACATGTCCATACGTCTATAGGGAGATCACACGAGTACGTGTGAATGTGACAGTGCGTGAGTGAGAGTATGGCGTGATCACGTGCCGACGTGTGGGCACGAGCGAGTCTGTTTACATTGCACGGCGAATGAGGGTGTATGTGCACTCTATGTAATATTTTAAAAAAAACTTTTTTTTAAACACGCTTTAATGAAATGTACCGTACTCGTAATGGCAAAACTCCACGACTCCAAGAAGTGGCCCCGAAGCTTGCCATAACGTAAGGGACCATGGCCAATTACAGCCAACGACAGCTGAGCGTGGACAATTAGACCCAAGCCGAAACATAACATATAAAAAAGATGGTTTAAAAATAGTTTATTTTATTTGTTATGATAGCATATAGTATTGTCATCAGTATGACATAAGTATACCACGTTTGCAGTCCATAGCACATTTGGAAGTGGGTTAAAATTGAGTTACAAGATATGAGGATACGACAACAGACAGAGAGTGAGTTAAATAAAAGCGTGTAAAAATACGCGTTCGTTTTTGTGTGTGTACACGAGACGGTGAATATGTGAGCAGGACAAAGTCCTCTCAGTCAGACCAGGTAAAGTGAGTCAACCCATGGCACCAGCCGGGTCTGTCCCGTGACCTCCTGGCAGCGAGCCTTCGACACTTCACGTGGCTCCCTCAAAGTGCACCTGGCCTGGCACAGACGCCGTGGTGACATCACCGTCACTTAGTGGCGAGTGGTGGGTATTGATTGGTATGTGAGAAAGTGTGAGAATCAGCCTTCTCATCGCACCCCATCCCTCTCTTGCTTATCATTAAACAACATCTCCTGAATTTTTTTATTTTATTATGTTTTATTATTTTATTATTTCCCTTCTACGTGACTTTACCGAAAGAACCAAGAATACAACATCTCCTGACTGGACATTGTACGCCAATGCTTTGTAAAGAGCAATGACCAATACACTGCTGGATGAAGGCCTCGCACAGCTGTTGACATTTCTCACGATGCTACGATGTTAGCATTCCACCTAGGACCTGCACACAAGCTTATTTCATCTACTCCGTTATTATTCTTGACCAATGGCCATAATAGCCCTGCAAAGCGGCGTGCCTAGCCTAACTCCATCTAGTGTCGAATCTAATCGCCCGCCACCAACCAACAATACCAATCCCACGCTGTTTGCTTCGGAGTTAAGATATCTGCGAAGGTAATGATTACTGAAGTTACATCAGACGTTCGTGTGAGCAAATCCGATGCAATCCATCAATCGAGAGAGATTGATTCTTCGTTGTGTAAGGCGTTCCCTGGTGAATAATTACACAGCCCTCACAGAAACACAACACCGCATTCCCGACACTGCCATCCCTCAGTACTGCTCTTTGCAGACAGATAAGCGACTTTATCCATGTCAGGTCCAGCTTAACTGCGCGCGGTTAGCATTTCGGGTATGATATGACGTGATTCAGAGTGTGGGGTAGAGGCGTTTAAAACGATTTCACCTATACCCTCGCATGCTTTGTATTCCTCTAGTTGGAGGTGTCAGGACTGTGGTTGAGGGCTTACCAGTTGAGTAATGAAGATACCGGTTTGACACTGACCCTGTTACTTTCTTCCTTGAGCAGTGGGTAGAGTGGGTTGAAACTGCCAATGCTAACAAACCAGGGACATACAGCACAATGTAAACGCATCAATTGTCTCACACGTCACATGATGCATGCGTTGCAAGCTGAATGGTTTTTATATCAACAGCAACAGCAGTGTGGTCCACATGCATGGCTATGAACCCTAGCTGTAACCCCAATTATATTCCTGACCAACCTGAGTTAGGTCCCTGGCCACGGCTAACACCAGTGGCAAGTAAAATATTAATTGAATAAGCACCCACCAACCACAATTCACTGACCAGTATGAAGTACAGTACGGTCAAATAACCCCATGGCCAAGACGAATTGGAGAGGCTTTCATCCAGTAACGTAGAGAATGCTATCTGTGTCCAATCTAAATTAAATGGAAAAAAGTTGTGTTGCTATGAGGAAATTGCCCAATGTAAAACTGACCCTTGATTAAATAATTGCCAAAAATTAGCCAATACAAAACTAGTGCTAAACGAACAAGTCTTTGTCGGCCAAGGCGATGATGATGTTGCACCATGCGTGCGCCTTGCCTCCCCAAGACATCATGACGAGGGACGACATCTCACGACGCCACACATCGGCAAACTCTTGTGCCTCAAAGCAAGAAGGGCCTGCATTATATACCCCACTTTCGTACCTTTCTGCGTGGAATATGTATGTTCTCCCCCAGTTCTGCATGTGTTTCTTCTGGGTTCTCTGGTTTCCTCCCATATGTATATACAAAAACATTCCAATGCTGAAAGATTACCTGCAAATGACTCATTTGGCATTATACATAGCAACATCGCCTTTTTAGTTTAACACGTAGGCTATCGCGATCAATATCATGCATGAGAGGTTTTTTTTTGGTGTCAAAACATGGCAGGGTATTTTTGGAAAATAATTTTGATACTTACGAAAGCTTTCCTGGTTTATCAAGCGTAACAAAAACAATAATAATATCATTGTGAATCTCGGAAGGTAACGTTATTATCACAAATGGCATATTTGTGAGGACAAACACATGTTAGAAAGGGTTACAAAATGCACGCAAATTCCTGATTTTACTTCCTCGTTTAACACCGTGGGGTGACGGTCTTCAGCTGCTGCAGGGGACATGTTAACCTGCAAATAAACATACCGTCTTTGAATTTAAAAACATGCATTATTACTCGTGCTATAACTTGTACCGAATAAGCCATCCACAAAGCACTTCGTTGAATCGCCATTATTGCAGGTTGCAATTTGATTCAACAATTATTTTCGTTTTGCCTTTACCGTCTCATATATTTGACGTTTCGTAGTTTTTCACGCATTAGCCCAACAGATACATGAGCGAGCACATCGTGCGCATACGGTAAATGACAAATGTATATTCTCTTTAAACAAAGTAGTCAATGCGTGTATTCTGAGCACGAGGTATCAGCCACGCATTCACCTTCATTGTAGATTACTCCGTATCTGCGTCGGCGTTATGGAGCGAATTGAGCTTTGCAAGTACAGCACTTTCTTATCTGCACGGAGAGGCCATTCCCTCGTATCAGCAAAGGGACGACTGATAACAGTGCCCCCAAAATGCCACGGCAAGCCCGTCAAGCTTTGTCATCAGCATCACACAGCACCACTGTATTTCGGGTTGACAGTGCTCCGTCTTTGCAGTGGCTCCGAGTCTGCAGCGGCTCCGATAGTTCAGCTCCAGATGCGGGCTGGCTCCAGCAGCCCGCTGCTTGCAGCTCCGAAGCAGTTCCCACGCTGCTGCTCCTGCTTCAGCTACTTTAACCTCACTCCGGAGCCACAAAAACAAAACCCACAATCAGTCATGTAGCGCACCTCCGATTAGCAAGGGCTGGCTATGTACGGTGCGAACGAAGTTCAACATAGTATCATCATCACATTAATCGCATCATCTTATTTTTAAAAAATGTTATGTTTATAATACATAGTATGATCAGAATACGCGTAATGTGTTTAAAATCAATAAAATGCAAGAATCTGACATCAGGTTTTAAGATTCAGAAAAAACTGTAAAAGCATGAACTCAGGCACACAGGTCATTTGTGGCCCACATGGGTTGTTGCAGTCGCATACTGATCTCTGGTCCATTGAGAGGTAGGGGTTGTAGTGTGTAGGATAATTTGGCAACAATGTATTGATTATCAATGCGTACAGAAAATGTCACGTGTAAAATGTAAGAGTGCGGTATTTATGAATATAGATTTGTAATGGCCAGGAACGCGATGCGGTCTTGGGAGAAAGTCCCAATGGTGGCCACTGGGTGGCAATGCTAAACTGACAAACTCCATAACGTCATTTCAGAAGGGCATGCTATCAGTAAAATGTGACTTTTACTGCATTTGACATCTTTATTTTTTGGATTACATTATTATATATCCCGACTTCATTCCAATTGTGCTATCGGCATCATGTCCCCAAGACAAAGTATTCATCTGGAACTATTCATGCAACTTGATTCAATGTACACAATAGGGGAACACTTTTCCACATGCAATGCAACTCAGATATGTTCATCGCATAACATTCTAAATATATATTTTTATTCTCACAGCTGGAATATCGTGTTGTCATATTTGAACATGCCATACGTTTTGCGCAGTCATTAGTGACCAGGCTGAAAGCATTTGCGTTTGGAATATTTACCCTTTAAAGTGTGATCGAAATTAAAGACGAAGAGGATTTTACTTAGGACGTGTAGTCAAATACCTTTTATATTTCTATACGTCTTTTTAGATTTTGAAAGGTAGTTGAAGTACCCAGAGACAGCCCATATACTTCAGACGGGACATGCTAAAATGATGCACGGGTGTGGTGTCAGGTGCCTGCGGGTTGTACTGCCCCCTCCTATCGAGTGTGGAGGCGGTGAAGCTGCAGTAGGGCCCACGAGTCACTGGGACCCAGGCACCGGAGTAGGAGGACTGGGTTTGTTGGACAGGGGGAAGGGGGGAGGCTCTACAGGATTCCACTACTTGCACCAGGAGCCCATGTCAACCACGCGACGCTACTGCCCCTACTGGCACTGTTTGCCCCTACTGGTCGATGTTTCATGTGCGACATGGCCAGGCGAAATCGTAATCCACCCACACCTCGACTTTGTCAGTAGATTACAGACACAATCGTGGGCCAACACAAACTTGACTCTTCAGCAATATTCCTGAAGAGAAAGCCCTTTGGTCTTCCGTAGGTTGATGAAAAGACACGCAACAATGCATCGGTGCATTGATTGAAAGTGATTCTCGTGCATCGATTTGTGTGTGAGAATATATTGATTATAATTTATACACATTGTATGCAAATGAAATGGTACTACACAACCAGGCCTGAGAGCCACAGTGCAGTTGCACTGCCTGCACACTCGATAGCAACATCGAATCGTCGCCCAAAGTTGTTACAATTTATCAAACCGTCATATTACAAGTAGTGGAGAATAATAATGTGCCAAGTGAGGAGCAAGTGGCTGCTTAATATTGCATATTGGGCACAATCAACACGGTATACACTTAAACTAAATGTATGCCAAACCAGGTTTACAGGAGAGATGATTGCCACTGAGAATCACCACTTATATTCAGATAATTGTGTTTATATAACAGCATTTGCCTGCCCACTTTATGGATTTGTCATGCAGTTGGGATGGAAATTATTACACTGCAATAACGAGGCTCACGTGCAATCATATGCTTGGGTTGGCTAACATTAATGGGATGTTACAGAGTGCCGCTGCATGATGAACTTGCGTGTGTTAACTGCACGCACATGCAGCTAATCCCCCTCACAGAAAGCCCTGAGGGAAATTGCTGCTGTTGCTAACTCAGTGATTTGCCATTTTGTCTTGTATGCTCGTCCCTAAAGGCAGCAACTCTGACGTCAATGACCAGCCGCATCATAGTCGAGCGTGCCAGAAATAGCCAGTGTTCTAATCCCCGTGCGGGAGGGAACAAATGGCACCTCAAAATAACAAAAGTAAGAGAAATAAAAACAAATAAACGTCTGATTTGCTTATACCATGGTTCCCACATCCAAATTATGCCATTGCTTTTTTTCCGTGGAAGTGGTACCTGTACAATAACGGATAACCTACATCCCTTTGTAATTCACTGCAGGATAATGGCCTTACAATGAGATGTCGGTCATCATAAGGGTTGTTTGACCACAATTTATCATCGCTGGTCAGTGCGGGGTGGTGAAGGGAGGGCAATGCCAGGCTCAGATATCACTCTCCACTTACGTGGTCGGGAATCTGTATTGCCGAGTTCAGAGTGCGATGTGCTAACCACTGCGCCACCACTCCGTGTATAAAAGTGTAGAAAATAACAAACATTGGGGTATTGGTGGCAGTCCAACTTACTGAAAAATCTGCTTCAGTGAGGTGTGATTGGTGATTACATTAGATATGCTTTGTTGGTTAAATTACTTGCAATAAAATATTGGCAAATATAACAGATGTGACCCTTACTCCCAAACTATAAAACGTGTTTATATATCTACTTCGGTCCTGAGCTAAATACTTACACATCCCAATTGTCTAGTAAATCAGCTACAAAGTTGTAATATTATACATTGTGGTTATCTTATTATATGGGTCTTTCGGTAAAAGCCACGTGGATAGAATAAAAACAAATATCAGGACGTTTTAATCGCAACACAAGCAATCGTCTTCAGGTGAGAGGTTATCTTGTTATCATTATAGCTGTAAGGCACGTGTATATTATTTATGTATTATGCATGTTTACCCAGGAAAGACTCGCCGATTCGCACGAGACTTTTCCAGGACGGTTCTGGAAAGTGTTTGCAGTAGGGGGCGATGATTTCTACCTGAATTCGAATTGAGTACAGTAATGGATAGTGGTTTGTTTTGAAATTGTATGTAAATGTTTCGACGTATTTTGCGTTACCTTTATGTGTCCATATTCTATTAGTTATGAAACTGTATATGTTACTGTTGAGAACGTTTCATTAACCTGGTTTATAACTAAATTCCTAGAATGTCAGTCGGTAAAGCATATATTTGAGACTTTTTTTCATTCTCACATATTCATACATAAAACAATGTGTAACTTTACAAATAGATGCATACAATTAATACAAGTACAAATAGTGCCACCCTCGTCCTTTGCAGCAAAGGCCATATAAATGGTGTCACAAACACGAAATCTCCTTTTCCCATTTTCCAATCATCCTGGCTAGGACCTCCTGTCATTGCGCCGCTTTCAGTGATTAATGAAGGCAGGGCTCCGATTCATGGGAAATATATTTGCAGTTTGGACAGCTGTGGACACGTCGCCTGTATATCCTGCTTTTCCATTGGACACATGTCCACATAATACACACCCATTATAAGCACTGCACTGTACACATTAATTTACTGCATGTCACTCACCCTGCCTCAATGCTTCTGTATCGAGCTATGGGGAATATGTTGAGGCCAAACTTATGAAGACAAATGCATACGATATTATAATGTAAGGTTTTAACACTGTTATTTAATTAAGCATTGCAGATGCATATTAAATTGGATGGACATTCTTACAGAGATAATTTAGTCATTCGTGTCATGTGCAATGCACAGTTATATATTCCCATGATTAATGTGGCCGTATTTTACTGATGTCGACAATGGAGCTCGTTTGTACATTGTGTCCAATTGCACACATTCTTGGCATTTAGTAAGACATCTTAATAGTTCCGAGACATTTTGTAATTAGAATAATTTTACAGGAAATCACTTCGGATAGATATCCAAAAGACTTACACTGAAAGAGTAAAAATAAAAAGGATTGGTAATATTGTAAGTGCGTACAGCCAATACCATGGAGTCAGATGGCACAGTAAAAGCCCACAGTGAAAATCAAGTCAGGCATATGTGTGTAAACTGTCAAACTCGTTTAAATGGAACTGGAGCTATATTTCATGAAAATGTTAATACGTCCAATCTGCTTTTAGATGAAACGAAAAGACGGAGGCTTGTTGGAGTGGTGGAGAGTATACATCGTGTATCTATGCGAGTCACCCTAAAGTACACAAGATTGTTAATTTGGGGTTCTGTGAGAGGAGCAATAATTCCATTAGCTCAAAAATAAATATATTAGCATCGACAAATCCTTACAGCTGAAAGGTAACCTGAGGTTAGAAAATTGTGACTTCAGCCACTGAGAGCGACAATCAGAATCTCATCCCAAGCCATCCCAGGTTACCATGTATCTTTTACTTGCGTAATTATCAACAACCAACTAGTTTCACCCAATGTCCTGTGCAGATCCAATCGCTGCCACACGGGCCAAGGTTTCATCACCTTGTCTGTTTAGTCCTCACAATATCTATGGCAACATTTAACTTGAGATGACCAAGCTCTACTAATAATTTCCATCTTCTATCCACTCCTGGAGAAAGACTTCCGAAGTCATCACCATCCCTCATGGGGTTACGATGCAAGAATCCATCTGAACATCACCCGATCTCTGCAGTGGTCATCCAATTCCCCACACCTCCGATTGGCACGGTTGGCTACATATACGGTGCGAAAGAAGTTCAACATGCATACATCCTCCGCATTGGTGTCTCAGTGTAATTCCAAGTATGAATGTCTTGCCGCCTCTTTTTCACCGTTCAACTTTTGTTCCATTTTTGTCAGTGTCCATGTTTCCAGTCTGTCTGTCATAGTGGATAATACTCTGTGCACTTATTTCAAACTTTATTCTTCAAGCACATTGGTACATCTCTTTTTTCACTATCAAAGTCAGTTTTCCAAAAGCACTCCATAATATGAGCTTTCCGATTATATGCACACTTTTGTGACATCAATCATACTTCGTAAATAATGTTACATTTACGAGTGGAGTTGGCAAACTGCTTCGGAGAGACAAGGAGACACTGTTCTAAAAGGTAAAAACAGAGGCATATGCCACAAAAACATTCCTGCGGAGGGAGCTGGTAGGAACGTTGGGTTGCTCGGTCAATGGCCAGGGTCAACGGCGGCGTGGTGTATTCCGCAAATATGGCCGACTGTGAGGGCGGGCACAAGCCGGCGTGAGTAGGTTAAACGTTGAGTTTTATAAGGGCACCACGGGGTGACCAGCCCCTCCCCACCCAGCCCCACCCCTCCCCACCCAGCCCCACCCCTCCCCACCCAGCCCCACCCCTCCCAACCCCCACCCAGCCCCACCCTCCCCACCCTCCCCACCCAGCCCCTCCCCACCCCCCCACCCAGCCCCTCTCCACCCTCCCGTCTCCACCCAGTCCCACCCCTCCCATTTTTGGATGCACGACGGACGGACGGACACAATAATCCCCTGTGGGCTGGTGTCATCAGGAGGTTCCTACCAGTACAAAGGCAGTTATTTGTATATTACAAATTAAAGCGATGCCACAGTGTGACTGTGGTTATAGAACCCAAACTGTGGGCCATATCGTAAACTACTGTAGACATCGCTCCTTCAACAGAGGAAAATAAAAACTACACAAACTCTCTCCTCCAGCCCTATTGTGGCTAGCATACCTTCACGTTACCATTTAGCTGCTGAACATATTGCCATATGCAAGGGTAGATTGTAATATAAACAGCAGCTGTAATACAACTTTAAAAATGCCTCTGGGTGTATGTTCTTGCTGCTCGCATCATGTTAGTTTTGGAAAAAAAATGTAAACACGTTCGAAAGTACTTCTCAGTGGCAAGATTCACACCTAACTTTCAATAAAGATAACCCGATGATATGTATTACATACGTCAAAGTGAGTTGGGATAATACAATATATTTTAAAGCATTTAAAACAGTTCACACTCAACAGAATCATTGAGTTTCAATAGTCAAAAATGATGTATGGGTATAAACGTATCTTGAGTCTAAAGAACCTAGCAGAGCTTACAACTGGAGGCAGCCTATCTTAGTATGCATGTATATTGAGCTTCTTTCGCACCCTACGTATCCAACCGTGCAAACCGGAGGTGCGAGGGAAGGACAACAAATTATACACAAAAAATCGATTCTAAAGAAATTAGTTTTCAATCGAAATTTAAAAGTGCATAGCTCCAGTAGCTTCCAAATATATCTGAAAACGTGTGATGCAGTGACCGTCTTTGTTCGATGGCTATCCAAAGGCCACTGCGAGGATGACTGGAGTTGTCGTGAGCCACGGAGTGCACGAGAGACGTTGTGATCTCAATTCTTCCTGACACCTGCAGCGAGAGTTGCTTTGTGGAAGCGGACCCAATGGCTCACTGAAGCACAACGGCTGCGGTTGTGTTTACATTGAGCAAAGCCTAATGCAAGGGTGAGCTGCATTTCCCTTGAGATTGCATATTCTCATTAGCGGCAGTGAGAGCACTATGTAGATTAGAGTCTGAGCAAATAGCGGTGTAGCACTGCACATTCTTATTAAACTAAGGAAATGCATGTATATTTTTGGACATGTGGGAAAGGGAACGAATTAGGTTGCCACATTTCATTTCATCACCTGTAATAATCTTAAGGATGAGGTATTGTTTAATATTTCCCAATCAATTCTGTGAAAATGTATTTTCAATGTAATTGCGTAACTTCAATTAGATGTGATGAGCCACATTAATGCACATAGTTGCCTTTGAAATATGTTACATGGTTTCACTAAATTATGACACAGAGGCAACAATAAATATGCCATCACCTAACTACATATTTCACCTTCCATTTTTCCTCCGAGATTGAGGGATTTTGATCCTAGGGTGAATGAGTTAAATCAATGTTTCCTCTTAAGTTTGAATAGTTCCCCTTCAGCTGTGAGCTTAAGTAAAAAACAAAGATGCCTGCAAAAAAGAAAATAAACAAACCTATATTTACATTTAGTTGGGAACTGTCACACATCCTGCATTTGGCACCTGCAGAACTTTTGAATAACCAAACATTGCCTATAACCAGTGTATCGTGGTGTGGTGTATCATGGTGTGGTATAGTGTGCAGGAAGAGATCGGAGGGGCCAAGGGATCTGGTTAAGAATGCGGTTGGAATTGAATAGGACGGGCGATATAATTCCTCGGACCAGAGCCTATGCCAGCCACATTACTGATTTGATCTCTTATGCTGCTAAGAATCCACGATGTGGGTACTGCTTTCTGTAGCTTTAAGACCCCCGACTCCATAGGTAGAAGCGCGACCTTTAACCGTGCAAACGACCCTCTCTGCCTAGGCATCGTCCACATAACTTTCAGCCAGACCGCTCAGTTTACGTAAGCATTCACTTCTTCTCCACTTGGCTGTGACCCATACAGCTGACAACCTACATGTGTGTGTCCCGGGAGTTGTCCTTTCAACTCTTTCCACTGTGCGTGTGTACAGCTCTCCTTCCGCTGTATATGGTAGTCATGTACTGTATACAACTTTAATTCCCCTGTGCCTGCATGTTTTGCGAGTGTGTATAGTTGATGAGTATTAGGGTTATGGGGTTGTTGATTTAATGGACAACTCCACCCAAGTTTCGCTTAGCAAATAAATACACGTTTGCAAGGAGATAGCTTTTATTAATAATAAAAAACCAAGTAGACAATTTAACTAATTTCTATATCTGTACTCCACGTATAAAATAAAAGTTTTTTTACACTTTTAATAGGAAAATTCATATAGGTCACAGTGTTAAGGTGTCACTGTTTGTGAACTATGATTAGGTGCTACTTGGATGCTGATTCGAGGTGGTGGTGAATTCTGCTAAACGGGCGCGGCACGGGCTAGAGAAGAGATGGAGTGATGTGGTACAGGAGGACGTGGAGCTGAGTGGACTTGCCGATGACTGGTACCAGCGGTGTCAAGATCGGCCTCTGTGGAGGAGGCTACTGGGCAGTTGGAGGCAGTCGCCCTCCAACAACAACGGAGGGCGGAGGAGCGACGCTCACAACAACGAGCAGAGCGCCGGGTGGCTAAATCACAGCAAGTTGACACAGTAGGGGGCACAGGTGGTTCATCAGCCAGTCATCTCAGTCAGTCGACCCGTGGCACCTGGGTCTGCCCCGTGACCTCCTGCCAGCTGGCGTTCGACGCTTCACGTGGCCTCAAGGTGCACATAGCCTGGCACAAGCGTCGTGGTAACGTCACCGCCACTTAGTGGCGAATGGTGGTTGTTGGTGAATTCTGCATGCAGCTCTCTCCGAGTCGGCGTACAACAAGTCTGCGATGGCACACAGAATGGTCGTCCTGTGGATGCACTGTCGTAGTAAACGACCATAGAAAAAGGACGAGCAAAATATGATTTTTCATTTCAGTAATGTACACGCACCACTACAGGCATGATTTGATTAACATTCTGATGCAGTATATTTAGAAAGCGACCGAGTGCCGAGCTGTGTATATACTACCCAATTAAAGCCATCACCTGAGCTGCTAAAAATATAAATTACATGTCCAGTTCAAAGGCATGCCTACCGTGCTCGAAAAATTATGATATGCCTATCTTAACAAAGTGTCGGTTGTGGAAGTTGAGGTACATTGTGTGTGTGTTATACCAAATGGTTTATTATCTCTCATGCCAGGGAGGGATATAGAAAAAAACGTGAATATGATGGAACACCTAAACTGTCACATATTATTAAAATTATTAATTATGGACATCACCTACATTTGTATTATGTGTTCTTACTGCTTTCCATTCACAGTAATCACATTTTAGATGAGTATTTTAAAAGGTCACCTATATAAGAAACATTTTGACTGAACGTACCTTATTGCAATTAGTATGCACAATTAAATAATCGATTTCAGTTTAATCTAGCTGTGCATTAATAAATACTGCGTGACATTCAAATACTGTAACCTCACACAATAACATTGCACAAGTCAAAAAGGGCAGGCACTTATAAACAATCTACAATCCCGTTTGCTAGATCACGAATTGAAAGATGAAAGAGAAGTTGCTTAATCAGGCGACAAGCTGGGAAGAGTGGGCATCTACTCACATCCGTCACCCTTAAACTGCCAGAGCTGCTGCCAGCGTAGGGGGCATTTGTGCCTGACCGGGCACACATTGAGCGCTCTGATTAGTGCCGGCTCGCAGTTGAGGGCAGTTTATCTGAGGCCACCTACGGTATGGAAATTTACCCAGGCAATATTGACCGTTGAGAAAAGTGGACTCGGCCAGGACACATTGTTTCTAGATTTGACGCTTTTGTGACTGCAAGGATTCATACTCTTAGATTTTTTCGGTAAAGTCACGTAGGTAATAAATAAATAATAAAATATACATAATTGAAGAAATAATAGAAATAAAATAATAAATCACGACGTTTAGGAGGCAACAAGTCTTTACTTGATACAGCAATCGTGCTGTGACGATTCCACCTGAAGATGGAAGCTTGTGTTGCCTCCGAAACGTCGTGATTTATTATTTTATTTCTTCTATTATTTTAGAATGTATCTTTTATTATTTATTTACCTACGTGACTTTACCGAAAAAACCCAAGAGTAGGACACATTGTTGCAAAAGGATAATGAATGGGGGATAAGAGTGGTGATGGAATGGTAGCCAATTGAGGGCACATGCCAACGACGATGATGATGAAATCAGCCCATGTGCACGAGTGAGATGGATGGCGTCATCGCAGGACCGTGTGGGATGGCAACAGCGTGCCTTCGTACAGCAATAGACACCACCTGACACAAACCGTGTCTCACGCATTTATGGCTTTGTCATTTGTCCCATGCTGAAAACCAAATTTCACACATTTCCTGGATGAGGAAAACGCTGGTGCGACGAGTCGCCAAGCGCAGCCCCGCTACCAGTTGACAGCTCTTCCTCTCTTGAGGCATCCTTAAAAAAAAAATCTGCTCTCACGCAGACATTGCCCAATCGCATGCCCCCTATCGGCCAGACTCACGCACTGGCCGTGTCTTGTCGTGAGAGTGGCGTTCTTTATTCACCGACAGAACGCGCTCAAGCCTGCAGGGTGCATCCCACCCCCAGCGCGCCCATCACTCACACACACACCAGCCCAGCACCGAGCACCTTCTCAATCCAGCTTTGACGACAAAGACTCCCCCGTGTAGCCGTAACAGACTGTTGGGGCAAGTTATATGAGCGAGCACCTATGAAGGCCGTAACGGTACACGAGGGGGTGGGTGGCCAGCACTACGCCCGACCGCCTTTGTCTTCCTATGGCGATGTTTATATATCACATCAGGTACTCATTTGAGACTGAGTCGACCTAGGCGAGGTCCCGGACCAGTTCAGATTGGCCGTGAGTGGGAATTGAACCGCTCCCCCGCTACACCCAGCATACAACACTCCAGTACACACAGAACCTCGCACTGATCCCACTCCCTACATCCTGACCACACACCCCACTCTGACCCCACACCCTGACCACACACCCTACACCCTGAACCGACTACCTGACCCTGCACTTGACCCCCACCCCTACACCTGACCGCACACACTGCACCCTACCCCAACCGCATCCTTGACCCCACTGCGCAAGACCCCCCTTGCACTCTGGCCCCACTGCACCCTAATCCCACTGCACCCTGACCCCAATGCACCCTGACCCCCCACCCTGACCCCCCCCCCACCCTGATCCCACCGCACCCTGTTCCCACTGCACCCTGTCCCCACTGCTTCCTGACCCCACTGCGCCCTGACTCCACTGCTCCCTGACCCCCCACCCCACCCTGACCCCACCCCACCATGATCCCTACCGCACCCTGACCCCACCGCACCATGACCCTCACCGCACCCTGACCCCCCCCCCCACCTGACCCCACCTCACCCTGATCTCACTGAACTCTGACCCCACCTCACCCTGATCCCACTGCACCCTGACTCCACTGCACCCTGACCCCCCACCCCACCATGACCCCCACCGCACCCTGACCCCACCTGACCCAACCTCAACCTGATCTCATTGAACTCTGACCCCACTGCACCCTGACCCCACCGCTCCCTGACCCCCCCACCCCCACCGCACCCCGGAGCCGGGTTTTCGCGGCTCCCTTTAACGCGTGACGTCACGCCGCGTGGCGCGGGCCAATGGGCGCGCGGCGTTGGGCGTCACGTGAGAGACGCGGGCCGGCCCGCAGCGGCTCGCGGGAGTCCCGGGCCCGCGAGTGGCGACGCCGCCGCCACCACCGCCACTGCCACCGCTCATTTTATTTTCCCTCCTCGCGTTCTTGTCGAGATT
The DNA here is from genome assembly GCF_964198595.1 of Lampetra fluviatilis. Classification (NCBI taxonomy): domain Eukaryota; kingdom Metazoa; phylum Chordata; class Hyperoartia; order Petromyzontiformes; family Petromyzontidae; genus Lampetra; species Lampetra fluviatilis. Next base: position 2,971,280 of record NC_136281.1, read on the forward strand.
CTTCGTAGCCTCAGGGGTAGTGGGGCCCGCGTGCGTTAAGTTGGTTGGTGTGTATATACACTGTGTGTGTGTATAAATATTGTTTTGTAATCGTAGCGAGGCGCGATGCGCGTGCGGACGAAGCGGCGATCGGGAGACGCGGGGGAGGAGAAGTGACACGAAATTCGGACTCGAAACGTCAACATCATCACCACCATCATCATCACCAGCAGCTACACGTTATTACCTACCCCATATCGTAATCAGTAGCAGCAGCAGCAGCATTATCAACACCGGCATCGTTACTGTCAGCAAACATCACCCTCCGTATCGAAACCATTGATAACATTAACACCATCAACCACAGCATCGACAAGAATCCTCCCCCCTTCCTTAAACAAACAACCCCCAGCATCACTCGTAACCGCTCTTAATAATCCTATTCGGCACCACCATCAACATTACCGCCACTTGCTCTTCCTCCTCAACATCATCTGTGCATCTTAGCATCCTCGTGGTGTCACCTCGGCTTCTATTCGCGCTCAATTCCCTTTCATTAAGCTCCTCCCTAACCATCTTCACCACCATCACCACCACCTCCCTCGCCATCACGCCGACGCTTCATGCAGCGTGGGCCCCCCCCCCACAACCAAACGACGACCCTCACCTTAATCGACGTGACGAGCGGGGGGACGGCCACTGAAGGAGGCTCTTTGGGTCGGGGAGGATCGAGGTAGTGGGGGGCTGAGCGTGTGGTGGTGGTGGTAGTCGGCGTGGTGGTATTGGGTGGGTTGGTGTGAATCTTGAGCGGGAAGCACTCTAGAAGAGAGGCTGCTTGCAGGGCTCGAGCAGGCGGGAGGCCGGGCCCCCGAAGGCCGCAGAGGGGTGGTTGGAGGAGGGGGGGGGGAGAGGAGGAGGAAAATGGCAGCGACGGCGGCCGAGAAGGTGGACGGCTTCAGCAGGAAGTCTCTGCGCCGTGGTGGGCGCCACAAACGCTCGCAGGGATCTTCACAGTTCCGCACCTTCTGTCTCGTCGAGCTCACGCCGTTGCCGCACCTCAAAGGTAACAACCAAACACCATACACCACCACCACACACCACACCGCCACCACAGCAGCTCCCGATGGCGGATGGGAGGGCCCTTCAATTCGGGCTCGCTCTCCTGCGTTTGTGGTCGCTCGCAGCGTTTGATTGAAGATGTCGATCGGTGTTTTAGTTTTTTTAAACAGGTGGATAATGTGGGTGAATGTGTCACTAGACACACTCGTATGCAGTACTTCCATTTATTGCATTCACAAACCCCCTTATCCCACCATCATCCTATGATACCTTACCCGGCATTTAATCTCACCCCGTCTCTTTTCATTCCATCCTTTCTGTTCATCCCACTGTTGGAGCGATCCTTTATGCCACCTAACCTTCTTGCTTAGCCCGTCTCATCCTGTCCAGCTCCTTAATCCTATCATACCTTCACAGATCCTTAATCTCTCACCCTGTCCGCTATTGTCACCCGATCGTGCTTGGTCATTCGTCCGTGCCACTAACTCGTCACTCGCACCTGAATGCTGCCGTTCTGATCCCTGGCACGAGTGAGTCCGTGGCCCACCGAGATGCGTTTCAGACCCGGCCAGGGTCCAATACTGTGACTACGCACTCGTTCTTCAGCCCGTCATTCACTATATTCTGCACACACACATTAAATAAGACTCGTGTAGAACTTAGAGACGTACGTGCTTGATTGACGGCGATGTAGTAGTAGTGTACGTTTTGAGAATAAAGCCATGGCCTTCTCACATTGTTGATGTGTAACGTGCATAAACGTGACCAATGTAGAGTGAACCAAAATGGCCATGCTTATCCGTCCTTTGTAATGATATAAGTATACTGAGAATCTTCGAATTCCAAAAGCCCAAAGAATAATGCTTGTAACATTCAAAAGCATCGTGCTGAATGTAAATGATCCTACTGTATACACGAACATTCTGAAAATGTGTTAATCGAAAGAGTAACTGAATATCGTATTAACATAATTGCACATGAATGCATTATCACGAATGAGCATATTAACTGCTGGTGGTTTATATAGTTTAGTGCAGCTATACCGACATAGACTGCAGATTGGAAGAAGAGCTGACCAGATTGCTATTCAGTAGTTCATTACCCATGCCAAGATATCTTTGGTTTCACAATTGTCTGCCATAAGTGTTTTAATTTTCGTGGCATGAGTTTGGAAATATTGATAGGAACTGTTGACTTCTTTTATGGTTATGGTACATTTGGATTTTGTGAAATGAGTTACATTTGACACATCTTTGGAAGAGCATATTCCTCAATTGAATAGTGTTGGAATGTTTATCACCCACAAAGCTTGTAGTCACATTAAATGTACTACTGTATCTGTTTTATGTCAATATTGAAATGGCTAAAATGTTTATCTGTCAGAATTTGTTTGCTTAACAGGTCACAACATTATTTTTAGAACACTGCAGTTGTGCATTCTAACCTGTAAAGCCCCTTGCCCTGGGGCAGCCGTGCCCAAAAAGCGAGTCCAGACCAGCAGCATTGCGATTGTCATGCTCCACTCACGGCGTGTACCATCACCTCCTTTATTATTGTGTTTACAAAGATTATTTTTCATGGTTTTAATGTTTGGTAGTTTTGTTGAACGGGACGGCTCAGCGATGCGTTTTCTTTGGAAACGTATCTTAATTTTAAATGCCCTATGCTTTTTAGCATGCAGTTTTCATAATAACTAATACTGTACCTACATTGAGGTACAGTATTGGGAATGTGCACTGGACTGTAAATATGCAGCTGAAGTCAGTATGCATAAGTTTTGACTCTTTTGTGAAACATGAAACAAGAGAAAAGTTTCTGTTTCAATGGTCTGTTCATGTTGGCTGCCATAGCCGTCTTATCAAAAGTATGTAATACGAAATATTTTATTTTTGTTTCCTGTCCAATGAACGGCATACTTTTAATATGCGCCTCAGTTTTGGGTTAACCGGTGCTGACATATACATTTTGGTATAAATAAAATGCATTCAAGAGGCAGTTGCACGTACTGTATGTGTCATTATCAGTGTGTAGTCAAAATAGTGAGTTACTGAAAAAGCGTGGGTATTATTTCCATTCCATTGTGTGGAAAAATCTAAAATCTTAGCAGCTATGTTTATTAAACGGAGACCTTGTCATGGAGTCATGCTTTTGACCCATTTGTGACCTTGCTGGTGCCCAAACATACACTGTAATGACAGAGCCCATCCTTAAATGAGCAGCAGTTAAGGTGCTACTGCTTTTTATCAAGTGCTGTTTTTGGTCAGCAGTACACAGTCTAGGCCTGTACACAATGTAATTTCCCACCCTAACATGCCCAGTGTTCCGTAATGCTGGGTCAAGTGTGTCAATGAAACATTTATCCTACTAATGAGCCCATTTTTTATTGAGTGAATTACAGAATTAAACCATTTGAATTTTTCGTGATTTAATTTCTCTCATGCAAAAACCAAGTCTGTCTTGAAACAAAATGCTAATTTTAGTATTATTCTCTTGAGAGTTAATTTACACTGATACCCACTTTTTGAGCACAGTTTCAGAGATATATATTGTCAGTATAAATAGTAAATTACACCACTTTTGATTATGCTTAACATAGTATTTACTCTAATATTTGAAAGGCGTTAATGTCAAACTGCTGTAAATTAAATAACACCTTGACCTGCCATTGTGAATTTCAGTCATTGGCTAGCCTCAGCGACTCGTACACTAGCTGCCAACATGAATGTGCATTACCGCTGTGGCAACTCGCATGCAATGCGAGTGGTGCAATGTCCGTGGGTTTTTATGTCAGATTCTGGTAAACTAGATAAAGCAGAACATTGTTGCCCGTGCACATTTTTGGAATATTACTTTTATAACTGATGGTTATAGATGATATTTGATTTCATAAAAAAACATGTAGGAAATATTATATGAATTCCAAATAATAAAGAACACTACGAAGAAGATTCAGCTGTTGTAGTTATGGTGTATTTTACCTGTACGTGTTCATGTGATTGAGGTACACTAGTTGGGATTCACAACTAGCATGCAGGAACTTTTGCAGTGTGGTATTGACTGCAGAATATGGTCACTTGTGGCCAAGTGCGTTAGCCATGATAGGCTGTAATTTATAACTGTATTGTGGTAATAGCAAAACAGAAATTCAAGTATTAAACATGCTAATTCAAAATATGGAGTGGTGGCCCAATGGTTAATGCACTATGAATACTGTTTCCTGAGGTTGATTCCCACCCAAGTCAGTGGTGTGATATTTGAACCAGATTACGGCCCCCCTCACGAGCTGGAAATGGCCAACGTGGTTAAGTACGATCAAACGACCCGCAAGACCTACATGGCCTTTATCCATTGGATTGACAAGGACAGTGGATTGACAAGGAATGCATAATTACTTAATTGTCTTTTTTAACACGATCAGTATTGTCCAACTGAATGGGTGTTGTTTGAATGTGGGCTATACTTGACTAATTTCCTGTAGGTTTCAATTGTTCTGAACAAGGGCTCTTAAGATATTGCTATGAAAAAATAATAGTGGTAGGAAATGGTGAAGTGTGCAAGTGGCAGGTTGGGAAGCTTGTGGACAACATGCAAAGAAGAAGGCATGTTTATGCACTTTCCTGGGTCAAAGTGTTTATTTATAATAAAGGTTTTTTTGGGTTCGATCTACGTGTTAAACCAAAGTGTTTAATGTTTGCTCCATAGATATCTAAACAAACACCACTCCATTTTAATATGTAAACCTCCCTTTACAAATTTCTAAAAGTTAAGTAGCTAATCTTGTAAATCAAGAGATGTGTTGTCCAATGGAAACATGTAATGTACCACAAATAATAGATCTGTAATGTGGTGCCAGAAAGATGCGGCACTAATTGAGCATATTGGCACAAGATAGGAAAGTGGAATACATCACGAAATGTGCAGTGGACATCTATGGGCTATCTGCCCATGGATTGTGATGGTGGTGATGAATGTGTACATGTAAATATACTGCTGGATAAGAGCTCCTTGCTTTGGGGTGTTTAGACCATACTTCACCACACCGGTCATTGGTGATGACAGCAGGGAGCATATAATTACAGCACAACTACCTGTTCATGCAAAAAGTGTGATAACCAACGTGACAAGTGGATTACTAGTGTGTGCACTGTGATTTGCTTGTGTACAACAATTCATTTATTACTGGCCCTTGAATGTAATTAATAAATGAAAATGTAGTATCTTGGAATGTTTTAGTGTAATTCCATCCTTTTAATAGGTCTCATGGATGTTTGATTTACAAATGAGAGATTTTGTTTCGTGGTTATATTTGTGAATTATGATGTCATTTTTGTTGCTTTGCGAATTATCCTCATAGATTTATGTATTTTACAGTTGTACGCATTGTCAAGGTTAATTGATGGGACTAAAAGGTATTGAGTTAAATAATGCATTTATGTTACTTGGTTTAGAATTGCCCACTAAGTTGAGGGAAAATATTGCGTTGTTTAATGTTTGTTGTGACATTACCAGCTGATACCTATTTGAACATGAACAAGTCTTCGTGTGTTGATGGAATGCTTTTATGCAATTTCCTAAATATTGGGGAAATGACTTAGATTTTTTTTTATATAATGCTTTAATTGCTGTTCATGCATATTGTTCACATGAGCTATGTTGACATCTACGTAGATCGCGTAAATATGTTTTGGGCTACGTTTTTTGATTAGTAATTACAAGTGTTGCACTCTGTGAGACATGTCTCAATGGTACTCACCTGGGTATAAATAAAATAAGCCGTAAGTGTTTAAACAGGGCAATAACACGAAAATGCACGTATTTTGATTTGTGGTGTAAAATAAAACATTCAAGGCTTGCCAATATTTACACAATAAATAGACAATGTGCTTAAGAACGTTGCAAATTTTACAATTGTGTTTTATAGATTGCATGTGCTGATATGTTTAGTAACCTTACTCATGTTCTTTTCATTGTAATTCTGTCGTTTTCTCATTTGACGCGAGTGTGTACATTTTGATAGTGTAATTACGAGTCTTTGATAACGTGTTCTGATTATGGCTGCAGATGTGGCAGCCTTGGAACAGCCGGAGCTGTTTGTGAAGAAGCTGCAGCAGTGCTGTGTCATCTTTGACTTCATGGACTCAGTGTCAGATCTCAAAGGCAAGGAGATTAAACGGGCGGCTCTCAATGAGCTGGTGGACTACATCACCACAGGCCGGGGTATCCTTACGGAGGCCGTCTACCCAGACATGGTCCGCATGGTAAGGGGCAATTGTATTCTCATTAGTATTATGCAGATATGTGTAGATGTGCACAGTTTTAAGTGCAGCATATAAGTCCATGACATTTTCTGATAAACTGTTCACCATACCTACATGTCGATTATTTTTGAGCGAATTATACCTTTTTTGTCTTGGTCATTGATTTCTCTCATGAATTCTATAACATCTTATGCTCGAAAGTACAAAACTCCATTCCATTGACCCCATCATTCACCGGTCTTTTTAAAGACATTGCGTGCAACCTACAGCACATTACAGGACATGTGTAAATATGGAAACCTACTGTGGTGAGGTGAGAAATCCTTCCTTAACCTCTGACATTTTTTATTATAATGTTTGGGTCCTATTCTAATATAATGCATGTATTTATTTATTTCATAAGCATCTAAATTCAAATGCAGCTCACGATGCTGTACAAATAGGGGACATCTTAGCAGCAAGGGAAATATAATCGGCGGTAGGAGGCTGCAAAACAGAAAGGTGACATGTCATAGAGATAGATATCATAGGCAGACAAGAACAGGAAGATCTTGAACCTGGATTTAAATAAGAAGGATTATGATGCAGTGTTAGGCCAGGAGGAGGGAGTTTCAGTCTGAGGGCAGCAGAGCAGACGAAGTGATATCCCATTCTGGGCGTTAACTAGCAGACCAAAGGGCTTCTTAAGAGATTACAATTATTTGAGAGGGGATACAAGTGAATGATCTTGTAGATTTTGAGGAACATGGGAATTAGAGTGATGTGATGTCATTTACAGGTGTGTGTAAGGAGTTAGCCACTTTCTGGATCAATTGAAGTTTGCAGATTAGGGATTTGGGGAGGCCGTGAATGAGGGGGTTACAATTATCAAGACAACAGGTGATGATGGCATGGATAACTGTCGCATCAGTAGATATGATGAGGAAGTGAGCTGTGCGGGAGATGTTGCATAATTGTAGGTTGTAGTTCGCACAAAGGTGAAATATGTGAGAGGTCAAGGATAATGCCATGGTTTTCACACTTTGCAACCGCATCCGAGTTAACCAAGAGCATACTATAGCTTCACTCTGAGTGAATGTATTTGAATATTTCTCGAGTATGGATGTATTTACTAATGTGATCATCAGTTTGGTGGAAAATGTTTGAGTCAATCCAAAATGAGACTGTATCTAGGCACAATAAACAAGTAGACGGTGAGTAGAGAAGTGAGTGGGGATGTATAGTTGTGTATTTTCTGCATATAATTACTGGTTAGTGTGAAATTTGGAGATAAGTTGTCCAACAGGAGGTGGTAGATTGATATAGTAGCTTTTGCTAAATCTGTGTCCATCCAGTGCGACAGTTAACTTTTCTCACCATCTTTTCATCATAATTGAATTATTGACCTTTATACAACTGAATTTAGAAAACCACAGGAAACTCTGCGATGTGGCAGTTGCTGCAGCTTCCCAAATCAGTAGTATAGTTTGTTGTGTGCTGGGTGCTATGTGTGACTCGTCACCCAAGGTCTATGGATCGGGTTCTAATGGGGAGCAACATGCAATGGCGGAGCCAGGATTTTCAGGTAGGGGGGCAACCTCTCCAGGAATGAAAAATGATAGGAGTTGTTAGTAAGTAAGGACTTGTCCCTTGCTTTTTATTCGACGCGTGTTCGGCAATGGCGCAGACAGCGTTCGAGGGTAGAATTCGAACCGTGTGTGGTCGGCATCGTACTCGCTGAAGGTATGCCTTCAGGGAAGTCGTGTACTGTATACGTAACTGCGCAGAATTCTGTGAGTCACTTATAACTGCTGTGCTGTTACTTATTGCAATTATGGACTCGGACTATTGTCTTATCATCTCATAGAGTCCCTGGCACGTAATAATATGCTACACCGTGGCAGTGGGGGTTGTAAAATGCCGATTTATTACTAACTAGCAGGAAGTACCTCGCGTTGCCCGGGCAAAAAATATTACAAAACTTCTCTTAAAAACCTTACATTTACATACACGGATACTAAGCTATTGTGAAAGCCTGGTGGCCCGTTTGTCCATTCCTCCTCCAACAAAATTATAAGAGGCTTGCAGAAGTCCAAAAAAATAATAGAAAATGGGGGATAAATAGTTGATCTAAAAGGTTTCCAAAAATTGTCGACACCCCCCCCCCCCCCCCAAATATATTTACCCCCGCATAGGTAAAAATACCTACACACCCTACATACAACAGAGTAAGTAGTATCTATTGACTCTGTAGTTGTATCTACTGACTGCAGTAGCATCTACTGAGCCAGTAGTAGCTACTGACTGTATAGTAGTATGTACTGTCTGTAGCAGTATTTACTGACCGTAGTGGTATGTTATGACTGTTTTAGTATCTACTAACTTTATATAGCAGTATCTACCAACTCGATAGCAGTATCTACTATCACTACAGCAGTGCATACCGACTGTGGTGGTTACCTGCTGTCACTACAGTAGTGCATACCGACTGTGGTGGTACCTGCTATCACTACAGCAGTGCATACCGACTGTGGCTGCTATGTTTACAGCAGTGCATACTGACTGGTGGTAACTGCTATGATAACAGCAGTGCATACTGACTGTGGTGGCACCTGCTATGATTACAGCAGTGCAGACTGTGGTGGGACCTGCTAAGATTACAGCAGTGCATACTGTGGTGGTACCTGCTTTCACTACAGCAGGGCATACTGACTGTGGTTGTACCTGCTATCACTACAGTCGTACATGCTGACTCTATAGCACAAACTACTAAGCTGACAGAGTGGCGTCGTGAGGCCTAGTCCCGTGCAGAGCAGGTACAGCCAAAGTCGATATGCACTGCTGTACTCATTGCAGGTACCACCAAAGTCGGTATGCAATGCTGTAGTCATCGCATGTACCACCACAGTTGGTATGCGCTGCTGGAGTGAAAGCAGGTACCACTACAGTCTGTATGCACTGCTGTAGCCAAAGCAGGTACCACCACAGTCGGTATGCGCTGCTGTAGTGATCATAGATACTGCTATCGAGTTGGTAGATACTGCTTTCTAGAGTTAGTAGATACTAAAACAGTTTTTTTCCACGATGGTCAGTATATACTGCTACAATCAGTAGATACTACTGTACAGTCAGTAGATACTGCTATAGAGTTAGTCGTTGCTACTATAGAGTCGGTGGATACTACTGTAGGGCCAGTAGATAGTACTACCGTCAGTAGTTACTACAGTCACTAAATACTACTACACAGTCAGTAGCTACTACTGCCTCAGTAGGTACTACTGTACAGTCAGTAGATACAACTACAGAGTAAATAGATACTACTTACTCTGTTGTATGTAGGGTGTGTAGGTATATATACCTACGTGAGGGTAAAACTATTTTCTGAGGGGGGTTGACAATTTTCGCAAACCTTTTAGATCAACTATTTACCCCCCACTTTCTATAACTTTTTGGACTTCTGCAAGCCTCTTATAATTTTGGATAAATGGACAAACGGCCCACCGGGCTTTCACAATCGCTTGGTATCTGTGTATATATATGTAAGGTTTTTAAGAGTAGTTTTGAAATATTTTTTTTGCCTGGGAATTGCCGGGCAACTTCCCGCTAGTCTACATATATAGTATTTTAGGTTGACACCCATATCTTAAACAATCAACATGTGTGAGAGTACGATGATATGTATAATTTGTGCAGTGCTTTGTGTGATGTATATACCGAAGTGTAAAACCTGTTTGTCCCTTTAAACAGATTGCTGGTAATATATTCAGAACTTTACCACCAAGTGACAATCCAGAGTTTGATCCTGAGGAAGACGAGCCCACACTGGAGGCTTCGTGGCCACATTTGCAGGTTAATACATGTACATTCATTACTACATGAGAATCATATTTCGATTTAAAGCTTTCGTGACTGCAGGGATTCATCTTCTTTGTTCCTTCGGTAAAGTCACGTAGAAGGGACTTTACCGAAAGAACCAAGAAGATGAGAGTCATACTTTTAACTTTTCTGTTGAATGAGCCATTTAAGTTGTATTATTCAGATAAACTTTAAGTACAACATGATCCCGATAAGCACTTGACACATAAGGTATGGCATTTCCTCCCCTATAAAAAATTAAAATATTGTCATGTTCATTGAAAACAATAGTTATATCATATAACTCCAACATAAACTTTATCTTTTGCAGATTGTATATGAGATATTCCTCAGATTCTTGGAAAACCAAGAATTTCAACCAAGTATTGCAAAAAAATATATCGATCAAAAGTTCGTATTGCAGGTAAGAAACATTGAGTTTTACAGTAGCAGGTGTAAGTTGTGTACATCTCATTCATAACAATTGTGGATTTCCATTGAAAACTGAACTCTTCCAACATCTTGTCAATTCCAGATTCATATAACTTGTCCTTTATGTGTCCAAAAATAGAAGTATGTTAAATCACTGAAAATATGAAAAGAATACTTTTTTTCAAGAGCTGCATCGCTGTTTGATGAATAAAAATTATTTATCTCCTTCCCATAATTAGATACATTGTTACTTGGATTCATAAATTTATTCTAGAGTTGATTATTTTTTTATCTGATTTTAATTGGTATAAGCTGCCTTTATGTCCTGCCTTGTTCTTTCCAATACCCTAAAGGTATTACTCAGATATTATTTGCATAAAGAGTACATATACTCAATGCTTACAACCATGATTCAATTCACATATTGTGAGCATAAGAATTCCAAAATGTTACAATCATAATGCTTACAATCGGAGTGTAATTTCCCACTGAATATATGCTGGGTCGTTTGTGATGGGAGTAGGCATGTGACTAGTAGTCACAGCCATAACAGGAGGCATACTAGATGTGATATACCATGTGCAAAACTATGTTGTGGGTCACCAACCCAGGCTGAGCTGAAATTAGGCCCTCTGCATACAATTATTGGTGTGGGTGCTGTTGAGCAGTGTTCACATTGAATGCTGTGTGATCTGGCTGGCAGCTTCTGGACCTGTTTGACAGTGAGGACCCTCGTGAGCGGGACTTCCTCAAGACGGTGCTTCACCGCATCTATGGGAAGTTCCTTGGGCTCAGGGCTTTTATTAGGAAACAAATCAACAACATTTTTATAAGGTGAGGCTACTGCTCAACGGTGTTGTAATCCCTGTGTGCTCAAATTACATTGTGTAATTGTTCAGTTATCTTTACCTGTATTCAACTCTTACAAAAACCTTTAACAAACAATTACATTGTGTAATATATTTTTGTTATGTTAATTCCCAAAGCCTTCCAACACTATATTATTGTATTGTTACATTTCCTTTTCCAGGTTTATTTATGAAACTGAACATTTCAATGGTGTTGGAGAGCTCCTAGAAATCTTAGGAAGGTAAGCCTGAATATTAGGGTTTTCCTCTTACAACATCTGATGACAAGTCATTTTTTTTACATTTGGGTATGTCATTAAGATGGGTCATATGCTTCCCCAAATATTTTTTGGAAGCGGATAATACAGAAATATAGACGTGCGTTTAAGACAATAAAATAGAGACTGGAAAAATGTGACATTTGTTTAGATGAAATAATTTCGTCATTATATTAACACTAAAAGTGCTATTATGGTTTTGTATGATATTTTAGCATAATCAATGGATTTGCCTTGCCACTGAAGGCTGAACACAAGCAGTTCCTCGTCAAAGTCCTTATACCTTTGCACACAGCAAAAGGACTTTCTCTTTTTCATGCACAGGTAAGACAGGATAAATACGCTTTAAAGTTTAAAATGTGTCCTAGCTTTGTTGTGATTACACACTTTGCTCAATTGTTTTACACACCCATATTATTGTAAGTGGAGAAGAATATGATGTATCAATTTGTTAATTGCTGCATAATCCATTGATGTTTTTATTTATTTTCAGTTGGCATACTGTGTTGTGCAATTTTTGGAAAAAGATGCCACACTGACGGAGCCAGTAAGTACTGCACAATACTCTTACAAACCTGCTCGGGTGACCAGGCTTTCACTGTTATGGAATTTGTTGAAAGATCACTACCCCTTTTTGTGTTTTTTTACAGTGTTGTGAGCCCTTTAGTGCATACTTCTGAGTATAAAGATCCTTTCTGTAAAAGTTTTGGTCTGTATAAATATATATGTATAGTGCTTGTCATACTGTAAACGTTGATGTTGAATATTTTCCTATAGAGTAGATGTTGGTGATAAATATTGCTTTCATACAGATACAACGAATGTTACACATTTAAGGATTGAATCTGTTTGTCAACTTTTACGAATTAAATGCTAACTTACAAATGTGACTAGAGGCCACCTCTACACCCAAACTGTCTCATCCCTTGCATTAACTTTTTGTTATTGATATTTAAGGTAATACGGGGATTGCTCAAGTATTGGCCCAAAACATGCAGTCAGAAGGAGGTGAGATGTGATGCAAACATCCAATTAACAGTTTTAATGTGCACTGCTCATGAAGATGCAGCTATACTAAACCCACGTGCCACTTGGACAACAATTGTATCTGCATCCTGTAAATGGTTATCAAATAGTGCCAAATTGTTATCTCGCTGGGAATAGAATTAGCTATTACTGTACTTCTGTGAATAAAACAAATATGCCTGTAGGCGATCCGAAATACTATTCTTCCCGGCAAAACGTGGTGTATTGATGTTTTCTAAAGCTGCATTCAAATCGCATTTCGGGTATGAATTGAACGCAGATACGGTGACAGTACCACAAAAGAACTGCTCCATGGAAGCCTCTCTGTTAAAGGGACTGGCTTGATTAAGCACCTTAGCCTTTGCAGCATTTGTGCAGCATTTGGTGCTGTTTTCATCCATCACCCTGCCCTTTCTGCCTCGGTCTACAAATGGCTATCCAATGTCATCTAATTAAAATCTCTGCCTGATGGCGTATGGTCTACTTGACTGTGCCCATGATTTATTTTTGCATACATACGATCTGTACAGTTGTCTTGAGTGCAGGAACTCGTGTCCACAACTATTATCTGTTTGGTGAATTTCTAAATTACCTCTCTATGTATTCCTTAACAGCAAAACAGTTACTTCTAACAAGCAAAATTGCAATAATAATGCTAATATGTATCTGATTACAAATACGGGGCAAAATGTGTACGTTATGAGCAGAGCATCTGTCTGTGGGTTCACATTTGCTGATACAAGTGCTGTTTCCTTCCCAGGTAATGTTCCTGGGTGAGGCTGAAGAGATTCTTGATGTAATAGAACCTTCCCAGTTTGTCAAAGTCCAGGAGGCTTTGTTCAAACAAATAGCCAAATGTGTGGCTAGCCCTCATTTTCAGGTAGGTTACTCTCATAAGCAGTTTATATAACATGGGCATCCAATGTGTGCGTATGCTAGAGATCTTTATATTACAATAATGTGGAGGCATTCACCAATACCATGGCTGATTATGAATAATTAAATGAATGTATGTTGAACTTCTTTCGCGCACCACCTGTCGAAAGCACATGCCTCCCATGGTAGCTGCATTCTATTACCTTGGTTGAAATACACAGGGATATGTGTGCAGAAGTTATGGTACTGCTATGTGTGAAAAGTTCTATAAAAGGTGCTGTTGTAACCACTTAATATGTTGACTGCTAAGTGAATAAAATCACTTTATTTGCTATGGTGCTGCATCCCATGATAAGCACAGTGGCATTAATTGCTGGTGTTATTGACCCCTCGGACATTTAACCTTGATGTTCTGATTCATGTCGCACTTCTAGGTTGCTGAACGAGCCCTGTACTACTGGAACAATGAGTACATAATGAGCCTCATAGAGGAGAATTCCAATGTGATCCTACCCATCATGTTCCCAAATCTCTACAGGATTTCTAAGGAGCATTGGAACCAGTAAGTTAGATTGGAGTATATCACGATCATTTTGTTGCTGGTACATTTACAGAGATGGAATACAATTGATTGTGTGTTTTTGTTCCCAGGACAATTGTTGCGCTAGTTTACAACGTCCTGAAGTCCTTCATGGAGATGAATAGCCAGCTGTTCGATGAGCTGACTGCATCTTTCAAGGCCGACCGGCAGCGGTGAGCATCCGGCGACACCAGGGGGCTTTTTACTGTACAACCTCCGTTACCCCAGATTCAGTACTCTCAGCATACCATTCATTTATGACACCTAGTGGCCACTTTGAGCATTTAAAGATGACGCTTTAGCCTGCTTCATGAGTTTGAAATGTTAGCATTGCATTTGTTAATATTAATTCACTTCTTCTTGGTTCTTTCGGTAAAGTCACGTAGAAGGGAAATAATAAAATAATAATAAGAACAGTTTTACCATGTTTAGTGGTTGTCTCCCTGTCACAGGTTGATTCACAAACCGTACCTCTCCATAACAAAGGCTCACCCTCTTAAGCCTCACCTTACCATATTAATAGAAAGTATGCGGCCCTTGCCCCACCACCTTCTCCAACCATTATATAAACGGAGTGGTAGCTCCTGCAATCTCTCATTTACTTGATACAGCTGTCGTGGCTGTGACGGTTCCACCTGAAAACGGAAGCTTGTGTTGCCTCCGAAACGTCTTGATTTTTATTTTTTTATTTTATTTTACTTTTTTAATGTTTTACCTACGTGACTTTACCGAAAAAACCTAAGAATATGAATCCTTGCAGTCACGAAAGCTTCAAATCTAGGAATAAAATACAATTCTCACGACGTTTCGGCCACAATGCAAGCAGCCGTCCTCAGGTGAAGAAGAGGGCTGTCAGAAAGACAGCATCCGAGTGACAGCGTCTTTCCAACAGCCCTGTTCTTCACCTGAGGACGGCTGCTTGTGTTGTGGCCGAA
This sequence comes from Lampetra fluviatilis, assembly GCF_964198595.1. Taxonomy (NCBI): domain Eukaryota; kingdom Metazoa; phylum Chordata; class Hyperoartia; order Petromyzontiformes; family Petromyzontidae; genus Lampetra; species Lampetra fluviatilis. Next base: position 2,986,385 of record NC_136281.1, read on the forward strand.
ACGTCGTGAGAATTGTATTTTATTGTTTTATTTTTATTATTTTATTATTTCTTCTATGTGACTTTACCGAAAGAACCAAGAAGATGAATCCCTGCAGTCACGAAAGCTTTAAATCGAAAATGTATTCACTTGTTTCTTTTATAGTGAAAAGAAGAAGGAGAAGGATCGAGAAGACTTGTGGAAAAAGCTGGAGGAGCTTGAGCTGAGAAATGCTCAAAACAACAAAATACTGTCAAAATGACATTGTGCTTCCCCAACACAGATCGTCGTCGATTTGGTGAAGGTGTAACAGAAGTATTTAATTTGTCCCGAAATAACCAATGTGCTCAATTTCAAAGATAAACTGTACAGAGGATATAGTCGACTTTCATTTGTTTCCTGTGAATATTATGGAGACGAAGTGTTATATGACATTTGGGGAGTGAAGACTGAGGAGGGTCAGCTCATGTTTCACTCATTACGGATGTACTGCTAAGACTAAGGCCGTGGCCATTTGGTGTGAAGAAAAATCAGTATCGTCAATGGGCCTTAAACACCCCTGAATGGATGGTTCCTTAAGAGCATCTGTAATCGGTTGCATAATTCAGTATTGGCAGCTGTTCTGTTGTGCAAGGGACACGACTGAAAGACATTGTATCATTCCATTTTTCTTCTGGCTATGCCAGACTTTATTATCCTCCACCTTCTCGAGGCTGTGTCAGTATTTAGAATCATACTTACAGTTGTCCATTAACTTTAGTACTGCCTTGTAGACAGTAACTTCAGAGTTTGGGTTGGTATCTCCATGTAAAGCAACGATTCTAAATTCTTGTGCACAGCTGCTATTGCTGATACCAGTGTTGTAACTGTACTTTGAACTGTTCATAGTCTAACACTTGGTTTTGTACAGCGTAAAGTAAAAAAATAAATCCTCATGTTTGTAATTAGGGTGGATTATTTTTCAATTTAGAATGTTTTTCAATTGAAGGTTCGTTTGCTTTTAAAATTGAATGTGTATGAATGGATATAATACCTAAATATTATATCCTTTTTTTGCTTTGGGGATATATATATAGATTCAAGTAAACCTGTTTCAGAGCTAACATAATGTGTTTACTTTTGGTTTGGATTTATTTTGGACTGGAAGAAAAATCAAATGGTTTTTTGATATATTTATTTATATTGTGCTGTACTGTAGTGTGTTAGTGGGATGTTCCGGACTGAAGCTTTATATAGACTTGCAACCTGTAGGGAGGGAGAGGGCTCCTGCGCTTTATTTTTGACAAGCAGATTGGTATAAACCAGCATATTCTATAAAAAAAAAACCTGTGTCGTGTTATGCTCTGTATTTTATTTTTAAAAAAAAATTGTAAAATCTTATCTTGTCGTATTCTCTTGACTGTATTTTTACACGAATAAGCACTGCACTTTCAACATTTAAAAATACCTGTGCCATCATTTTGTGAGAAAATGACAAATTAACAGGTTTTGTAAAAAAAGCAAACCCACCTAGACCTGTGTGTTTTGAGGCTGTGCAAAACATACGGTGAGATTCAAGTGTGGTGTCACTCCGCTGAGATGTCAACTTTTGAGGGACATTCAGTACAGTGCAATAATCATGCGTTTACCTTTAAAGGCTTCTAAAATCACAATGACGTCTTCATAACTGTTGGACAACCGTTGCTGCACAAAGCGTAGGTGCGTGTCTTCAATACACGAGATATATTATTTGCGATTTGCAGCGTGAAGAGTACAACGGTATTGTTTCCCACCCTGGTGTACCACTGCATTTACATTTGAAGAGGGGAGAAAGTGAGAGCCCAAGATAAATTATTGTATCCGAGTACTGCTGCTATGAAACAAGAAGAGCATTGTTGACGTTTTCGCCTGACAACACGCAGACATTGGAGGCCGTATGCGTAGATCACGCACACAATTCCAATTGTAACTACGAATCCATTCTCAATGGTATAAATAGCTGACTGCTGTTCCTTCTGTTGACACTAATGAAAAGGGAGCCGTGTCATTGGTACGGCATGTTCATAATCAATAATAGGACGTTTAAATACGGAACGCTTGCAGAATGTTTAGATTCTCGTGAAAACCAGCGTGGGTTTTGTGTTCACGCTAACTGTGATGGATGAGGAGGAACTACCGTACTCTGGCAAGTTGTTTGGCATCACCTTTAGGCGATACACAGGTGCCTCTCATAGCCAGCACATTCTGTAAATGATGGCGCTGGCAATGAGCAAGCAAGTCTCGTCTGCACCGGGCACGTGGTTAGGATACAATGTTTTGGCTGCTCTTTTAATGTACACATTGATGCGTTATAAATATTACATTACATTCAGAAATATATCTTTTTTTATTGCATGTATTTGTAACCGCGGTGTAAAAATACATCCATAATGGAGGTTTATTTGGTTAGATCGCGGAAATATATAAATGTGTCGTTAAACCCGCCACCACCCGACAGCCAATTAGTAAGGGTTGTTACGTAAACAAAACATGCCAATTAATTAGTTCAGCACACCGGTGTGTTGTTGGAGAGTAAACCTACAACATTTACAATTCGAGTAAAATACAGTTTGCTACGTGGTTGTATTAGTGCATTTTATATCTTCGTCCTCTGCAAAAATGTATTAAGTATCGCTGCACATGAATGTCAAGTAGCCCTGTACAGCGCTGGTCTTTTGCTTGCCAATTGCACACCGTCAACTAAAGTAAGCTCCGTAAATCGGTGCATTGTCCTGAACAAAACGAAGACTCAATCCTCGCTCTTTGACGTCTGCAGAAATTGTGCAATCGAAATGACTCGCAGAATCACCAACGAGAAAACACTTTCCCTTAATTATTTTCAAAACTAGGTTATCTCCTGGCCATCACTTTCATAGGCATGCTTATTTTTTTTAAGTGTTAGACCAGGAAACAAGCAGACTTGAGTTTGCAGTGCTTGTTCTGACACGACTTTAACTGTAATATGTTAAATATAGTCGCCTTTAAATCTTGACTTACAGCTTTCGTGACTGCAGGAATTCATATTCTTGGGTCTTTCGGTAAAGTCACGTAGATAGGTTCAAAGAAAATAGAAAAAAATTACAAAAAACTACGACGTTTCGATTGCAACACAAGCGTTCGTCATCAGGAAAAAACGTAGTTTTTGTTATTTTATTTGAACCTATCTACGTGACTTTATCGAACGACCCAAGAATTGTACCAATTGAAGACTCGTAATTAATTTACAACTTGATAATTGTTTTTTTACCCTTTTATCTGGCAACAAAACTGACACCTTTTTTACAAGAAGTCATGTTTGCATAGACCACAATACCTGCAGTCGTATTGCAAACAAAAAACATAACTCTGATAATGTATGCACTGTCCTTGAAGTTGATTGGTCCACACCCGAGACAGCTTTCCTTAGAGCCTTGTCTCACATGGTGTTGGACCAGATGACGCCAAAAGGCGCACTAGGCTCTAAGAAAAGCTGTCTCGGGTGTGGACCAATCAATTTCAAGGACAGGGCATACATTATCAGAGTTATGTTTTTTGTTTGCATTACGACTGCAGGTATTGTGGTCTATGCAAACATGACTCCTTGTAAAAAAAAGTGTCAGTTTTGTTGCCAGATAAAAAGGTAAAAAACCAATTGTCATATTTTTTTACTGGCAAATGAGGTTCCAATGGTGTAATATACAACTTTTCAAGTTATACCTGGGCCATGCAAGGAGGTGAGTCAGGCAGGGTGTTGCACGGTTTGGTTTGCAGAATCACTATAGTACAGCACCTGCCATTTTCATCATCTCATTCTTGTGTTCCATTTTCTGTATAAAGCTGACAATTTGTGGGTATGGATAATTGCGGGATGTCCTTTCAAAAAACCTGTGCCGGGTACCTTGATGGTCTCGATGAGAAGGGGGAGGTGCTGCCCTCTCTTGAAGGAAGTACGTGTTCTCGCAACCTCGGTATGCGGGATGATTGATAAATCATTTTACGCAAAGAAACGAATACATCCCAGTTAAATCAACTTTTATTTTAATTCAGAAAATTGAGTCTCGCCAGCCTGGTAACCCAACAGCGTGCTTGCTATTTACGAACATTGCACAATGGTCAGGGTGTGTGAGGATCCTGGGGCACGTTCTGGCCAGCAGTACGCCTCGGAAAAGTAAAACGTAAAAGGTTAAAACAACGAGCCTACCTTTACCCTACCTTTTACCCTACATTTTACCCTTACCCCATACAAATTACCCGATTACAGGGTAATTACTGGGGTACTACACATGAACAAGGTTTATAACAGGTAAATGCTACGTAGAGCGCTTTATTCATTCATATATATAAGCGAAATGTGTGTGTTCAAAATGTTTAGCGTACTTCCCGAGATGCAACAAACTTGAAATATGCCATGTGGGTACTTTCCAGACTGTACACCATGCAATAATTATAACAATAGACTTTTGTATATTTTTGGGAGGGGGGGGGGGCGCAATAATGCACACGCATCCCCCCCCCACCCTCCGCGTGGGCCGTGCATTAATCCAAGACAAGAATCCAAGTCCCGGGCGAAGCCGGGTAGTAAAGCTCGTATAGAATACTCTCGATGATTCCAATTTTAAATGGAGGCCATGGACTGCGCCACAGAGCTTTTAGCGAGCGGTAATCAAGGTATTTACCGGGTAATACTTCACGCTACCTTTACCCTATCCGGTAATTTTTCCGTGCTACATTTACCCTACCCTTTACCTTACCCTTTGGCATGTCGACACCTTTACCCTTTACTTTTACCCGGTAAACATGGTAAATACCTTACCTTGCCGAGGTCTACCAGCAGGCAATCCAGCATCACTTTAAAACTTTTACTAAACAATTTTTATTTTATTTTACAAGGTAAGGCCCACTGCACTCCATAGCTCTTTTCCAGAAGCGACATGGCCACAAATGATAGCTCAACGAAGTGGCTAATCACGTGGACATTTATGGCAGCCAGAAACAAAGCAGCCAAATAAACTCGAAAGGTAACAGAGCGAGACACTGAACCCACTCTTTACGTGCTCCTGGCATGCTGCACTGAGTGAGATCTCTGTTAGTCGCCACTAGAGCCATTCTCATGAAAGCGCTGCCTCGTAGTTTGAATGCTACAACGACCGCATCAGTAGCCAAATGCAAATTCCGATTTCTCGTGAGCGAAGGCCTTCAACTTGTATTCACTCGTATTGGTTTCTTTAGCTGAAGTGCAGTGGCTGCTGGTGTGTGTGTGGTCAGGGTTGACGAAGCTGTTTTCTACCCAATGGGAGCCTACACCCCCGCGTCGTGTTTGCGCGTTCATTTAGTGTGACCTTGTTTTTTCGTAGCCTTTAAATGATATCTATGACCATTCAGAAAAAAGCATTACAACAATGAGCAATGTTATTCAGGCTGTGTAAACTGGTTTTGCTAAACAAGGGCATGATGTCTTATACCATTAAGGGCAGAAACACTTCTGTAAATCGAGCAGGGCCACTAAATAATTCAACCAGTATTGTGCAGTAATGCATTCCATTAGCATTGCCTTACCTCCTATAGGGAGTAACGGTGACCTAAATGCTCGAGGATATAGGAAAGACCTTGGCTAGACAGCGGGTGCCGGAATGCACAGGGCATTGTTGATTTTGCTGCTGCACTAGATTGTGGTGACACCTTTGAGTGTCCCTTGAAATCTCTGTCCCCAAAAAGTGATTTTATGTGCGGATGTTGTTCGTAACCTTATTCACCTGTGACTTAATGCTTAGTTACGTTTTATTGTTGGCCCATTGATGAACGTAAACTATATTATTTAACATTTGATTAATAATTGACTGGCAATTACCTCGTGAACTCTAATGAACTTCATGGGAGTTACAGTCATCAGAGGTTATTAGAGTTGGATCCAGTAAAATTAGTCGGCTGTAGTACACATTTGAATGATTTTTATTTTTGTATTTTAAGAATTTTCATTTTAATACTGCACAGTTTCGGAGTAAACTACAACATAGTTCTCAAACCATGACATGCCATATTCATCTTTGGAATCATTATCTTGGCAATTAATTTTTTCAAATATTCAAACAGTTGCTCTTTCATTGCTTGGCTATAACAGTAGGTATTTAGTTAAATGTGATCGGAGGTAAATATCCATGGAGGAAATAAAATTTGCTGCATTATATCGCTCAGGAAACAGTGGCGAGGGTACATATATATGTGTGTATGTGCGATATGCAGCAGTGTCAAATTGCGTAAGCAATAACAAGTCGAGAGAAGAAACTTTGCAATTCATAAGCGTTGGAATTTAGAATTCATTATATACGTAACAAACTTTTAAGAATTTTTTTTATTGTTTTCAAAACAAGTGCATTTTATTCTGGAGATCAAAAAGCGACTGAACTCCAGTGCCATTTGGAAGAACAGCTTGCGGGCACTGGGGCTGCGCTTTGAAAGAGCTGTGCGCTCCGGAATCCCGTGGCTTTGTAGGTAAAGGGCACACAGGCTGCAGTTTTATGGCTCTGAAATCTCGTCCCTCGGGGCATCCATCAACTGGGACAATCATTTGGAAGGGTTTCTTCTGAAAAATTCCTTCACTTCTGACCAATGTCAGACTTTAAAAAAAAAACAATTGTAAGGTTAGTGGCTACTGTGTATGGAAGTTCAAAGAAATTTACGATTGGCAGCTGTTGAATAACTGTTTGGCATCGTTCACATTGGCTGGTTGTTCTAAATGTGTGGACATGTCTATGGGTCGTAAAAAAATTACTTTGTGTTTGTATATAAACATATAAAGTACCGTACTGTGTTCGGTAATATAGAAAATAATAAGGTTTTAGGAATGAGATAGTCAACTGATCCTCAAGGGAAGACCCTGCTATTCCAAATGGTCAATAAAACGACATATACGTGGCACCAGTGCACCATAATCACATTATAAAAACATATGCACGGTGCTTAAAAGTATGCCTCTAGTTTAATACAAATAATCGATTTTATAGCATCTACAGTACATACAGAACGATTTCAATACATTTGTTTAATTCAACTTGTTTAATGTATATTTAGTATCTTTACACTCTCCATTCTCCATGCCTATATACTGAAAAGACAGCTTGGAATCTGATGGTTTCACATCTCTGAAGCTGCACACGTTTGTAATTTTCCCTGCTTGTGTTGGGATTCGAAAACACGAGGCCATATGCGACACTGGGTGTACGTGACACAAGATGAGTGGTGCGCCCCTCTCATCTGGAGCTCAGCCACCAACCCAGCACTAGGCCACATTGCCACACCACCACACACTTCAAACTAACGTATTGGCGGTACACTGGTGGCACGGTTTTAAAGAAAATCGCAATAATTAATTTTTTTTAATTTTCCCACGATTCGCAACCCCGATCAGAAAATCTTGCGGGGTGCGTGAAAATCAGTTTACGTGATCTCGAAGCAGTCGGAAGACGAATGTTATGTGCAGCAGGAACACAAAGCTTCACAGTCTGTTGCAGTATAGCAGCACCCAGCCTGATGACAATTGGCTGCTCTGTGTTTTGCCTCGTGCCTATACATGAACAATTCTGCCTATATTAGAAAACCTTGTCCTTCAGTAGCATGTGGTTGTTCACGAGAGATTTCTATTTTGACCTCATTGTTGCCATTACAATAATCCGAATCTAACGATCACAATGCTCTACTTGCCATACTATCCATCGGCGGTTCAAGATGATAACGAATACGATGTCACAGTCTCGTAGCGTAGGAAAGCTGCTGCTGTTGCTCCAGGTGCTCGACCTCCTGGTCAGCCCATAAAATCGCGTGCCACGGACCCAAATCTATGGGTCAATATTGACTTTTTGTTTTTTTTAGCAAGTCTCGGTAAACTTAATAAACCTTCGGATCGCGTCAAATTTGGCAACAGATTCAATTAAAGACTGATACACAGATTTTCTGATTCAAATTTAGATTTTAGACTGTTTTATTGGACCAGTATGTTATGCTGCACCGGTGTACCGCCAATAAGTCCACATACACATGGAGTTGCACGACTTATAAACCGTGAAGAGTACGGTACGTGTTGAACCCAGTTGCTTTACAACCTCTGTTAAGACATTGTCTTTGCTACCGTTTAATTGGTAGAGATGCTGTGGTGTGGCTTGTAGTGACGAGTTATGAGCTGTTAAATCAGCTGATCTTTCCAGGCAGTGGGCTAGAGCTTCGCAGAGACACCGGAGATAGCCTTTAGCGAGCAGCCCTCGTTGCGTCAATGGGAAACCGACAGAACGGGGAGTTTCTGCGGCAGGAAATTGGCCCCATAGCCGGCAACATTACATACTGCTCATGTTTTCCGTATTGACAGAATCAATGGTGTTGTTTATCGCTTCAGCCTTTGGGGGGGGGCGGGGTGGGGAGATGGAAGTGTGCCGATGGTTTATTTTGTTTGACAGCAATTGAAGCGTCTTACTGACTCAGGGAGGTGTAGGATAGAGCTCTTCCTGCCCCCAACATCAGCCCAAATAGCCAATGAAGGTAGCCTGGGCAGTGCAGCCCAGCACATCCCACCCCACGCAGGTCACAAATAAGCCATGACCACTACATTCATCACGCAAAGTGAATCCAATATTTATCGTTCAATATATCAGTACGGTAGGTCAGTTCCGGATTCTCCTAGTAGCAGAAGCAGCAGATGCTACGGGCCCTGCACTTTCAAGGGCCCCGCGTTAAATGCTTTCGAACTATCAATTCCGGTTCAGTGATTCTGCACTTGCTCTATTACTATAGTACTGTACGGCCTTCAACTTTTATGAATGACTGGGTGTTTCAGGTTAGCGATTTGTCGTATTATCTGGCTGTACTACAAATGAAAAAATACAATTCCTTTACTATGCAAGTTAACAATTAGTGTTGTTATATTTACGTGTTATTTTTTTTATAACATGTGCTACAAAGCTTAATCTGGCACTGCGGTCGGTATTAGGTTATATTCACAGCATGGTATGCCACATTTTCCTGACGACAGAAAGTAATGTGTAAATATAGATAAATAGACAATGAGTCAGCCATAGACACATCGAAAATTATATTTTGATTTGTTTTACAGTGTTGCTTAAATGTGTTTGAATACCATACAGTCGTTTCATATTTGGTGCTGTTAACATTCTAACAGAGCAAACATTCCAAATGGATTATTCAGCTGATGAAGGCTGGCAGAAGTGTTTTGGTTTCGTGGTCCTTTTTAAATAAATATTTGTGGTTAAGCACAAGCACTGCCGAGGCATCGGGAGGGTGTTCACTGCATGGGTGATATGTGCACTGTAGGGTCAACACCGTAGTGCCCATCAAGAAACACGTGTGTGTTGGTGTACATAATGCATAGGATGATCCCATTTACTATAGTCAATGGGTATAATCAAGTGAATGTCTCGTAATGTTTAGCAAACGTGGGATTTCTTGAAAGCGATATTTGTAACCGAGTGCTGCAAGTGACCGTATGCTACACTGCATTTAAACATTTACAAGTCGTTTGCACACAATGCCTCGCACGTGGGATTATTTAATTGAGTAAAATATGCTAATTTAGCATTGACAAATATTATTCAAGAAAAGTGTTCCACTGTGTCATAAAAAAGCATAATTTCTTTGAGAGCATATGTTGTTGTTTTTTTAAGAAAAAACCTGGAGCCATGCCTTGTGGCGGTCACACATGGTGCGCTCTCCACTTCGACTCCCCACAATTAGCCAGAGCGTACCAGGGCTGGGCCAGGCGTCGCTACTTCCTCAGTAGCCAGCGGCAACGACTTTTTGTTTCATCTGCTCGATGTGACTTTAACGAGCTGGGGTGGGGGGGGGGTAGAAAGTCTCATTTGTGCTGAGCACGTGGAGCGGTGGGGCTGCCGTTGTGTCACAATAACGCAGTCGTTCACGGTCGACGGAGAAGGCGCAGCAACGATGATGCGGCGGCAGCGGCGGCAACATCAGGGCTAAGGAGGTGCCACGTCAAGAGTCACCGGTGAACATCCGACGACAAAGAACCCAGGGAACGCGCCCTCAGCGCCGGCAGCAGAGAGCTCTTGACACAAGAAACCTCTCGAGGGCGAAGATCGGCTTCACTCAAGTTGAATGGCACATTGGCAAAGCGACAGGATCATAGACAGAGGCCTGTACGGCAGCACAGCACCGAGTTGTGATATTACAAAGCACCAGAAATAACAACCAACAGCATCGGCAGCATATATGATGACATATACATACACGGCAGCAATCTACACGGCAGAAAGTGGCTCAATTATTGTGTTTTCATTGTGTCTTTATTTGATTTCAACCTGGGGTGCCCTTCATGGGAGTGCGAGACATGCCAGATTGTTTTAGAAGGTAAATCATCGAAACACAAATTAAACACGGGCACGTAAGTACAACTACTTTGTTTCATCAAACCTTTGTATTTACTAACATATTGTTTTACGATTGAGAACCAAAGGGGTGCAAGGCTGCAGTAGAGGTTAAGAACCACTGGTTTAATGGATCCTTAAAACACAAATGAATAAGTGTCACGATACGTATAAAATATCACTTTATTTTCACTTTCACTGGCTTCCAAACTCTTCTTCGAGGAGAAACAGCATCTTACAAAGGTATCGAAGGCACCACGGCACAAAACATTTGAGTCTACAAAAAAATAGAGGATTTATTTTTTTAACATCGCATTGCATAAAATGTGCACAGCATATATGCACTCAGCCCTGGATCGATAATATCGCTTCATGAGGACATCACGTCATTTTCAAACAACAAGGGCGTTTTATTTAAATGATTGCATTGTAACAAACTCTATTGTCAAATACATAGAAAAAAGTTCCAATGGAATTTTCATTTCCTTCAGAAAAAGTCTCAAATAATGTGCTGTTAAAACAATGCCATATGCTAAGTAAAAAGAGCATACAATTTCTCGTAAAATTGAATACTGAATAAAATATCAGATTCCAGAAAACGTTACAATATAACATTTTCAGATGTCAAAGTGAAACCTTGAAACACCAACAGCTCTTCTACATATTTCAATGCAAGTCATGTCGAAGCACAACACATACCACATATTTTAAATATTCAGATTGAAATGTTTCATTTGTAAAAATGAAACTCAACACAGCTATGACCAAGGGTTTAATTAAAATGATATGAGCACTATGCATCGTCTTCTTTTCCCTGTCTAAATCAACCTTTCATGAACTTCTCATCTTTAGAGCTTTTGAAAGCCGAGCATTCACTGCTCACGGTGCAGTCATCGAATCTTGTTAAATACTGTGATCGGCTTGAGAAGCTTCATCTCCAGCTTAGCGCTACTTGGATTGTCAGGAATTGCCACCTTCTACAGCGTCTGCACTTGTCCGTGTGCCGCCGACAATCCTTGGTGCGGACGTGGGCCCACTCACGTGATGGTGCAGCAGCGGCAACGCGTCGAACGCTTGCATTTTTTCCTCTGCAGAATGGTGAGGATGGCCTCGTCAAACACAGCCTTGAGCCCCTTCTGAGTGAGCGCCGAACACTCCAAGTAGCAGTGCGCACCTATCTGAAGGATGAAAATGCAGCAAGAGTTAGGCTGCAATCATCCCCGTTAACTGGCTTAAGGCGGCGGTGGAAAATCCACGTTCTTGTGCCAGGGGGATGAATGTATCCATACGACAACCACTGCTGCCTTCCCATCGAGTGGTGAGATGAACCAAGGGGTGAAAGCAATAATTTTTACATGACCCTTAAAATGGAATCAAACTACATCCGCAATGAGAACACGCTATCGATCCCTACCGTATCCCCCATATCACTGGGCGGCAGCGTTGCCGCGGTGAAGGGCACGGTAATGCCTCTTGAGATTGTATCATTCCCCAGCACAGAAGCGTCCTCTGTGCGCGTACCTGCTTTGCAAGCTTCACTCCTTGTTGGTGAGTCATAGGCTTCTCCTTCAGCTCTTTGAGTCTCATGAGGGTTTTGGTTGCATCTCGCAGATCAATCTGAAGGCATCGCTTACAAAAAAAACAACGGCCATGTGAAACGCTGCGTAGATATGGATTGTGACAAATTGTAAGGAATGCCTCTGATTTGCACACAAAAATTCAGTTAACCATTAAACATCTTTACAAACAAACGTTAGATAGTCACATACATTTGTATGGTCTTAATTCACTTAAGGCTAATCACTCTTTTCCGGAAACATGCAGTTGTAGCGGTGTATAATTATAGACACAATTCCCATATTTTCTCTGTGTGGCGGGATAGTACGTGAGCAGGCCGGCTTCGTGTGTTCAAGTTCAAGTTCATTTATTAGGTATAGCCCTGTGAGCCTTTCGGCTCTTGAATCGGGTGCAACCGCAACAAACAAAAAACAAAAACATGAACAAAAAACATCTTAAAGTGAATATGTGACTGAGTGCAAACAGAAAATCCAAGAAAAGACAGTAAAATATTGCAGAAAAAGCACCGTACATAAAAATGTGCAAAAATCCCAGTGGGATGCAAGTCAAACAACAACAGCAACCACAAGACAACTTAGATTAAGACCATCAGTCTAACTCTGTACTACAACAAACAAACATGGCCAAACCAAAAAACGTATCGAAAATCACCAAAATAAAGTGGTGAGCTGCACACGCGAGCTTTGTCTCTGCGTCTCGTTGGCTTCGTGCCCAGGACTTGCCTGCGTGCCGACTAGGAGGTAGGGCACGTCGGGACAGCAGGCCCTCAGCTCTGGGACCCACTCCTCCTTGACGTTGTGGTAGGAGGCCGGGTTCACCACTGAGAAGCAGATCATGAACATGTCCGTGTTTGGGTACGAGAGAGGCCGGAGCTGGTGATAGTCCTCCTGCACGCGGACACCACGAAGGAAGTGTGGGTTATGAATTGTCTGGTGCCTTGTGTTTTAGTTTTGTCAGGACGTGTACTCCAGCAAAGGTCAAGGTGTAGCCCTGTAATTGCTTGTTCATGCCACTGCTGGAAAAAGAAAGGACTCGAATAGGGGGAGCTTTAGTTGAGCACCTCCCTCAAGGGTGTGTGGCATACACTTCCATGCTGGGCTGACGTCTTGAAAGAGGTGAGAGTATTCACGACTTACCCTAGCACACGTGCCCTGTTAATTAACTAACTCTGCAACAATCAGTAGCATTCAAATGATTCTCATTGTTAAAAAAAATATATAACATTTACAAATGGAATAAAGAATGTGTTCACCATATGTCTCAGAATTACAGTATGAGTTTGTTAGATTCAAAGCTTTCGTGACTGCAGGAATTACTCTTTGGTTATTTCGGTAAAGTCACGTAGAAAGAAATTAAATTAAAATAATAATAATTATTAGAAAGAAAGGAAATAAATATATAATTATTTACTTTTTCTAATTAAATAATGATTATAATAATTATCTTATTAAATTTCTTTCTACGTGACTTTACCGAAAGAACCAAAAAGTATGAGTTTGTTTGTATTTCATATTTCAATTTTCTAATATGAAATAAAAGTTCAACATTTAAAGTTTTAACAGTGAAAGCAGTAGCAACGTTTTTATGTGTATATATAGCCATTAAGATGTTAAATTATACCTGTCTCTACGGATATTTATTTCAAAAGAATGAATCATGCCTGCACATGTATTAAATCCTGCCAATATTTTTTGTGCGAAAATGCCATTTGGCAATTTTGCAAATGGCATAGCACCATATAACAAATACCTCCGCGGCAAATATTAACGTCCGGGTTTGCAAATATTTTACAGATGAAAACCAAATCTGAGATTTTTTTTTTAACGGGTGGTGGACGACAGTGGGAGGGGGGGGGGCGGGCGGGCGGGCGGTGCGGCACATGGGCATGCGGTCTTGGGGCTGTGCGTAATTGGCCGGGGCCCCCTCTCGTCCGTGCCAAGCTATGAATAGCACACATTGTGTCTGCCACAGCCGCCACGTCACACGCTCTTCTCGGGAAGTCGAGCGAGCAGCGGAGGAATTCCGGCACCCCCACCCCCTCCTCCTCCTCCCTCCCTCTCTCTCTCATCCCCAGTGCAGTTCGTGGCACGGCGTGCTTACGTATTGAGACCGGCAATTCCTCGAGGATCCCGCTACGAGTAATCTGCCGTACCCACCTGTCCCGCCGTGTCATAGAGAGCCAGAAGATAGCAACTTCCACCGACTTTCACATTCACTGCGGGGAGAAACGCGAACTTTACAATCCAGTAGTGAAGGTTTTTTGCATCGATGAGCAGTGACGGATGCCTCTGTGCCCTCGTCTTTCACGCGATCTTATGTGTCTTTGTAAATAACCAAATGAATCCATCAATCCTAATTTCATCGACAGGTCTTCTTGTGAGCATTGCGGTGTGAGAATCATCATTAACGGCCTCCGATAGATGATCGACGGTCGTGTAATTGCTGTTGGTGCATGGAGCAATTTGTGACGGTATAGCAATGACGGCGATAAGGGTGAGGGACAGCTGCCCAGAAATCTCGCACGTCACGATGCCCCAAACGCAAAAAAAATGTTTTTGCCATTTTTATACAAAAATGTGTTATATTCTTGGTTCTTTCGGTAAAGTCACATAGAAGGGAAATAATGAAATAATAGAAATATAAAACAATAAAAAAATATTCTCACGACGTTTCGACTGAAACGCAAGCAATCATCATCAGGTGTGAAATCCACAGCAAGAAAATTTGAAAAAAGTGCCGGTTTTTCCTAAACGTGAGCATTTTTATTGTTTTATATTTATATTATCTTATTATTTCCCTTCTACGTGACTTTACCGAAAGAACCAAGAATGTGAATCCCTGCAGTCACGAAAGCTTTAAATAAAAAAATGTGTTACTTTATAAGTCCTGTATACAACTGTACTTTCTTCATATTCTGGCAAATCGCCAGATGATGCTGGATGTAATTACCAACGAAACGTCGTACTCACATTGTAAATGTTGTGGATTCACTCTCCAACACACCGGCGTTTTGTTTACGTGACAAATCCATTACTAATTGGCTGTGCCGGGTGGTGGAGGGTTACGACACATTCATACTTACGCGATCTAACCCAAAACACTTTTCTATGAATAATATTGGTCGCGAAATCCTACGTGTTAAAGCGAATTGTCTTTTCTGTTTTGTTTAACGCTTTCGCAGCCGTGACGGGTTGTCAAGGGCGCGATCATTTGTAAATATATATTCGGTGTAGAAATTGCCATTGGGCTCGAAAGTGGGAGCAGAACGACGTCTGAGCTCCCTGGCGATTCTATGAATCACATCAAAGAGTGGGTGACCATTAGAATATTGCATGGGGGGATTGTTTTACGTAATCCTTTTGTAATCTATTGGAGTCAATTCACGATTATTCGTGTTCAATGTATGTGTACGACACCATTAATCAGGCCAATGTAGAACACAAATACGTTGGAATCCCCTTTGAATTGGAGAGACAGCAAGATTTTTTTTTCATTTCAGCAATTAACATGAAGCTCTCACTGCACATCGGCCGACCGTCTTCCCGTGTCGCCCTCTCGTCTGCATCGAGGGGAGCACACAGCCGTCGTGTGTGCTCCCGTGTCTCGCGTGTACCTTCTTGTGCAATATATTTTATCTCGTCTCTGCTCTATGTGCCGCTTGTTTTGTACAATCTTGTGCACTGTTCTGTCTGCCCTGATTACTTACGGAGCTGTATTATTTGTGCTATCTCGTCTGTCCTCTTTATTTTACTTTGCGTTCATCAATATATTTTTAAAATCTCGTGTTGTACGTCTCGTTCTCTCCATCACCTTGCGAGCCTCCCTGTGCTGTGTCAGGAAGGTCATTAGCGTGTAATTAACATATTCTTAGTGTTGCGAGTAATTATTTTTTACATTATTTGGTGATGTTACGTGGCGCAGAAGCACAATTAATACAAACAACATTAAGTCGCCACGTTCGTCAATAACACTGCCTTTAAAATTATATATAATAGGTGACGTTTCGGGCAATGGCCCTCCTTTATATACTATGAAGAAGGGGCAGTCACATGACACGTCGCTTATTATATGTATACATATATTTCTTTAAGGCAATGTTGTTAACGAATGTGTTGAGTTTAAAATATATATATTATTATTTACATAATTTGATGACGATTTTACCGGGAGGTGTGGTGCTATTCGAGGAGTGAGACTCAGCAAAACGTTGAGCAACGCTGTGTTAAATGAAACTGTGGCTGACATATGTTTAGCAATTAAGAATATCATTATATAATTTGTTTATAATATTTATTTCAGGGATGTATAGTGTGCTAAATAGCTTAAGGTATGTAATTTTCATCTGTGGTAAATCTGATTTGTGAGTTATTTAATGGAATAAAATTTAGAAACGACGTTTAAGAAATATTTTGTTTGTGATTTTGTGTGTGTAGGAAGCATGAGGGAAAACGTTAATTATATCAGTGTGTTCAATATCTACAAATAATCACGGTTAGACTTGAATGACATCATCCATAGAAAAACAGCTCAACACACCCGTTAACAACAATTCCTTAATAGGAAATATATACAATTGGCGACGTTTCAGGCAACGATCCTTCCGTCCTTCTTCATAGCACATCCATAGAATGTTGTTCCAACCAAATCGTTATACACCATTTCCATTTGTAATGCACGTGATCCCATAAATCATGATATACACACAATCACGTTACGCTTTGATGAGCTTTCGCATTATAGGATCCGCAATATCCCGTCGTTGGTAGGGCTCATTTGATGGTAATGATGACATTATTACCATCACATTTACACGTATAATGCTGGGTTTTTTAAAATACCAAGCGTAAGGACGGGATGGACAAGATCGTACAATCCACAATGATGATGATGCAGTCACGTTAACTATGAACATACTGTACATTCGAAGTAAATGCCTGTGATTTTTTAAAAAGGTTTTCCAACAAATACATTTTTGTTTAAAACTCGTGCATCAACAAATCACAATGGGATCACTCGGGCGTCGTGAGGACACCGCGTGTCCGCGAGGAACTTGAGGTGACGACACGTCGTGCTCGGGACTCCCCTTAGGAGAACACGAAAGCCACCAGACCCCAATTAAAGAGACGGCGGCCGATTCAGCGCACGACAACTCGCTCGCCGTGCAGGTCGCGCGTGTCTGCGCGAACGCCACGGCTACGCGGGTGATGACGACGCGGACCAGGCGATTCTACGTGGACGACTGCACAATGGGACAGGTGACTATACAGGGGGTGGTGATTTTGGGGCTTTGGGCGATTCCAAGCGACCAGACGACCATTCTGCACGGGCGAGGAGCTCGTCCAAGTGTCTAGTGGCCGTACCTGCGTAGTGGTCGAACACGGTTGGCACGTACTGTTCCGGGAAGGCGTCGTTGGCGTAGCTCATGATGAGGCACGTCTTGCCCACGGCCCCGTCTCCCACCACCACGCACTTGAGCAGCTCGGGCGAGCGCTGAGCGACCCCCGTGGACCCTGCCTCGACGATTCCCCCGCCCGGGCCCCCCTCGCCCTCGTCCGACTGTCGGAGGCGGATGAGGCTGCGCGCGTCCGCCCTCCTCGCCATTGACCTCCCCCAACCCACCCCGCAGAGGAGGGGGGGGGGACGCTCCGAACCAAGCCGAAGCGAAGTGGATCGGGACGCGATGCACTCGGCGGTCCACCCTTTTCCTGCCCGGCTTTTCCACGGAGGGGACCTCGGGCGAGCGCGGTGGAGTGAGGCGACTTTTTACGCAGAGCGCGGTTTGTCCCCGCACGGGACTCCCCGCTCCCCCTCCAGGCGCATCATCGTGAGAGTTGCGTTTTCGCCGGTTGTCGAGCAGTAGCGCGGAGAGCCCGCGGGGTGAGCAGAGCGAGGGGACCTCTCGCTTGGAGTGCGCCGGTTCGGGGGGGGGGGGTGGTGACACCGGCTCGGCCAGGAGAGTGCAGAGCCCCTCGCTGTGGATGCCAGACGGCACTCTCGTCGGTAGGATTGGGGAAAGGATCTGACCGCGTTAGAGTAAAGACACTCTCTCTCTCTCGCGCTCGGTGTGGGAGAGAGACGAATCCCTCTCGCTCGCTCCCTCGCCGCAGGAAGCCGAATTGCCCAGCCCCGAGCGAGGAGGAGCAACAGGGGAGGCCGTGACCCCGCGAGTCGCGGCACGGCGCCACAGCCGCGCCCGGACACAGCTACCCCCCTCTCATGCCCCTCCCTGCTCGCCCCTCATCCTCCTCTCTACTGCTGCTCCTCCCTGCACCCTTTCCTCCCTGCTTCCTCCTACTGCTTCTTGCTCCCTCCTCGCGACTGCCCGTGTAGCCCCCCCCCCCGTGAGGCAAGGCAAGTTCAACGGTGCCAACCGCGCCGGCCAACATATCAGGACGATAACAACGAACAGGGAGAGAAGGAGTGCGTCATCGTGGCTCATCGGTTCGCCTAACCTCTTCAATCATCGAGGTGACAACCCACGGAGGGCGTCATTCTCTTTCCCGAAGGAGACCTGGGACCACAAGGGGGGGGGGGGGGGCAGCAAGAGGGGATTTCTGCAGCTTTTCTTTCCCGCTGTGAAACGACGGCGCGACTTCATCGGACAAGGGTGACAACATTGACGTGTGTTGGCGGGAGGGCTCTCGCCCAGTGCTTCTTCACCTTCACCGCAGCCTGCACCCCTCTGGTTCTCAGAAAGGGCATCTCGCACCCCCAGGGGGGTGCGTGCACCACAGGTTAGGGGCCGTCCATAAATGACGTCACGCGATTTTGGACGATTTTTTACACCCCCCCCCACGTCACACGGCGTCACAAAAAGTCAGACCCCCCTCAAATATGACGTCACAAAGCTCTGCCCCCCCCCCCCCCCAAAAAAAAACATATTTCCATTTTGAAAATAAAACATGCTTAAAATCGCTTTAAACTATTGTCATTGTCGTGCGTATTTAATGTGGCGCTGCACTCTGATGCTGTAGGAGTGTTGTTATAACAATTAGTGTTGTTATAACAGTTCAATAATTTTTTAAAGTTGCGCATTTTCATGTGACGTCACATTTATCAAACCCCCGCAACATTGATCGAACAGACCATTTATTGCTCCTCCCTGCCGATATGAGACTCGGAGAAGTTTAAATCGTTCCGGGGGTTTGGCTGCTGAAAACATTCTGCTGAAAAATATTGATACGCAAGGCTCACCGGCGCATGGAAGGTGACTTGACATTTCTACATGGCGAGAGTTAAGGCGAATCAGATGCCTATCTGTGTGTGTGTTTAATATTGTATTCCTTCGTATTTATTGGTGGAGAGGTTTAGGAGACTTCAGCTGAGTTGGCTGTGCTGGACCAAATAAAAAAACTTCCGCAAACTCAGCCCCGAGAGTGCCGTTAGAGCAGCGAGAGAAGCTCCCGACATCCTGGTCACACTCACACATACGGGAGGCAATATCCTCTGCCCAAAATGTAAAACCAGTGCAGTATTTAAACTCGTCGATGAAATAAAATGGGAGGGAAAGCTTAAAAGTGCTCGGTTAAGCATTTCGAGACAAATGGTTGAAATTACACAGAAGGAGGGACACGTGGATCAGAGAACAAACGCAAATCAGAGACGTGGTATTGACAGTAAAACTAAAGTAAGTGGGCTTGTGCAGAACACGTCGTGGTTGGAATGCATGATGTTTCATGGACGACACAGGTGACAGAGTGGCAGTCAGAGGAGGCAACGCGCTAGAGAGGAGGACCACGGCGGAGATGGAGCGATGAGCCACGGCGGAGATGGAGCGATGAGCCACGGCGGAGATGGAGCGATGAGCCACGGCGGAGATGGAGCGATGAGCCACGGCGGAGATGGAGCGATGAGCCACGGCGGAGATGGAGTGATGAGCCACGGCGGAAATGGAGCGATGAGCCACGGCGGAGATGGAGCGATGAGCCACGGCAGAGATGGAGCGATGAGCCACGGCGGAGATGGAGCGATGAGCCACGGCGGAGATGGAGCGATGAGCCACGGCGGAGATGGAGCGATGAGCCACGGCGGAGATGGAGCGATGAGCCACGGCGGAGATGGAGCGATGAGCCACGGCGGAGATGGAGCGATGAGCCACGGCGAAGATGGAGCGATGAGCCACGGCAGAGATGGAGCGATGAGCCACGGCGGAGATGGAGCGATGAGCCACGGCGGAGATGGAGCGATGAGCCAGATGGATTGAGGCGTCGTCGCAGGACCATGGCGGATTGCGACGGCGTACGAATGTGCGCCTTCCGTCAGCTGTGGATAGTCCGTGGCTGATGTACGTAGGTATGTTGAAGATATTCTTGGTTCTTTCGGTAAAGTCACGTAGAAGGGAAATAATAAAGTAATAAAAATAAAACATAATAATATGTTTATTTTATTTTATTATTTCCCTTCTACGTGACTTTACCGAAAGAACCAAGAATATGAATCCCTGCAGTCACGAAAGCTTTAAATCGAAAAATATGTTGAAGATCTTTCGCACCGTATCGGAGGTGCGGGGGAAGAACAACAAACCAAACACAACAAGCGGTTCTAAAGAAATCAGTTTTCAACCTAGTTGATTTAAAAGTGCACAGCTTCAGTGGCTTCCTAATGTCGGAAGGAAGAGCGTTCCAGACGGCCGCAGAAGCGCCATGACCGAATTGAAACTCACGTGCCCAGGCTTAGCGTCACTTTAACCTGCGTGCTGTGCGCGTGCATGCTAAGCGAGGCTGCTACATCACTCCACGTACCATTGCGTGTGTTTACAACCCTAAGCCCGCAAGCGCTCCTTGGGTCGTCTCGGGAGACGGAGCGCAGCGTGCACCGACAGCACGGTACCGCCGACCTGACACCGGCTCCGGTAACTCGAACCCTGCAACGCGCCTCTGCACAGGTCAGACGCACGCGTGTGTATCATGTTGTCAGGTATCGCATTATCACCCATTGCCCTTCAAGCTTCGGCTCTTTGTCTAAACACTGGTGGTCAGGAGGGAGGCAGGAGCTTTCGCGAGCTGCGATTGTGAGTTTGACTCCATTTTCGCTGTGCTGTGCCTAATGTATCAGGAGATGGCTTATTTCTTTCACATTCATCCACGCGACGAGTCCTGGAATTGAACGAGCGCCGTTATTTTCACACGTTAATTGTCGAATTAAATGTGCCGGTGATCACAGACATACGCCGATGACAAAATTAGCCTAATTGTGCCAGACCTCGGAGGCTAAGCAGGTTTGAGCATGGATAGTTCTGAGAAAGGTGGCCACCAGGGCTTACCAGGGGTTGTAGATGGAGGCAGCGCTGAACGTCACCCGTTCGTATGCATGGTGGGCTTTCTTTTGGTATTCTGGTTTCATCCCACATGAAGCACAACTCTCACGAATGGAAATGGCCAACCAACCCAAGGCAGGACACCCCTCAAAACGGCATTGAGACTCAGTGAGGCGTTTATGGGTTAAATAATTGGCATTCCAAGCCACCCTTCTGGTTCGTGCATAAAAGGTCAATCAAGTATAGAATGGAAAATAGTTGCGAACATCAATTCTGCCAATTGTGATATCCAGAAGAAAAATGCAATAACGTGGCTTTAAAATTGGGACTTCGATGGACCCAGTACAGAAGCACAAAGTAAAAAAATATAACTCGACATTTTAGTCTTTAACACTGCCCAATAACAGAGTGATACATAATGGGCTAAATATTTGGGAAATAGCATTTCTTCTAAAGTATAAAGGGGCCACACATGGTGGCCACGACGCTCACCTGCAATCCAGCAACTTGCAAGCGCGGTTGGTGAATCACACAGAACCCAACGAGCCACACGCATCCGCAGTGAAACGAGGTCCCATAAATAGCCAACACAGCAAGGAGGTTTTGCTCACCTATGCGACCAGCTCCGTAGAACCGCGCACAAAGGTGAGTGAGCTCACAACCGGTGTGTGTGTGTGGGGGGGGGGGCACCAGTGTGTCTGTATAGGACAGGGGTCGGCAACCTACGGCTCCGGAGCCGCATGCGGCTCTTTGCGGGCTGCTTCTTGACGATATGTACGTATGTACAGTATGTACATAGATGCATTGCGGCTCTTGAAATACTGAATTTTGTACCGAATTGGAAAGAAATGGCTCTTCTTGTTATTTTGGTTGCCGACCCCTGGTATAGGACGAGGCTCACTATAGTAAGCCTGTAGCACTGAAATACTGGACGCGTAGCACGTGCTGGGCATTAGAAGCACAATGAACGCCGCCTGCACGATCGTGTGTGGACGCGAGGATCCGATAGCGCGTGGGTGGGCTCCGGCCCTTCCCGACTGAAACATGTGCCCCGTATCATTATAAATAGGGACAAGGGCGCGCGGCTCGGCTCAGTAAACAGTGTCGCGTTGCATCGGGGAACAACAAAGACAAATGTCCCCCGTATAGCCTCCACAGACTGTTGGGGCAAGTGCTGTTAGCGAGCAACAATGACGGCCTACACGGCACAGGAGGGAGTGGATGGCCAGTACCACGCATTTGTCTCCCCAGGTGCGAAGTTTACACACGACACCAGGGTACTCAGTTGAGGCTGAGTCGACCTAGGAGAGGCCCAGGAACCGGTCCAGATAATCGTCACTGGTGTTGGCCGTGAGTGGGAATTGAACTTGGTTCGTGTGTGTGTTTGTGGTTGGAGTTTGCGGGCACGCAGCCTGACCATGACCAGTGACATCGGCCTCAGTGTGGGGCTCAGCCCAGACACCCCCTCCCGGCTCCCCCCCACTGGCGAGCCCCCCCCCATTCCACCACGTGTATTGAGGCCTATTATTGGCTTACATCGTTCCATCGCGCCCAAGTTACGCACACCGTGTACACGAAAATAGCACGGCATTATATTTTTAAAAGAGTATACGCTAATCGTAGTAGTAAAATTCATAGAACTGTCATTCTTTGTTGTTCCAGGAAGGCCTCGTGACGGCACTGCTCGGGAAGCTTTGGACGAGTTCGTTTCTTTTTCGCGCGTGGGGGAAAGTTATGGAAGAACTTGGGGGGGGGGGGGGAAACCCCACGCAATGCGAGGAGAAAAAAACAACGCGACATTATAAAGATCTACTTGCTGTGCTGCATCCTACAGTGACCACGTCGCTCCACATGCGGGCGTCGCAAGGGCAACGCAGCCCCATCTCTGCGTGACGCATGCAGGTGGGATAATCGGTAATTACCGGTTTTGAAAAAAATTGGAACACAAAACGCACGGGTGCTGGGCTAGCACCAGGCAAGTTGTCATGAAAACTCGCATGGGCTGCATCCCACTGGGATTTTTGCACACAGCGTTGGTGCACGGTGTTTTTTCTGCAATATTTTGCCGTCTTTTCTTGGATTTTCTGTTTGCACTTAGTCACATATTCACTTTAAGATGTTTTCTTGTTCATGTTTTTGTTTTTTGTTTGTTGCGGTTGCACCCGATTCAAGAGCCGAATGGCTCACAGGGCTATACCTAATAAATTAACTTGAACTTGAAATGAACTTGAACTCCCCCTCCCATGTCTGGTGGAGAAAGCCGCAGCGCATTCCAGTTTTCTCCATGAAGCCACCTGCACGTATTGTCTTCCGAGACTGGGAAAACCCCGAGGCGGAATTCATCTCCTTAGGTTTTTTCGGTAAAGTCACGTAGGTAAAACGTGACTTTACCGAAAAAACCTAAGAATATGAATCCTTGCAGTCACGAAAGCTTCAAATCTAGAAGGAATTCATCTCTTCAACCTGGAGCCACGATGGGCTCCTGGGCACCGTGTTGATTCTGGCCGTTGCTGGGTCATTGTCGGGTCAAGAGAGCCTGCTTGCCAGTGCTCGTGGAAATGAGGCCATCGTGCGTTTTGCACAAAGGAGCCTCGTGGTTTCACCCTCACGCTGGGAAGAGCCCTTACATGGATTCAAGAGAGTAAACACTGCGAGCGCCCACGTGGTTCAGCAGACTTGAGCTGCGCCCCCGATGACTCGTGCATTCGGATGACTTTCATGAAACAGTCGGCCAGATTATAATGATTATTATTCATGGAATTAATATCTGTGACTGAGCTGCAGACAAATTTTTATTTAAAACTTTCGTGATTGCAGGAATTCATATGCTTTGGTTATTTCGGTAAAGTCATGTAGATAGAAAAACAATAAGAATAAAGTGAATACAATTTTTTAAACCACATTTATTTTCATTCACTTTATTCTTATTTTTCTATCTACGTGACTTTACCGAAATAACCAAAGAATATGAGCTGCAGTCATTATTAAAGGTGTGCGGAGGGGCAGTGTTTGCAAAACACACGCCGTGGTGTGAACACACGCACACAAATACAAAAACAAAGTTCCCCCCGTATAGCCTTCACAGATTGTTGGGGCAAGTGCCGTTAGCGAGCACCTATGAAAGCCGGCACGGCACACGATGGGTGAGCAGCACTGCCTTTGTTTTCCGTGGCGATATTTACACACCGCACCAGGTACTCATTTGAGGCTGAGTCTACCCAGGGGGGTTGTCCAGGACCGGTTCAGATACTCGTCATTGGTGTAGGCCGTGAGCGTGAATTGTACTCGAGTCGCCGGGTCCATAGCGCAGCGGGCCAATCACTGCACTATCGCTCCCCGTACACACAGGCAAAGACAAAGATCCCCCGTATAGTCTTAATGGACCTTAGGGGCAAGTGCTGTTAGCGAGCACCTATGAAGGCCGGAACAGTACACGAGGGGGTGGGTGCAAGCACCACGCCCGACCGCCTTTATGCTTACACACCGCACCAGACACTCATTTGAGGCTGAGTCGACCTAGGGGAATCCCAGGATCGGTTCAGATAATCGTCACTGGTATTGCCCGTGAGCGGGAATCAAACCCGGGCCACCAGGTTCATAGCGCAGCGCGCTGAACACACAGGCGTACACACAGACACACAAACACTCACAAAGGCACACACACGAATAAACACGCGCGCGACGCGCGGTATATCTAAGCGTTCGAGACACACGACGACGCGCGAACCCACACACGCAGTGTTTAAAGTGCCAAGGAGTACGACGAACTGCAGTCATGTGAGATTTTTTTCTCTTCCCCTATAATAAAAATAACAGTAATATTTATCGGTTTAGAATAACACACCAACTTGTGTAAACGCACACAGCCTTTATTGTGCAAAAAAAACACAATTTCCTGAAGAAGTGGATTGCGTCTTGACTTAAAGCTTTCGTGACTGCAGGAATTCATATTCTTTGGGTCTTTCGGTAAAGTCACGTAGATAGGTTCAAAGAATAATTGTTTTTTTACCCTTCTATCTGGCAACAAAACTGACACCTTTTTACAAGGAGTCATGTTTGCATAGACCGCAATACCTGCAGTCATAATACAAACAAAAGACATAACTCTGATAATATGCACTGACAGTGCATATTATCAGAGTTATGCATATTATCAGAGTTATGCATATTATCAGAGTTATGTCTAATATGCACTGACAGTGCATATTATCAGAGTTATGTCTTTTGTTTGTATTATGACTGCAGGTATTGCGGTCTATGCAAACATGACTCCTTGTAAAAAGGTGTCAGTTTTGTTGCCAGATAGAAGGGTAAAAAAACCAATTATCATATTTTTACTGGCAAATGAGGTTCCCATAGTGCGATTCAAAGAAAATAACAAAAAACTACGACGTTTCGATTGCAACACAAGCGTTCGAAACGTCGTAGTTTCAAAAAAAAATTATTTGAACCTATCTACGTGACTTGTCCGGAAGCCCCAAAGAATAAGAGCATTGCGGTCCTGTTGTCTTAGGTAACCATCAGAAATAACCTTGAGAAAATGTGACCGACTGACAGCAGCGGTGATGCAGTGAAAGACAAACGTAGATCTGTTTCGTCCTCCTCAGGACTCATCAGCACAGTAGTCACCGTTGCTCGCTGTTGCAAAGTCTGCCTCTGGAAACTACACATGTCGAGTCTCCACTTCCACACGATAGGGCCCAATTAGCTTGGCTAATGCCGACAATAACTTAATCTATAAATGACGAGACAATTCTTCGGTAATATTCTGCAATTTTGGGTTCTCCTCCTTCATAGATTTGACTCTGAACACTCTTTTCAAGAGGGCCCTGTGTACTTGTTAAATGGTGCATATTTTCGCGCTTCAGTATCATAAGGAGAGCCTCTTCATTTTCTTTTGAACATATTTTTGATAAAGTGCTTACCAGTGTGATGGAGAGACTTCACGTGAACACGATCACTGATCGATCGAGTCGGCGTGTTACGTCACCGGTTTTAGAATCGGCTCAGCGTGGCGCGGGGATTTGATCAGTGAGGCGTGGGGCGTGAAGTTGACAGCAGATTTGGTCGTTTCAGATGGTCCGACATACTCGTGTGCTGGAGAGGCCGGTTCAATAAACCCATTCTGTGTGAACGGAGTCTCTTCTTGGATTCCTTGTGTCCAAGCGGGGAGAGCAAGAAGATCACGCCAGAGAACTAGCGGTTTTTATTTTGTTAATTACACTGGTCAACAAAAAAAAAACATTTTTTTTGGCCTGGACTTTTGCAGCTGTTTTAGACTAATTTCAGGGTGCTGATTCCAAATCTGATCTCAGATTTGCTCTTTCACATCTCATTTTTATGCTATCAGCATACCCCATTTTCATTGATTTTACCCGAAATTAACTCTGTCACTTATGATTGCAAGTTGTTGCGAGTCAGTGACTGCTTTAGTGTTAAAATATGGTGCTGTATTTTTAGGATAGTGTGTTTATAATATCATTTTATGTAGATATCCACATTTATTTAATATTTTTCTTCTGCAGTTTTTTATTGAAAATGCAATATTTGATATCTCAAAAACCTGATGTGATAGACAAAAACTGATTTGGAATCAGCACCCCAAATTTACCTTAAAAGAGTTGGAATACCTTATGCCAGAAAAAGTGTGTTGACCAGTGTTATTGTTGACCATCCCCCACTGTGCCCAATAAGAACCGAGGCACATTGGGCGCGGGTCACACCTGCAATGAACTATTTGGCAAAAATTGCAGTTAATGAGTTGCATGTGGTAGGGAAGTGGGAGAGGTCGGAGAAAACACAACGGGTACGACGGGATAACGCGCAATGCTCCACCGAGATGAATTCAAGAAACCGCAGCTGTTCTGCCACTTCCTGGCCACATCGGAGTCAAAGCTCACACCAAATGTGTTGGCCAGGCAGTTTCCCGTTCCTCTACTCGCCAGGCTCACGTCTGCCTCGTTGCCGAGGATACGGCGAGAGTGTGCGGAGATGCAGGGCGATTTTGTCGCATAGAGTTTTTGTTTGTGAGTGAGAACGGCCAATTGGGCCATGACACAGATCAAAATCTGAATATTTTACACTGGAGGAATTCGACGAGCTATGAAGCGCGGTGCTACGGTCAAAGCAATATCACGTACTCGCAAACGGAAGTCCTGAGTTCAAATGCCGGTGGATGAAATGAGCACACCTCTGTCAGAAGTCAAGAGCGGGCATCCCAAATAATAGATTTGCTGCTCGTCGTAGTAATGTGGATGTTGTCCACCACTGGCTCAGCAGATGAGCTCCGCCCAATGCTGCCTTGAGCGAATAGGGGGCCATCCATTTAGTAGGTACGCAAAAATCTTTCAAAACTTGACCCCTCCCCCCCTCCGTGTACCCCGAATACCTACTATAATATATTAATAATCATGATCAGGTTACGTCCTCCACATGGACACCCCCCTCACCCAGGAATGTCTGTCCTTAACGCTCGTGACATCACTCCATATCAACCAGCCCCCCCCCCATTAATATTCATTAGGAGGTGCCATCCTCAAAATGGACACCCCCCCACTCCTCCTCATTAATAATCATGAATGGCTGACGTCACTCCATATTGGCTACCCCCCCCCCCCGCGTCATTAATGATCGTTAACGGATGACGTCACTCCACAAGCAGAAAGGTGGAGCGGAGACTTAAATGTGTTTTTTGCCACTATTATAAAGTAATCTACGCCTCACCTAATGTCACGTGCCAGACACGTCTGTCTGTGTGTCTCCCGCGCGTCACGTCACTCCACATGCGGCCCCTCTTCTCATAAATATTAATGTGTCGCTGCATTTCATGACTAACGCTAAGGAAGTTGGAGCGACTATTGTTGCTTCTGTAACGCCAATTCCCCATATTTTACTACTATATTTACCCAAGAATGTCAGTGTGTAACGCGCGTGATGTCACTCCACGTCCCAACCCCCGTGACGCTGTTGAGACATCAAAGTAAAAAGGACGTCGTGATGAACAAGGGATTATAACCTTAAAATGAACTAGGTCTGTGTCACCGCGCCCTTACAAATTGCACACGAATTCATGCAATGAATATCACGTCGCGGTCTGCTTTTCGCTTGCAAGTTTCAGATTTACTGCAATACACCCGTCCTTGGACGGGCAAATGGCTAGTCCTATAGAATGGCCGATATTTAATCCACGCAGAAACGATCAAGAATGAATCATGTTAACGTGTTTAAGCAAACAGATAGTCCACCGCCGGACTATCTAACTCATTTGAAGGCCAATGTAGACAAATTATCGAGGATTCACCCCCCCCCCCCCCCCACGTTTCCTATGCCAACATTGTCAGTAGACCCCTCATACGCAAGCGTATGCATTTGTATTCTTAGGTTTTTTCGGTAAAGTCACGTAGGTAAAACATCAAAATTAATGAAAATAAAATAAAATAAAACAAAAATCACGACGTTTCGGAGGCAACACAAGTCTCCGTCATCAGGTGGGACCGCCACAGCCGAATTAGCTGCATCAAGTGAGGCAATGATTCAAGATGTAATCCCTTATAAGCAAGTTGAAGGGGGGAGGAGAGGGGGGGGAGCTCATCAGAATGTGGTAGCCAATGAATGGAACGTATCGGGAGGGAGGGGGGCGGGGCTCAAAGACAGCACGGAGTGCTAAGTACAACGCATCGGGAGGGGGAGGGGGGGCGGCGGGGCCAAAAGAATGGACGACGGCTTGGACGCGGTTGCTGCTGCACACGCCAAAACAATGGACAGAGAGGGGGAGGGGAGGTCTGATACACATGATAGACAAAAGAACGAAAATGCCCATGTTTATACCAATGCTGGCTGAACAATGAAGAGAGTACTGTTAAAAAATAACTGGGGATGTTAACACTCGGTAAACTAAAGTAAAATAGTGCCTGTCAGATAAGATGGTCCAAAAAAGTGTAATTAAGTCTTTTTTGCGTGGTTGATAACATCTTTCCAATGATTACTAAGTTTGTACCCATCATCACGGTTGAAATTATGTCTGTGTTTGTATATTTGTATGGCTTCGTGTACAAACCTTTGATGGTAGCCGGGAGGTTTGCAGAGAACCTTGGTCTCGGAAAAGACAATTTCATGAGAGCCCACCGAGTTGTAGCAATGATCGGCAACGGCAGAAGAATCAGTTCTGCCGTGTTTCAGATCTGACTTGTGCTTGCGGACACGATCAGAAACATGACGTTTCGTTTCTCCAATGTAGCAATCACCACAAATGCAACTCAATTTGTAGACTCCAGGATACTGTAAGTCAGGAACGACATCCTTCACAGATGGAATCAGATCACGGATTTTATGCACTGTACTGAATCGGACTTGGATCTTATGTTTGTTTAGAATTTTGGAGATATTTTTGGTCACGCCTGCTATGTATGGTAACGTGATGGTTTTGGTCGGAGTTTCATGTGGCTGTTTCTGTGTGGTGGGAGAGACAGCTTGGCGGATAGTACAGTCAGAGTATCCGTTCATCCTGAGGGCCCACATATACATCGGTCAGAGTATCCGTTCATCCTGAGGGCCCACATGTACATCGGGCCTCAGGATGAACGGATACTCTGACCGTACTATCCGCCAAGCTGTCTCTCCCACCACACAGAAACAGCCACATGAAACTCCGACCAAAACCATCACGTTACCATACATAGCAGGCGTGACCAAAAATATCTCCAAAATTCTAAACAAACATAAGATCCAAGTCCGATTCAGTACAGTGCATAAAATCCGTGATCTGATTCCATCTGTGAAGGATGTCGTTCCTGACTTACAGTATCCTGGAGTCTACAAATTGAGTTGCATTTGTGGTGATTGCTACATTGGAGAAACGAAACGTCATGTTTCTGATCGTGTCCGCGAGCACAAGTCAGATCTGAAACACGGCAGAACTGATTCTTCTGCCGTTGCCGATCATTGCTACAACTCGGTGGGCTCTCATGAAATTGTCTTTTCCGAGACCAAGGTTCTCTGCAAACCTCCCGGCTACCATCAAAGGTTTGTACACGAAGCCATACAAATATACAAACACAGACATAATTTCAACCGTGATGATGGGTACAAACTTAGTAATCATTGGAAAGATGTTATCAACCACGCAAAAAAGACTTAATTACACTTTTTTGGACCATCTTATCTGACAGGCACTATTTTACTTTAGTTTACCGAGTGTTAACATCCCCAGTTATTTTTTAACAGTACTCTCTTCATTGTTCAGCCAGCATTGGTATAAACATGGGCATTTTCGTTCTTTTGTCTATCATGTGTATCAGACCTCCCCTCCCCCTCTCTGTCCATTGTTTTGGCGTGTGCAGCAGCAACCGCGTCCAAGCCGTCGTCCATTCTTTTGGCCCCGCCGCCCCCCCTCCCCCTCCCGATGCGTTGTACTTAGCACTCCGTGCTGTCTTTGAGCCCCGCCCCCCTCCCTCCCGATACGTTCCATTCATTGGCTACCACATTCTGATGAGCTCCCCCCCCTCTCCTCCCCCCTTCAACTTGCTTATAAGGGATTACATCTTGAATCATTGCCTCACTTGATGCAGCTAATTCGGCTGTGGCGGTCCCACCTGATGACGGAGACTTGTGTTGCCTCCGAAACGTCGTGATTTTTGTTTTATTTTATTTTATTTTATTTTCATTAATTTTGATGTTTTACCTACGTGACTTTACCGAAAAAACCTAAGAATATGATTCCTTGCAATCACGAAAGCTTCAAATCTAGAACGTATGCATTTGGGTTAACCTCCCCCTCCTCCCTCCATGCGTACGTACTAAATGGATGGCCCCATAGGCACTACTCTTTTGTTCTTTCGGTAAAGTCACGTAGAAAGAAAATAAATTAAATAATAGGATACGACGTTTCGATTGCAACACAAGCAATCGTCTTCAGGTGCGAATGAATGAGAAAACAAACCTCCTAAATGTTGCAATATAATGCAATACAACACAACACAGAGAGTCGGCTAACATAACAGCCAACACCCTACCTGGTTGATTACGTTCTCCCAAAGATTTCTAAATTTGAGAGAGAGACAAAACACAGACACGGAGACACATAAACATATAAGCAGAGAGAGAAACAACACAGATACACAGAGGCACACACATGGGCACACAGAGAAACAACGCCTCTGTGTCGAGGTATTAAATAGTGAGAGAGAGGGTGGGTAAAGAAATTAGCATGTCAATGACAGATTTGGAGCTTTCGTGACTGCAGGAATTACTCTAGGTTCTTTCAGTAAAGTCACGTAGAAATTAATTAAATTTAATAAGAAATGTAATGCAATGCAACACAGAGAGTCGGTCAACACACAATTAACGCATAGCCTGGTTGATTACATTCTTCCAAAGATTGCTACATTAGAAGTTAAGTTGGAAAATTTGAGAGACAAAACAGACACGGAGACACAAAGACAGACACACAAGCAGAGAGAGACAACACAGAGACAGAGAGAGAGAGAGAGAAAACAAACTTAAATCATCCCCGTAGAAGTGGTTAAAATTAGATTTGGATAGGCACTGTTAATAATTTAGGACGTTAAGACAGATAGGGGTGGGATCAGTGGCGTTCGTGCATTGTGATCAGTTCAATTCCCAACATCAGTGGCGCGGGATATGCTGCACCAACCCGCACCAGCCAGCATGGTGAAGTACTCCTCTGACCGAACTCCTTCGCCAAGCGGTGGATTCGAGAAAGGGCCGCAATGTTTTATTTGAAGGAAGATACATCTGCCTGTCGCCGGCTTGAGTCCGCCGCGGGTGTGCTGCGGAAGCGGTGTCACTCGTCAACTCGTGGAGGTGGCGCGTGGAGGCAATTGGCGGTGTCGGTCTCCGTGTTTGGTTCCTCGCAGCTCATGTCGGCTGAGCAGTGGACGAGGCGAATGCCGACAGCCTGACACGGCACGCGCACACACAGCTTGGCGTGCGGGTCTCGCGGCTTGATTTCACCGGGTGACCCGGCACAACCACATCCAGTAAATACCCGTCGCTATAGAGAGATTTATAAGGGCCGTCCATAAATGATGTCACGCACCTAGGGGGGGGGGGGGGGGGTCAGATATTTGGGACGATGTGTGACGAGGGGAGGGGTGAGAAATGTGACGTCACATCAAAATGCGCAACTTTAAATAAATATAGAATTGCTATAACAACGCTAATTGTTGTAACAACACTCCTACAACATCAGAGTGCAGCGCCACATTAAAAAGCGATTTGAAGCATGTTTTATTTTCAAAATGGAAATATGGTTTTGGGGGGGGGGGGGGCAGAGCTTTGTGACGTCATATTCCGGAATATATTCGGCGAGAAATCAAGCCCCGGGACCGTCTCGAACGTTACGAGCGCAAGATGTGACACGACGTCTCACTGTTGACCCAACACTGACATCGCGAGGATGCGTCGTGCTCTTTCACTTGCCAACGATACATGTGTGGTCAACTCCACGGTAACCGGACTACAAGAGCGGCACACGGGACCATCCATCCATCACGACAGCATCAGTGAGCGGGTTTTTTTTTTAAACGCTCCTACGCAGCAGGCTGGCGAGGTGCACGAGGAAGCTAATGGCATCGCCGTGTTTTACGCAAACTGCATCGGCGCAAGTGATTTCGTTACCGCGGAACACTCCTGTAGCTTTCGTGTCCACGCA
This sequence comes from Lampetra fluviatilis, assembly GCF_964198595.1. Taxonomy (NCBI): domain Eukaryota; kingdom Metazoa; phylum Chordata; class Hyperoartia; order Petromyzontiformes; family Petromyzontidae; genus Lampetra; species Lampetra fluviatilis. The sequence goes on from NC_136281.1 coordinate 3,019,251, forward strand.
AGCCACGTACAAGGCGCATGATGACCCTCGCCGTCTCTTTGGAATGGGATACAAAGGTACGGTATAAAACGTATCAAAATATCGCGATGACGATAAACGTATCCGCAGCTGCATCCGAACAAGACAGAAACGCCATCATATTCTTGGTTCTTTCGGTAAAGTCACGTAGAAGGGAAATAATAAAGTAATAAAAATAAAACATAATAAAATCATTCTCAGAATAATTCTCAGAATTATTTTATTATGTTTTATTTTTATTATTTCATTTTTCCCTTCTACGTGACTTTACCGAAAGAACCAAGAAGATGAACAACAACAACCTCAAGTGAGGCCTACCGCTTGGTAACGGCCATCAAACGATACAGTATTTAACCGTCACTACAAGTATCTTATCTGTACTAAATGACAACTTACGGGGAATATTTTCGACCTGCTAAATAATTAATACGAATGTTTGTAATGCAAGCGCGCTCAGTAGTAACGTCACGATTGGCTAGGGATGCGTGCGGCAAAAAGATATTTGGAACAAACAAAAACATCTGCACTCAGTAAGGCATTGATTATTCTGAACCCCACCCCCCGTTATAGCGACTGGCTCCAGCACGCACGGGTTATGGAACCCGGTCCCAGGTGTGCGTCCTGACCAGGAATGTATTCAACACAAAGCGTCTCATACTCTTTGGTTCTTTCGGTAAAGTCACGTAGTTAGAAATAAAATCAAACAAAATCACGACGTTTCGATCGCAACACAAGCGGCCGTCATCAGGCAAAAAAGAGTATGGATTCCTGCAGTCACGAAAGCTTCAAATCAAGATTGAAAGCGTCTCATATTGGTCGAGATCGCATAATAAAACAACCCGCGCTGACGGTTACACGCAGCCCCCCCACGTTTCATCTTCATCCAGACACGAAATCCTGTGCCGCCGGCTCCGCACGAAGGCATGCGTTTGCTTTGGAATGTAAATTCCCATCAGATGAGCTCGGGCATCTGGAACCACGCGTGTCCAAATGAGAGAGAGAGCGACTGCGCGTAATGCCACTTCACGTGCCCTTTGAAGTTTCATTCGCGTGATCCGGGCGGTGGCGCTGTGTGCCAGCGATTTTTGACTCGCAATCTTAAATAGCATTGAGCAATGGGTCTTATAACCTTTATACTGCACCCTGCACCCGCTTGGTTTCTCAATCGGTAATTGTTCTATGGTAATAAATACAAATGGGGTGTCATATTCTATGGTTCTTTCGGTAAAGTCACGTAGATAGAAAAAATAACAATCAAATAATAAAAATAAAGTTAATAAAAAATATCACGACGTTTCGATTGCAACACAAGCGGTCGTCATCAGGAACAGGGAGGTTAGCCTCTGAGGGCAAGCTGTTTATAAAGGTTTAGAGATGGGCGGGGCAGCTAATGTTAATGTAGGAGAAAGCTAAACTAATCTGGCATGTCTCGCACCCCCAGAAAGGACATCACACGCCCCGGGTGTGCCTGCACCCCAGGTTAAGAATCATTGCCATAGCGTCCCAATTGCCTGTAAATGCCGCAGTTCACGAGCGTTGATTCAAGCAAGCCTCTGCTGATGAGTCACTGTATGCCGAAACCATTCCAGAGTTTGCTCGTCTGGACACAATGCTGCTGAAATGATGCACTCCCATAAGGGCCGTTGTGGTTGTTGGTAGTGTAAGAAATGCAGTACTGTATATACTGTATACTCTTTGGTTCTTTCGGTAAAGTCACGTAGGTAGAAAAATAATAGATCACGACGTTTCGATCGCAACACAATCACTCGTCATCAGGTGGGACAACAACCACAGCAAGAACAAACTGCTGAAGTAGGCGAGATATCTGCCGTGGCACGAGGTTATATAGGCCTCGGCAGTAGGGGGGGAGAGAGAAGAGGGGGGGAGGCGGGGCAGAAAGTGGACCCCGCATCAGCACACCGGTCACTTGAGCACAGATCGAAGAGAGATGCACACACAGAGAGAAATACACACAGAGAGTCGGAGATAACAGCTGACATAGGCGGGTAGGATGCAAACATCACAGTCAGTTAAGACTTTACCTGGTTAATAACGTCCTTCCAATGATTGCTCAGTTTGTACCCATCTTCTCGGTTGAAGTTGTGTCTGTGTTTATATATCTGGATGGCTTCATGAACAAATCTCTGATAATAGCCGGTGGGTTTGCAGAGTACCTTCGTCTTGGAAAAGACAATTTCGTGTGAGCCCACTGCGTTAAAACAATGATCAGCAACGGCAGAGGTTTTGGTCCTACTGTGTTTCAGATCTGCCTTATGTTTGCAAATGCGGTCCGAGACATGTCGTTTCGTTTCCTCCATGTAACTGCTGCCGCAGCCACAACTCAGTTTGTAGACACCCGGGTATTGCATATCAGGAATCACATCCTTTACAGATGGGATCAAATCACGGATTTTGTGTACTGTGTTGAAACAAACCTGGATATTGTGTTTATTTAAGATTTAGGAAATATTTTTGGTAACCCCTGCTATGTATGGCAAAGTGATGGTATTGGTTGAATCCTCAGATGGTTGTCTCCCCATGGCTGGGGAAACTGCTTTGCGGATTGTACGGTCAGAATATCCGTTCATCCTGAGGGCTTGCTGTACGTGCTCCTGCTCACTGGCTAGATGATACTGGTAGGAGACTCAACGGACCCTATGGTGTAGTGTTTTGATGAGGGAATTATTCTGGGCTGGATGGTGGTGGGAGTCAGGCTTTAGATAGGCATCCGTGTGGGTGGCTTTCACGTAGACAGAGTGTCCCAACGAGCCATCGGGTCTCTTCTCGATCAAAACATCCAGGAATGGTAGCTTGCCATCCTTTTTCACTTCCATGCTGGATTTGATAGATGGGTGTATGGAATTGATGTGGTTGAAAAATTGGTTTAGTGCTGGCAGGCCATGTGGCCAGATGACGAACGTGTCATCTACGTATCTCTTCCACAAGGAAGGACGTAGGGTGGATGTCTGGATGGCATCTGTCTCAAAATTTTCCATGAAAACATTCGCTACCACTGGCGATAAGGGAGAACCCATTGGGGTACCCTAATTTTGTTTGTAAAATGTACCATTCCAGGTGAAGTAAGTACTGTATATATGTTTAAGTGAAGACGGGTATGTGAAGCTGTCCGAATTATTTAAATGATTGAGGAGTTATAATCCTTATCGGAGTCAGAGCAGCCCAACATTATCATCATCATCATCACCACCACCACCACCGTCATCACGTACATATACCGCCCTTTCGTCAACCCACTGCAAGGAGAACGCCTCCCCCACGTCGTCCTGGTCATGGGGGTTCTTTGACCATACTTCACCAGGCCGGTCGGTGCGGGTTGGCTGAAGCCGGGAATATAATGAGGCCGTTTTCGAGTTCGCCTTTGACGCGCAAAAGCGAAATAGCTGCGCCGTAGCCGAACGGGAAACCCGTTAACGCCGACCAGCAGGTCAATGTTGCGCTCATCGCTCCTGGCGCCGCAGCCGTCGCTTGATGGCAAACACGCGGGCAGCACGGACTCAAGATACTTTACTACGATAATGAGCCAAGAATGTCTGTGTGTCCCGCGCGTGACGCCACTCCACGTCGACCAGCCCCCCTCATTAATAATCGTTAACAGGTTACGTCCTCCACATGGACCCCCCCTTCATGAATAATCATGGCCATGTGACGTCACTCCACATGGAGCACCCTCTCCCCTCATTAATAATTCATAAGGTTACGTCCTCCAAATGGACACCCCCCTCATTAATAATTATTAGCGGGTGACGTCACTCTACATGGGGGGCCGAGGCGCCTCCTCCCCCCTCCTCGGCGTCAACTCACAACCCTCACTACAAAGGCAGAACCCTCACGTCACGCGATCTCCGTAACGCTGTTGAGACATCAAAGTACAAAAAGGACGTAATGATGAACAAGGGATTAGAACCTTTAAATTAAATAAGTCTGTACAGCAGACATCGCGGCTATCGCGATTTTCACCTGAAGACGAACGCTTGTGTTGCGTTCGAAACGTCGTGATTTATTTTGTTTTATTTCTACCTACGTGACTTTACCGACAGAACCAAAGAGTATTGATTCCTGCAGTCACGAAAGCTTCAAATCAAGATTAAATAAGTCTGTGTCACCGCGCCCTTACAAATTGCACGCGAATTGATGCAATGAATATCACGTCGCGGTCTGCTTTTCGCTTGCAAGTTTCAGATTTACTGCAATACACCCGTCCTTGGACGGACAAAATGCTAGTAATCTAATAATCGAGCACGTGGCGGCGAAGGCGATGGGTGGGGGAGGGGGGTTCAATAATAATTATAATGAGATAACTCCCCCGCGTGTGAGATTTTTTTGTCCAAACATTTTAAGCTAATTATACAAAAGCTACGTATCGTGGCTGATTATGGTGACGGCTATACTACAGATTTAATTATACTGGTAGGAACCTCCTGATTACACCAGCCCACAGGGGATTATTGTGTCCGTCCGTCGTGCAGGGAGGGGCTGGGAGGGGAGGGGCTGGGTGGGGAGGGTGGGCTGGGTGGGGAGGGGAGGGTGGGGAGGGGCTGGGTGGGGAGGGTGGGGAAGGGCTGGGTGGGGAGGGTGGGGCTGGGTGGGGGGTGGGAGGGGTGGGGCTGGGTGGGGAGGGGCTGGTCACCCCGTGGTGCCCTTATAAAACTCAACGTTTAACCTACTCACGCCGGCTTTTGCCCGCCCTCACAGTCGGGCATATTTGCGGAATACACCACGCCGCCGGTGACCCTGGCCATTGACCGAGCAACCCAACGTTCATACCAGCCACCTCCGCAGGAATGTGTTTCTTCCTGGTTCAGCAGTTCCACTGCTGGATTAAATATTCCGCCTGAGGACGACCGCTTGTGTTGCGATCGAAACGTCGTGATATATTTTATTTTTCTACCTACGTGACTTTACCGAAAGAACCAAAGAGTATAGATTTAATTATATCGCATATTTCACGACTGCATATTAACAATAGTATGCCAAGGTTACATTTTACACGACGTCACTCCCGTACTTAACAGAGTGAACACAGCAAAAGCGTCAGTGTTTAATTGTGTTCATTTCTACTGGAGTGACACCAACGCGCTGTTGCGCACTATTAATATAAACATTTACATATTATTATTATTAAATAATGCTGCAACGTTTCTCTCTGCATTTAAATATCGAAGTGCAACGTCTAGTGTTAAGCAAAACAACAAGCATCGCTTTGAATGCACACATTACGGTTGCAATTAAAATACTCAAAATAATCAACACCCTCGAATGTAGTAACATTTAGTGGGAATTAGCTAAAAAAGAAGTGTGCAGTGCAACATCTGTCAGGCTTGGTGCGCACGAGAGAAATGCCGTTGAAGTGAGAAAACACGCAGATCACTGTCACAAAAATATATATTTTTTGTTCCTGGCTAGTAAGTGTTTTATTCTAATTGCTTATGCTTCAAAAGTACAGAAAATGGCTATTATTCCCCACAAACTTTGCTTTTGTGACCAGGACAGTGATATTTTGAAATGTACCTATTTTCAATGAGAAAACGTGTGCATTTGTGTCATTCCTTCACGTATAATTCCTGCACCGCCTCGCTTGGGACACTGAATCGATGGATACTCGTGAGCTGATTGTGACGACACGGGGCCTCGGCTGATGCAAAACTCCATGAGTCCACGCGACTGGAAAAGCGAATTTTTGTGTGTTTGCGTGTGCGCCCGCAGCTAACAGCACTTGCCCCTACAGTCTGTGTAAGGCGATACGGGAGATCTTTGCAGTTAGAGCCGAGGTAGCGACACTTTTTTTTGGAGTGGACTAGTGTCCCTCGGAAAATAAGTGTACAACGGGCGTAGTCGTGGGAGCACCGTGCAGTATAATAATTGTTGTTGATGCACTGCCCTCTGCCGCCTCAAATCATAAAGAAATCGCATCATCAAAATTGCTCCTGGAGTCAGAAGTGGTTATTGTCCAAGTGAGTCTGGTGATTCGAGATGCTGGGTCGTTCTGTCCAATGTTCACGCAGATGGCCAGGAGGTGACAGCACAGCAATGGATTCTTGCATCTATCTGTGCGGAGCTTTGAATGTCATCGCCTCGTATTTCGTAGGGTTTCTACAGGAACTCTGATTTCCTCCTGCGTTCCAAACTGTCATTCATTGAATCGAACAAACGTCCCCAATGCAGGAGCTTCCCGATAGCGAGTCTCGAGGCTGAGTTGAAGATGCCCTGGGCAAAGAAGAGAATTATTCCGTGCACTTCAATAGAATCGTGGCGCTTTCCCGCCCTTTCGTCGTTCCAGTTTCATTTATTTGGTATAGCCCTGTGAGCCATTCGTCTCTTTAATCGGGTGCAACCGCAACAATCGAACATATGAACAAGAAAACATCTTAAAGTGACTTCGCGCAAACAGAAAAAGCCAGGAAAAAACAACAAAAAACAGCAAAAACTTCCAGAAAAAGCACCTCCTGTGTGCAAAAATCCCAGTGGGATGCAAGTCAAACAACAACAACAACCACAAGACAACTTAGATTAAGGCCATCGGTCTACCTCCGTACTACAACAAACAAACATGGCCAAACCAATTTTTTTTAAATCACCAAAATAAAGCCATGAAAGCAATGTAACAGTGATTATTGGAACTGTGACCGAAATTTCACAATAAACGACATAAACAACATGTATCAACAAACCCTGTAGCCATAGCTGGCTGCATGAGTCACTCCACAACAGCAGGAGCATCACTAGGAGTATCAAACATTTTCGATGCACCTTTAAAGATCAGCACACTAGATCCAAACACAAGATCATACTTTGCAGCGGTCATCCGGAGCGAAACATTTGATTTTAGGCCACTGAATAGCAGTGGCGGCTAGGGGAAGATTCCCCGCGGTGCCGTCCGCCAGAGGGCGCTCGGAGCCAGATGACCCAGAATGGCGCGGCGTTTCCATGGATCCTGCAGGGACCAGGCACTCCACACTCCACAGGCAGTGCCGCATTATCCCAGTAGCACAAGTAGCTACATATGCTAAGAGCCCCGCGCTTAATGCTTTCAAGCTATCAATTCCGGTTCAGTGATTCTGCACTTGCTCTATTACTATAGTACTATACTGCCTTTAACTTTTATGAACGACTGGGTGTTTAAGGTTAGAGATTTGTCGTATTATCTGGATGTATAGCAAAGGAAAAAATACAATTACTTTACTATGCAAGTTAAACATTTGTGTTTTAATATTTCTTTATTTAGGGCCCCTTTATAACATATGCTACAGGCCCTGCACGAGCTTAATCCGGCACTGTCCACAGGGTCCCAAATGTTTACCCCACAGGGATAGAATCGAATTAAATAGGTTTGTGGGGGCCCTACCCCCCTACTGAACAGGAGTACCCCCCCCCCCCCGCCCCGTAATAGACAGCTCCTCGGGATGACTGGAGAGTCGGGAAGAATAATGACCTATTAATCCAGGAAGCCACACTAAGCCGACGCACTTTTTTCAAGAGGATTCTACATTTTGGGTTTTTATTTTAAGAAGTTTTCATACAATTAATGCGCTACGGTAATCCATCAAAGCCAATTGCGTCCGACCAACATCGCCACCACTTTCTTCCGTCTGCCAGATCCAACAGCGTTGACACAATCGACACCTAACCTCTAAGGGGCCGTCCATAACGCGATTTTGGACGTTTTTTGACCCCCTCCCCCCCTTCGTCACACGACGTCACAAAAAGTCAGACCCCCCCTCAAATATGACGTCACAAAGCTCTGCCCCCCGCCCCCCCCAAAAAAACATGCTTCAAATCGCTTTAAACTATTGTCATCGTAGTGCATATTCAATGTGGCGCTGCACTCTGATGTTCAAGGATAAAACATTTATCAAAAAGTATATTTAAGTAAGTAGAAGGTGTTGTCTGTATTTATTTAAAGTTGGGAATTTTGATGTGACGTCACATTTCTCAAACCCCCCCACCCCTCGTCACACATCGTCACAAATGTCTGACACCCCCCTCCCCCCCAGGTGCGTGACGTCATTTATGGAGGGCAGACTCGAGAGGTCTCGGCTGCACTGAGACCACGCAGCGTCCACACGGGTGTCCACACGCGCGCGGTATCCAGGGAACGAATGACCCGGGCAATGACCCGAACTTTTGTCCTGACGCTGATCCCAATGCTGACCCTGTAGTGTTTAGACGCGGTGGGGAGGGGAGTGGAGGAATTGCACGGTGTCTTCTTTCGTGGGCTATTGTGTCTCGCGCTTCTAATAGAACAATACAATTGGACAACATAAATGTTGGTCTCATCGTCGTGAGCTTGGTCTCTGTAAACATATCGCTGGCGATCAACTCAGCTGACGCGTTTAACGACGTCGCTACTTGACTCAGTCATTGGCAGCTGCACTTGGAACAACACGGACTTCAACGAACTCTGCTGGTCTCAGTGCGGCTGGAACGGAGTGCGCGAGCTACAGAGAAAGGGAGCTGCATCACTCTTCAAACTGCACATCCCACGCATGTGCACCTGCACCCAGGTGATGACGGCTATGATGATGGGACGGGGATAATGATGGGATGATCATGTGGACGATTGCAGGTAGAAGGGGTTGTGTCCAACATACGGAGCAGAGTCCCAGTCCCCCTGAGACACAGACACAGCATCCAGAGACACGAGGCAGACACGGGACACAGACACAGCACCCAGGCCGACAGAGACGCATGAGCCACAGCTCCCGGAGAGACACAGAGAGACGCAGTCTCCACGAGACAGAGCCGGCATTAAAGGAGAGAGAGAGAGTCTCCGTGAGACACAGAGACAAGGAAAAACCCAGAGACACCAGCGCCCGTGTGGGTCAGACGCCACAGAGGCACAATCTCCGCCAGACACAGAGACACAGTCTGCGTGAGACAACGGGCAAGTGCCGTTAGCGAGCACCGATGAATGCCGGCACGGTGGGCGGCCAGCGCCACGCCCGACCGCCTTTGTCTCCCTAGTGGCGATGATTTTACACACCACACCAGGTACTCATTTGAGGCCGAGTCGACCTTGGGGAGGCACAGGACTGGTTCAGATAATCGTCACTGGCGCTGGCCGCGAGAGGGAATCGAACTCTTGCGGCGGGTTCGTAGCGCAGCGCGCTCGCCACACAAAGACAAAGATCCCCCCCCCCACGTATAGCCTGTAACAGACTGTTGGGGCAAGTGCTGTTCGCGAGCAGCGCTTATGAAGGCCGGCACGGCACGCGAGGGGGTGGTGGTGGTGGTGGGTGGCCAACACCGCGCGCGCGCACTCGGCCGCCTCTCCGCACCTCCCCACGTCCAGCAGCGGGCGCCTCGCATCAACAGCAGCAGCACAACAAGCAAGGCGAGAGACACACACACAGTGAGTGGGGGGGGGGCTCTCTCTTGCCGTCTTCGCAGCGCGCAAGCGCCACCTCCAACCCCCGTGCCCACGCAGGCTGACAAAGCTCGCAGGCTGATACAGCGCACGGGCTACAGCCGCCAGCCACAGCGCTCGGGCAGCAGCAGCAGCAGCATGCGAAGGCTCGTCCAGGTCGAGCGCGCATCCTCGCCGCGCCATCAGCGAGCTTCCTGCATCAGCAGCAGCAGCAGCGAGCAATAAAACAGCAGCAGCAGCAGCAGCCACTCATCTCGCATCCGCAGCGGCATACGAAGGTAGGCGACGCAGAGGATGCGCGCGCCAGCTACGTGCGTATGCATCGGCGATGCGGCGTGTTGCATGTTAGGCTTGTGTGCGCGTCTTACAGCGTCGAGTGCGCTGTGCGTGCGCGCGTGTGTTAGCTGTGTGCACGAGAATTGCTGTCCGCCCTGCTGTTTACGCGCGCGCGCGCACTATAACCGCCCGGGGAACGAAAACAATGACATGCGTGGAGGTTCGAAGGGACTGGTTATAATCCCACGCAGAGCTCTTCTTCACCTTGATGTTTGCACCGCGCTGTGTGCTATTGATACTTCCGAAGCAACGTCGCATCATGATCATAGTTAGAATCACATCGTCGTCTTCAGCTCTCTGTCGTTCATCCTGTCGTCGGGGTCTTCACCATATCATCATCAAATCACAATCGATTTTCGGATGTTTATATAAGCAGTACAATGGTACGTGCATTTGTATAACCTCCGGTCGACGCGGCACAAAGTGTCGTACTATTGTGGGGTCTAACGTGTGAATGATCTGTCTGTTTACATGGGTGTTTGTAAGCAGCTTATGTGTAATGAATAAATAACTAAAGTATGTATGTATGTATGCCGCTGCGGGGTTTGTCGCTTGTTAAGAATCACCCATGCCCTTGATGCGCAGGACGTGTGCCACGGTAGTTGATTTTGTATTTAATTGTGTAATACATTGTGCGCGGCAGCATTGTATACGACACATTCATATCACCGTGACATTCGTATTTTACATTGGCATTAAATATGAACCATCTCTCTGGCAAGTGCCCCTGGAAATTGCTATAGAGGGGTTCCACGCAGTCGTGGTACAATGGTAGTGTTGTACCCTTGTTTTGTGGCTGGCGCTCAAAGGGCTTAATTTCTCACTCGATATTTTCTGGGAGCGCTGCCGATGCTGGCTTGGAGTAAGGTATTATCGGCGTAAGGCACTTCCACTAGAGTACAAGCTAAGCCTATCCATACTAATCCCGTAGGTTTAAACATAAAATAATGAGGACAAAATAAGGCGAGATGGATGAGGCTCGGTGCCAATATAATTCCCGGAGCAGCGCTGTGGACTATTCCGGCTGAAATTAAACACCTCTTACAATGGGCACTCACAGTGCGTGCGGGGCCAATTGACCCATAGGCAAGCCACACGGTGTTGTAACTATTGTACGCTATGGGGTAATGCCGATGACATCTCCCGTAATGCGCCCGATCTCGTGAAATATCTTAAGGTAAGCGGGATTGAGCCTGGATGTTGAATGCTTGGGACGGGTGATCACAAATGAAATAGGTGTTGCAGGCTACTGCGAGACTACGTTGCCAGCAGAGGGCAGTGCAGGCAAATTATTCGTTGTACCCTACTTCTATGCTCCCACGTGTATTGCTCCCGGTCTTCACCAGCCCGCAGTGGCCAACGTGGTGAAGCATGGTCAAATAATCACCACCACGACCTGTAGGGCGTGGGGAGGTTTCCATCCAGCAGTGGATTGATAGAATGGCGTTTACGTGGTACGGTATATTATTCCTACCGCGTCAGCTTTATGATTGAGCATACAGATAATTTGGGTAAGTGCAATGTTCTGGCTTTGAGTGTCACTGAAATCCATTTAGATTGATTAAATTGCTGGACCTATGTACTGAAAAAGAGTGGCTCCGCGTGGTGGCTCTTTGTGAGTAATGGATAACAGCGTCTATACAATGTTGACGTTATGCTTGTGTGTCTACCTGTCTATTACATTCATAATGTCTAGAAAGGCGAATGCCACCACATACACGTACTGAATGTATAATTGTACGTGCCCTAATAAGAAGAAGTGAAAATGTTGACTGTATTATGTTGCTCAAGAGTTTGGGGAAAACGGTGTTGACACCGTGGCTTTCCACTTCTCTTTGGTCAACGCCCTGGTGTGTCGCTGCGGTGGCGAGATGTTAACTACTTCGCCTTGTATACAGGAGGTCGTGGGTTCGATATCGACCCTAATGCCTGCATATTTGGATTTTGTACGTTCTCTCTGTGATCGCGTGGATTTTTCTCCGGGTCCTCCGGTTTTTCCCCTCCACATTTATTAACGTGCTTTTATAGGATTTGACTGCTATAAATGTCCACATAAGCCATTTCGTTGAGCTATCATTTGTGGACAATTCGCTTCTCAAAAAGAGCTATACACCGATAGCTCAGTGGGCTATAGGTGTATATAGTTTTAGTTTAGTTTTACATTTAGATACATGCATTTAGAGTGTTTGACTGCTATAAATTTCCACATGATAAGCCACTTCGTTGAGCTATCATTTGTGATCAGGTTGCTTCTGAAACATATATAAATAGCTCAGTAGGCCTGACTTGGTAAAAAAAAAATTGTGTCGACTTGAGAAAATCACTAAACATCATGTTATTTTCACTAATTTCAGTCGTCCATCTTTAGTTGACTTGCCCTGTCTGTGAAGATAGTAGTGGCTGTCCTATGGATGAACTGACCCCTGTCATAGGAATGTGGAATTTCCACAATTGACTAAGGGCTGCCATTTGAAACGAGAGCTGCCTAATACTTGTATTGGAAACTTGAACAATCGTGACTACGTTTGTAAAGCGCCCTGAAAAGGGCGCTGTCGAAATGACCTAATCTACAATAAACAAACACAAACTCTCATCAAGGTCAGCCTTTTAACACTTGCACCGGGTAGTGCGTCTGCGGACAGATAGATCCGACTAGTTCATCACGGAGATGACAGATGGTCCTGTCATCTCTGTGATGCATGCAATGGTCTGTAGTTTATCTTTCAAATCGACTCCAATTAGTGCCTGCTTCTTCATGGCAAAAATAACAATGGCACACAATATTTACATAACAGTACTGAAACCAGTTATACACTTACATGGCTCATTGTGAATTTAAATACTGCACAGTAAATGCTATATTTGACTTTTTGTTGTGTGTCCCGTAAATATCACATGTATGTTGTAAAAACAAAAACACGACGTGCATGAGTAATTTAAACTCTGATCAATACAGTGATGTAACCAATGCACTCGCATGCCATGTGCAGCAACATCATCATCATAGTGTGCCCTAAGAGGAGTGGCTGTCGCAAGCCGCCCATTTAATTTGCAGCGAACAGCTCAAACCCACGGATTAGTCAAACATTAACAGACGCGTGGAGCCTGCTTCAATCGCTCGCTACGCGACGGGCTGGGGACGCGTCCTCCCGCCGCTTGGATGCAAAGCAACTCACTAAAGAACCGGGGCACATGGAACGCCGCCGCATTTACAAACGGTTCCTTAGCACTCTACAAACACGATTGGTCAACACCGAAAGGGCTCCACTCAACACCTACTTACGCCGCCACCGCCGTGGCTAAATACTCGCCACTTGACCGGGAAAAGGGGCCTCACTGGGCTGAGCAGTGTTGGTTGGCGATTGGTGAAAGTTGAACTCACACCGTGGACTGGGGATTGAGAGTGAATTTTTATTTACAGTCGATGAGCATTCTACTTCGTGATTCTCAGAAGACGGAGTGTGTTTGTGAGTCCAAGGCTGATCCGAGCTATTGCATCAGTGAAAAGTCCACACAGAAGGCACTGGCACGCTGTTTTTGTTTGCAGGCTCAGGCAAGTAATAATTTACAGCACTTCCTGTTGACTGCTGGCTTCAAATTCCTCTAAATTAGATCTTTACCCGACTTTACTTTTGCTTTGACATACCAAGCAATCAGGAGCGGCGCATGCTCATGCAAAGTGTAAACGTTGCTCTGCTTGTGGGTCTCGGTAGCGTTTTTAATCTGAAGAGTCTCGAGTCAAGCTCTGAATGCTCTATGGTCTTGTGCCAACGTTGTTTAGCAACAGTTGCTTATAGCAGCTAATGCCTGATCTCATTTTGCAGGATTCTTTCTTTAGAATTCTAGTTTTGGATCTACGCCTTTCTCCGGACACCGTCGAGGATGCGGCTCGTCACGGCCACGCGGGACTCCTGATGCCTTGATCCTCGACCGGGACGAGGAGGAGGAGGAGGAACGGAATCTTGAGAATCGCCGCAGCCTCGTGGCGACTCGCGAGCCATGGCGGCGCCCCAACGCACGCCGCACCTCGTGGGCAAGAGCGACCGCAACTTCCAGGACGTGATGCAGAAGCTGCAGGGTGAGCAGTTGCGATCGAAACGTCGTGATCTATTCTTTTTTTTTCTACCTACGTGACTTTACCGAAAGAACCAAAGAGTATGGTGAGCAAATGGTTAACGCGAGCCCGGCGGCGTCAGCAATGCGGCGTTTCTGCTCGCGCCGTGATGTACGGGGGTCATCAGTTATTCCGCGTCCTATCGCTGGGAAAAAGGACCTTCCCTTGCATCCTCTGCTTGAGAGTAATGGTACATTAAGATCTATTGATTTTCATACGCATGTATTATTTACCAGAAAAAAAAATGTACAAATGAAATAAAGGGGCTTTATTAGCATAGTGCACAAGCAGGATGCGCAAGGCACGTCGTGAACACTGTATATAGCTGAAATATATACAAGAGGTTGACGCTCCGAGCACATAGAAGAGACATTAGCTGATTCGTAGTTGGAGATCACACTCTCTTTGACCCTCACGGTATGAAGTGTCATCTCGAGCAACTTTGTCAATCTGTCTGCCCTCTGCTGTGATAGAGAACTATTGCCTGCATCATTGGCCTACTACTGTGCTACATCGACTTCCCTGTGATAAGACTGTATTAATAATGAATGCAATGAGTTATTATTTCTTTATTATTATTATCGTGAATACATTACCACTGTATCCACTCGTAGTGCATTCTAAGATGAAGCTAAAATACACAACTCTATTTCTACCTACGTGACTTTTTTTGTTTTCAGAAAATAACCGTCCTCTAGAAAAGTTTGGAGGAAGGATAATTAAGGATTCATTCCAATGTATCCAAGCCCATCGTCAAATTGACACATTCATAAGTGAATAATCGGTCATATCCACTTGTGAAGGGTGCAGTTCGAATGTGAAAGTGCACAACAATTATTATCGTATCATGACTCTTTGCAGACAGATTCACATATTTCCAAATCGAATTGAAATTTGGCTGCTATCGGTGGCATCTGATGATAGTCGTATTTATAATTTCCTTGCCACTGGCGATATTGGTTAAATATAGACACGTGCCTTTATGAAAACATTATTTATGAACTCCGCTCCAAGTAACTGGTTCTAACAGGGTCACATTGTTTTGCTGGAATCGGCCATTAATTGTTTAAATATTTCCATCAAGGTCAGAAAAAATACACGAGCTACGCCAATTAACCCCAATTTCCCCGCACCTCCGATTAGCACGGTTGGCTACGTACGGCGCGAAAGAAGTTCAACATACGCGGATACTCTATTTGGCGTACGTGTACGAAACTTGAAATGCCCGCAGCAATACAAGCCTCGGTCGCGTTGCAGCGCAACACCGAAGCGACGAGACGGGGAGCCAAACGCGCGCGTGCGAGTCGAATTGGTTGAATGACATTCCTGAGGATGCCCCATCACTGCACGGCAAACACAGAGCCCCCCACCCCCACCTCTTCCCCTGCTTGGCACTGCGCCACTGTGATGTGTGCACATGGTGGGGTGGGTGGGCTTTGTATCCACCGCTGCGAGCAAGCAGGGACTTGCCACCTAGCCGCTCGCTCGTCTCCCCGGACACACCGCGCGCGACTCAATCGAGGCCGTTTCCCGGAGACCGGAGCCCGACCTGCCGGATTTGCCCTTCCCCGGCTGCACGTGCTCTTTTTTGAGAGACACTTCGCTCGCAAGGGCTCAGTGTGTAAATGAAGCCGTCTCTTAGAAACGAGCATTGTTGTTACCTGGCTGCCATGGGGACGAGGTTTTGGATGGTTACAATCAGACGCGCTAGTAATCGCGTTTCGGACTGTTTGGGATTAAGCACAAATGCGGTGATGCAAGCAGACGGTGGTGTACTTTGGATTCAAGCACGACCGTGCATTATTACACGTGCATATGTACAGATCTTTTGTCAATCCACTGCTGTATGATGGCCTCCTCCCAATGTCATACGGGTCGCGGGGTTAATTTGACAATATTTAACCGCGCTGGTCAATGCGAGTTAATGCAGGCAAGGAGCAAAAACGTGGGGGCATAGTACAGTACAATGTATTGTGCACTGCTCCCTGCTGGCAACATAGCCCAGCAGCCAATAACGACCCTGCCGTGCATGGCGGTCATCATCTTCAAAGCACTCGATCCTACTTAGCTTCCGAGATATGATTTGGTCAAGATCATCACTACAGTACTGAGTGTGACACACAGCGGTTGCCTTGGTGAAGTTGGAGCACTCGTGTTCGCGCGATGGAGTGCACATCCTTCAGGCAGTTAAGTGCGACGTTCACACGCTTAAAAACAACCTGAGTTGTAAATTGCAATCGAGAAGTTAGTGTCATTGGAGCAATTCACGGGGATGTTTATTATGTAAGCAAGTGATTGCTGTTACTTGTCTCGGTGTTCAGTGATTCCACAGCCTCCCATGGCCCCGTGTGAGACTTAAGTGACGTGGAGCAAGTTGCCACCTCATCCTGCATCCGAATAAAAGCCCTGTGCCTGCGCGTGTGTGATGAAAGCTTGACAAATGGCCAGAGCTTAACAGAGTAAAGGGGAAAAATTCAAAGGCATCATAAGCATACATAAGAACGGTCGTTTCACTGATCAAATATATTGCTTCAAACTCTCCCAACTCATTGAGTTGCCCCTTGCTGTAAATGATTAAGATCATCCAGGAATGGGAAAATACATTTTCAGATTAAAAACTAACGAAGCAATTTTTACGAGGCTAGAGTAGAGAACGTTCACATGGCAGGCATGTGTGTGGGCATACACTTCCCCTATTGAGACAGAATTCAGGAAAATTGAGAAATTACCCAAGTGTACGTTGAAATGCAAAAAAAACAAGGAATTTGAGAATGTAATAAAAACGTCCGCAGTGATAAATGAGCGTCGGACACACATTCGAAGGTATATCACACATGCTGTCTGGATTGCTGGATGTGGCTGATGAAAGCACTCGATAATTTGCGGACGCTCGTGAAGGCAGTCCCCTCGTGTGTGCAATCGCACGTGCCAGGTGAACCCCGTGTGCAGCCACAAACGTGCGGCTATAGACGGCCAGGTCACCGTGACATGTTTCACACGCAAGGTGCTGCGCTGTCAAATCCTGGGAGCTGCACGGTTTCCCCCGAGATGCAAAAAGCAATTGTTATATTTGCTGCCACACTCGGCGGCTGTCTGCTCCCCTGTCTCCGTGAGATGAGGGGTGGCATTTTTGTTGTTGTTGTTGTTGTACCACATCACACATCAAGTCTGGGCTTAACATCCCACACATTTGACGTAGCGGCGCTTAAGTCTGCCGCCGGCTGGTTCGTTCCTGTTGCTGCCGTGTGGTGTGGCAAGGTTAGTTGCGGTGGCAAGCGCTTTTGTGATCTTGGGGTACCGACGATGAATCCGCGGCCCCCACGTCAGGGTGGTGGAACAGAGTTATGAGGTCCCTCCCAACCACGGCGACGTGAGCGTCGGAGCGTGCGCAAGTCCTGAGATTGTGCCCTTCGTTAGTGTGCCATTTGTCGTAGTTCCAATTACGATGTATGGCCTCTGCGTTCAGTGAAGGGCACGGCAATCGTTGCTGGTTGGTGGTCGTGCAGCACTGTACTGTGCATCCTTAGAATAGTATCCTTTATAGATCTGTACGGTCCGATAAACTAAAACGTATACTATGACATATTACCGATATGGCACTCTCTACGGTATAGAGCCTGCATTCAGATTGGTACTTAAACAATCGTCAAAATACAAAAAAGGCCTGTAATGTGTTTGGTTAGAAAGAGGTGTGTTTGCAGTGGCCCTGAGCGATGAACAGGAGCTACGTTGCATATTTCTTCTCTTCGCCGTAGCAGCTCTCACACAGAGTTTGATAGCCTAAGGGGGGAGTCCTTGATTTTCCACATCTGGCTCAAAAATGACTTTACGACGAAGCCACTTTTTGCATTAAAGCAGAACAACTAGTTCTACGGACGTCATCACTGATTGCACTTAGAGGTGAAATCTCTCATCATACCACCTGGTTTCAGTTTAACGACGAGCCTGGCACGTGCCGGGTGCGCTGTTCGTGTGAGTCGCCGTGCGTCGTGCCGCACCAGCTTACCGTGATATGCCACGAGCGTTTTGTGGTTTATTTTCTTTTGCTGCGGGGGGCGGGGGGTGGGGGCCTTGGCGAGGTTGGTTGAGGCTTGTGGCCGGAATCTACTCGCCGGGCGTGGCTGCGGTCAGCGCTCACCGTTGACGCCCGCTCGCTCCGGGGAGCTCCCCGCGCCGCGCCTTTGGGCCCTCTCGAGTGTGAATGGCATGATATTTGGACGTGACGGCGCTGCATCGGAATTAATGCCGTGTCCGTGGGCGTTTCCCGAGTTAATCTGATGCAAACTTGGGAGTTAGGCAGTTTTAAGGCCGCTGTTATAATTGAAGCTACAGAGAGAGAGAGAGAAACACATCAATCTGTTGGTTTGTCACTATGTTGGTGTTTTTTTACATCTGTACGTTGAGCTGTTGAAATTATATTTAGCGAAGTTGCTTCGAGCAACGCTCGAGATATATCGCGGTGATGGTGGCTTGTTTACCTGATGAAAAGAATGGTGGTTGTGAAAAAAAAAGTACAGTTTCCACCAGTGTGATATTTCTTCAATTAATGCGCATTCCTTGTCTGGGCCTCGAGCTTGGAGAATTAACTCTGTGGGGGGGCTGCCGGTTGCCTCGACGACGCCATGGGGCTGTGCCTTAGCCAAGGATGCGTGGAAGCAGGCCAGCCGTTCCGTGAAACATCGCCCGGGCCCTCTATGACTTAACAGCAGTTTCTCGCAGTGGCCGTGTTGTTTGGCGAAACATTGCCGTGGATTTTTGTTTCTTTGTGTGAAATGGCTGGGTGTGAAAGAAGACGCATTTCATACTGGATTGACACGAATTTAATCACTTTAATTGTACGATGATTGTCAATCAGTTGGCGTTCGGCCGATTGTGGGGCGTGCCGGTGTGGGGAGATGACAGGGCGGAGTCTCGCCTTGCTCTGTGCCCCTGGCGCTGTCATTCTGATGACAGTCGTGCGAGGACTTCGCGGCACAGGTGTGCTCCCGTGAACAGGTGGATGACGGGGCCATGCTGATCACAGGACTGCCCACCCCCCTCCTCCTCCACCCCCAGAGCCAATAGCACTTCACTGCTGATACATTCTAATTATAGGCTCACAATCAAATTGCTTGAAATGTAATTGCATACTTAATGGCAGACACATTTTAATTAAGCCTTTTATGTTGACTATGCATGGTTTAGATTAATTTGACTATTGCTAATTATTGCCGAGCAGGATTGTGGAGATATTTCGTTTTTATATTCTACTCTGGTTGGTGAAATATATTAGTAAAAAATTGCCAACAAGTAGAACATAAGAGCTGTATTCATGTCGATGCCACAGTGCTAGATTTCTTGGCATAATTCTCTAAAAAAGTTGTGGCTGCGTATTGTGAAATGTCATTGTACAATGGCTCCATTCTTTTCTGACAATTAGGACGCCATTGTGACTCAAACATTCTTAATCATGTGTGTGCCTTTAAGCATTTCATCTGGGCCAAATGCCACCTCTCAATGGCTGCCACGCCCGCGGTGTTTCCTTATTTCGATCTTTGTAAACTCCGCAAAACATTCATTTTCCAAATGTTGTTGCGCTGTATTGTAGTTGGAATCTGGCAGGTTGTTTCAACGTTCATTTCCGACGAGAAGTCACGGAACAGATTTTAATCTTTAATTCCACAAGCGAGGATCAACCTCTTCAGCTGTGCGGCGAGCAGCCTGGTGGAAAGTGGAGCACTCCCACTGCCTGTTCACCGACAACAATCAATGACTCTCCGAGGCACACGTTTCATCTGCCCCCATGACTGCAAATCCATGGACGTACAGTGCACGGACAGTTCTGAATTACGTTCACTTTCGGAGAAGACTGCAGTCCGTGCCGTGTGGTTGTGAACAGAATCACGATGGTTTTATTAAAGCACAGCGGCCATTTGGTTTCTCTTCACCATTCAAGAGAGAGAGTAAAGCGAGAGGCAGCCTTACTGCAAGGAGTGGTCATTTCCTGCCCGTGTTTGTGGCAGGATGCGTGCTGTGGCTGCCATTTAGCTCCTGAAATCATTAGTCATCTCATTGTACTTCTCTTTCCAAGGTTGGCCACAACTGTGTCGAGAGCACTTCGTTTAAGTGGCGCCTCTCTCTCTTTAATGACCAGAAACCCCACTTTTAATCTCTTTTCATACTTGCCAGCGATTCATCTGCCGTGGGTGTGCACGGCAAAATGAATGTGCATATTAAGTTTAACGGAACCAGGGCGCGCAACACTGACACTCACGTCTACTTGACATTTCAGAGTGTTGTGTGTGCCTTTTTTGTTTAATGTCTGAGCAACATCAGTAAACTCGAGCGCGATTCAACCACGCGCTCTGGTAGCGACGTTCAATTTCTTTGTTTTTTGCCTGAAAACCCTTGCCCAGATCACACAGCGACAATGTAGCCCTATTCATAGTGAATAGCGGTCACATGCAAATGTCAGGGCGCATGGCATCGCCCTGTTAAACTTTCATGAGGGACAAAATCTCACGGCCGACAGACGAAAAACTACACAATCATAAACAGGGATAGAGACAATCGCGGTGCTCAGACACCGCGCGCGACTCACAATTGTGGCTTTACATTGGCCCAACGTGAGCTGGAACAACTGGTTCGTGCACTATTACATCGATGACCACTTGAACCTGTGAAGGGCGTGTATTTTTGGGAGGAGAAGAAAATAGTAATAATCTTGCTGTGCGTTCTTATTCGCTGCATCGGGCATTATTAATGGAGGAATGCGACTGTGGCGTGTGGTGGGGGCATTCCTCGCAAACGCACAAGGGGGCAGTGCAGTGCTGCCCAGCCGGTATCACGAGTGGCATTGTTTACCTCAAGTTTTTGTTAGTCGAAAGCGCCAAGGGTGACTTTCGGAAATCAACATTTTTATTTGTGCTGGAGGAATCCGAAGAGCTATGAAGCTATTTTCACACATGTACAGTAGGGGCACGGAGTCGGAATGTGACAACAACAAACAATACAAAAACAGGGGTGGCTTTCAGAGACCGGAATCAGAATATGTATGTATACTGGAGAAGTCTGATGAGTTGTAAAGCTCTTTTTTCACAGATGTCCAGTCGGGGCACGTGGTCAGAAAGTTACAACAAACAATACAATAACACGATAGGTGTGCAAAGTATAGGAAAGGTAAGCGAATCACACAAAAAAAACTAATTTTATGTAACCACTGAGCTATTAGCTTCATTTTAAGAAGCTTCCTGGCCACAAATGATCGCTCAACAAAGTGGCTAATGTGGACATTAATAGCAGGTAAATAATTATCTAAACGTATGTATATAAATGTGGAGGGAAACATCGGAAAACCCGGAGAAAACAATCCACACGACCACGGCGAGAACATGCAAACTCCAAATATACAGGCATCATGTTCAGGGTCGAACCCCCGACGCTGACGCCTGTAGATTTGGAGTTTGGTTTGCCGAGTTGCACATCAAAGCAAATGCAACCACCGGTTAAAACACTGTAAATCCATCGGCCTAATTGAGGGGTGCTTTGAAAGCATGCACGGTTTATTCCACTGGCTGGATATTTCCCTCTGTGGTATGTGTGTAATTGTGTATGGTATATATGGTTCAGCGTGAGCGTCTTGTGTAGTTCAGCTACATTGCTGCATTCATTTATTTATATTTCTGCCACCCTTCTACGCGAGCGTGGATCATGGATGTTTGTGACTTGTAAACGCTCTGCCAGGGATGTGTCACTTTTAATTTGTCACGTATGGCTGCAAACCATCAACTCCTTGTTCCAGCGTTAGGCTTTTTTTAATTTCAGAACCATGATTCTGGAGTTAGACCGTGACAGAATGAACCAGAGCGTGTATATGTCCAAAATACAAACAACAGTGTCGTTTGTGTGAATGTTGCATTGAAGTAAGCGACGCTAGCATAGCCCGAAATGAGAAGACCATTCAGTAAATTTGGAACACGGGGATCGTGTCCCTGGTGTGTGACCGAGAGCCATCCCTCACCGTGTCCACCACGGCTGCTCCACAGCACACCTGTACCACAGCACACCTGTACCACAGCACACCTGTACCACAGCACACCTGTACCACAGCACACCTGTACCACAGCACACCTGTACCACAGCACACCTGTACCACAGCACACCTGTACCACAGCACACCTGTACCACAGCACACCTGTACCACAGCATCCCAGCTTCACGGTGGCATGAGGTTACGTGCGCAAGAGTTACCCTCGCGTTCTACTCTGTGGCCCAGTTACACGTTTCATCACGTCGTAGGCACTGGGTGGAAACCGATTGTCTTAATAGTTACTTTAATTTATAAAGCATCTACATACTAAGAGCGTCTCATGTAGCTGGATTTACAAGGTGATTATATTAACATAAACAGTATGATTCTAGATTTGAAGCTTTCGTGACTGCAAGGATTCATACTCTTAGGTTTCTTCGGTAAAGTCACGTAGGTAAAAAATAAAATTAAAATTAATAAAAGTAATAATAGAAATAAAATAATTATTATTTATTATTATTATTATTATTATCTATTATTACTTTTATTAATTGTATTTTTTACCTACGTGACTTTACCGAAGAAACATAAGAGTATTAACAGTATACACAGACCGGGTACGTCGCACTGGGCGAAGACCCAGGGGCCGGCCCAGGACACGTTGGCGGGACTATGGGGCCGTCCATAAATGACGTCACGCACCTAGGGGGGGGGGGGGGTCAGACATTTGTGACGATGTGTGACGAGGGGGGGGGGGGTTTGAGAAATGTGACGTCACGTAAAAATGCGCAACTTTAAATAAATACAGACAACACGTTCTACTTAATTAAATAGACTTTTTAATAAATGTTTTCTCCTACAACATAAGAGTGCAGCGCCATATTAAATACGCACTACAACGACAATAGTTTAAAGCGATTTGAAGCATGTTTTATTTGGGGGGGGCAGAGCTTTGTGACGTCATATTTGAGGGGGGGTCTGACTTTTTGTGACGCCGTGTGACGAGGGGGGGGGGTTGAAAAATCGTCCAAAATCGCGTGACGTCATTTATGGACGGCCCCTGTATAGTAGTGTATAGTAATGTAGAGCTAGAGTCTGTCGCCAGCTAAAGGGATGTCTGGACGACCCTAGTCAACACGCTGCCGCCGCGACCCTCACCAGGACAAGCTGATTAGGAAAACGAAGAAACGGAAGTATACACAGACAACACAAAATCATTTATGCAAAAAAATAAAAAAACGACAGCTAAAGAAAAAAAAGCTCAGCTTATTGAACATCAGTGCGATTGAGTGTGCACGAGCTGTCCCGGACACCTCGGCTCCCACGCCAACGATGAATCGCACTGCAGTTTGTTTGTAGCAAAAAGAGGAACAGGGGAAGCGGAGTGAGAAATTGGTGTAAAGTGGGAGGGTGGAGAGGTGGGAAAATCGAGGAAAGGGGCCTTTGGAGAGTAACCACTATTCGATAGAGGGGAGACCAAATGTGTGGACCTCGACGGAAGGGAATCAGCGCAGGAGACAACCAAGGGGAGATGATCACATGCATTGACAGCAGCAAAGAATAAAGAGGGAGCTGACACAGTTTAATTTTGGATTTCACCAAGTTTCACCTAAAATCAAGAGAAAGATAACTTGAGATGGCACCATCTGCATTTGACAGCCACGTCAAAGGCAGTGTTGTCTTCTAATGCTCGGACATATAGATGTGTACTCGTATATGTGCATGTGTACATATCCAAGTATGTATATGTGTACGCTTTGTCAGTGCACTGCTGGACAAGGACCTCCCTATGCCGTCCAAATTATCGGGGTTATTTGACCATACTTCACCGTACCAGTCATTGCGGTGTTGGTGAAGGCGGGAAGCATCGACATAGGGCATAACAAGCAGAGTACAATAATGGGGTTTGCTGCACTGCCTTCTGCTGTCCACTATGAGCTCTGCAGGACGTGGCCGCACATGAGATGGGACGTACACAGTGACAATCAGGCTCGCAGTCCCTTCCTCTCAGCCGCGTGTGAGCAGGGCAAGTTGCGTCACTGTCACTCACTCTGCTCTATACTTGTACTCTCGAGTGCACATTCTCCACATCGCCAGAGTAATGAGACGATCAATAACACGTGGAGGGAAAGCTTCACCTATCAGCAGGATAAATCAGCGTGCAGCCACGTACAGCAGAGATTGATCATTTGCCGGACATTGGAGGATTTGAAGTGGATGAAACACAGATTTAGAGCAATGGAGAGCCCCATCTGCTTTTCAGCGTCTCCCACGTCAGGTGCTGCCACTGGATTAACAGTGAATTCCAAGGCCGGCATGAAGGATATGTTTAACCACTAGGATCAAATGTGTCTGATTGACTCGTGTGTGCCTATATAAGTCAGAATCAGCAGTTTGACTAAACTTGCATCGAGTTTTTTTTTCAACCCGTAATTGATTATTCGATGGCTTAGGGAGGTCTTCATTCAGTAATTGTTCAATCATGGTGGTGACTTGTTAACTGCCTCGCCTTGTATACAGGAGTTCGTGGGTTCGATCTCGACCCTATGCTTGTATATTTGGAGTTTGCACGTTCTCCCCGTAGTCGCGTGGATTTTTCTCCGGGTCCTCTGGTTTTTTCCTCCACATTTAGAAATATGCATTTAGAGTATTTGGCTGATATAAATTTTGACATGATAAGCCACTTCGTTGAGCTATCATTTGTGGCCAGGTCGCTTCTGAAAAATAGCTAAATAGCTCAGTGGGTCTTACCTGGTAAAATAAAAAAAAATAGTTTAGAATAGTTTTTAGAATGACAACGTGCTGTCTATAATCAGTTCAAGCATGCTTGTCGTGATGCTGTCGGCAACATTGAATGGATACTCATAGCTTGACTGTTTTATAAATTATTAATCTTTCTGAAAGAATACCTTTGTAAATGAATAACATGAGTAAAATTACCATTCCATATTTGAATTTGTGGAGGATCTGAAGGCAACCACATCACAAGACCGCATAAAACAGCCGGACGCTTGCTGATCTCTGCATGAACCACCAACCCGACGGCTGAGTCGTTTCATCAAAGAAGTGCATCGCCACAGGGCCCAGCTTTCCCCCGCTAGCGTGGAGCTGTCGGTGTGAGATAGTATGTTTGACCTCAAAGAATTTGTAACCCAGCTTTCAGAATACTTTGTATTTTTTTAACCTTCCAGGCTAAAATCATGGTTCATGGTTTGGGTTCTGATCCTGACCCGCCGGGGACATAATTAGTTCGGCTAAAGAGGGAGGTTAACATAAACCACCATCGGTGGTGGGGTTCGAATAATAATAATACTTTAATTTTATAAAGCATCATTCATCCTAATAGCATCCCTTAACGATGTACAATAGGGGCGCTGCGGTGACGAGGTGTTAACTACCTCGCCTGGTATGCAGGAGGTCGTGGGTTCGATCCTGACCATGAGGCCTGTATATTTGGAGTTTGCATGTTCTCCCCATGGTCGTGTTTATTTTTCTTTAGGTCCTCTGGTTTTTCCCTCCACATTGAGAAACATGCGTTTAGAGTATTTGATATGAATTTCCACGTAAGCCACTTCATTGGGCTATCATTTGAGGCCAGGTCACTTAAGAAAAAGAGCTATATAGCTCAGTAGGCCTTACCTGGTAAAATAAATAAAAAAGTCGTTTCAGTCGTTTTAATATAAGGACCAAATCCCATATATACAGCCACTACCAAGAAAATTAAAACACGACTCGCGAGCAAAACAAAAATAAGAAATGACACCAAAACAAATAACAAAAGAAGGCTATCACATCATGTAAAGAGAAGAGTATTCTACCCCGGGTTCACAATTATAAGTGGGAGGGAGGGGGGGGTCCATAGACTATCTCACACTGGGGTGCTGGTGATATGAGTAGGTGGTTCGTTCACCGCAAGTGTCCGCGCTCTGAATGTAAAGGTCACACTCACACACACTGTCCGCAGGGTAATGTTTTAGTGCCCCCACCTGTTGTCTGTGCTGCTTCGTCGGCGTCAGGAGGGTTACGAGGTAGGGGCTCTCATGCCTCTGGCGTTGGGGGATTTTTTCAGCCTGCAGTGGACATTGACAGTGAGGTCACGGGGGTTGGGGGTGATTTGTCCTTGCTGGTGGTCAAAAAACACATTGAGTCATTTTAGGCATGGTGAGGGCTGCTGGTGTGTCCATTATGGCTGTGATCTGTCTTCCTAACCTTTCTGTCTATATAGTAATTATAATTATACATTATCTGACTCCTGTATCTGATTGCATTAGTTTAATGATGTGCTTATTTGGTATAGTTATGACTGGACGGCTTATTATTTATTGCCATGAAAGACCGTCATTTTTACGGAGTGCGCTGAGATTTCTTCAATTTGGATCATGAGCCAGACCCACGTGCTCAACCCACATGGCATTAGCCCCTCTTCTAAAAATAAGATCCGATCAGGCTGGGTGCCAACACGTTATGCTCACCTTTACCCTACAGCACCACATTCAAACACCTCTTCCTTGGAGCACTGCGATCAGTCCGAAGCCATTATTGGTCGTGTCATTTATTCGTCCATAGGAATTCTGTGCGAGGACATTTTTTAACCTCATTATAGGGCGACCCGGCCTCGGGCATCTGGGAAACTAATTTCACGTCTCATTCCTTAGAGACCAGACTTACCTGCTGCACTGAGCAATTCATTCTATGTACGAATAAATTAGAAGAGATACACTTTTTCCTCCGTTCTCGGATAGCCTCTGGAACATTCTCATCTATGAATCTGCGATTAAAATTCCACATTTCTATGGCAGGGACCAGTCTTTAAATAGAACAATTTGTGTTATACCTTTCAAAATGTGGTAGCTATTTTACCCACCCAGCAGGGATGGTGGTGGTGTGAATCGTGTCTTGGCCAGGATTTGAACCTGCAGCCTTCATTGTATGCGTTCAGCACTCTTGACCACAGTCCATATCAGTGGCACACACAGAAATCACGATGTGAATCACAGAGCACGGTCACAGCTACTGATGGTACGTAAGGATGCGCATTTCTTCGAAGTGACAGGCCCTTTGCAAGGGGCCACTGGACATTCGTAGCATCCAAGCACCATTTGATCTCTGCTGCTTGTGAGCGCTGGGCACAGGAGGCTGCCGGATTATGTGCAGGAACGAAGCGACTGTTGTTCGAGTTGGTCTGGCAGATGTGGAGTTCAGTCCGACCACACGGGTCCATGCGAAGGCTGAAGAGGCCTCTGTGTTTCTGCTTTCTGCCGGGCTCCATTCGTCAGAGCCACGGAAGCTTTTATCGCTGCCTTAATTAAATGCAGATCCGAGGCATTAAGCGGTGTGTCCTGTGACTTTAAAGAGCTCACCTAACTGCGTTTCCATTCATATCCATTTATGGCCACAGGACCCTTGCCAGTGGCATCTTCGTGATAAATAAACGAGGTTTTTGTTGCACGCTGAGGCTAATACGAGCAACACAGAACTTGTGAGAAAACGTCTTGATGAAATTTCCACTTTTCTCCCGACATCTGGCTTAGTTTTGGATTGCATTGTTCCCCCCCCCCTCCCCCTGGCTTCACAGAAAGGCCTTTGACAAGTGTAATGTTCTGTTTAGATCGTGTAAAAAAAATGAACGCTTCCTCGCCAAAACAAAACGCTTTAGGAGTTGAAAGTCGTTGCATGGTGATGTGTAGCGGCTTCACTGCCGACAGAAAAAAAAATCCCCTTCGTCACGATACAGCCCAAAAGCATCACAAGAAGCACAGCGCGGCCGTGTTTATATAAAAGGGGTTTTGGGAGATTTTGCACAGGGCAGCGGCAGTGAGTGGCACATAGACAGCTCCGTGTTGGACACGAGCTCTTAATGCGGTGGGCTGCCACAATGCGCATTGTCCCACCGCCACTCGGCCAGCCTCCACGTAGCCCCAGCGCTGCTCACGTGGCTGGCCTCCGGCGGAGAGGTGGACGGAGCTGCTGGGGCTATGTTTAGAAACAAAACTTGCTCTCGGAGTTGCGGGCATATTTCCCGCCAGTGCCAATTTCAACTTTTCCATGATTGGCTGGTTTAGCGCAGAGTGCTTTTTTTTTGCTTTAGGGATATAGGAGGTAGCCTGAATTACTCGGAGGGGGAGGGCTGGGGAGTGGAGTGGAGTGGAGAGAGAGTGGTGGGAGTGTGCACTGCCCGAACGGTCACCAGCTGCAGGCGCACGACGCATGGCGCTCCGGCTCCGGGATACGAGAGCAGTTTTCCCTCCGCCGTCCGTACGAGATGCCGCTTAGGTGATGTCATTTCCTGTTGTTGAAGTCTTAAGTAAAACGAAGAGAACAATCTCGGCTGAAACTTTCCTCTGAAAAGGAGCTGACGGTGTGCTCAATGAGTTGGGTTCCACACGTGAGAAAAATCTGCGACCGTTGAGGAGGCGACAACATGAAAGCACGCCTCCTGATTTTTGGACTCACGCCTTGAGCTACCATGGCTGAGAAGCAGGATTTTGAGATCCCCAAAGTGACATCCATCAACCTGGTGACTGGATTCTTTCAGTTCCTGCGCGGTAAGTACCAGACTCGGTGCCACTGACCTTGTCCGTGGCACCGCTGGAGGGACACGTGACTTGTTTATTTTGGAGCCAGCCTTCATGGCGTGCCGGTGACCCACAGCTCCAAGAGGCACTGCCAATGGCTTTAGTGCTTACTGTCATGTATTTATAGCATGAACTTCATGACAACGTATGTAATGTGCACGAGCTTACAACTTTCCACTGTGTCCTTCACCGGTTCCTAACTTTGCCTGTGCAGGTTTTATCTAACCAGAGGAAATTGAGCTGTCAAAGGCTTAATTGATTCCAACCATCTGCTCAGCACGCATGCTCGTAGGGAACAGTACACACCACTGATTCACACATTTTCTCTCAGTTGTCTCGCCATATACCTGCCACAAATATGCCCGTGTACTTATGGCTTTTCTCTGTTGTACGCCGTGGAATTTATGCCGTGGTTATAGATGCCTGCGTATGTAATTATTTTCAGTCTTGCACACTGTGGAATGTTTTGGTGTTACATGTTTTTGCCATAACCAAATGGCCAGAACGCAAGGTGCTGGCGATTTCACTCAATCTTGCCGATGCTCTCGCCAAAAATCAGACGAAAATAAAACATTTGTCAAAAAAACATTCCGGCCATAGATGTTTCCTGGAATCCTGGATTAACCCTTTTAAAAAAAGGAGGAGATGCCCAGGTGGCTCCGAGTTCAGAGCGTTGAGCTGACACCGCAGAGATGCTGGGTTTGAATCCAGACACCCGCCTGTGATTAAACTGGGTTCTCAAGTGTAGTGAGTTGGATGGATTTAGACTGGTCACCAATCACTGCACACACACACACACAAAAAGCCCCAACACATTGCATTTGTTTCTTTGCTTGGTTAAATCCCAGCTTTGATTGTTACTGAAAAATATATTGGTTTGTTTAACACGTATTGGTTTGACTGTCACGTGACGGACATTACTCTCAATGGCCGAGCGAGTGAGAAAGTGCTGCCGCCCAACGTGTGGACCAGAGTTCAGAGGTAGTTCCTTGGAATCTGCTTCCGTGGGCCATTCTCTGACATGAAGGGTTGCATCGCTGTGGGTGGCTTGTTTGTTTCAGGACATGATGCTGAATGCACAATCAGGATATATTTTGTTTATAAAAAAAACAGAAAAAGTTGACCAAGGCTGGCCAAAACTGCCACGCATGCACAAGATTGCTGCCCAATACGAGTATCCGCATGCTAAAATGTGTTTGCATTGAAATACTGATGAAATTAGATTTCGTGACCTTTGTGATGCGGTGCTTAAAGTTAACTTACTCACAGGCATCAGTGAAAATGTGTGCACATGCTGCATTTCTTCTTCAGAACACTGCATCTTAACAGGGGAATTTGTGTTTATTTTCTTCAGATGAACAAGAAGCGGTACAGAAGAGGACATTCACAAAATGGATCAACTCTCATCTGGCTCTGGTGAGGTGTGCACCGCTGTTGGCTATAAATTCCACTCTGTCTAGCGGAGATTTTCTCCTTGCCAGGAGTTGTGATTTTGCGTCGCTGAATTGGTACATTCAGTTAAGTTGAGAAACTGCCGATCTTGTGAACTTTACATGGTAATTTACTTGTACAGTATTCCCTTTCTATAAATCGATACAACAGATAATCGCCAGGCTTTGCGGTAGTTTCATTTCAATCGCTTGAAAAGTAAGTCATTCGAAATCTCAGCTTCATCCGTGGAGAACGTAGCTTGAACGCGGTCGGCGGGCTATGCCGTGTGGAATGCAGCTGCAATGAGCGAGTGAATGAGTAAGCGAGTGGGGAGCATGCCGCGGTGGTGGTGGGAGCCGTCTGGGCTGTGGTTCGGTTGGCCAGTGCACCCATCCACTGCTCTTGTTTTGGCAGTCGCTTGGAGACCATGTCAAACACAACGCGGAGTCTTGCAGCACCAGGCCCAAGCCAAGCCCAACACTTTTGTTTTACCGCAGTGGGGGGTAGGGAGCGTTTGTCGAGCAGTTTTTTAGCGGCAAAGTACGGTGTGAAAAGCAAAAGTAGCTTTGCTTACTTGGGTTGTCGATAACAACAAAAAAAATGTGTACAAATATACTATGAAGGTAGCATTGTGGATTTTGCTCTGTTGATATAGGCTGCAATTTGTAACGTGCGTCTGAAACGTTCTTTAGCTCCATTGATCCCTGGGTCTCGAGAGCCGTCGGCGCACTTTGTATTTACTGAATTGGAAAGATATGGTTGGCCGGATACTTCTTGACTTGTGTTTAAGCATTTGAAATAGATATTAATACATGACATTTAAGGAATTTGTCCCTACAAAAAACACAAACATTGCCATTTTCTAAGTTATGCATTTAAATAAGATGCAAACGAAGTATGTGGTGTGTATGGTACTGTCAACTTAACACCATTGGCTTAAGCCCCACACTGAAAGGGCCAATGCACAACATTTAAATCGTTTGTGATAGGCTTTTTAAAGTGCTACACCATTGACAAAAAGAGCATTGTGTACATTTTGGAAAGCATGTTCAGTGTGTGCGTCTACGTGCATTAATTGTGACGTAGAGGTTAGCGTACCACGCTATGAACCCAGACGCCCAAGTTTGATACCCACTCATTATCACTATTGGTGACAAATTTCTGATCTGGTCCTGGGTCTTCGCTTAATAGACTCAGCCTTAAATAAGTACCTGGAGTGTAAACATGAGCACTCGGGGACAAAAGCAGCCGGACACTGTGTGCTTGTTAACAACACTTGCCCCGACAATTTTCTAAAGGCCATTCGGGGGATCTTTGTCTTTGTTTGTTCAGCACAAGCCCCCGCTGGTGGTCGATGACCTCTTCAAGGATCTCAGGGATGGCGTGAGGCTCATCGCTCTGCTGGAGGTGCTGACTGGAGAGCGCCTGGTAAAACATCTCACTCTTCTCTCTCCTCTCTCACGTGGCTTCATTCCTGAGCTGCTCAACAAATAAACGAATAGCCGCACATTGAAGGCTGCTCTTCTCACGGAGCCCGTTGTTCTCGTGATTTTGTGACAAAAGTGAATAAATAATCATTTGTTGCTCAAACGTGCGTGTATAATGTCCCTACCGAGCACATGGCAACACATTAAATGGCAGCGATTGTATTTTTCCTCCGCGTACGCCTGATTATTTTACGTGGCCTAAAGCCAGGATTTGCTTTGTCTCGGCCGTTGCCTTTGCAGCCTTACGAGCAGGGACGGCAGCTAAAACGCATCCACGCCCTGAGCAACATCGGCACCGCCCTGAAGTTCATGGAGGCGCGGCGGGTGAGTCTCATCCAACCATCGGGGGTCTCGCGGGGCCCCCCACCCCCCCCACCATCACAGTGGGGATTGTTCGCAAGGCTCCTGGCGTCGCGTGAAAGCAGTGGCCTCTTGTGTTGTTGGTGCAATGCTATTAATCTGGAGCGCACCAAAGACCAAATCCAACAGTAGGAGAAAGTTAAATCGTCCAACTTTAAAATATGCTCTCATGTAGAACCCGCTTCATGTGCATTAATTGGAAAATGTACAAGTCGACATATAATATACAGGACATTTACGCGATTGTCCGTTGCGCCGCCACACGTATCCCACGTGCTTTGTTTAAAGTGAACTAGGTTAACGCGAATGTGTAGCTCTGGACAGCAGTATAGTATCCCAGACATGTGGGACGTTGCCCTTTGCGATAATTGCAGTTCTAAAGTGTTGTTGTCGTGTCCCCCGTTCGCCGCTCCCCGCTGCAGACACGGCACGGCGACTCTCCGGTACAGTACTCGGAGGTCACCGTTGTGTGTCGTTGCGTTGTCCCCGAGATAGACGCCATTGTGTTTTTGGGGGATTCGCGTGCGCCGCATCGTTCCACGCTGTGTCCGTGCCACATCCAGGCGTTTTCCCATCGCAGTGGCTGGGTCAAATGCAGTGCCAAAGTCAGCAGCCGCACTGTTGCCCATTGTCAGTAGAAAATCAGGTGGAGCAGATTGTCGGTGTCCATAACCTAACTGCAAAGCTCCAACATACAGAAGCAGTTTGTGAGGCCGTGGTTAGAGTACTGCGTGGTGGAGTGAGGCATCGCAATGTGTGCAGGTAAATTTGTAAAGTTTACATTTTGCCGACAACAAAAGTGTCCTGAATGCACCCGATCTCGATAAATATCAGAGGCTAAGCAGGATTTGAATCTGGTTAGCATTGGGATGGGAAGCTGCCTAGGATGAATCTAGTTTTGGCTGTGAGGTAGCCAAAAGATGTCAATATAGCGATGTATTCCTGAAACTATTTGCGTGTAACCTTTGACTGTTACCCCCTGTGTTTGGGTTTTATCCAAATACTCGAAATCATTCCCGCATGCCAAACACCAAATCATGGATTTTTTGCCAAACATCCCAATGTAGGAAGCTACTAAAATAAACACGAGACACTCGGGGAGAGTAAACAAGGACAAAACTGTGAATATGACTCGTAGTGCAGTGACATTTGAAGATAAGATCGCAAGGTGGAGATATCAGCAGTGTTTTTCATTTGCCACCGACAGTTACCATGCTGCACAATTACGTTGTCTGTCACCATTCGAGAGCTCCACATTCTGCGGTGTGCCTCGTTCGATAGCATGGGAGTGCAGCTGCTAACTTTACTCTTTGACAGCACGTCATGGGCAAGGAAATCCTCCGATTGTCTTTTTTTGTGGAATCATCATTTCACCCTGACGCCGTATTTTTCCACTGAGCACCATTGTGTTTTTCTCTCATAAATGTGCTTAAGAATGAGGTTATGAGTGGCAAAAAAAAATCATCATGCTCATCAGGAGGCTTGCTTTTCAAAAAGAGCTACCAACATTCACTTTTGGCTGTGCTTTGAGAAATCAGTTTATTTAGAACTGTAATAAAATACACCATAACATATGAAATTTTGTTTTTCCTTCAGATCAAGCTTGTGAACATAAATGCCCCATACATTGCCGATGGAAAGCCGTCCATCGTGCTGGGTTTGATATGGACCATCATCCTCTACTTCCAGGTTCGTTCACGAGCACCACTGCAAGTCGCTCAGTGATGGTTTGAGTGGTTTCCCAGCAATGTTCTTCACAGAAAACCGCTTCTCTTGCTTGGATTTTTCAACAAATTTCTTTCAAAGCGCCAAACTGCCAAGTTCATGCGCAAACAACCACCGTGTCTCAAATGTGTAGACCATGTGCTTCGTTATACAATCGAATGTATATATAATGCTTGTTACTCTCTTGCCGTTCTCTTTGTGTGAGATAACCCGCAATGTAATCTGTGGCAGACCCATTTTACACTCAACTCTTGCTTGTGCTGTTGCTGAAACAAGGGGAGCGGACCGTTTGGTAGTGCATTTGTAACTTTTTGCAGAGGCTCGTGGTTCGAATCCAGCTGCCGCCCTGGTTATTGCTCCGGGTGTATCAACCATAAAATACGCACCGTCTGCTTCACAAGTGGACATTAAACATTACAGGACATCATTCGGCAGAGTATGCCATTGTGTGCTGGTATTTTGGTCCATATTTTCCGAAATATCAAATTCACCTGCAAATTACTCAATTGGGAATTTACGTAACAATTAGCGCCCCCTACTGCAGAAACTTGGCAGGAACTTTCTGAAAAAGAGTCATGAGCCTCAGTGAGCTTTTCCTGGATAAAACAATCATGGTATTAATACATTTCGATGGCCGCACATTAACACAAACTTGTCACTGCAAGGCTCTTGTGGTTGAATTAAATATTCCCCACTTGTACCCGATTAGTGTAGCAAGGATGCTTGCAGTGATGGATAACAAACGTTTACGCGCCGTTTCGAAGTGGTAGAACCTCACGTGGTAGCAGGCCGTATAAAATTAAATCGCAGGTCATATGAAATGAAGTCGCAGGCCATAGCTTCTCCACGCCCTGCTGAAGCAGCTGGACAATATCGTCGTCGGAAGCGCGTATGATGCCCGCTTGCTGTTCCCCCAATGTGCGGACGCGTGTGTGAGCAGATCGAAGAGGCGACAAACAACCTGCTGCCCATCTCGCCGTGGAGCAGCGAAACGTCGCTGAGCAGCATGGAGGGGTCCTCCACCGGCAGCCCGCAGCGCAAGCGCCGCCAAACTCCCATGCGTAGCACCGCCAAGAAAGCGCTGCTCAAGTGGGTGCAGCTGGTCGTTCCCAGGTGAGAGAGCAAAGGCCCTGCGGACTGTGGGCTTCGGTGAGCCGTGGAGACCATATTGGAACGGATGTTTTGGAATTGGGCCATCTGTCGAGATGGGAGATGGTGGAGAGGAAGTTTGCGAGCCTCTGGAGAGATGTGCTGAAGGCGAGAGAGATTAAGTATGTAAGAATCAGAGATGCATGTCTTTATGTTTGTATGTATGTATATTGAACTTCTTTCGCACCGTACATAGCCAACCGTGCTTATCAGAGGTGCGGGGGAAAGACAACAAACTAAACACAAGGAAGGACAACAAACGAATATAACTGAGCCGCGTCGGCGATTGAATACAAACCCGGACACAGGTGTTGTTAATCCTGTGAAGAAAGACATTGAAATTACTGAATGTTCATGTGAATCAAAATAATGTACTGATTGTCTAAGTATAGCTCGTTTGTCATTCCACTGCTGGATGAGGGCCTCCCCACGCCGGTATGGGTTGTGGGGGTCATTTTGCCATAGTTCACCACGGTGGTAACTGCGGGTTGGTGAAGGCGGTGAGCGTAGACGTGGAAGCAGAGACGTGGAGTACTGAAATGGTATTGTATTTTTTAAACATTAATATTTTACGAGAATAATTTTCGGTTTTTTTTTTGCCATGTTTGATTTTACAAACGGCTCAATGAAATGCAATACAACCGTTAATATCCTTATATAATTTACTAGCAAAAAATGTATTTCACCCGAACAACAGCTGCATGTTTTTAAAAATAGACTCGATTGAAACGTGTTAGTTATAAAAAATTCTATTCGATTGCGGAGGCTGTTACTGGCCCTATTACAGTCAAGAGCCCGGCTGTTGCAACGACTGTGCTGCCATGGGGGCACTCGAGAAGACGCGTTGGGCATCAATCACGTGACTTGTAAAACAGCCGCCACTGCAACCGTGGGCTCGGCGGGAGGCAGAGCGCCGGGAGACGTGAAGGCAGCCGCCTCGGCATGCAAGAGGAGTGAGGGACAGTGCGCGTGGGCGTGCGTGCACCACTGCAATGCTCCTCCTGGGAGTCTGGGAGACACTCGGAGACTGCGAGCGTAGGGAGACGCTGAGAGTGTTGCAGGAGAGAGCGCGGCGCGAGTGCCAGTGCAGATGGCAGGGGCAGCGCTTGCCTGCCGTGGCTGCCCATCTCCCGCGCGCTGTCCTGCCGCACTGCCGCTTATAGACAGTGCACGCGTGAAAAACCCCATCCATACATTCGGTAGCGTGGGCTGCTTGATGGGTGCGTGGGGAATGGAAGTGGGAGATTGTGTTGCGGGGCATTTGGCGCAGAGGCTTAAGCGCGCGACTCGTCCCTGGCAGCAGACGCTCATGGAGCGAGTGCGAGTCTTGTTTTGAGTTTGCTGCGTGACTGACGATGGGCT
Source organism: Lampetra fluviatilis (assembly GCF_964198595.1). Taxonomy (NCBI): domain Eukaryota; kingdom Metazoa; phylum Chordata; class Hyperoartia; order Petromyzontiformes; family Petromyzontidae; genus Lampetra; species Lampetra fluviatilis. Next base: position 3,055,201 of record NC_136281.1, read on the forward strand.
GTCATCCTCACCTGGCTCCCCCTTCCCCTGTCACCGGCCCGTCACCTCTACTCTGCATCGCTGCCCTTCGTTGGCTCCTTTCGTCTGGAAAGTCGAGTGGGGGGCACCGAGATTCGCGACTTCGGTGCCAGCTGGCGCACGGGCATCGCCTTCCACATGATGATTCGCGCCATTCAGCCAGAGCTGGTGAACCTCGAGAAAGTCACGCAGAGGTCCAACCACGACAATCTCGAGGAGGCCTTCATCGTTGCTGAGGAAAAGCTTGGGATTCCTCGCCTGCTGGATCCCATAGGTGATGTCCTGGTTGCGGCACCGCCGCCACCTATATATTAATACTGTAATACACTATACATAGTTAACTTAATAATTAATTTAGTCATGCCTAGGTTTATGAATTGCCACCTTTACCAAATATATACTCCCACTGTTAGTACGGTTGGCTACGCACAGTGCGAAAGAAATTCAACATACTCACATACATCTTGAGATGCAGTCACATTTAAACACCGCCATATAAATGTAAGTATTGATGAAGAGATCTGTGTTGACGTGAACGTAGCTGGTGCTCTTCTCTGTTGACGGATTTGAGCCATTGGTGGAAATTATACAGAAACCAGTCTTTCCATGGAAAAGACAAATCATTGCTAAATAACAAAACGACAAACATCTGGCATCATTCGGCACCTTCTACTGGTTCCTTGGGCAGTCGCTGCCGTTTGTGTGCGAGTGATGCACGCGCGCAACCTCCCCGTCCGTCTGCCCCGCCGCGGTAGACGTGGACGTGGACAAGCCGGACGAGAAGATCATCATGACGTACGTGGCACAGTTCCTCAAGCACTACCCCAACGCGGCCGAGTCTGAGGGGAACTTCCTCGGCGATGAGGTACAGCACAGAGCCCCACCCCCCACGTCCCCCACGTCCCCCATGTCCCCCATGTCCCCCGACCTCCGTTGTCCCCGAGTGAAGTGTGTTCATCTCACCATCCTCCATTGCCTATCGAGTGTCCCGCAGCTCACTGTCAAACCTTTCTCTTTTTTTTTGCGTGTTGTCTACAACGTGCTCGCTCTTCGTGTTGCATTCGAGATGCTGTTCCTCCGAGTTGTCGTCGTGATGGGTAATACGGCAACATTGTGTACCACTCTTGTCAGGTGTGCCTGTCAACCATCCCTACCTTTGCTCTGTCTGTTCCTAAGCTGCAGGTAAGGCCTGGGTTGTCCGCTCGCTGCTGCTGTGGTGCAGACTGCTGCTGCTAACAAGCTGCCATCTGCTGTGTTACACTTATTCCAGCCCTCCTAATGACGTTTCTTGTGCAGTGTGGAGTTTGTAACTTTTTTGTTCGAGTTTGCATATGACACTAACTATGTTGTGACACTGATTGCATGGCACCGGTTTAATTTCTAATTTGATTGCTGGCACAGAGGCACGTGATCGTTTTCACACTTTAATTGCCGTTTGAAGTGCAATGATAAGAGCACATTCAAGGCACCGTGCCCATAGAGAGTGTTGTCAAGTTGGCTCTGACCTAATTCCCAGCATTAGCATTCATTCTCGTTACGTCTAACTCACCATAGATACACTTGGAAGGGATACTGACCCCACAATATTTCAACAGCGGCAGTTTCCCACAACGCAGTGATTTATCGTTGCTGCTGCTGTTACTTGATGCAGAGAGAAGACAGGATAAAGTTCATGGAGCTGCAGGCATGGCTAAACCAAGCCATCAAGGATGTGAGCTTGCAAGCAACCCCTGAGGCCCTCAAGGAACATTACCAGGTGGGAGCTGGCTTTGCTTGGGTTTCGGTGGATTTGAGTAACTTTGTGTGAGTTTTACTTGGTTGAGTTTGTCTTTCGCTGTGATTTACTGGATTAACCTGGGTTGAGTTGGGTTTGGGTTTACAGATGTAACCCTTAGTGCTGAATAGGATGAAGTGGATTTTTGTCACCGTTGTGCTCTTACCATGACTTTGCTGATTGTTATTATGGCAGGCTTTCCGGCGAATCAAAGTTCCATACGAGGACAGGAAGAGTACAGTGGTGTTGATGTTGCAGCCCCTGAAGGGGAACGGGAAACTCTCAGTGGAGCAGTCGACCGCGAAGAAAGATTGGGACCTCCTCTCGGCAAAGGCGAGTGGTGAAATCTTCCTCTCTTGTCCACTACTTTCTCTCGTGCACTCGATCAGCACATGAGCAGAAGAAAGGGTTAAGTCTTGTCTTGGAATGCTTTGTGTCTGTGTGGCCGGTCTCCTGATTTTTGTATGGAGACACAGATGACTATCATTGCTTTTTGGCTTGTTGGATAGGATGTGGAAATTCATTCCTTTCTGTTTATTATTGGTTAAAGCAGTTTTCATGATATCCGTCGCCTCAATTATTAACTCCAGATCGCTTCACTGGTGTGGGGAGAATTGGGAATTAGATTGGCGTGCTTCCTCACCATGACCCTTCATTCCCTCTTACCGGTGCCGTTTGCAGCTGTGGGAGTGGCAGGGCCTGCTGGACGGAGCGCTGCCGCCGCCCCTGGCTGAAGTCGGCGTGTGGCTGCACCGCGTCGAGACGGCGCTGGGCCAGGGGGCGTCGCCCGGGCGCGACGGGGCCGAGGAGGCGGTGGGGCTCGTGCGCCGGCAGCTGGAGATCCACCGCGTGAGTTGCGCCGCGGCGCCACGCAAACCGTGCTCGCATGGTCCCTGGGTAAACTTGCGGTGGTTATTTGTGCTCGTGGCGGCGGGAGGAGAGACGCTCGTCGCTTGTGCTGGGTGCAGGAGATTTCCCTCGATCTGGAGCGACACCGGCACTTGGTGGAGAAGCTGCGGAGGACCGGGGCGCAGGGGCTGGACGTGTCAACTGAGCAGCTCGACGACCTGACCGCACGGTGCTTCCTCCCAACACACCCTTTATTGACTTGGGAATAATAACAACAACAACAATGTCCTTTATTTACCCAGGAAAGCCTGATTGAGGCTCAAAATTCTTTCAGTGTTTGGCATGTTGGAGCAAACTGGAGTACGTGAAGAATAACCGCGCACATGAGGGAGTAACACTCACACAAGGACACAGATGCTTTCAAGAAACCATTGTACTGCGATTTATGTACTGTTACCTCCTGACCACCTCATATTAAACATTCTGACGTAAACACACACCAAGTGTCTCTATCGGAAAAATTGGTACGACTCCACTTTGGCCAGCTCCTTTGGCACGTAAGAGCTGCTCACTGCGTAGTGACCAGTGTTACAGCCAGGGCCATAGCGAGGAAGAACTGCCACGATGATAACGGAGATGATGACGTGTCACGCCATTAAATCTGTTTATGGGCCCTGTAGGATGTTCTAGGGGCCTGGCGGAGTCGCGTAGGTGGAAGCGAGAAGGAGCGGAAGGCGATTGTATTCACGCTGATTGGAGCGGAGTAGGTGTGGCACGGTGATTTGAACCTGGCACAGTTTCCGTTTCCTGAAGGTCTCCCTGCGTGGAGACAGGCCCGTGCTGGGTATTGCATGACTATGGCCACGAAACGTGCTCTTTTCGCCGTGGTACTCCTTCTACATGGAATAGCACTCCATGTCGCGTCTCCAATGTTTAAACAAATCTATTACTTCCCAGCCACAATTTTAATTGGTGATTTAATTAATTGCTTGGTCATTATAAATGTAAGTTATTTTTAACAGTATCCTATATCTCAGTTAAATTCAGAAAATTTTGTTATTTTTTACTCAATACTTTTTTTTTCTCCAAATAATGGATTTTTTAATGATTGATTTAAGATTGCTTTTATTGTTTTGTTTCTTAACATGTATACTATATTGTTGGCAGCAGAGGGCAGTCCAGAAAAAAAACGTTCTTACACATTTTTTACACATCTGTGCTCCCCGTCTTCACCAACCCGCATTGGCCAGCGTGGGGAGGTCCTCATCCAGCAGTGTATTTACAAAAGGGCTGTACATGTACGCGTGTCACGTGTGACATGCAGGCTCTCTCAGCTGTCGGAGACATCGTCTCGGCAGCTACCACGACTCGAGTACCTGCATTGCCGTCACAACATCCTGGAGTTGTCAGGTCTAGCAGAGGCTCGGCTCAAGGCCTGGACCATCAAGTATGGCCGCAGGGAGGCCGTAGAGATGTTGCTGCACAACTACATTGTGAGCGACACGCATGCGCACTTCATTACCATGCCGCTGGTTTCAGATCACCTCGGCCACTAATGCATGCCTCACCCTGGTAAATGGTCATCAGAGAGCCATACTAAATACATTTTCAATCCCAGGCTGCGATACAAATAAATACCTGTAGTTATCTATATTATAAATAACGATTTCATATGTAATACGTTGTTTTAATTTTTTTTTTTTTTATAAAAGAACAGAAATAAATCATTCGTTGTTTTTGTGAGTTGAATTCAGTGTGCGATCTATTGTATTGATCTCGGCAGGACTTCATCGAAGGAAAAGCATTTTTTGAGCAGTATGAAGCGGCGCATCAGAACCTCACAAAGTGCACCGAAGTTTACTTGAAAACAAACGTTGCACGTAAGTTTGACACCCGGGTTGCTCTTGTCATTGAGCAGCACCACACATCGCTGGCTTTGTATTGTCCGATCAGATAGAGCTGCTGGCATGCCTCCCCTCTTAGGGAATCTCTGTTTTCAATCCTGAAAAACTGAAAACCGTGGCGGAAGTTCGTAAGTGGTAGTCCATGCACAAATCTGTGGAACCTGTTTTAACCGCTGAAGACGATCGGTGGCAATCATACTGATTAAACAATTTGAGGACACAGTCACTGTGCACTTGTGTTCGTTGTAATAGCACCAACCTGATCACTGACTATTGTGTTTGAATTAGTGTGTGGTGACTGATAAACCGACGATGGCTAAACTCACAAGAGGCAATGAGAGTGACCCACAAATGACAATCAGCAACGGTAGAAGCGGAGTGGGTGGAGGGCACTCTCCTATGTGCCCGGTGATCGTAGTCCGATTCCCAGCCATGGCCATTGCCAGCTGCGAGTGGTATCTGAACCAGTCCTGGGTCTCCCCTTCACCAATGCACATTGACCAGAATGGTGAAGTGTGGTCAGGCAACCCTCACGACCGGCACGGCGTGGGGAGCTATTCGACGGGGGAACTGCAAAGCACTCTTTCAGGTGCGCTTTTGCGGCCGTCTGGAACGCTCTTCCTTCAGAGATTGGGAAGCCACTGGAGCTATGCAATTTTAAATTTAGATTGAAAACTCATTTTTTTCAAACTGCTTTTTGTGTTTAGTTTGTTGTCCTTCCCTCGCACCTCCAATTAGCACGGTTGGCTACGTACAGTGCGAAAGAAGTTCAACATACATACAGGCAAACGGCCATGAGTTTAAAGAGTTGACGAGCGGCTGATGTGCAGACTCTCAGCTGACGGTGCCATGGTTGCCGGTGTGCTCTGCAGAGGAGGAGCGCGATGGCGCGCGGCGGTTCCTTGCCGAGGTGTCGCAGCAGGGGCGCGGGCTGACGGTGGAGCTGCGTGGAGCGCGCAGCATGCTGGAGGAGGTGCTGCTGCGCTGGGGCATCTACTCCGGCACCGTGGAGAGCCTGCAGGCCTGGCTGGAGAACGGGGAATGCATGACGCACCAGTCGGATGCGGCGCAGAGGGTATGTCGTTGGAGTGGCTGGGAGGGCTTTGTCTCCGGCATGAGCGAAAGATTCTGCATGTGCATGTCGTTTTATCAGTGGGCCAACAGTGTCATCAGGGCTACTTTGTACAGACCCACAAATATATGATTTTTAAAGAAGCGTCTGAATGAACGTTCATTCAGACGCTGTCTTTCCGACAGACGCTGTCTTTCTGACAGACCTGTTCTTCACCTGAGGACGGCTGCTTGCGTTGTGGCCGAAACGTCGTGAGAATTGTATTTTATTATGTTTAATTTATTTTATTTTATTATTTCCCTTCTACGTGACTTTATCGAAAGAACCAAGAAGAACAACAGTGATATTAGCTTCATTTTCTTCCGTATGGTTACAATTGTGTTTTAATCATGTCAGCCACTCCACGGCAATCCCCGGTGGTAGCTGTTGGAGTCTGCTTGTTCCTCCAGCATACACATGTATTGGGCAGTCATCAGTGATTTGCCTGATGGTTTGCACCTCATGAAAGAGATGCAGATGTCACTTAAGAACTCTTCCAGAGCAGTGCAATACTGCGTGTTAAAGAACGGCACGTGAAAGGAGATATCACAGAACACATAATAATACATATATTTTGAGATACTTTTAAGTGACCTGTTCTGTCTGCACACAAGAAAAATGTTCATCACATTGCGGTTAAACCAACATTTCTAAATTATCGGACCTGACTTGTAACGAAATTGAGTGAAAAAAAGTGTCGATTGTTGTTGTTGTGCACAGTCATTGGTGACCAGGCTGAGACCACCAACTCGCTCCACTTGAGAACCCGGTTTAAATATCGCTGGCTGCCTGAATTCTGACCCAGGATCTAAGTAGTACTGGCTCAGTCGTCTGACCCCTGAGCCAACTGGCCATCTCTAACAGGCCGATCAGAGTGTGACCGCGGCCGACCCTTTCTGCCGCAGGAGTTTTTCCGTGACCTGCCGCAGTGGATGCAGCAGCACACGGCGATGAACGAGGCCGGCAACTTCCTGATCGAGGCGTGCGAGTCGCCCGTCTCCCGCGAGCTCAAGCAGCAGCTGCTGCTGCTCAACGGCCGCTGGCGTGAGCTCTTCGACAGGGTCAAGCAAGTGAGTGGCCCGCACCACGGCACACCGGGCGTGCGGTCACACAAGTGTCCTGTAGAGGAAGGGCGGGGGGGGGGAACTATCGCTTTTTCGTTGGGCCTCGCCGTCATGCGGGCAAAATGTTCCGCTGAAAGCGTCGTGAAGAACGAAGGGTGAAAAAAGAAAATCAAGTGATCTTCCAAATATTAAAGATTCTAGATTTGAAGCTTTCATGACTGCAAGGATTCATATTCTTGGGTTTTTTCGGTAAAGTCACGTAGGTAAAAAATTGATATAGCGAGTGTGCTGTGACGGTTCCACCTGAAGACGGAAGCTTGTGTTGCCTTCGAAATGTCGTGATTTTTATTTTATTTTTATTTTACTTTTATTAATTTAAATTTAAATTTTTTACCTACGTGACTTTACCGAAAAAACCCAAGAACATGAATACAAATGTTAAAGCTTCGTGGCAATAGTGAAGGACAAGGTTACGTAGAATTTAACGTTTTAAAATATATTGCAAATCTGCTTCAAAAATACATGAAAACAACACTAATAACAACAACAACAACAGTAGCAGCAATAAAGTAATAATTATGGCATCAACAAAGTAACTACCCTTTGGAAATGATTTCCCCGCCATAAGAATGAGGAATTTCCACCACTGGCTCAGAGCCACCAACAGAGACGGCCACTGCTGAATGCGCTTCTGAGCGTGGAAAAACCTTGACTTCGAGCATCATCCGTAGCAATAGCGTCATTAATAAAAACACTAGGAATGAGTGCAACGGTAACATCACTAACATTAACAGTAATGCATGCATCGCTCTGATAGGAATAACACTGACGTCGTTAGGAATCGGTAGCACTGGCATCACTGGGAAAATAGGAGTAATGCTGACGCTGACGCTGGGCTGCTGGCTGCTCTGTGCAGCACGCACGGGCCGATGAGGTGGACCGGCTGCGGCAGGAGTACGCCGACGGCCTGGCCGCGCTCCAGGCCTTTGTCGCGCGGACGCAGCCGCTGCTCGCGGGGCCCCCCGAGGCCGCACCGGCCGCCATCGCCGCCTACCTGGGCGACCTCGAGGTGCTCCTACCACCCCCTTCCACCCCCTACCGCCCCCTACCACCTCCTACCACTTCCTACCACCTCCTACCACCCCCACAACTCCCTACCACCCCCTACCGCCCCCCTACCGCCCCCTATCACCCCCTACCACCCCCTACCGCCTCCTACCACCTCATACCACCTATCGCCTCCTAAATCCCCCTACCGCCCCCTATCACCTCCTACCACTTCCTACCTCCCCCACAACTCCCTACCACCCCCTACCACTTTCTACCACCCCTACCTCCCTCTACCACCCCTACCTCCCTTTACCACCCCCTAACACCTCCTACCACCCCCTATTACCCCCTACCACTTCTTACCACCCCTACCTCCCTCTACCACCCCCGACCTCCACCCTTGCCCCTGCTCCCCCCCTCTTCTTGTTTCAGACACTGAAATCACACATCTCACCTTTCTTTAAATGGGTATAGAGAGACCGATGAATGTATTCATTTAACCGTGTAAAGGCTCTTATCAACAGACCTGGGTAAATGTAGGATAATTTGAGCGTGAGGTCAATCGGAAAACATAGTGAAAAAAACAAATTTTACAAGATGACATGTAACCAACAGAACAGCAGTGCTTCAAACATATACAAGGACTATGGCTGCCAATCAATGACTCAATCCACATGGCAGAAGCAGGCTTCAATTCAGAATACCGTTCATGACATAAAAATAAATACGTAGTCAAGGCTACATACTGAAACAATATTGAGTCAAAGGTTGAACTTGTTGTGTAGTAGTATACACCTATTTTTTTAATATTAGTTTGGTACGAAATTGAGAAATGTGCTTTGTCAGCGTGAGCCTGACTGCTAATATAAATGCTTGTGGCTACGTTCGGTCCTCATGTGCCTCTAACTCGACTTGCACTTTCAGACCATGAAGCAGAGGATTCCGAGCATAGAGACGCAGTTCAAGGCCGTGTCAAAGCTGGCGCAGGTCCTGGTGAAGGACACGACAGAGGAGGAAGTTAAAGGCATGTTGGACGCCATGACAGTCATCAAGGACCAGATCGTCAAGGTAAGGTTCCGTTTTGTGTGCGTGGGCCGACTCAAAGCAAACCAATGCAAGGCCACCGGCTCCAATTCAACGGCGCCGTCTCTCCGACTCGCACCGCAACGCGCAACCTAATAGCCCATGTTTTATCTACCCTTGATTTCGCTGGCTAAGAGGCCCCTGTTGAAGCTGTTCCTCCTTGCGTGCGCGCGGCGCAGACAAGAGAGCAGTGCCCCGTGCTGGCGCGGGAGGCGCAGCAACTGGCGAGCACGCTGGAGGAGCTGGAGAGCGGGCTGGCCGACACGCGCGAGTGCCTGAGCAGAGCCACCCAGACCATTGGCAGCCTGGCTCCCGGTGCCAGCAAGGAAGATGCCATGGTCCAGCAAAAGGTGCGACACAGCTCCTGGTGTCACATTATGCCAGATTCCAAAAATGTTATGCCGAGCTGTTGTGCCAAAAATCTGAGCGAATAACACACATGCACAAATTTAAATCGAATTCAATTATATTGAATTTAAATGTACATGTGTTTCACATGCATAGGGCCACTATTATCATTATCAGCAATGCTCTATCCACGACTGGATGAAAACATCCCCACATTGTCAGCATCGCAATTCCACAACCCACAACGCGCCTGTGCATGAGCTCATCCCGTCCCTGCGAGAACAGCCTTTGCGAGAGCATAGCTCGTACAGACACAGGATTCTATGCAATCGTCAACCTGTACAGTAAAGGCACTACTCCGCCGTATTGCGCATGACAGTTTAAAGTCAGTACAGTACTAAAGTTGCTTCGTTGTGGCGTTGGGCCCGAAGGACGTGGAGGCGGCCACCAAGAGCTGCCAGAAGGCGCTGTCCCGGACAGAGCGTGCGCTGCAGGCCGTGCGCCACCTCCTCAAGTCCAGCCGGACGCTGCAGCAGCTGGACGCCTCGCCGCACGAGGCCGCCGTCGGCGAGGCTCGCTCCGCCGTGCACGTGCGTCGGGGGAGGGGGGTCGGGGTCTTTGTTCCGCGGGGGGTGCACTCGGCGCGTGCAGGTTAAACGTGATGGGGCGCGAAGGGTCACGTGCCAATGACCGAATAAGCCGCGGTGGGACCGATCCTGTCAGATCCGGGAAGCTAAGCAGATTTTGGGCCTGGATCGTGTTTGGAGGGGCGACCACCGTGCATGTCACGGGTTCAAATAACACCGATCCACACAATGTGTCAATGCCCTCATTTAGCAGTGGCTGTAGTATATGTGCAAGGAAGGGCTACAACCCTGATGAGGGCAGACAGCAGTGGCCTAAATGGCCACTAAGCCAAGGCAATCGATTTAATTGACCATGAATAAATCTGCCGCTAAACTAAACGAGAGGAGATAGATTTTACCGATTCTGACAGCCACTCATTTCGCTGTAATCGCTAATCTCATGGTATTGGTGTAAAGCCGCTTTCCCTCTTTGAACGCACACGGGTATGTGGGTGTGTGGGGAGTGGTCGTGTAGCGGTTAGCGTGCTGCCAACCCAGTGGGTTCGTAGCCTCAAATGAGTACCTGGTGCGGTGTGTAAAAGGATCGCCACTAGGGAGACAAAGGCGGCCGGGCGTGGTGCTGGCCACCCACCCCTCCATGTACCGCTCCAGTCCTTTATAGGTGCTCGCTAACAGCACTTGCCCTAACAGCCTGTTAAGGCTATACGGGGGAATCTTTGTCTTGAACTTTTGTGTGTGCGTGCAGGCGATAGGCACGGAGGCACCGGGTCAGCTGGCTCGCGTGCGCTTCGAGGCGGAGCAGGAGCGGTTCGTGAGCGCCGTGCAGCGCTGCGAGCTGCAGCTGGCGACGGAGAACCGCGCGCTCAGCTCGGCCAGCAGCGAGCAGCTCCTGCGCGGTCACAAGGTGAGCGAGCCCAAGCGTCGCCAACCCAGCGCGTTGCCAAGTGTTTTGCCAAGTGTGTCGCTCAATAATATGCACGAATTTGTACGTACGTGTGTTGAACTTCTTTCGCGCCGTACGCAGCCCAACCGTGATCAATCGGACGGCGAGGGACGAAGCGTAACGTGTTCACACGAAAGGCTGCGTTTAGTGGCAAATGGGCAAAAACTCATCTTCTTGGTTCTTTCGGTAAAGTCACGTAGAAGGGAAATAATAAAATAATACAAATAAAACATAATAAAATGAAATAATTCTCACGACGTTTCGGCTACAACGCAAGCAGCCGTCTTCGTCAGCAGTATATACGTGCCTCTGTTGGGTTGCGATTGTGAGAAATCACCATCAATATGACGTAGTATTGTTTACAAAGTGGAATAGTAAACCAGAATACCTTCTAGTGGGGCTCTGTAGAGCTCGACTTAAGGGAGGTCCTTCCACCAGTAGTGGCAATTTGCAGAGCTGCATCTTTATCTTGTATTCTATACAAAATAGCATGCACTTTTGAGAATTGGGCTGGTTTTGCCAGTAGGGAGTGTGGCCTTGTGTCACAGCTTTTGTAGCTACTGCCTCGAGTGAGCCCAGGTCACATAGGCACCTACCTCTTACACTTTGACAGCCTGCTTTGTGAAGACCTCACTGCACAGCATGTATGTGTGTTGAACTTGTTTCGCATCGTGCGTAGCCAACCGTGCTAATCGGAGGTGCAGCCACATTGAATAGTTGCGAAGGCGACATCGTGACGGAGAGGTTTTATCACTACCCTCTATCTGCATGGGGTTGCTTCCTGTGCTCATCACTTATTTGTTCAGTTGAGATGATGCATAGCGATCATCGCCCCCTAGAGGCAGATTGATGCCTAAAACACTATATCCTGGTCTCGTGAGTTCTCCTTTGGTTGAACAAAATTAACTTGGAATCTTTTTTGTTACTTGTGACTTGCAGGAGTTTTTCTCTGAGGCCGGAGTGTTTGGGGAGTGCCGTATTCGGCTGGCGGCCATGCGGGAGGCCCTCTCGGGCCTGCCTCCTGGCCGTGTGGAGCAGGGCCTTCGCACGCGACTCGCGCACGCTGAGGAGCACTTCCAGGAGCTCCAGGAATACGTGGCGAGCACCGCACAGCAGCTGCGACAGCACCCCGACAAGTGGCGTGAATTCAACTTCAGGTGAGCCCTGCCCTTTCCTGCCCTGCCCTTTCCTGCCCTGCCATGCATTGCTGTGCCCTTATAATAACACAGACTTGGTATTGTTGTCAAGTGTCGTGGCTTATGTGCCGTTAATTTAACGTTGTTGTGTATGTCCGTGTGTTTACATTCGAATATCTGGGTGCAGTTTCATTTGCTTTTTTAAATTAATTATTTAACAGGTTCAATTGTCCTTCGAGCTTTAGTCAGTTCAAGTCAAGTAATTTTAACTGAATGTGTAAAATAACTACGGGATGCTAAGGTCGGCCGTCATGCGGCCCTATTTACGGCAGATGTCGCATGTATGGTTTCTCCCATGGAAGGACATCGGTGTGCCGCCATCTGAAATCCTGTGCTCCTTCTTGCCAAGGTGCTGTGTCACACAACACTCTGAAGCCTTTGTGTTTCTTTGCTCTGCAGGTTTTCTAAGGTAAAGGAATGGCTTAAAGCCACAGAAGCGTCCCTTGGTGAGATTCAAAGTCAAAGCAAGAGGGACGATGTTTTCGAATCTCTTGGAGCAAGGTTGCAGGTGTGTGCGATAGATATCGTTTGCAATTGGACAATGTTTTTTTTTTCATTACAATTCCCTTGAGAAAATGTTTACAATGTGAAGTCAATTCTAGATTTGAAGCTTTCGTGACTGCAAGTATTCATATTTTTAGGTTTTTTCGGTAAAGTCACGTAGATAAAAAATTAAAATTAATAGCTGTATCAAGTTACTTGATACAGCTATCGTGCTGTGACGGTTCCACCTGAAGATAGAAGCTTGTGTTGCCTCCGAAACGTCGTGATTTTTATTTTTTATTTTACTTTTATTAATTTTTATTTTTTACCTACGTGACTTTACTGAAAAAACCTAAGAAAATGTTGAAGTCAGTTTAAAAACTTTACGTGACCTTTCCTTCTTTATTTGTTTTACTCCTATGTGCCTAAACCAGGCTCTGGGCAATGAGAGAGATTCCCAGAACTCTGAGGTGAGCTGGCTGAAGATGCGTCTCGACGCTTTGACCGAGTTCTGCAGCAAAGAAGACATTTCCAACAGCAGAAGTGAACTGCAGGGTCTTTCTGGGGACCTGGCAAAGTTGCAGGGGATGTTTATTGAGGTAAAGAGGGGACCTCTTCCAGTTTGTTTTAATACCCATTTCCCCTACCTCAACATTCCTCTCGTTATCCCCCAAAGTGTGAAATGTGAGTGCTTTCGCCCGTGCAGCGTGTGGTCATTTGACATCAATCACGACTACGTGGCTTTGCCTGGGCTGCAGGTGGAGGCCCAGCTGGTGCAGGCCGGGGAAGTGCTGCGCTACCGCCGGGAGGTGCAGACCGTCCTGCGGGACATCGGCAGGTCCCTCCAGGAGGTGCAGGCTGAGGCCGAGGCCACGGTGGAGGCCGCTACCTTGGAGGAGGCCCAGGATATGTGGGCCTCCCTGCAGGTGGGACACGTGTGGTCAGCAGTGCCGCATTGGCATGTAAATGTGTACTTTATTAAATTGTATTCACTGTTCGCCTTGCACGGTAATAGACGTCTGTAGTTTTCAATTTAACGGGGTTTTTAGATCGTGTACATGGGCAGGTAACTATTCACCTCCTCCCGCCCCACGCACCAACCACGGAGTGATTTGATCAATTGACAAATCCCATTATGGGAAATGAATTCCCCTTTGATTTCATGTGTACCATCTCATTAGTACTGTTTGTCTTTCTCCTTTGTAGTTTTATGTCGGTAATTATCATAACAATTATATCCGCATATAATTTGCATGATCAGTAAATCATCGTTTATGTAAACGATTGCACTGTGACTGAAAGGATTAATTCATTGGACGATGGATGCGTCATTGCCTGACTCCATAGAAGCATGTGACGGCGCTGAGGGGCAGGAGGCCGCTCGTGGAGCAGCTGCTAGGCCGGGGGCAGGGCCTGGAGGCCCAGGATGAGGGCGTGAGCGCCGATCTGAAGCAACTCCGCGCACTGCTCCATGAGCTGGGTCCAGCTCTCGACCAGAAGGAGCAGGAGACAAAGGTGGAAAAACGAGGATGAGGGCACCCTTGATACCTTCACCACTATATCACCACTGACCTTGTCACCGTCACGTGCATCACCGCCCTCATCGCCGTCACGCTCATGGTTTCCGCCTGCGCTGTCAATATGAACGCAGGCACGATTAGTGGCGTCGTTCACACGCAGTTTACGCTGCTGCTTTGCTAACGTGTTTTTTTTTACGCTTTGCACGGCAGACCCAGCTGCACAAGTGGCAGCACTTCGAGGAGGAGAAGGCGAGCCTGCACGAGTTTTTGGGAGTTGTCGGCTCCGCCGTGGAGCGGCGTCTGCAGTTTAGTAGCCCGGAGAACCTGGAAACCGAGCTGCAGCAGGCCAGGGTACGGGAACGCTGTGACCCTCGCGCCCTAAAACACGACCGCTCCAGAATCTCGTCTCTCTACTAAAAGTGTGGTGGGCTCGGCGAGCTGGTGTTTGTGTCAGAGCACCAGGATGGCACCGCTGAGACACTGAAATTCAAGCTGTGCGTGTTCACCCGAGATGCAAGTTCCTGTGTAGTGAGTGCCGTGGTTTTGATTGCTGGTAACTGAGGCCTCTGTGTCTCCAGCAGACTGCAGTGTAGCAAAATCCATTGACTGTACGTACAGTACTGTACTACGCTCTAATGTCTATGTTCCCCACCCTTATCAACACACGCTCACTGTGGTGAAGTACGGCCAAATAACGCCCACAACCTGCATGGCATGGGGGAGGCCCTCATCCTCCATGGAATTGGCAAAAAGGGGCTGTACATATACAATAGAGGCCTATTGTAATGACAAAGGAAGCAATGACATTGTGGGGTGTCTTCCAGGACCGTTCCTCATTTTGATGGAAGCCTCTTGCAGTAACACGCAAACGGTTGCTCTACATTGGCCATTTTATTTTCACACACCGTGCTGCGTGCGTGCGTGTGTGTCGCGTGTGTCGCGTGGGTGAGCGACTGAGACGTGCCCGGAATGATGACGATATGCGGCTGGTCCCCACAGGACCTGCTGGTGCGAGCCGAGGGGCAGGTGACGAGAGCCGCGGCGCTGCAGGAGGAGGCGCGCACGGCCCACCGTGACGCGGGCCGGGCCGAGGCCCTGCGGCACGACGCCAGCGCGCTGCACGACAAGCTGGCATCGGCCACACGCACGCTCGCCAACAAGTGGGCGCTTTCTCTTTCTAAATGCATGGATAGGCTCATTGATGATGGAGAGTGAATGTTTTCAGCCACTTGTTTTAAGATCTGTAGCATATGTGTGTGTGTGTGCTTGTGTGTGAAAATATATCTGCAGGGAGCGGATTGCGCTTCGAACCCGGCGACCCAAGTTTCGAATCTTGCTCACAGCCAACACCAGTGACGATTATCTGAACCGGTCCTGGGCCACCCCTATGTCGACTCAGCCTCAAATGAGTACCTGGTGCGGTGTGTAAAAACATTGCCACTGGGGAGACAAAGGCGGCCGGGCGTGGTGCTGGCCACCCACGCCCTCGTATGTCGTGCCGGCCTTCATAGGTGCTCGCTAACAGCACTTTCCCCAAAAGTCTCTTGAGGCTTTGTCTTGTGTGCATATATAGAAATGAATGTTAAAATAAAAACATGGTGTCTTTTGTGACTTTCAGAGATCTTAACATTTCACCTTTCAGGATGTACGAGCCTATTCTTTCTTGATTGAAGGCATGTTGGTTGAAATGTCAAGGTGTTCCTTTCCTCTCACTGGAAGTAAAAAAAACCCGTTATTATTTGTACGTAAGCTGCTTTTCATTGTGAGAGCTCACCGACTAAGCTGGAGCTTATTCAGTCAACACAGTCGGTTTCTTGGGACGTGTGCGTGGCCATTGCAGCATCGATTCAATGGAGCGGGTTCGGTTGAGCTGGGAGGCCTTCATCCGCCACCATGAGGAGTTTGCCACGTGGATCTCGGAGAAGGAGGCACAGATCCATGACACAGAGAGCCCTGGCAACACGGCCGAGACACAGCTTCAGAAATCCCAGGCAAGCCCCAACCTGCACACACGTGATCAGCCCTACTGTGCCCAGCAGGGCTTAGCTTGTTGTTTTGTGAGCTCTGAAACGACAGCGTCAAAGGCAGTGAAAGGGTAAACACCTTTCACTCACTTTTGTTGTTTCTTACACTTTACACGGAAGAATCCCCACACGGCACAAAGCTGTCAGCGTAAGGTCACCGCTTGAACAGCCCCCACCTGCCTTTCAGGCTCTGCTCGAGGAGATCGAGGCCCGGCGGGGTGAGGTGTCCACCCTGGAGGAGGAGAGCCAGGCGCTGGCGTCACACGTGCGTCCTGCCGAGGTGTCCCACGTCAAGGCCCGCCTGGCGCAGCTGTCGCGCCGCACGGAAGAGCTGCGGGCCCTCGCGCAAGCCACTCACGCCTCCTCTGTCGAGGCCGTGGCGCTCGGGGACAAGTTTGAGGCCGAGCTGCAGCAGGTGGCCAACGCCAGCCCACATTTTTCTAATCGTCCACAGTAGATATATGCATGTCGGTAATGGTCTCCTTGTGCCAGAGATACCTCAGCCAGGCTTCCACAGTAAATGCAGCAGGTGGATAAGGCTTTGAAGCAGTGCCATAGTGTGGTTGCGATGGGCCCTGGAGCGAAGGATGAAATGAGGTCCCCTGTCCAATCCCTCATCCCTTTTCGGAGCCTGGGCCCCTGAGGCCCACGGGCACTACTGCGGTCGCACTGCCGCTGCTTTGAAGGAAAACATCAAAGTTGAAGTGTTGCACTGTAAACAACGATTAACCCCATCAAGCACCCACGTTTGCCTGTGCATATCTCCAATGGAGCACTCCAACAGCAGCTTCATTGAACGAATGTCAAATGCTTCGTCACACTAATGCCGTCCTCTAACCTGCTGCGATGACCGGGAGGGGCTACTCGCGGGTTTGAGAGGTTGCCGCTGCTGCTGCTTGCTCGGCGCACCCATTGCTTTCCTGCTGCTGGAACGCGGCACCGTGTGTGGCTGCCCGTGTGCGTGTAGGCCTTGCGAGCCCTGGGCGGGCTGGAGGACCTGTTGCATGCTCCAGTGCAAAACTGCACTTGTGTTGCGCAGACGTACAAAGCACTGCTTGCTCACATGGTGAGGGGGTTCTCTAACATCTTTTAACTGTCCGCTATCGCCTCTTGCTTTCTCATGAACTAAACCGGGTCTAACGCGCCAGGCCACGGCACGATATATGCACGTAAACGGGAATTAACGAGGCTGTGTAATTTTTGTGTTTTTAACTGCTTTAAATATGTATTCACAATGCTACTCTTAACATCGTGAACACGAATGACCTTTTCCCATGAAGGGGGAATTTTAATTGCTCGTAAATTATACGTGAATTTCTGTGCTTGCTGAGGACGGCAGTGGGGCTGAAACTGATTAACACTCGTAGCAATTTCACTCGCGATAAGTGCATCCATAATTACAGCACAAAGCTGCCAGAGAGTTACAATTAACAAATCGGTCGCTCAGTTACCTTTGTTAATTGACGTTTCATACGAGCTCCGTTCAACCGCATTTGCCAAGTCCGGGAGATTGTAAGGGCCAGAGAAATGCTTCGTTGCGAAGGTTTGCCGTGGTCGGCAGTTGAGTTGGAGGTGCGAGCTGTGTGGTGCATTGCGGGGCCCGCAGGATGTGAGGCAGGCCCTCGAGGTGGAGAGAGGCCGGCTGGGCGGCCTGGCCGGAGAGGCCCCGCGCGTGAGGGACGGTGGCCACGCCGTTGAGGAAGTGGAGGTGCTTCAGCAGCGTTACCGTGACGACTTGACGCTGGCCGCCGACAAGCAGCAGCGGCTCGAGGAGGTTCTGGCCACGTGGCAGAGGTGTGGGCGACATTGAGAATCGGTGGCTTATATTAAACGTTAGATTTTTGCCAGATCTCCATGCACAGTGCCACGGCAGGCTCTGGTTCTAAATCAGGGGTGGTGAACTTTTTTTCTTAAGTTAGGGTTGAACAGGGCTTTCAAATACTATTGGCGGGCAACTACGTTAATACATATATATTGGTCACTTTGTTGCTTCAGGAGTTCCTTGCAGTGACCGAAGTGACTGAGCGCACTGAAGTTATAAACAGTTTGGCCAGGTCCAAGATATTCCCCTCCAGCAACCGATTCACGCAGCGACGGACAAATATCATTTGTGGGCCTTGGGCCGTTTGAAATGAAGGTTCCCGACCCCATTATCTAAACAAAGGCCATGGAATTTATGAGCTGGAGGCTGGAGACCCTGAAAGCACACACCACCCCAAGCAGTCCTTAGCAATGCGCCCCCTGTTGGGCCAGGCTGGCCACTGCATCTTTAAGGAGGCTGCAAAAGACTGCACTGTTTTCCCACAGCTAAGTAGGACCATCGAAGGCCTGAGTGTGGGTCACTGTTATCGCACGTAGGCCTCGGCAAGGTAAGGTAAAAACAACGAGCCTACCTTTACCCTAACTTTTACCTTACCACAATACAATCACTCTACCCTTACCTTTACCCTTTAGCAAGGTAAGGTAAAAGGTCAAAATCAACGAGCCTACCTTTACCCTACCTTTTACCCTTACCCCATACAAATGCCCCGATTACAGGGTAATTACTGGGGTACTACACATGAACAAGGTTTATAACAGGTAAATGCTAGGTAGAGCGCTTTATTCATATAGAATACTCTCGATGATTCCAATTTTAAATTGAGGCCACGGACTGCGCCACGGAGCTTTTAGCGAGCGGTAAACACAAGGTGTTTACCAGGTAATACTTTGCACTACCTTTACCCTACCCTTTACCTCACCCCTTGGCATGTCGATGCCTTTACCCTTTTACCCGGTAAAAAGGGTAAATTACCTTACCTTGCCGAGGCCTAATCACACGCAAAGTTGTGTTTGGTGCTGAATTCCTTTAAGGTCTTGTACAAAAGTCAAAAGGATGCGCGTGCTGTTCTGTTCTTCAGCGTTCAGAGCCTCCTTGGGCTGTGCTCATCTTCAGTGGCAGCTCTGAGCCACTGTTTGACATTCCCATCGTAGACGGAGTTTATGCTGTGCTGCCTGCACATTGAGAACAGTTTTGTGTGCGCCATTCTGGACAGCACTGTTCCCCAAATGTCTATAAGACAAAAACATGGAGGGTCACTCTCTGTGCCGTGCGTGTCTGTGTGTGTGCATCTGTGTACGTTATGTGTGTGTGTGCGGAACGTGGGCAGTGTGGTAGTGTAATTGTTAGTTAGTGTAGTTATTAGTTGCGCTACTAACCCGACGACGTGAATTCGATTCCCGCTCACGGCGAACACCAGTGACAATTATCTGAACCTGTCCTGGGACTCCCCTAGGGCTACTCAGCCTCAAATGAGTACCTGGTGCCGTGTGTAAACATCGCCACTGGGGAGACAAAGGCGACCGGGCGTGGTGTTGGCACACCCACCCCCTCGTGTGCCGTGGCAGCCTTCATCGGTGCTCGCTAACAGCACTTTTTCCAAAAGGCTGTTAAGGCTATATGGGGGATCTTTGTCTTTGTGCGCGGAACACCAGGTTTGAGAAAGAGCGGAGTGCTTTCGTGGTGTGGCTGGAGAAGAGCGAGGCGGCCGCCTGCCCACGCTCCCCTCACCTGCCGGCCGACCAGGCTCGCCTCGACTCAGAGATCCTCAACCTCAAGGTCGTGTGTTGTGTATGTTGCGTGTGTGTTGTGTATAACGTGCGTCTCGTATTTGCGATGCATTGTAACGCGTGTCGTGCTGTATCATGTGCGCCGTGTTGCTTATCGCGGGTGTCCTATGCTGCTTGTTGTTTTTTTGTTGCTTTTTAGCATTGCGAGAGTTGTCATGCGTGCTGTTCGTTGCCTCGTGTGTCCTGCGCCACTGGGTTTTGTGTACGATGTGTGCGTGTGTGCTGTGTGTGCGTGTGCTTTGTTGTAACACGCGCGTGTTGTGACGTGTGTCGCGTTTGTCACGCGTGCTGCGTTGGGCTGCAGGAGCTGCGCAAGGACGTAGAGGCGCAGGAGGCTCCGCTCGTGTCGCTGGACGGGCAGGTGGAGGAGCTGCTCGTGTCGGCGCCCGCGGACGGCGCGCAGGAGCTGCTGACGAGCCGGCAGCTGCTGCGCACTCGATGGGAGGCGCTGCCTGGCGCGCTCACCAAACGGTACGCGCGCTGCGCTCCCGGGGGCGAGCGGTGGAGCTGAGCGTTGCCACCTGCCGTGGTTTTCCTCGAATCGTCCTCTTTTTTTTTTTGCAAGTAGCCATTCTGAGACATCTGTAAGTCTTCCCGGAACGTTGTGCATTGAAAGGCTCGGTTTGTTGTTCCAGAATGTCAAGTCTCCAGGACGCGCGCGCCGCCCATCAGCAGTTTGAGGAGACGCTGGAGTCCTTCTCCGAATGGATCCTGCACTTCCAGACGACACTGCAGGGCTCCAGCGGGATGAACATTTCTGACCTTCAGTCATCCGCCGCACAGATCAAGGTGAGCGTCTGACCACCTCTGTCGACTTGCATCAGAGCTGCGCTTACAAATTCTTACATTCTGCAGCTCGGTGCAGATTCACACATTTTTTAAAAAGGGTAACTCGTTAATGAGTGAACCCAAAGTAAACGTGTACACACTTGTTATTCTTGTTCTAGCCAGTTGGGCAGGAAGGTGGCAAAGAACCAGACTTCTAAGAACACCAGTTTTAATTCCAGTTGGTTGATCACATCGGCCGTTATTAATAAAACTCTAACCCTCACCTCAGGATCAACGAGTTAACAGTAGTTGTCGTATGGAGGGCCTGGGCTCCACAATAAGCACATTACATTTCCATCACTCGCCCAGAACTATCAATTGGCAAAATAAATTAGCACTGCGTAATGCTCGCCTAACCTTATTAAAATGTATCATATAGTCAAGTCATATATTGTTTTATCCACACACCCGTTATCATCTTAGTGGCAGTCTGACGCAGTATTGAGAAAGCTGCCCTTGTTTTTCAGGACCAGATAGCGGCCGTGAGCCGGCAGAAGGCAGCAGGCGTCTCCATGGAGGCCCAGGTAACGGCGCTCTCTGACCTCTACGACACTCGGGACGCGCAGGCCCTCGCGGCTCGCTCCCAGGAGAGCCTGAGCCTCTTCCATGAGCTGAGCGTGGTGTCCGAGAAGCGCGGCGAGTCTCTGGAGCAGCTCACAGGGTTCCTGGACGTGTGGCACAGCGCAGAGGGGAGGCTGCAACAAACCAGGGCCTCCGTCAAGCAGCAGGCCTCCGTCATCGACCAGGCGAAAGTGGACTGTGTTAACGGCGAGCTGGACGAGATGGAGCCAGCTTTGGTGGAGGTGGAAAGCCGCTCGGCTTCGCTAGACGGGCTCCTCGCGCAGGCCCAGCTGTGGCTGCGCGAGGGCGGCGCGGAGAAGAGGCTGACTTGCCGGGCTCTCGCGGAGCGGCTGCGGAACGAGCAGGAGCGGGTGAGAGCCCTCCTGAGCTCACAGCTCAGTCAGGCAGAGGAGACGCAGGCCCTGTGGCAGGCTTTCCAGCAGCGCAAGGAACGTCTGCTGAAGAACATTGAAGACATCGAGGAGAAGGCTGAGAAGGAAGCCTTGAAGGAGCCGACGCTTTACGCTTTGCAGCAAAGGTAATGCGTTGTTCATTACGTGAGACATTAATGTTGTTGAACAATTCATCTCCAATATCAAAGGACATTATTGGAATTGAACATTTGTATGCGACCACGTAGACATTAGCTTACAAACAGATAATTTAAACTCGCCAGGTTCATCATGAACACTGGCTTGTAACGTAAATGTAAGAGGCTGATGTTTTGAGCAGCATAGCAAGTCCATGGGGTGAAAAAATGTACTTCACTTTTCTGTTACGAGAAATAGCTAACAACGAAAGTTGCGAGTTTTATTGTCAATCATTCCTTACGCTTGAGTGAGTCTTGTGGTAATGCGTGCAATTGTGCGCCTAGGCTGAGAAACTTCAATCAGCTGGAGAAGGACCTGGAGCCGAGCCAGCAGGAGCTGCAGTGGCTCGTGGAGCGCTCGGAGACCCTGGCTCAGCGAGACGTGGCCCTGGGGGAGGAGGCTCGGCAGCACCTGCACCTGCTCAACCTCGCCTGGGAGGACGCGCACAAGGGCATTAACCTCAAGTGCGTTCGCCCACATATCCATTGCCCCAGCGTGGGCCTAACCCTAACTCTGTAACCCTTACAGGTAATACTCTTAGGGTTTTTTCGGTAAAGTCACGTAGGTAAAAAAAATAACTTACAGGTAATGTTTGATATTCGTGACCGTGTGCTTTGTTATTTTGCTCTGCATAGTGAGAAATTTAAAGGGGTTTTTTTGTCTACATTTATCTTTTGTAGATTAGTTTGTATAGTTTGCATAGTCAGCTGCTATATGACGATTCACCGTAGAGAAGAATGTTTATCTCAATAGGCTTCCATATTCTTTGGTTATTTCGGTAAAGTCACGTAGATAGAAAAGAAAAATAATAATAAAGTGAATAAAAATTATACTCTAGCCTGGTTCTTAAGCAGAGTGAGTATAGTGGCAGTCTATAATGTAGACTGTAGCATGAAAAAATAAAAATAATAAAAATAAAAACAAACAAAAAGCCACGACGTTTCAATCGCAACACAAGCAGTCGTCATCAGGAAAAGGGGGGGGGGGTAGCCTCTAAAAGCAAACTGTTTATAAAGGTTTGGAGATGGGCGTAGCCCAAGTGTCTCAGCAGCACCGGCAGCATGGGCGGGGCAGCTAATGCTAATGCAGCAACAATGCCAATGCAGCAACAATGCCAACGCAGCAGCAATGCCAATGCAGCAACAATGCCAATGCAGCAACAATGCCAATGCAGCAGCAATGCCAATGCAGCAACAATGCCAATGCAGCAACAATGCCAACGCAGCAGCAATGCCAATGCAGCAACAATGCCAATGCAGCAACAATGCCAACGCAGCAGCAATGCCAATGCAGCAACAATGCCAATGCAGCAACAATGCCAATGCAGCAGCAATGGCAATGCAGCAACAATGCCAATGCAGCAGCAATGCCAATGCAGCAACAATGCCAATGCAGCAACAATGCCAATGCAGCAACAATGCCAATGCAGCAGCAAAGCCAATGTAGCAGCAATGCCAATGCAGCAACAATGCCAATGCAGCAGCAATGCCAATGCAGCAGCAATGGCAATGCAGCAACAATGCCAACGCAGCAGCAATGCCAATGCAGCAGCAATGGCAATGCAGCAACAATGCCAATGCAGCAGCAATGCCAATGCAGCAGCAACGGCAATGCAGCAACAATGCCAATGCAGCAGCAATGCCAATGCAGCAGCAATGGCAATGCAGCAACAATGCCAATGCAGCAACAATGCCAATGCAGCAGCAATGCCAATGCAGCAGCAATGCCAATGCAGCAATGCCAATGCTGCAGCAATGCCAATGCAGGAGAACACCAATCAAAGGGCCGCCAGGCAATCACTGCACCCCACTCCACACACCACACTGCTGACGGTGGAGGTTGGTTGACAAGAAAACACAAGTCAAGTCATGACCCAAAGTGGTTGATGACATCTTTCCAATGATTGCTGAGTTTATAACCATCCTATTATTATTTGTTTCTTTCGGTTAAGTCACGTCTAAAGATAAAATAATAAATTAAATTAAATAATAGAATACGACGTTTCGATTGCAACACAAGCAATCATCATCAGGTATAATGAAATAGCGACATAAAATCTAACCAGAAAACTATAGACAGACATATTAGCAGACAGATATCACCCAGATACATAGCGAGAGCAACACAGGTAACAGAGAGGGGTGATCGTCTCTGTGTGGTGGCCTTAAATAGACAGAGGGGGGGGCGGAGGCAGAGAGAGGGAGGAGGGTTAGAGAAAAAAAATTAGCATATCACCCCTCTCTGTTACCTGTGTTGCTCTCGCTATGTATCTGGGTGATATCTGTCTGCTAATATGTCTGTCTATAGTTTTCTGGTTAGATTTTATGTCGCTATTTCATTATACCTGATGATGATTGCTTGTGTTGCAATCGAAACGTCGTATTCTATTATTTAATTTAATTTATTATTTTATCTTTAGACGTGACTTAACCGAAAGAAACAAATAATAATTCCTGCAGTCACGAAAGTTCTAAAATTAAGATTATAACCATCCTCTCGGTTGAAATTGTGTCTGTGTCTGTATATTTGGATGGCTTCATGAACATATCTTTGTTGATAGCCAGTGGGCTTGCAAAGTACCATCGTCTTAGAGAAATCAAATACGCCAGGCGTATTTTATTATTATTTTTTTATTCACTTTATTTTTATTTTTCTATCTACGTGACTTTACCGAAAGAACCAAAGAATATGAATTCCTGCAGTCACGAAAGTTTTAAGTCAAAATAGGCGTCCAAAGTTTGACACATTCAAAAAGGACCTGCGAATTACTCAATTGAGATTACACATAGCTATCATCCCTTTCTGTCAGACTAATGTCCAATTTCAGACTGATTGACCTTGTGCCTGCAGGGATAGCTGCCACTCAGGGAGGAACCCTTCCAAATGTTTGAGTTGAGACGCAGCAGCGTATAGGGCACTCTGCAACAAACAAATCACGAACAAATTTACGAGTTTCAACACAGGTGCATCCATTGCATGTTTGATAAACGTTCCAACTCTCTACACGTCGTGTTATTCCACCGGTACCCTCCAGGATTCGTGGATGCTGTTGTGTAGCTGCGGCTCTGACTGATAGCATTGATTGTTGTTTCCGTCACACAGCCAGGACCAGTGCTGTGCCCTGGTGGCGCTGATGCGAGAGTACCAGGGCTGCAAGGCGGCGCTCAACCGCGTCGTGGAAACCGCCGAGGGCGTCGTTTCCCAGAAGCCATCACGCACCGACCGAGAGGAGATTCGCAGACTTTTGACAAAGGTCAGGGGTCAAGCCGTGATCGCTGTCACCTCTCTCACTCATCATCAAGACAACATGGCTGCAACATTGGTCATAGAGGGGGGGACATTTTGTGTGTTTTATCCACCGTCTAAATAAAAGTTGGAAATTAATGTTATTTCCAGGATTTTTTGAGCCTCAGTGTTAGGTTACTCGTGCTTTAGGTGACAGTGTGTGTGGGGGGAGTGTTGGTGTAGTAGTAAGTGCACTGCGCTACGAACCCGGTGACCTCATTTTGATTTCCGGCCACAGCTAACGTCGGTAGAGAGTAATATCTGAACTAATTTTGGGTCTCCCCTAGGTCATCTTAAATGAGTACCCGACACAAATTGTAAACATAAGCACTGGGAAGACATGACGATGAGGTTTGGTACTGGCCACATCACTCTCTCTGTGCACTGCTTTGGCCTTGATAGGGCTTACTGACAGCACATGCTTCAAATAGTCGGTGAGGCCATTTTTAAATGCGTGTGTACGTGTGTTTACGTGTGGTGCAGCATGAGGCATGCAGGGTTGAGCTGGCGTCGTGTCAGGAGCAGCTAGAGGAGTTCACTATGCGCAGCAAGCAGGTGGTGTCCGAGATCAGGAAGGTGCAGGGCTGTGATGTCACCTCCCTCAAGGAGGAGACGGAGAGCGTGCTGGACGGATGGCTCGATGTAAGTCGACAATTCGTTTCTGAGACTTTCACAGACACAGTCAACTCTCTATTATCCGGGACGGTGGTGGTGGGTAGAGGGGGGAAAGAGTGACACGGATCAAATAAGATCACGGATAAATGTAAAACATATGTAAATGAAGACATTTTAAGTACGAATTAATTACCTGCGTACAATAGGAGTCAAGACGTAGCTTCTGATAGAACCAGTGTGTGTGTAATAATATGTTATTAATGTTTTTGCAAGCTTGGTTAATTCTCAAACCCGGATAATCTGCTCACGGAGGGCAAACTATACGTATATCTTGTTCAGTTGCACTTTGTACTTCTTACGCGTAGTTTCTACAACTGAATAGGAAGGCAGCTTGCTGCTGCTGCTGCTGTGGTTACAATGTCCACGAAGCTGACGGGGTGGGGTGGACGTGTGGCTGCGTTACGTGTTGGTGTACAGGTGACTGACCGGCTGGAGGAAAGCACGGAGAGCCTGAAGGTGATGGTGTCTCTCTGGGAGGATGTGCACCGGACCGGTTCTGAGCTGGAGGCCTGGTCAGCGGCCACCCTGGCTGAAATCTCTCAGACCATGGCCGACTTGAGCAACAGTGCCGTACTCGAGAAGCGTCTGCTGGAGGTGCAGGTGAGATGTTTCCGAGTGTGTCAATGATGCCCTCTTCTGGATTCACGTGTGGCCTTTTAAATTGCATTCTGATCAAACTCCAAGTGTTAAGTTTTTCTCTGTGACTTTACTCTGCATCTTCATGTACCAGAAACAAAACCTGATGTGTGACAGAAACCACACCAGCAACAGTATCATTGTCACCTGGGAAACTGTAATTCGACTTTCACGAGTCTCTTTTAGCCACATTTGACATTAGCTCTAAACGCTACTGCGTTGTGTTCAACATTGTTGGTTTGACAGAATGATTTATGAGACACTATGGCATTGCACCAATCCAGGCCGAGGTTGAAAACGAAAAGAACAAGGTCGAGTCTCTGCACAAGAACATTGCGGAGCTCCAACAGCTTCTGCAGATGTCAAGCATCCCATCAGAGCTCCAGGTGCATTTTCCACGGCATCCCAAAGTATCATACGTGACTTCCTGTGCGTGTGACATGAGCAGCGTCGTGCCATGGTCGAGGCATGGGAGCGTGCGCGTTTGTCTTGATCGATGAGTAACGAGGCTCTGTGTTGCGCAGGCCCTGGAGTCGGATGTGCAGCAGAGGGTGGAGCAAGTGGAGGAGGCGTGCCGCTCGGCACGCGGGACGCTGCGAGAGTTCAGCAGCCAGAGGAGCCAGCTAGAAAGCTACATCGTGGGGCTGGACGAGTGGCTGGGATCCGTGCAGAGGTCGCTCAATGCCCTGGCCGTCAGCCCTGGGGCACAGCACGTCCAGAAGGCCAAGGTGGGGAGGGATAGCGGCAGGGGAGGGCTCTTGGCCCGCCTGGCAATTAATCGTAACTAAAATGTTTTAACGGTTTATTCTCCACCAATCAAAGGATTGGTGGAGACCCGCCGCAGGAGCTGTTCCTTCCTCCTACATTAGCATTAGCTGCCCGCCCATGCTGCTGACACACTTGGGCTATGCCCATCTATAAACCTTTATAAACAGTTTGCCTTTCGAGGCTAACCCCCCCTTTTTCATGATAACGACCGCTTTTGCTGCAATCAAATCGTCGTGGTTTTTGTATTTTTATTTTATTTTATTTTTTATTAACCATTGCTACTGTCTACATTTTCGACTGCGAGCACACTCACTCCAATTAGAACCAAGCTACAGTCTACATTAGTGGTTTTATTTTATTTTTATTATTTTTATTTTTATTCACTTTATTTTTATTATTATCTTTCTATCTGCGTGACTTTACCGAAAGAACCAAGAATATGAATACGGTCCATTCCCGTGACCCCGTTGTCACCTCTTGATGTGCATGACGCCGTCGGTGTGTGTGCCGCGTTTCCCAGGAGGTGCAGCAGGATCTGCTCGCGCAGCAGAGCAACATTGATGCCGCGCGGGAGCACCTCAACGGCCTGTGCCGGCGCTACCACGCGAGTGAGCTGGAGGCCCTGGGTGCGCGCGTCACTCAGCTGATCCGCTCCTACGAGACGGCCAACCAGCTGTGCACCAGCACCCGGGACCAGCTGCAGCACATCATGGACGGGGAGTTCTCCGGTACGCACGGACACTCGGGCCGGGAGGTAGAGGCACACGAGTGAACAGAAGAAAGCCAACGACATTTGTTCCGGTCAAAAGTGTCGCCCTGTTTGTGCAGGGATCGGATTGTTGCTCATTTACATACGTTTACCTAAGCCAGTGGTGGAAATTCCATATTCCCATGGTAAAGGGGGCCAGCCTTTTCATGGCAGAGCCACTGTTGACTCCTCACAAAATGGTACCGATTTTACCAGCCCGGAAGTTAACAGGCTGAGGCAGCTCCAAACTAGGATTTGAACGTGATGAAATGTTTCACTTGCCAGTCAATAACTCTCACCAGAGCTCGATATTGGGAGCAACATTTGTACTTGGGCGTTATGTAGTTCTAATATGTTGCATTTTGGTAACGTCAGCTTGAGCTCATTAAGAATCGAGAGCACCTGGGTTAGAGGGCGTTCTGAATTGCTGTCTTGAGTTGTTTTGCACAGCTGCCCTCTTGCTGTATTGCAGGGGCCTTGCAGGTGTTCAACGAGTGGTTTGCCGAGGTCAGGGTCAAGGTGAAAGATTGTGCGGACACGTCGGGCGACGTAACCGTTGTCGAAGAAAAACTTCAGAAAATCAAGGTGCAATTCACAGCATTACCTTTCTCTCTGCGAATAAATGTAACTCGATAAAACTAAGCTGCACGTGCCACCACATTTTGCTGTTGGAAGGTAATCATTTCAACGTGGTTTTACTGACAGTTCATAACCCACAGTGGAAGAATGTGACACTTATTGGAATAAGCATGCCTGGAAATGACATTGGTTCCACCATCCTGCCTCTGACCGACAAAAACAAAGGTTTCTTCCCACTCGTGTCTTGGCCTTGCAGTATTTCCTGGATTTAAACTCTCAACATTTCACCGATGATTCAAACACTCTTCAGCACAGCTTGCCGTGTAGCAGTTACATTTGCACTTGTGCAACGAAACACAAACGTGTCTTACCATTTGTGTCGTGACCACTCATGCTGTGGCCTTGCAGAGCTTCCTGGACTCGGTGCCCGAAGGTGAGAAACTGCTGGAGTTGGCGGCCGAGAGCGGGGATCGCCTGGCAAGCGGGATGCCACGCGCCATGGCCGAGCAAGTCCATGGGCAGGTTCACAGTGGTCGTGCCGAGTGGCAGGCGTTTGTGGCCCAGAGTCAGCACCACAGCGAGAGCCTGCAGGACGCCCTCGCTGAGCTGCAGAGGTGCGTACGCCCCGCACCTCCAATGAGCATGGTTGGCTACGTACGGTGTGAAAGAAGTTCAACATACATACACATACATACATACGTACACCAGCCAGCTCATCACCTTCATCATCGTGAACGCTGTAAATGTATCTTGCCACGTGAAGAGCTACTTTAGACACACGCCTCTTCTGTCAGGAAAAGCTGGGATGTAAAGAAAATATGGTACAAAGTATCTCAATATATTGGGCTAACTCTGATCCTATGAACGAAGCTGTCTAGAAGCACATTATCTTGAACAACGTTGTAATTGAATAATGTGATTATGAAATCAACGAAGATGGCAAAATAAGTGTAACTATCATGAAAAATGTTAGATCATTAACCAGGGCTTGCAGACACACGAATACGTCTCAACGGTTCAGTGTCCAAACCCCAGCTTCCCCTAATCTTCTCTACCTGAGCTGATCACCTACAAGTCAGTGATTATTAGACTTGTGGTCGTTGCTATGGTTGCTTGTGTTGTAAATCCACCAAACATCTTGCCGATTGCCAAAAAAGTGACAAACCTTTGTGGAATGAAACTTAACAAAAATGGTCGGGGTACCGTGTGTATCACAAAGCCTCGTTAAGTGTCGACCAGTCTAACTTTGATTGCTTTTGAAGTTCAATACTCTCAGTCTCGTCTACCTTGACCACAACGTGTCTCCCCACTTACGTCTGATGCTTTACTTGAAGTGTAAACGTGAGAGATCATGTTGCGGTTATCTTTCTTCCATGTGTGTTCGCCACTGTGGGTTCTGCCAGCTGTGAGGGGGAGCTCAAGAGGCTGACTTTGTGGCTGCAACAAATGGAGGAACGTGCCCTCACCGAGGAGCTGGGCGCCAAGAAGCAGCACATCCCCGAGAAGAAGGCCGAAGTGGAGAAGGTGGATGACTTCTACCAGGAGCTCCAAAAGCAGAGGTGATGACGTGAAAAAAAACCACAGCTGTTTTAAATAAGCAGCAGCAGCCATGATCAATCCACTGCTGGATGAAGGCCTCCCCAAGTTGCCACTATTCGTCACGATCCTGTGACGTAACATTTCACTTAATACCTGCACATTAGCTGATTGGTATACGGCCTAGTGACCTCCAGAGGATACACCCAATAGCAAAGGATGCTGTGGGTTCTGCCAGAACCGACAGAACTACATCTTTAAGTAACTACTATATCCTACATTTTATTGTTCCATCTCCATGGTGGACATCCTCGTGGGTACGGTTTCCTCCTATGGCTGCTTTGGCTGCCATTCCATCGTTTGACTCAACCGTACAAAAAGTCACGGGTACAAAAAAACGATCGCGTGGCGACTCCGCGTTTTAAACAGCGCCGCTGATCTGATGGTTGTGCTCAGGGAGGCGATTGAAGCACTGGGACTGGAGCTACAGGCACTGGCGGACGTGGAGCTGTCTCGCCGGGCCACGCTCGCCACGACGCGATACCACGACCTCGGCGCCTCCGCCAGGGAGAAGCTGCGAGCATCGCGCGCCGCCCTAACGGTATCGCCCACCGCCGGAAGCATTATTGGTCGCTGATTGTGACACAGTGCAATTAAATCTAAAGATATACAACACAAAACAACGTGGATTTGCATAGCAATTAAATGCCATGGTATCTCAAAATGCTGTGCGATACACACACTCTTACCTCGAATTAAAAGAAAAAAAATCGTCGCTGAAAATCCAGACTTAAAATTGGACGTGGAATTGCACGACCGAAGTTGGGCTGTGAGACGCGTCTACATAACGTGAAGTGCAATATGTCGGTGGGTTTAAGTTACAGGTCCCTTGGCTCACGATGCCTGTTCGCAGTGGTCCAAGTCTCGCTGGCCGTGCGTGTGCAGGATCACCAGGCTTTTGAGGAAGCCCTGCAGGGGGCCTGGGCGTGGGTGATGGGTGTGCGTGACCGGCTGCCTGCCATCGACAGCACCATCGGCAGCAAGGCCACACTCGACAAGAGGATGTCACAGATCAGGGTACGCCTGCCATCGCCGATCCGCAGCTCCGGGTGTTTGTTTGTGAGGAGCTATTTGATCACATCATCGCGGCTGTGAACGTCGGAGTGGATAGAATCTGGGTTGAGCCTGCCTGAGGCTGGCCAACATTGCTGTGTGTGGTGATTTCGGCAGGAGATCCTGCTGCTGAAGGGAGAGGGGGAGGTGAAGCTGAACCTGACGATCGGGAAGGGCGAGCGCACCATGCAGAGCAGCAGCGAGGCGGGGCAGGACGTGATAAGCGGACAGCTGCGTGACCTGCGCGACGTATGGAAGGAGGTGCTGGACACCTCAGTAAGCTGCCACAGGTGCGTACGCAGCAGCACAGGTACACGTGCTGCAGTTACAAGGGTGCTCTCGACAGCCTGAACAAGATGTGGCTGGATGTATCATTTACATGGAAAGTAAAGCGATTGAGATTTTCTCAAGTGGACTGAGACATACGTTTGTTGGGAAACTTCCAAATGACTATTTAGTAGGCATCCCACCAGCAGTTTGCACCTCCGATTAGTGCGGTTGGCTACGTACGGTATTAAAGAAGTTCAACATACGCATGTATGTACCAATACCCACCATTCGCCACTTCGTGACGGTGACGTCACCATGGCGCCTATGCTAGGCCAGGTGCGCATTGAGGCTACGTGAAGTGTGGAAGGCTCGCTGACAGGAGGGCACGGGACAGACACAGCAGGTGCAATGGGTTGGCTGACTGAGATGACCGGTAGATGCACCACCAGCTGTACCCCCCTTACTGTACATACATACAAGACCACCAACATAGACGAGCACCAAACATTGCCTGCTTAAGCACACGCAGGAGGCATTCGGCCATCGCTTGCCCATGCCAAGCCACGAAGTTACTTGAAAGAGACTGACAGCATCGCTGCTCCTGCTGCTGCTGCTGCTGCTGTGGTGCGCGGTCACGGTGTGCAGCCGGCTGGAGGCAGTGAACCAACATTGGCAGACGTACCTCGAGAGCAAGGCGCACTTCTCCGAGTGGCTGGAGCGCGTCGAGTTGGACCTGGCCGACCCGACGCCGGGCGTCGCGCTGCTGCCCACGGACCTGGCGGAGAAGACCGCGCGGCTGGAGCGCTACCGCGCGCTGCTCGCCGAGGCCGAGGGCCGAGCCGGCGGCCTGGAGCGGCTGGTGGAGCGCGCGCGTGAGCTACTCGAGCGCACCGGGGACGCCTCGTTCCGCGAGGATGGCACGGGCGAGTACCGAGCACACTTCAACGACGTCATGGCCGTCGCCAAGGTGGGAACCCGGCGCCCCCCCCGCCCCCCTCCTCGCCCCCCCCCCCCCCCAGAGCATTCGCACAAAGAGCGTCAGAATGAACTTTGACCCCAGCGTAAACGCCTGCAGTTGTCGTCGCGGGCGTTCGTTTTCAAGTCAACCGTCACGTTACGCGTCTGTCTGCGGGAACGCGCTCTCGCCGTCTGACCGTGCGGCTTTGCGCCATTCGCATGCAGGGCAAAGTGAAGCAGCTGGAGGAGACGGTGCGGGAGCATCAGCTGTACCACGAGAGCATGCGCGATGTCAGCGACTGGCTGCACTCGGCCAAAGAGGAGCTGCAGCGCTGGGCCGACGTCTCGGGCGACACGGCCGCACTGCAGCGCAAGCTCAACAAAATCAAGGTTCCTGTTGTCTGTGGACGCACACCTTGCTCTGTACCCTGCCGAGTGGAGCGACCTCCTTAAGCGATTCCTATGAATAAGTTCAACAAGTGGGCAAAGAAAGTTTAAATTGACATTAATTTCTTTACTTCCAGGAGCTGTTGGCCTCTGTTGGGAGCGGAGAGGAGCGGCTGGCTCGGGCTCGTGCCCTGGCCGCTGAAGTGAAGAGGAAGACGGCGCCACTGGGATGCGAGGCGGTCGAGCGTGAGCTCAGCGGCCTGGAAGCCGACTGGCAAGCCTGGGAGGTGGCGGCGAGACAGGTGGAAGCGGCCTTGGAGCAGGCGTTGGAGCAGGCCCTGCGTTCAGAGCGCGAGTTTAACGCCATGTCGCAGCAGCTGGAGAGCGAGCTGGCACGTGCCACGCACGTCCTCGAGGAGGCGCTGAGAGCCATGCCGGCGGCTGAGGAGGCCGGAGACACCGATGAGGAAATCGTGGACATCTGGAGGAGGGCACAGGTTCGTGTGTGCGCGAGATGATCGACCCAAGCGGCGTGACAACAGTTGCGCTAAAAATAAGAGAAAGCAACAGTACGTTTCCCGTTGTGCAAATGAGGATTAAATCGTTTTTAGTCGGTGACCCTTGGTGTGCTGCTGTTGTTGTTGTTGGCAGGACGCACAGAAATGTCTTAAGGACATGGAATCACTCAACGAGAACATCAAGGCTCAGCTGGGCAGCTTGTGCAAGTTCCCGCAAGATGTCAGCGCAGTCTCTGAAAGGGTTTCTACAATAATACGAGACTGCAATAGGTACAGTATTGGTGCTGCATATGCTGTTTGTCATGTTCTTCATGTTACATAGCACATACACTTACATTCTTATATATATTTAGCATGATGAGTAAATGCCGCGAATGGTCGAGGCAATGGAGTAATTGTGGAGGTAGTGAATGGGAACTTGGGGAGTGAATGTGGTGTGAGGTGGAGTGAATGCGGAGGTAGTGAGTGGGAAAGTAGCGGAGTAAATGTGTTAACGGAATGAATGTGGCGGTAGTAAATGTGAAGGTAGTGGAGTGAATGCGGTTGGAACGAGTATAGATTTGATGGAGTCAATGTGGGTGCCACCGCACAGGGCCTACCTGCAGGGGTCCCAGCGGTGCCTGGCACAGGAGAAAGCGCTGGAGTCGCGGTTCCGCTCTGCGCTTCGCGATGTCCAGCTCTGGATGGCGCAGGCCCGGGCCTCGCTCGTGCAGGGCTCGGACACGGGCGTCGCCGTGGTAACGGACAGTTTACAGAAGACACAGGTGCGTCGGGAGGGTTTAGAGTTCGCAGATTGCCCCACCGCCGGTGCCCTACCGTGACACGGCATGCCGTTAACGGGGCCGGCTGTGCCACGCTGTGTTTTGTCACAGGAGGTGCTGTCTCAGAGCGAGGAGGGCCAGAGCAGGCAGAACACGCTGGCGTCGAAGGGAGAGCTGCTCATGAGCGTGCTGGGCCACGAGGAGGCTGGAGGGGTGCAGGCGGAGCTGGCCTCCGCTCGCGAGGAGTGGAAGGCCCTGCTGGGCAGCCTCAACAAGCAGGAGGCTCAGCTGCAGGTGCAGGACTCACCACCAGTCTCTCCTTCATAGGGGGCATGTTTAATAATTCGTGAGATTCAGGACTAAATTTACATTGTGACATCACATGCTGTCGCTAGAGTGGTGTACGTGACAGCTGAGTTAATTAGAAGTCATGAATACTCTTGCCTAAATATAGCAAGCTCTGTTTGTGTATTATATTTGGCAACAACTGCATATACTTCTCAAAACACAAATAAAATGTCAAATTAATTTTCCACACCACTCAAGGCCTTGCTCTGGACAGATTCAAATATTACTCTGCCATATACTCCCAGGCATTACTCTAAAATGGCCAGGCTTAGGGATAATTTGTTTAACTTATTTATTTTATTTATTAACTTTTTCCTAACATAGTAGACGTCCAACAACAGACGTACTGCCCAAACATTATAGGTCACATGCACCCTTAATTATATAACTCCACATGGGTGGCCGTTCTTTTCTTGTAATAAACATCAGAGGGGTGGGGAGGAGTGGCCAACACATGGGAAAGTAAAAAGTTGGTTGAAGGGGATCTAATACAATTAACAAGGTGTTTAGGGCCAGGTCAGGGATTCGTTTTTATTCTGAGTATGCTCCCCATTCTCCTCGCCTCCAGGGCCTACAGGAACAGCTGGAGGAGCTGGAGGCCTGCGCGGCACCTGTGCAGAAGTGGCTCGGAGAGACGGAGACGTCCCTCGCACAGGTCGCCGACGGAGGCGCCCAGGCCGATCTCCCGGCCAAGCGGCAGCTTCAGCGACGGCTGCAGGTGAGCGCGGGGAGACGCCCGCAGCAGCCAGGCCCGACCACCGACTCAAGCAGCGCCGGCACCCAGGACTCGCCCGTCCCGACGGCACAACGGCCCGGCGGCCCGTGGGTTCATCGTCGGCGGTGCCTCTGCCCAGTGTTCCTGCTCGTTCTCTTGCTTTGCGTTTCCGCGTTCGTGTTGTTCAATTTGCACGGACGCGGTGAGGTTCAGTGACCGATGTTTGGGGCTCGTGCTGTTGATAAACGGAGCCCTCCGGTTGGAAGTGGCACGGAATGTTATTTCGCAGGATTGAAGAAAATTGCACTCTTTTGAAAGCCATTTCACTTTGTTCGACAATCAGACAGGGTGATAATCAAACACGTTTTTTTAATAGTATTTTTCATAAAACTACTTTTCAAGTGCGAAATTTTCTGCTACGGGATTTTCCTAAAACTAGTGAAGGACAAAAGCATGTATTTATAAGATAATTTTAATCTCGGAAATCTTTAATCATGCCAAGTGTTGTAGTTATTCGTTTTGAAAATTCTCACAGAGACAGCAAGTTGCAATATTTCGACAGTTTATTGCTCGATTCCAAAAGTGTTACTTCACATATGTATTTGTAAGATTTTTTTTTTTACAAAAATATTCCGCTTGACTCATTCCACTTCAGCCACATTCTGCGATGTCTTGCTATGAGCCACCCTTCAGTGGGCACGTGATGAGTGGGTCACAGCAGCACACTTACAAATAAACAACACATTCCTCAATAACACTGCCTCAGAAGAAAACATATACAATAGGTTAACATTTCAGGTAATGGCTCTGATGCAAAACACACACAAAATGGGGAGGGGGGGGGGACAAAAGAGCTATCATGGCACGAGTTGTATCTTTACTAAAGGCATTCCTTACATCCGTGACATTCCATGAAGGACAGACCAATCACTCCTCATGTCCAATGCCACCTACTGAGAAGCCAGTAAAGTCTGGTGTAATTACTAACAGGCATGTCTTGTTAGCAACAACTGGATTTGTACCCGCCCGTTCTGTGATTTTTTATTTCTTTCCTGATATGGGAGCAGAGCCATTACTCACACGAGAGAGGTCTGTTGCAACAACTCCAGAATGAGCAATGTAGCGACATATTGTGGCACGCTTTCCTGGCATGATGTGGGGCGCTTCTGACTCCGCGGCGAGTTGTGGAAGACCGATTCTTTGCCACATGACGTGAATCGTTGCACGGTTGGGATGCAAACTGTGATGGATTACAAAGTAGAGGAGTTGGTGGTGCCGTGTTATGGTCAAGGTGGACGCAGCACTCAGCGTTTTATTGTGCGGGGACATTTTATGCAGCACAAAAGAATGTCACTGTTCGCCATTTCACGTTTATGTTGAACACATTATTTTATTGATGGTTGTCCTTCCTAATTGAGCTTGCTTTACTGGTGCTTGATTACATGTTTCTTTGGTATACCATAAATATATTGTATCTTTTGCTTTCAGCTTATAGTTCTAAACCTCCTTATATTCCAATCAGACGTCAATATTTTTGGGTGTTTGTCATTAGTCATTACAATGTTATGATTTATTAAGAAATGCATCGTGTTCTCACATCACTTGTTTACTTACACGTTTTATGTAACTTTCAAATTCTCTTGTACTTGGAAAATTCTGTGCTTTTTATTATACAACTAAAACTGACTTCATGGTCAAACGTGTGCTGTTTGGATTGATGTATCCTAACTTCTAACAACGACTGGAGCATGATGGCCTGCTGTGTTTTTTTGTGGTTATTACAACGCTCAATCAACTGTCACTAGTAGATAGCGGGCATCAAAACAAGGCACCGTTGTAGGCTCATGCACTTACCGAGCCCTTCTAAATGTCCCCGCACCTCCTTCAGTTGCAGTTTGCACAAACGCAGTCTCTACCCACGACGCTGCTAACACTATGCACTGCTGTGAGCAAGGCATGCTTGGCATTAAAATATATAAAACGTACAGCCATCGCCAATGAAGTTTTGTAACTCAATTTGAAACCGTTTATTTGTTCGCCTTTGTTCACACCCCCCCCACTCACTAATGGGCAGGCACTAGAACGTAAAGATGATGCAATGTGAACAAAACCTTTCACTATAAAGTTGTGTTGCTATTTGGGTCATACGCTATTTAAGACTGGCCAAATTGATCAAAGGGTTGCCCACAAATTAGAGACACAAACCAGAGCAAATAGCACCATTTTCAAATAAGCGCATGTATTTTTTCCCCGACCCATCGGCTTCCGCACTGCTGATAAAATACCTCTGAAGACCAAACGCACGTTTGGAAGTGCTGCACAAGCCATGAATACGCACGATTTTCCCTCCCCTAATTCACGGCCCGGATGATCCCACTCCCGCCACGTGTGATCCGCTATCCCGGGTTTTCACACTTCGCACGGCACCCCAACTCGTCCGCTAAAGCCCGGCCATGTCACCGCGTGCGCTGTGCGCGTCTCTGTGCAGTCGGTGCTGGAGGACGTGGCTTGCCACGCACCGCAGCTGGCGCGGCTGAGGGAGAGGGCCCAGCAGATGGCAGAGGCCTGTGCCCCGGCCGCGCACAGCTTTGGCCTCAGGGTGTCGGCGCTGAACACGCGCTACCTTGCCCTGGCTAACCTTGCCAAGGTGAGTGGCGGGGACCATGCTTCCCTGCTGCCCGGGATGTGCGACTCAGCAATAAGAGTTGCTTGCAGTTAATTGCCCGGGAGTGCATAGGGAGCTTTTTGCGACATAGTGTAAATGATGAAAGAAAATTAAGGCTGCTGGACAAAAACATTTTTATTTGTTTTTGGGTTCACTCTTTGACGAGGGAGGAAACATGTTTGAGTTAAAAAGAGTTTTTGACAGCTCTATCGCTTGCTGCATCAGCAGCGGTTGTAAACTCTTGTGTAATGTTTTACCCCAGAAAGACCAATGCTTATTTTTACTCCATGCTTACACATTCAGCTTTATGGAAGGGAAAAGAAAGATACTCTGGGAGCAGTCATGAAGATTAATTTGTTACAAAAATAACTGCAGGGTTTGTTTACGGGTAGAAAAAAACAGTCCAATGGACTGCATTTTTTTCTATTTACAGTTGCTGAACACTGGCCCAAAGGTCTTTCACTCCAAGTGGCCAGGAGCTCGTAGCACTGATGGTAGTGTAAAGAGCTTTGGCTAATAGTAGTGCTAAGAAATCCTGCATGAAGTAAATACCTCGGCATCTGTTATTTTAACACACGCTGAATAAATGTTTTATATTAAGTACCAATGAACACAAAAAATGTTGTCATAAACATCCACAAAAAAAATTCTGCTGGCTTTCGTTTAAGACCATGAGCATAGTGAGTCACCACCGCAGTTCTTTGCCAAACATGTGGCAGAATATCATCGAATGTTGTGTTTTCCCAAACACTATAATGACAGCAGTTTAACCGAGCCATGTGACATTCATTGGCAACGTGCAGACAGCAGTGCCTTGTTGCGTCTGAGTGCGGTGGCGTCTGCCAGCGCCGGCAGCTGTCTGCGCGCTAGTGTCCCTGCAGCGCCCTTGCTCGATATTTGCGCAGCATCATCCACATTCCCGGGCGGACGACTGAGAGTGAGCGCTGGGCATTTTCTCGTGCACATGTCCAGGACCAAGCCCAGAGAGCCACGCGCGCCCTGCAGGAGCACCAGCAGTTCGAGCAGGGCTGGCGGGAGCTGCAGGACTGGCTGGCAGACGGTCGCCTGCTGCTGGACACGTACCTGGCGCCCAGCGGCGATCGCACCGTGCTGCGCAGTCGCCTCGCCAAGGTGGAGGTATGGCCTCGCGCCACCGCCTACGACAGCCCACGTGGGGACAACATACCGTGGCATTCGGAACAATTTTCCCCCTTCACACACAGCCAAGATGTGCTGCACAAAGGATTGCCTGTTGACTGTCTCCGGCCAAATATCAATGATCTAATCCATGGCCATCTCTCTCTTTCTCAGTCTCACCTCTTTGTCGAGCCATTACTCTGGGCTACCCCGTGTCAGGCATAAGCAGATGTTTGCACCCAAA
Source organism: Lampetra fluviatilis (assembly GCF_964198595.1). Classification (NCBI taxonomy): domain Eukaryota; kingdom Metazoa; phylum Chordata; class Hyperoartia; order Petromyzontiformes; family Petromyzontidae; genus Lampetra; species Lampetra fluviatilis. The sequence continues at coordinate 3,094,085 of NC_136281.1, forward strand.
GCTGTAGATGTCTCTTGGCAGGAGCTATTAACCACCACGTGCATCCTGACGTCATCTTAAAGGACAAAACGAGAGCCACTTGACAGAGATTGTGGATATGAGGCTCCCGGTGCAAATTATATAGTTTGTACACTTGGACCATTTACACCATTTTCAACACCCAACAAAAAAAAGCATGAACACACCACTTGTTACGAATCAATATTGAATATTTTTACCATGAGCTCATTTCAAACATTGGTCAGTTTGCTTGAGACCCGCCGCGCAGCTCAGCGTCCTCCCCGAGCCGAGCAAGCAGAGACCGTGGCCTTCTCGAGACTCGAGCTCACTCACCTGGGATGAGCGCTAGCTTCAACCCCCTTGAGCCATTGCGAGTTAGTTCCCCATCGGACGGGCGGCCAGACAGAAACATGTGTGTTTGTGCGCAGGCGCTGGTGGCGACGCGGCTGGAGAAGGAGATTCAGCTGAACCTCGTTCTCAGCCGTGGCGACACGGTTTTGCGCAGCACCGCGTCGGAGGGGGCCCCGCCGGTGCAGCAGCAGCTGCACGAGCTCAAGGAGGCCTGGGACGTGCTGCTGTCCGCAGCGGTGCAATGCAAGAGGTGCTAAACCGCTCCGCCTCTCTCGAGCTCACTCACTGCGGCTCACCGCCCCGGCTCGGTGTGCGTGAAGCGGCGGAGGCAATCGTGAAAACCCAGTGTGGAGTCTGACCTTTTAGTGCTCGCGATGCTATGAGCGTGCACGCACATAATCAAAAGACGCTCTGTGTTATCGGTCAAGCGCACGAAGCGAGTGATGTCCATCGTGTGTTTGGCATGCCCTGGGCACAATGCAAATGATTGTATAAACCCGCAACGCAATCGCCCAGCCTTCAAAATGTTCTGTCGTCGCTAGTTGAAACACGGCACAGCTTTGAAAGCAGCCTCCGCTCTACCTTTGTTGAGACCATCGCTGCTCTTGCCCCGTGCCCTTGACTGCAGCCACCTGGAGAGCGCTCTGTCCCAGTGGGAGAGCTACCAGGAGAGCTTTGGGCAATTTTCGAGCTGGGTGGAGCGCGCCGAGGAGAAGCTGGGGGCCCTGCGCCATCCCTGCCCTGAGCTGAGGGACAAGCAGGCTGCTTTGGACCGAGCCAAGGCAAGCTGCGGAAGCACCCCCTTGCACGCGCGCGTGATGACATCCCACAATACACTGAGAGGCCGAAAGAGGACCACGTGGTTTGGGGAACATTAACAAGCCAGAGATGTCATATTGACTGTCAAGAAGGGGTTGTGGGCTTGGGCATCACATGTCCCTTGGAGGATGACGGCAGCCAAAGGTGGGAACATGCTCATGACTTGACTTGTGTTTTCTTGTCAATCAACCTCCACCGTCAGCAGTGTGGTTGTGTGGAGCAAGGTGCAGTGATTTCCTGGCGGCCCTTTGCTGCATTGGCATTGCTGGTGCATTGGCATTGCTGCTGCATTGGCATTGCTGGTGCATTGGCATTGCTGCTGCATTGGCATTGCTGGTGCATTGGCATTGCTGCTGCATTGGCATTGCTGGTGCATTGGCATTGCTGCTGCATTGGCATTGCTGCTGCATTGGCATTGCTGCCCCGCCCATGCTGCTGGTGCTGCTGATACACTTTGGCTACGCCGATCTCCAAACCTTTATAAACAGTTTGCCTTTCGAGGCTAACCCCCCCTTTTCCCGATGACGACCGCTTGTGTTGCGATCGAAACGTCGTGGTATTTTTATTATTACTTTTTTCTATCTCCGTGACTTCACCGAAAGAACCAAAGAATATTCTCAAGAGGCTTGGCAAGGCCTTCATACAGCGGTGGTAATGATTATGGTTTATGTTGATGATACTAGGAGTGATTTGGCACATACACTATAGCTTTACAGGACTGTCAGGTGGTTGTACGTCGTGCAGCACAGACATCTGCTTGACTATGGTTGCAGCTGGTACGTGTGTATGTGTGTGTGCCTGCGTGTGTTACTTGGCGGGGAGCGGTAGTGTAGCGGTTGGCCAACATCACAGTGACAATTATTTAAACCGGTCCTGGGACTCCCCTAGGTCGACTCAGCCTTAAATGAGTACCTAGTGCAGTCTGTGAACATCGCCACTGGGGAGATAAAGGCGGCCGGGTGTGGTGTTGGCCACCAACCCCCTCGTGTGCCGTGCCGGCCTTCATAGCTGCTCGCTAACAGCACTTGCCCCAACAGTCTTTTCAGGCTACACGGCAGGATATTCGTCTTTGTCACTTGCCCCTCACGGCACACACTGGGCTTGTGTGTGCAGCTGCTGGAGGAGGAGGTGGGAGGCCATGCGGAGATGCTGCTCATGCTGCAGGAGAAGGGGCGGGGCATGGCGGAGCACGCGCTCACACGCATGGAGCTGCACGACCTCCAGGATCGCCACGCCTCGCTCTGCGGCCGCGTCACGGTACCCGCGGCGTCGCGTGCGGCACGCACACTTGCCGGCGCGCCGTGTTCGGCGCCGCGGTTCTCGGCCGCCCGCGCCTGAACACACAGCGTGGATGTTTGGCGGCCAGGACCCCAACCATCACATCGCGCAGTTTGGGCCAATTGAGTGACATTGGTTGTTGGGGACACTGGCGGAGCCAGTGGGGGGGTGGGGTGGCACGTGCCCCCCTAATGATTCGATCGAAATCCATAATTTCGATCGGATCATTGGGGTTTATTAGTAATAAATCGGCATTTTGCGACCCCCGCTGCCACTGTGTAGCATATTATTACGTGCCAGGGACTCTATGAGATGATAGGACAATATTCTGAGTCCATAATTGGCAACAAGTAACGGCAAATCATTTATAAGTGACTCAGAATTGTGCGCAGTTGCATATACAGTACACGACTTCCCTGAAGGCGAGCGCGATGCCGATCACACACGGTTCGAATTCGACCCTCGATCGATGGCTGCACCATCGCCGCACACGCATTGAATAAAAAGCAAGGGACAAGTTCTTACTTACTAACAACTCCTATCATTTTTCATTGCTGGAGGGGTTGCCCCTCCTACCTGAAAATCCTGGCTCCGCCATTGGTTGGGGGTAACGAGTGTGCTGGCCTAGCAGATTAGAACCTTATCAATTTGTAAAAGTTTGGGCCGCTCTCTTGAGACTCTTACGATACAATGCTATTTGGATGCATAGCGTGTCTAAATCCGACCGTATCTCAAGACGCAGTACCAAAACAGTGGCCATTATTGCTTTATGGAGAGAAAGGGGCAGTCAAAGACGTAAGATAAGAGGAAGGTCTTGAGCCTGGACTTGAACAAAGGAAAAGAGTCTACAGCATGGATGGCTGGGGGAATGGTGTTCCATATGATGGTGATAGTGGTGGAGAATAAGTGTTCCTACTGAGCTGACACTGGGCTTCCTTAGGAAGACCTGGGTCGTTGGAGAAGAGTGTAATCTCCATACAGAAAAAGCAACAAGAACCAGGGACAGAAACCTGATAGAAAAGTTGTGCCGCACGGCTGGCATGAGTGAAACGCTCCTTTCTCCGCAGGACACTGTGGCAGAGGCAGAACAGATGTTGCAGCTGCACCAGACGCTGCGGCAGCAGCTCAGTGAGTGCGAGGCGTGGCTGCGGTCGCAGCAGGACTCGCTGGCCGGCTGCAGTGAGAGCCCCGGCGAGGAGGACGAGCTCAACTCCAGGATGGTGCAGCTGCAGGTCGGGCGCTGACGCCTTTTATTTGAGCACTCATCCCCGGGAAAACCACAGCTCCGTGTCGCTCCGTTACTCTGTGGTATTGTGCACACCTTGGAGAGGGCCATTGAAAGCAGACGTGCAAGACAGACCACTTTGAATGTGTCAAGCCATGAGTTGCATTTGGTGTAACAACGCTGTCTGTTCTCTTATTCATTACTCATGGCATGCATTGCTGCATACAAGTCACAAAAGAAGCAGCTTTACATTCAGTCTTCATTTGCTCCGTGCATTTTACTTGTTATTCACGCCGATCGGCCTCTGGACTGAGGCCTACAGAGCGGGCTTGACTCTATCCCCGCAACTCGGGAAAGGCCGCACGCGAAGTCAAAGCGCCGTATCGGCCTCTGCGGCACAGGAGCTGCAGGCGCGGTTCGGGGACGGCGAGCGGCTGCTGGCGGACGCGGCGGCGTGCCGAGACCGCCTGCTGGGCGGCGGGGAGCCGTGGGTGGACAGCAGCGCCCTGGAGCTTCTGCGGCAGGACCTGGCGTCGTACCGGCAGCAGCTCGGCCACGCGGCCACGCGGCTGGGCGAGCTGCTCGCCGAGCACACGCTACTCGCCGAGCGCTACGGCGCCGCCGACGCGTGGCTCTCCGGCATGGAGGGGGCGGTGAAGACGCCGCCGGACAGGAGCACGGACAAGGGGGAGAAGTCACGGCACATCGAGCAGCACAAGGTGTGAGAATCAGAGTTGCCGACCTCGTCAGGGAGCGTAAACCACGAAGCGAACTCCGATCGTCGTCGCAGCAGGGACTTTTAGCTATCCATGGAATAAAGACAATCACCGCATCGCACGCTTTCGGTTGCACTTCTTTGGCCATCTGGAATGCTCTTGCTTCTGATATTAGGAAGCCACTGGAGCTACGCACTTTAAAATCATCCATATTGAAAACTAATTTTCTTTAGAACTGCTTTTTGTGTTAAGTTTGCTGTCCTTTCCCCGCATCTTCGATTAGCGCGGTTGGCTACGTAGAGTGCGAAAGAAGTTCAACATACATACATACGTACAAAGTTGCTGGGCCGGAAACAGCTGCCACCAACATCATCTGTAAAAGAATATGCTGGGAAAGTCAGTGTTTCAACTTGCTTTGTATGTTGCTGTCTTCAGAGTTACTGCAGCGAGATCGCAGACAAGAAGGAGGAGGTGGGGGGAATCTACTCTTTGGCCCAAAACATCATCAAGGAAAGCCACTTTGTGACTCGAATGGGCAGCTTGGCTACTCAGTTGTCCACCAGATACCAAGCTGTGCTCCTATCTGCTAAGGTAAGACATGGACCTCCCGAGGAGCAGCTGTTTCAATTCTTAATTTGTTAATATAAAAAAAACACAAGGTGTTTGTAATTGCAAACATGACAATTTTGATTTTGCAAGAAAAGTCAGAGTGAAAACATTTTTATCCAGGACCAGACAAAGTCCCTGGAGAAAGACCTAAAGATGGTGGAAGAGGCGGAAAGTGGACTCTCCGCTGCCGACGACTGGTTGAAGGAAGCACAGTGCAACTTTGCCAACTTGAGCAGGAGCGCAGACTGCATGGACATGGCGATGATCACAGAATACATCAAGAAGATACAGGTCTGCAACATCGTTTGAAGCTGTAAATGAACACGCAAGTTCGTTTGTAAAAAAAATTATAAACGATGCTAGAAACACAAGGTTCAGCGTTTGCGAGCGGCGGCGTCGTTTCACGAACCGTCGCTACCGTTTGCATCTGCAGGTGCTGCAGGCCGGGCTGGAGAAGGGCCGGAAGCTAGCGCGAGCGGCGCGGGAGCGATGCGAGCGCGCCGCCGAGTGCTCCCCCGCGGAGCAGGCGGAGCGACTGTGCGCGGACGCGGCGGGCGTCTGGGACCGGCTGGGCGAGCTGGAGGCAGCGGTCAGGGAGCACCTCGTGAGGCTGGAGCGCTGGCGGCAGCTCGGGGCCGAGCTGGACGGGAGGCGGCAGAGGCTGGCGCGCTGGCTCGGCGAGCAGCGTGAGCTGCTGTCCACGCCGCCGGAGCCCAAGCCTGAGCTCTACGAGAAGAAGGCCCAGCTACACAAGCACAAGGTGGCGTCAATAGGGGTTCACGGGGTCACGCCGTAGGAATGTGAAATGTCCACTGCCGGATGAGAATCGGTAACAAGATGACAGCCATAGGTTCATGCTTATTTGAGCAGGGATCAACTTTGGCTCTTGGTTTGACTTGTAGTTAAAACGGTCATTAACAGGTTGCGAGTAATCGATTTAGTAAAGAATGAACCACATGTTGTAGCACATTGCAAACTATGTAATCTATTCCTGTGGGGATGGAAAATTCAATACTAATTTACCTCAAATACTTTCAATTAGCTTGGTTTATGTCATCTGCAAGCTACATGTGGTAGTGACAAGTCGTTCCCTTAAATTCAGCAAGAGAAATATCAGGATGGCATCATTCACAAATTGTCACTGGACGATCCTATATACAACACACTGTGTTCTTCCGATCGCCTCCCCTGTAGAGTATAATGCAGGGAATCCTCTCGCACGAGGCCGCGGTGGCCTCGCTCATCGAAAAAGGCCACGCAGTGCAGGAGTTCACGGCGGACCCTTCCATCGGGCAGAGCCTTCTGGACCTGCAGGGGGAATTTGAAGAGATCCGAGAAATCAGCAAGGTAGGTCGAGCGTTCGTCAAGCTCAGCGGCACCTTCATCGGCGCACGGAAATCCGCGTCCGGTCCAACGCCGTCACCTTGGCGGTGGTTTGTGAATGTGGGGGAAGGGAACACGAGATGCTGCTCCAACGCTGTGCCCTTGCGTGTCGACCCAGCGCTACGTGGAGGATGCCGAGGCGTGGCTGAGGCAGCACGAGGAGTACCGCGGCCTGCAGCAAGCGCTGGAGGAGTGGCTCCTGCACGTGTCCGGGAGGTTGCTCGCTCCCACCACCATTCCCGGCGCCACGCTGGAGGGCACCACCCAGCACATGGCCCAGCACAAGGTGCCCACCAGCGCCCGGCCCGGGTCGCTCTCTCACTCGCGTCTTCTCACAACGCCGTTTGGTTTTGCCGATGTCGGACGATGCCCTGCTTGGTTGATTTTATTTAACGAGACGCTTTGTGTCTGTGGTGGCTTCCGATGCGCACGTGAAAGTGTCGGCAAATGAATGAAGGTCAAAGGGTACGTCCCAAATTCTCATATAAGAAAGGGGTGGTGCTCATCTCCATTGGCGGCCTTGGACCAGTGATGGAAATTCCACCAGCTCTCTGGTGGTGCAATGACGCAAAAATTATTTATCAATTCTTTATGTAATATGTAAATTATACACAAATGATACGGTTATGTTAGATTGGAGGACAATGGAGTTATAAAAACGTAATAAAAACAAAACAGAAAAAAATACAAATAATATCAACGTGAAGTAAAAAATTTCCAAAAATATTATTGCATCAAATCGATACTCAAAACCATGGAAATGTAACCAAATGCTGGACATTGCTGTCAACTTTTAAATATTTACTGAGTACCACTCAGTCGATATCGGCAGCTACTGCTGCCGATGACCAGGTCTTAGAAGCTAAGCAGAGTTAAGCCTCGATAGGGCCTGTATGTGCGACCACCAAGTATAACACAAGTGTCATGGGCCATGTCAGCAGCAGAGGATGGTTCAGCAAAATCCATTGCCATTTTGGACATCTACACACCCAACAATCCGTGCTGAGCAGCGTGGTGCAGTCTGGTCAAATAACCACCATGACCCCTGCATTGTTGAAGGCGCCTAATCCAGCAGTGGATTGACTGGTAGACATGCAGCAGCAGTAACGTAGAGGGTGTGCACTGTGGTCCCACTCAGGCGCTCATGGAGGAGATCGTGGGCTTCGAGCAGCGGCTGGAGCAGCTGAAGAGCAAGGGCGAGCAGCTGGTGACAAGCGGGGGGGAGCGCAACGGCCCGCGCCTCCGGCAGCACGTGCAGGGCAATGTGCAGGCGATCGAGAGCAGCTTCCACGCTGTGTGCACCACCGCCGACACGGTATACTGGACGCACCTGCTGTGGACTACTCCCCTTCGCATGAGCCCCAGCCTTTGGTGAAAACTGTTGACAATCCTCTACTCGAAAGAAGGTTGCTCTTTCTGCTGCTGCTGCCGTTGTCTCTGATTATCTTCCTCTTGCTGTCTGCGCTGCGCCAACCCTCTGAGATGCAAGTCCAGGCTCAGGATCTTCCGCTTTGTTTCTGCACATGACGGCCTCAGGCTCTCTGAAGTGTCTTTATATGCACTTCTACCCTAATGTAATTTCACTTCCCTTTCTGACCTCTGTAGCTCTCGCCTTTGATCAGAGTCCCAGCAGAAAGACCTTAAGTCAGTGGGAGAGATGTGGGGGAGTGGTGGGAGAGTCACGGCAGCATTTGTCTGTGTGTATGTGTGTTTTGTTTACACAATAAGTAACAACAACTTTGGCTGTGATGACTTCTCGATCTTGACGTCGGGCGTTCCGATGTTTACAAGCGCCAGCGGCGTCATCATCCTTGCTGGCGTGCTACAGGTGCACCAGAGCCTGGAGCGCGAGCTCCAGAGCCGGGCCAGCTACGAGGACACCCTGCAGCAGGCCAACAGCTGGCTCAACACGGCCGCCGAGGAGAGCGGCACCCTGCAGAGAGACCCGGCCCTGTCGCTCGAGCAGGCACACGCCCAGGTACACACCACCTCGCACTAGCGCTCCCTGAAGCTTGAGTTCACCTCGGGCGATGAGTCGTGAGGGTGACAGCATGTGCGTGTGTGAACGTGCGGCTGCGCAGGCAAGGGACGTGCGCACGCTCCAGGAGCAAGGTGCCACGTACCTGCAGCTGCTGTCCTCCCTGTCCGAGCCGTCCGACGCGGTCACGCAGCAAGCGGCCGCTCACATCCGGCAGGCCGGGCTGCAGGTGAGCAGGCGGGATCTCGTCTGGGTGGCTCCCGTTGCGGGGAGAGGCCGGCGTGTGCGACTCCGGCCGCAACACGGACGGGCTGACTGCAGCTCGTGCTGGGGGCGGGATGTTGGTGTTTGCCTGCAGCGTTTAGCCAGTGAAATGAACAGTGCTATACCAGCTGGAACAATGCGGTAGTAATGATGTAAATGTATGATCACTACAGAATCTAGAGTGTTTTGTCGTGCTATATTTACATTAGGAATGCAGTGTCGATTAATTTGGTTGATTCAGGGTCATGATTCGATTTAAGAATCGATCAATTTCATTTTTGTACTCTTTCTGAGGTTTTGTTTCGTGCATCCGAGTCTTTTATGACAACATTAGCATATTACATGCATACATACTTGTAAATATTGCACTCTCACACGCACACACCATTCAATGCATGTATCCTGAGCATAAGAATCAATTAATCAACTCGTGATAACACCTTTAACTAAAATCACGAAACACACCGGTGATGCACAGTAGCGCGATTGCGTCCGTGCCATGCGGCTTTACCGTCGGACACGATGACAACGATGATGATGATGCGTGGACGTTGCGTCGACGCAGCTGGAGGACGTGCTGGTGAGGCGCCATCAGGTGGTGCGGCACTGGGAGGAGGTGGAGCAAGGCAGGGCGGAGCTGCGGAGCTGGCTGGCGGACGCGGAGGAGGCGCTGCTCAGCCTGCAAAGCCAGCCCAGCGAGTTGGAGGGGAAACGGGCACAGAGCAAGCTCACTCAGGCACAGGTGAGGCAGGCTCCGGCGCACCCAGCGGGGCCTTGCGGCTAACCGATGTTTCACGGTACACCCGAGTCGGCCTGCTTTTAAAGAGATTTTAAACACAGTAAAACCTTGGATTGCGAGTAACTTGGTCTGCGAGTGTTTTGCAAGACGAGCAAAAAATGTCAATGAATTTGATAAACGAGCGAGGTCTTGAAATACGAGTAGTACGTGTGTATACGCTTTGTCTGCCGAGCGTCACGTGATCACAACTGATCTACGAGTGCTTTGGATTACAAACACGTTTCCGGAACGAATTATGCTCGCAATCCAAGGATTTACTGCAGGTGCATTGTATTATTTATTAATTGTGTCTTAAGATGCTGCCGCATTTAAATACACCGTATTTACATCTACTGTGCAAACGGGTATTGTGCAGATTCTGTGCGTTTGCACCGTAAGTGGACGAGGTGAGTCTCTGGCTGCCGTACTCCGATGTGCTGTCACCCAAAACGTTCACCCACTGTTGCCTTGTTCTGCAACAATGGAGTCGCACTGACAGAGGGAAGGGCCGGCGCTCTTGTGTCGGACTCGCAGACGTTCACCGAGCAAGTGCTGGCGAAGGAGACGGCGCTGCTCGCCCTGTCGGAGCGCGTCTCCGCGCTGACGGACGGGCGCGAGTCCCCCGAGCACGGCGTCCTGGAAGACGTGCGCGCGCGGTGGCACGAGCTGTGCGTTTGCGCTGGCGAGCTGTGCGTGCGGTGGCAGCGGGACGCGGAGAGGACGAGCGTGTACCGCCGTGCCGTGCTGGAGATGCAGGAGCTGCTGGACACCGTCGCCAAGGAGTGGGATGTCCTGGCCAGGTGAGTTCGCTGGTGCCACGAGGCGCTCGCTGGGACCTTAAACAAGCAGCCACGCGATTCATACTTGGGGAAAAGGGATTTAATTTAATATGGCCTTCCACTTTGAAACTGCAAGCATCTTAGCCATTCTAGAGGGTATATTTTAGACCTGGAAACACTGTATTTATAGTTTTAGCAAGCTCATTTATACCAGTTAGGCTTGAAATTCGTGCACAGTCAATGTATTCAAGTCCTATCGTGATAAAAATTCAGTGTTAACTAAACTGTGGCCCACTAAAGGTATTTAAAGTCCTAATTTGCACTCAGTATGAAAATGGGTTCCCCCCTGGTGTAATGTAAGGCAGTGATATTGATTGATGTAGAGATATTTACAGTGGTGTTTAAAGACATTTTTGGCAGTGGTGTTTGCACACCCCCCACACCACTGCCAGGGCAATGTGAAGCTCGACAGGGACATGACAATTAACAGTACTGGTGCTGCATCTCTAGGGGTGGTGAAAAGCATCGGAGTACATTGCTTGTCCATTCTGTTTTGACTCATATAAATGCAACAGTGATTGGTGGCATCACCTCAACCTTAAGGTATTCTTAGAACAACAACCAGGATGTCACGTGGGGCCTCAGTTTGCGTAACACGGGTTGTTGTTTTTTTTGCAGGGCTGACACAGACAGCACCGCTGCACATCTGGAAGCCCTGGGGCAGCTGGCAGAGAAGATGCAGAGACACCAGCGGAGCCTGGATAAAGTGAAGCAGCAGAGGCAGAGGGTGGTGGAGCACCTGAGCCTGGAAGATCGGGAGCTCGTGCGTGAGCAGACATGCCACGCGGAAGAGTGTTGGGCGCAGCTCACCGCCCAGGTGGAACGCAGGATCCAGGTGTCGGTGGCTGCTCTGGAGGAAATGGAGCGATGTGACTGTCTGCTGCTCGAGCATATGACCTGGTTCTTGAGCCAGCGGGAGCACCTTGGGGAACTCTTGAAGGCTGCCTCAGAAGCCCCCCAGTCTGATATTGTGCACACACTGCTCAAGAGGCACGCAGAAATGAACGCAGAAATCGAGGGCAAGCTCCTGGAAATGAGTAGTGTTCTAAAGGATGCTGAAATGCTGCTTGGCAACCTGGGTAAAATCGAAAGGCTGAGGCTGGAAAAGACATTGGTGGATTCCCAACAGTCCATGAATGGAGCAATGGAAGCTGCGACGCTCTGTCGCAGACAGCTGCAGAAAAAGATCTCGGATCAGGCTCAGTTTTTCCGGCTCATTCAGCAATCGCAATATTGGCTGCAACAAGCGGAGAAAAAACTGAGTGCGGAAGACCACGTGGCACTGATGCCGCAGGACATTAGCAAGCAGTTGCAGGTTTGCAAGAGCATGCACAGCAGCTTGAAAGTCTACCAGTCCGAGCTCACAGCTCTCTGGTCAATGAACAGGGAGCTGTTGGCTGATGGCGAGTCGGAGAAGCCCGAGTTGGAGATGGGACTGCGAGATTTGCAAAAACAGTACGATTCGTTGGTGCTCAAGTCTACGCAAAGGTTGCAGGAGCTGGAAAAATGTTTGCATTTGAGAACGCGTTTCAAGGCAGACCTGGACAAGGTGAGCCAGTGGTTGAAGCAGGCTGACATTGTGACCTTCCCTGAAGTCAGTCTAATGTGCTTGGACTTTGAGCTGAACGCTCAAATTGAGAAGTACCAGCAAATACTCTCCGAAGTGCCTCAGAATGAAAACCTTTTGCTCTCCATCCAAAGGAGCGGCCAGGAAATGATTGAATCTCTAAATGAGTTTGACCACTCCTTCCTCGTGGAGAAGATGGCAAGCCTCCCCACTCACTTCAAAGTGGTTGTTGCGCTCACGCGAGAAAGGTGCGAGCGTGTGCAGGAGGCCTTGGCGAGCCGCAAGGAATATTCAGCCCTCATGGAGTTGGTGAGCAATGCCGTGGAAGAAATTGAGCAGCAGCTTCAGACTCTGAGCAAAGACTCGGTGTCTCTCCCCGCAGATGAAACGACAAGTAAGCTCGAGCAGTACAAAGCCTTGCAGACTAAAGTCGCCGAGATCCAGCCGTCCGTCGATCACCTGAAACAAAAGAAAGAGGGTCTGAGCAGCACTGGCCAGCCATGGCTGCCGGACGAGATGGTGGGGGTGACGAGTCTCTACCAGCGGTTAGCTCGGCAGGTGGGGTGCAAGCTGGAGGAGATGCAGGAGGCGGTGGCATCGCGTCAGCGTTATCAGGCCACAGTGGAGATGCTCGAGAGACACCTGGAGGCTATACACCTGGAGTTGGAGCAAGTTGACCAGGAAACGACGCCAGTGGAGGAGAAGCTTAAAAGCTACCGTGCGCTCTCCAGCAGGCTGCAGGAAGCACAGGCGTTGCTGCAGCAGGCGAGGGAGCAGGCACAACATTTCATTGCGGAGTTGGACGACCCGACACAGGAGACGATAAATCAGCAAACTCAAGTCTGGCAAGAGACGCTGCACTCCCTGCAGAGTGGACTCGGAATGTGCGCTCTCGACTGCGAGGCCAGGCTCATCCAGTGCCAAGACTTCCAGTCCGAGATCGACCTCCTGATACGGTGGCTCCAGGAGAACGCAAAGGACCTGCAGAAGCCGCTTGCCATGGGCCTGAAGACAGCCACCGTGCAGGAGGAGATCAGGAAGCTTCAGCTTCTGCGGGAGGAGATGCAGTCCCGGTTGCGCATCATGTCGGCCCTGAGCAGTCGCGCTGCCCAGCGGTATGCCGAGGCGAGTGAGCCCGTGCCCAGGGACATGGAGCGTAAACTCGCCGAGCTCCAGCAACTGCATGAGCTGTGTCAGCGGGCACTGCACAATAAAGAGGTGAGGCTGATTTGACATGTCAGTATTCCACACATAATGAACCTACTTTTAATGGTTATCAATACAAAGGCCCCACCAACATTTAGACGCATATCGTGTTAAAATATTGCATTGCATTTTATTTGCAACAGAAATTAACGACGAATTTTATTTCTTTTCCTTTGCAAACATTAAGGCGGCGCTGGAGCAAGCCGCCAAGGTCCGCCAAACATTTCAGAAGGCTCTACAGGACGCCTCCGGGTGGCTGCAGGATCTGGGGTCACGGGTTCAGCAGCAGGGCGTGCTCGCGGAGGGCCTGGACGTGGAGAACTCCCAGGAGAGTCTGGAGAACCTCCGTGGGCTCCTGGGCAGACAGGCGGAGTTTGAGAGCAGACTGGTCGAGATGAACGAGGCAGCATCGCAGCTGGAAGGCAGCACGGGGGAGGAGGGCAGAGGGGAACTGACGAAGACCCTGCACTCACTTCAGGAGCAGAAGTCGATCATTACAACACAGGCTAAAGACAGACAGCAGCAATTTGAGAGGTGCAGTAACCTAACCCGGCACATCCCCCAGTGAACACTGCCTTATTTGTCATGGGATAGAAGGATCAAATGAGAACACAGATGATACCAAACATGCATTAATCAGCATAAAAAACGCATGTTTTTTTGTCGTACCAATGCTTAATGGAGGTTAAGAGCTAGAATGTGTCTTCTGTTTATATTGGTTTTTTTTAAGTAATCGGCTTTTGCTTGCCAACATTTTTGTGGTCACCAGTGTGCGTGTAAACATTTAACTTCACATTTTTTGCAAACCGCAGCTTGGATAATCCGCATACGAATAATTAAGAAATAACTGTATTATGAAACAGAATTTTGCAATAGAGTTATAAAATGTTGATCGCTCATATTTTGTATGAGTGATGCCATCGAGTAATGGACTTGCAATCCTGATGCCAACGGTTCGATTTCCTGGGCATGGCACGATAAATGTGTCCAGCACAGTTATTCTATTAGTGGGGGTAAAGTCTTCCAAGCTATATGGCCTGCATGGAACAATACACCAAAATACTCTTTAGAGCAGCTCTCTAAGAGTTCTCTCCCCAAGCAGTGGCTCGGGTAAGCGATTGCAGGGCTGCAGCTTCATCACATTCACCACGTTCGAAAACCCCGTCCACAGCTGTGCGGCAACGTGGGAGGCGTTTCAAAGAACGCGGCACGAGGTGATCACACAGCTGAACGGCACGGAGGCCGAGCTGTGCAAGCTGTCCGCCCCGCAGACCTGCTCCGCACAAGAGGCCTCCGGCAGGCTCCAGCAGCAGGAGGCAAGCACTGCTCATCGAGCCATTTTTAGAGCACTTTACCACATTCCTAAATACATATTTCGCTTTATGACTTAAATCACCTTAAATGCACCGGATCTTGTCAGATTTCGGGCAGCTAAGCAGGAGTTTGAGTGTGGATAGTGCCTAAATGGGAGACCACACTCACTAAATCTGGCGTTGAAGATGGGGCGATGTTGCCAGCAGAGGGCAGTGCAGCAAAATCCATTGCTGTTATATACTCTGCTCCAATATCTGTGCCCCTAACCTCTACCATCCCTATCTGGCCAACGTGATGGAGTATCGTCAAAAACTGCGCAGCATAAAGAGACTCACCCAGCCGTAGATTGACAAAAAGACTTTACATGTCAATGTAGGCTTCCTCGTGCGTTCAACGCATGTTACATCAAACGTCTCTTACACACGGCAATACTTTCTTGTAAAAGAAAAGTGCACGAAGCAAGCGTTGAAATCGAGACCTGCCGTGCAATGCGCGTGACCTTGTGAGCAGCTGCTGCTGGCGAGCGTGAACTCGCTGCAGGAGAAGTTGGCCTCCCTGGAGGAGATGGCCTCTCAGCTCGAGGGCCTGGCCAGTGGGCCAAGCAAGGCCGCTGTAGGCCGCAGCATGACGGCGGTGTGGCAGCGATGGACGCGGCTACGCGGAACGGCTCAGGAGCAGGAGTCGAGCTTGCAGCGAGCACTCAGTGGCTGGAAGGGGCTCGCCCAGGAGGTGCGCGCATGGTCTGCCTTCGCCTGTGAAATGTAACAGAATGTAAAATCGCGCAGTGAAGAGACGGCACGAGGAGAGATGTTTTGGGTGCTTGTTTAGCGAGGAAAACTGAGCAAAAAGTATGTTAAAATACTTTTTCGGAAAGAAAAAAAATCAACAAAGTTCCACGTGCTTTTAAAACTTGAGCGCGCGGTATTTAGTGTAATAGTTCGCAGGAATAAATAAACGGATTTACCGCCT
The DNA here is from genome assembly GCF_964198595.1 of Lampetra fluviatilis. Taxonomy (NCBI): domain Eukaryota; kingdom Metazoa; phylum Chordata; class Hyperoartia; order Petromyzontiformes; family Petromyzontidae; genus Lampetra; species Lampetra fluviatilis. The sequence goes on from NC_136281.1 coordinate 3,109,381, forward strand.
GTGCTCATGAACAGTATCAGAGATTCCTGAATGGAAACGTGGCGGTTGTGCAGTGTAACCCGTGGGTGACAGGGTGGCGCAGTCGTAACACTTGTGCCTCACAGCGAGAAGGTCCTGGGTTCAGTACCCAACTCGAGTGCCTTCTGTGTGGTGTTTGTTTGTTCTCTCTCACTGTTTCTTCTGGGTTCCTAGGTTTCCTCCCGTTAGCAAAACATTTATACAATGTAACTGATATTGGCCAAACGTTTCTATGCTATTTGTTTTGGTGCCATTTCTTGATTTCTTTATTTATTTTGCAATTTGCTCAGTAGTAGCTGTATCTAGGATTTTGTCCTTATATATAGTTAATGTACGGCATTATGGTATGCAATTACCATTAATTACACTATTTCAAATAAAAGTATTATGCTGAAAATATACACTTAATTATTCATAGCAACATCACCCCCCAACTGCAAAAACTTGCAGAACCCTCCTGAAAAAGAGTCTTGAGATTCAGTGAGGTTTCTTGAGTCAACGATAAATGAATGAATACTGCCACGCCACCACAGATGCAGAAGGCGACGCTGGTGCTGGACGGCCTGCAGGAGCGGCTTCCCGACAGCTCCGTTGAGAAGGCCTCTCGTGCCGAGCTGCAGCAGCTGAGCGACTACACGGAGAGCTTCGGCCGCGAGGTTGAGCGCGAGTGCTCCGTCGTGGCCTTGCTACGCCAGCAGGCCCTTGGCCTCCTTCAGCCGACCGCGTCGCCGCCGCCACACGAGTCGCTGATGATGCAGGAGATCAAGGCTATGGAGGATCGCTACGAAACGTGCGTAACCCGACACTGCCGAACGCAATCTCTCGGGAGTGTGTGGGAATGATTGGTGTCGAGTTTTAGTTTCACACTTCACAGCACGAGTGAGAAATTCCACATAAGCGATTGTGACAAGTTTATGCGACGAGTTTTTGGCCCGATTCACCGTGCGGAATGGGTGGCAGCAATTGCAGCGCGAGTAGTGGCAGAATGGTTTTCATTGTTGGGGAATCAGCTTCACATCAAATGGAAATATGTGTTTCTACCAAAAAATGGCAGCATGAAAGGTAAAATAACTACATAAATTGGCCTTTTTGTTTTAAAAATGAGTAATGCAAACACTTATTAGTTCTGCTCGTGCTGCACACCTTTAGTAAACTTACAATATCATGAGTAAGTGTGTTGTTATTTACATATGATATGCACAAGCTGCATAATGAAAATGCTGAAACTCAATTAATACATCTTCCCCACAGCAGCTGTGGGAACTGGCAAGAGGGTAGAAAGTGTTGGCAAGGTGTGGCATCAATGGTTTTGGCCACGATTTACATCTTGCTTTTGAACCCGATTTGTAAATGAGAGATCCACGTAGGGAATGTCTCTGTGCAGTTTGAGACAGAAGGTGAACAGGAGCCGGAAGTCAGTGGAGAGGGAGATGGCGGAGAGAGCGGCTGTGGAGCTTCAGCTGGGCTCGCTTCAGACTTGGAGCCAGGAGGCCGGAGCCTTCCTCCACAACCCGGGCAGTGGGAGTCACGAGGAGCACTTGCGCAGGCTCCAGGTGACAGCAGCAGCAACAGCACGGCACGCTCCACGCAGCCCAGCAGCCCGTGCGGTGCTGCGTGTTTCACTGTAGCGCAGTTAACGAGAAAAATGTTATAGGGGCAGCCAGATAAAGATGCGTCTTAATCGTATTTTTTTTACAAAAGAAATTGATGTTATACTGAAGAATCATGTTTGCTGATGTTTTGGAGTAACATTTTATGTTTAATTAAATACAAAAAATCACTTTGTCAGATATGTTCAGCAATGCCATTATTGGGCCTGAAATGTTTACTATGTTTTCAGATTGCTATGAATTTATTGTGTTTTTACCATGCAAAGGCATAATGTTTAACTCCAGTGTAATAAGAATACAGAGCATCGTCAATGTAGATCTGAATATATATATACGTATGTATGATTACATGACTCCATGTCGGCGACACCTTTCAACGCGCTGTATCGGCAATGCAGGAGATCCGCGAGGAGGCTGCGTCAAACCTGTGCGCCGTGGAGGAGCTCACGGGGAGAGAGCAGATCAAGTACCTGGAGTTGTACACCATCCTGCCGGCCGAGATGTCCACACAGCTCGCTCACATCTCCATCACTCTACAGGCCGTGCTTGACCAAGTACGTGTCTTTGTGCGGAGCAGCATCTGTTTGACAAGAGCTGCAGGCCCCGTTACTTTATGCACAGTTCAGAATCAGAATATTTATTTATACTGGAGGAATCCGACGACCTGTAAAGCTCTTTTTACAGATGTCCAGTAGAGGCGGGTAAGAATATTACAACAACAAACAGCACAAAAATATGATATTAGTTCAAAGTATAAGAAAGGTAATCAAATCACCCAAACGCATACAAATAAAACTAAACCATCCCCATCCTACTAGACAAAGCCCACTGAGGCATGAACCTATATTCCACAAGTGACCTGGCCATAAATGACAATGCAGGCAGGGCGGCCGGGATAATGCATTCTGCTTTCTGACTAGTTGGCTGGATTCGGATTGTGCAATGAGATGTGTACGTGACCATCCGTATCCCATCTCATCCCCCATCAGCCCCACTTTGCCTCACTGTTGCCTGCTTAAGAATGATCGAGATTGTGCCGGAGTGGCCAAAATATTGGCGCAATCAGAGCTTAAATTTACCCGGGTCTGTCTGGGTGGGTGACCAGGAACATATTTCCGCATCTGTCACACCACATCCAATATACCGCTTGCTATGGCTGTGGTTACTTAGTCACGCATTAGCTCTAGCTTACCAGCGACACGGAATGTTCAATAACAAATGAAGCCCTGGGCGTAATGATGAAAAATGTAAGTGGGGAGGAGACTCTTTCACGCATTGTGCCCATGGGTGTCCTTCAGGCCCAGGCAAAGGAGAAGGCCCTGCTTCAGGCCAGCAGCGCACAGGAGGCGTTTGAAAGGAAGATCACCGACATCACGGAGGGGCTGTGCAACATTGACCGTTCTCTCAAAAACAAGGCCACCAACCTAGCCCAGGCCAAGACTGATCAACAGGTAGGGGGGTGCTAAAGCCACACAAATGGCTTATGAGGAACCCCAAAACTTCCAACTTGTGTTTAACAACATGGACCAGATTCAAGTGCAGTATCGACAAAGCATTGTAAATACTTCACCTTGACGATTTGCTCCATCGGTGGAATGAAGACATTGGCATGCTTTTGCCAAAAAATATATATATGGATGAAAACAAAACATGGATCCACCTGTCTCTTTTGGGAATTGGCATTTAATTTAGATTTTTTTTTAATCTAGATTTTTTAAATTACAAGCTAATTTCTTTAGAACTGCTTTTTGCGTTGAGTTTATTGTCCTTCCCCCACAACTGATTAGCCCAGTTGGCTACATATGTTGGGTTGTTAAAAATGTATTAATACTGACACCTAGTGGCAATGTGTTTAACGTCATTACAATAGACTACACCGTTTTGATAGACCTAGGCCGGATGAGGAATATTGTCTGGGTTTGGTCTGTGCAAAAGGTGGCAACCCTATAAGAAACATTTTGCAATAACATGTGCATCTGGACCAACATTTAGTCCTGTTGATTGACTCTTTTGAATTTATTTAGCCACGTATGCAGAAACGGGCTTGTATTTTTGCCGCAAATTCCCCTTGAGAAGTATCTCAAATACATCAGCAGTATTTGTAATTGAATCTATCTTGGAATACTCTTTAGTGCTCCTCTCTTGTTACCATTGTAAAATTAAATTCCCCATTAAAAGAGCACCCGTTAAATGAACTGTAAATGCATTGGTACGTTGGGAGGGCTCCAGGGCCTGGACGTGCAAAGCAAAGACAAAGATCGCCCATATAGCCTTGACAGACTGTTGGGGCAAGTGCAGTTAGCGAGCACCTGGCCGTGCGCACACTGAGCCACGAGCACTGTACAGTGAATTAGAGGACTAACAAGCACCAGCTGATGCAGCGGAGGGTTCGACTCCCAGCAAAGTGTGGCATTGTTTTCCGTAGCGTGTGTGGGAGCGTCTGGATGGCTGGCATGGGCGGCTCGTGGAGCTGGACGCTGGCGTGCAGGACTTCACCGAGCAGAACCCCGAGCTGGGCCACGCGATGAGCGAGCGCACCCTCACGCTCTCACACCTGTACCAGCAGGTGTGCAGGCAGGCTGAGTACCGCTCTGTCCTGCTCACCAAGGTATGGGCCGCACAGCTTCCAACAAATACCCATACGCGCCACAAAACATTGCAGGTGCTGTCATCGTACATCGTAGAATGTGTGTTTGTAAGAAAAAAAACGCGATACTCTCCAAAAGGAGCAGGGATTCATTCAGATTTCTGTGAATGTGTCGTTGGTTTGCTACAGGCTTTCGCTAAGTTTGACGAGTACCAAGACCTGCACAGTGCGGTGCTGAAGTGGATTGAGAAAGCGCAACACTTGACGTTGACCGACATCGTTTGGAGCTCGGCAACCAAACTCGCTGAGCAGCTGATATCTCATCAGGTCATTTATCCGATTTCAGTCTTCTTTTTTTGCTTACCACTTACAAATTCATGACATCTTTTAAGAAACTACATTTGCACTTGTACACATCTGCCGCAGTCATTTTTAAATGCCAAGAGACTAACATCACTTTCATTTTTACTGGGGCCTTGGTCATCTCTGCAGACCATTCTGCATGAGTCGGCCGAGACCCTGGTGGACCTAGAGGCCATGCTGGGCAAGGTGGACGTCCTGTCGGCCGTGTATGAGGTGGAACACCTCGTGCAGGAGATCACGGAGCTTGACCAACGCATGGCCTCACTCCAGAAGGTCCTCCAGGCCCGCCTGCAGCTCTTGCTGGATGCCACCAAGGTCAGAGCCCTCTGAAGTCATATTTTCAGCACTGATGTGAAATTTGCACATAGAGCCCTTTTATGTCCATTTGTATGTTGAACTTCTTTCGCACCGTACGTAGCCAAACGTGTCAATCAATTGGCTTCGTATGGTGGAGCTTTCTAACACGAGCAGACCGGTGGTGGATTTTCACAGTGGAATTTGTTGGGAGATTTCTGTTCTTAAGTGGAGTGTCGCGTGGCGTGGATCTGCTCAGGACATCGAGATGCTCGAGTCGGAAGTGCAGTCACTGCAGGCGAGCGTGAGACAGGCCAAGGCCATGCTCGCTTCCCCAGAGCTCACCCAGCTGGCGCTCAAGGAGCAGCTCGTGCACAGACAGGTTTGTAGAGAGTTCGCACGGAAATATACGCAGGACGGGCATTCTGAGAGCAGCCACTGCGAAATCAGTCTGCGGAGGTCTTCATTGTGGTATTGGTTCTAATTGTGTAATATCACACCACATTGCAGATAATGATCTCGGGTTACTTTTGCATATAAAGGCCAACAATAAATGTAATTGATTACTCCGATTAATCTACAATGCTTTCAACGTTGCTAACAGTAGACATCGCTTTGGTCATTTGGAACACGCCCCCCTGTTCTTGGTTTTTTTCGGTAAAGTCACGTAGAAGGGAAGTAATAAAATAATAAAAATAAAACATAATAAAATGAAACAATTCTCACGACGTTTCGGCCACAACGCAAGCAGCCGTCCTCAGGCGAAGAAATTCTTCGTTCTTCATTCTTCGCCTGAGGACGGCTGCTTGCGTTGTGGCCGAAACGTCGTGAGAATTGTTTCATTTTATTATGTTTTATTTTTATTATTTTATTACTTCCCTTCTACGTGACTTTACCGAAAAAAAACCAAGAAGATGAATCCCTGCAGTCACGAAAGCTTTAAATCGAAACGCTCCCCTGTGTTTTATACTATGATCGAGCGAACGTTTCCGTACGTCGACTCGCCGCGCCACTTTGTCCTGACTGGCGCGTCGTGTCTCTTCTGCGGCCGCACACCCAGCGACTCCTGGCCGACATGGAGCTGTTCAAGCAGAAGGTGGCGGCGGTGCAGCATCGGCAGGGCGGGCTACGCGTGCCGGCCGAGGTGCTCGTCTCGCTGCCCATCCTCGGCACCGCCGCCCATCTCCAGGACGAGGCCAGCCGCCTGCAGCACCGCCTCATCCGGCAAGTCAGCCTCCTGCAGGTGCGTGCCCGCCACTGCCTTCGCGAGTGGCCATTGCGCGAAACGTTGCTTGGCATGGTGTTCGACTTTTCGCTCTGCGTCCATCGATTTACGCCATGTGCTGGGAGCTTTATCAGGAACTTAAGGAGCGAAAGTGTCGGACATCATGCTGAACAGGACGTGGTACAATCCGAAAACACATCAGGGAGCTATAGAGTTCAACCGCAAATATATATTGCAGTGGTATTTCATCAGCATTCAATTGTTCAGTGAAGTCTCCCTCTGATGAGGAATGAGTCGGCTCTTAATTGGTACTTATTTTTGTCGAACTTGGAGGAATCATAAGCTCGGTTGAGCTCTGAATAGGATTGAGTTAAATTAAGTTAAATGATTGTGAGTCAAATGCTCTAACACAACACGTCCAGTGCGAATCAGATTTACAGATGATGAAAACATGTGCCCCGAGCGTGGACAAAGGGGTTTTCTGAAGAGTCTTCAGAAGTAGTTCTCTGACGTCATCTTTTCGAGCCATTCTCTGTCACGGGGTGATACACTGCTAGCTGTAGTATTCCATAGGGAAACATTCCTATCATGACACAATACCAATGATGCAATAAAAAAAAAATTGGAGGGGCCGGGAGGTGGAAATCATTTATTCAAAGTTGTATTGTGCTGCAGTATAAGTAGTGGTAGCAATAGCACCAGCGCTACCCAGGGCTCGCGTCAGCGTCGTGTGTCTGTGCCGTGTACGGCGACTGCTAGGAGGCAGACGCGCAGGTGGAGCGGCAGGAGGCCGAGGTGCGCCGCGTGCAGCGCCTGCTGGAGGAGGCGCGGCTCGAGATGGAGGAGGGCCCCGTGTGCCCGGGCAGCGTCGCGGAACTCACGGCACAGATCGCGCGCCATGAGGTGACGTTCGCACCTCGCGCGGCCACGGCCAACCGAGGTCTGCGTGTGAAGCCGAGGCCTACGTGTAGATTGCCACCGTTGCTATTGCAAAACCGCAGTGACAATGTCTCGGGAAGACATGTATATTTCTTAGGACAGCGACTTCAAACAGAGTATTATCCTGGGAAAACCAGGACAGGAGGCAACCCTGCTTATGCGGGAAGCCGAGGCACGCTACTGCAGACTCCCATGACACGAGCGAAGTGCAGGCCAAACGGCTACGACTACTACTGTGTTTACGTCAGAGCCTTGTCGTTACAAATGTATGCATAAGCAATATATTGTGACTGTATAAATAACATAAGGTGTACCCTTGGAAGGCCTGACAGGAGCCATAGGAGAGCTATAATTTGAGAAGTTACGGTGAAAATGTCTTCCGACTGAAGTGAATGTTGGGCAATGCTCATATTTGTTGATGGTCAAGAGGCAGTGATGCTGGATGTAATTATCAACGAAACGTCGTACTAAAAAATTGTAAATGATGTTGATTCACTCTTCAACACACCGGTGGGCTAAAGTAGTGAACTATTTGTCTTTTGTTAACCTGACACTTTTTTACTGATTGGCCGTGTCAGGTGGTGGAGGGTTACGACACATTTATAAATAACGCGATCTAAACCCAAAAACGTTTATTATGAATAATATTGGTCGCGAAAGCCTACGTGTTAAAGAAGACTAGACGACAAATTTAGTAAAATACCCATTTGATATGATTTCCTTTGCCGTAGCGGTTGCTGGATGTCATTGTTGTCGGCTGATGCCAATGTGAATATGTTGCCTCTTCCTCTGTGTTATGCGAGAATAGGAGATATCGGACAGGATACAGAGGTACAAGGAGCGGATCCTGGAGCTCACGGCACAGAGCCGACACCTGCTCATCCAGACAAGGGAGGCGGCCATGCTTCTTACAGTCGACGAGGATGGGGGAGACACATCCTCGCGGGATGGGGACGACGACGACGACGAGATGGAGTTACATGCATCACCGCGCCACCTGAGCACTTCCGTCGTCATGGTGAGGAAGCCATTGGCAGCGCCACAATTTTGCCAGTAATATGAGAACCACTGTCGTCATGGTGACGGAGTGCCTGCTGACGCCGTTCCTGACGTAAGGGAAGCCCATTGAAATCCCAACTTTATTTCCTCCAATCATCCGATGTAATGAATTCTGTGAAAAGGCAAAAAAATCATGGAAATTCGGTGATGCTCTCATGTTACGGCTTTGTAAAAATGTGTGTTTGTGCGTGTCAGTTGTAAATTCTTTTTTGACCCACCCAAGATGCAACGCGCGTTTTGTCACACAATGCGCATAGATCTTCGCGTGGCGATTTTTCCCAAAGGAGACGGCATGGTCAGCATTTTGCGCTACACGATACACGTTGCGCACAATAAGCGCGGTCGCTCAGAGCTTGGCCGTTGGCAGAGTGTCCTGTGCATCTTCGGCGGGTCTCCCGTGACACAGCGCGAGTTGTGGTTGACTCTTATTGAACTGGGGCCGGGGGCTGCTCACGGCAGGTGACAGCTGGCCGCTGTCACACCGTGCTGACACCCGTCAACGAGGAGTCTGGGGAAGAAGACGAGGCCAGTGAGGTGGCCTCTCCAGCTCGCTTCCTCTCGCCGACCAAAATCCACAGCTCATTTACGAGCCTGTCCACAAGCCAGGTACCAGCGAAGGTCTCACTGCTGGTGGATGGCATGGGTGGTCTAGCTTGGCTGTGGCTGAAGGACTGTCTTGCAAGACTTCCCTCTGCACACTGTGGATGCAGCATGGCGGCTCCTGTGGCTTCTTCTCCGGGGATGAGGGCATGGCATGTCTTCATTGTATCTCCATGACCCCGTGGCCCCTTGAGCAGCATGGAACTTTGATTTCTTTTTTTTCCGTTTCCTTGGTTCACTTCGGTAAAGCATGGTCCCTGAAACTGCTTTTGGTGACCCATGTTGATCTGCCAGATCCTGGAGTTGCCGTACACCTTCCTGTCCTATCCTGTGGTGGTGGCGTCGGTATTAGCCAAAATTGTATGGGTAACATGGAAAATCCATGACATTTTGAGGCATGGATTTAAACCCCATTTTTATTTTTGTGATACCAGCATGGACCTTATTTCTCACTCTCTGAATGATATACCAAAGTAATTGTGTCTCGTTGGTCCTGTACTGTTGGATGAGCATGGCTATCAGAGAGAAGTTATGGTAAACGTGACACCATATCTGCACTATCCACTTGTTTATGTTCATTTGTACATGTTTTAATTTTACTTGCTGTGAACATGAAGATTATCTTCTAAAGGTAAAGTATCATACAATAAATCCTCTTTTTAAACGGTCACAGGTCTGAAATAACACAAGCTTATTCATTTGCGTCATCATTGGTCAGTCTTTTGTCCACACGAGAACACCAACAATATGGTGCACGTTGTCAAGAATACCCAGCAAGAGTTGTGTTCATACGCATTTACCGATTCGTGGACGTAACAGTTGTCAGCACAGTTTGCACCGTTGCCATTGGCTACAGTTGATGAAAATAAGCGTTCATTCCCCTTCGAGCCGCGTGTGCAAAACAAATTGAACGCAGGTGTGCTTTTGTGTCTAATCATTTATTTGCTCAGCTGGAAGGTGGTAATCCAGCCTCTTTGCTTTTAACCTGCTGTGAGCTCGCCTCGTGCAGCCACAACGTTCTATTAAAGATGTGACTTGCTTACTTCTGATAACCTCCAAATTTAATTTGTACGATAGGTTACCGACAGCGATTATATAAAGCCCAATCGTCAACATAAATGTGAGAGGCTAATCGAGTTTGTGATCAGCATTCACGGCCTTATATTATCGAGGCGTTTTCTAATGAGTTATTTGTTTTTCCTTTCTGTTTGAATTAATTAAAAAAAAATGTGACGCATTGCAATGGCATGACCCACTTTGCACCGAGTACCAACCTACAGGGGTTGTTTTTTTCCCAGACTCAATTCGTGCAGTCTCAACAGGCCCAGCACGCGATGTTAAAAACGGTCACGTTGAGACTGCTGCTTTCCCAGTGCCTCATTAAAATGTGTGGCCCAGTTTCATTTCGTTCCTTGTCGTTAACGTGGCCAGGGTCGCAGGCCGAGGGAGAGCGGAACGGCCTACGAGGCCTCCGTGCTGCACCTCGCCGCTCGCATGGAGGAGGCTGAGGCCCTGCTGAAGGTGCTGGGGACGGGTGGTGGAAGCCCCGAGGCACGGCTGGCTGAGCTACTGGTGAGATGAATCCGTTGAACTTTTGTAGCTGACGCTGCGTGCAGCCAAGCCTCCACTTGTTAAGGCATTACGTGCATCCACCGTGTCGTAATCATGTTGGATGGAGGGCAAGTTGTAGCATGCGCATACCCAGTTGAATGGAACCATAACTGATATGCACTGGTACAAATGACTTGCAAGCCACGCACTCAATGTCGACGTGCAGAACAAGTGTCCCTAGGGTTTGGCTGATGTTGTAACAGGTAAGTAAGTTGTGCAATTCCTGTCGTGTGGTCATATTAACCCAAACAAACTCGGCTCAGCTCCCACAGTGAAGTTAGACCACTTATAGTCTATCGGAGTACTTGTATGCAAAAACCCTTTCATGTGCAATTACATTTATCTTTTATGTGGTTCACTGAAAAATGCAATTTTTTTATTGCATTCATAATTATTCAAGTAAGAGATCGTGACATTTTGTGAGTAATTGACCACATTCGGTTTTGTTTTAAAAGGCGCCCTTGTCTTGTAGCGGTGTTCCATGGCCTCTGAGGGGCCTTTTGAAACGACGGCGAATGTTGAGTACGCAAGGAGCCGCACACCTCAAACTCTCTCTTCCTCTCTCGTCTGCCTCTTCACACTTTCCGCCACCCGCTACCCCCCCCCACCCCATACTTCCCCCCCCCCCACCCAGCGGGTGCAGGAGGATGTGTGCAGCGTGCAGGACGGCGTCCTGGAGCTGCAGACCCACTTCGCCGAGGAGCTGGTGGACGAGACGCTGGAGGGAGACACGGCCGAGCAGCTGCGCACGCAGGCTGAGCTCACCGCGCTGGCGCAGCGCGCCGCCACCCTGCGCTCCCGCGCCGAGCAGCGGCAGCAGCAGCTGGAGGTGATTAGGATCGGAAACGATCCCGGAGTGGTCCTTCCGCCCCATGGTGTTGCACATCGAACGTCCGTCAATCGGCATGCGCAAGATAGGCGCCACTTTCCACGAGGAGTTGTTGTTCTCACAACAAAGATCCCCTGTATAGCCTTAACAGACTGTAGGGGCAAGTGCTGTTAGCGAGCACCTATGAAGGCCGGAACGGTACACGAGGGGTGGGTGGCCAGCACCACGCCCGACCGCCTCTGTCTCCCCAGTGGCGATGTTTACACACTGCACCAGGTACTCATTTGAGGCTGAGTCAACCTAGGGACCGGTTCAGATAATCGTCACTGGGTGTTGGCCGTGAGCGGGAATCGAACTCGGGTCGCTGGGTTCGTAGCGCAGCGCGCTCACCGCTACACTACCACTCCCCATTGTGTAACAGTAACTTTTTTTCTTATTATTTCATGTTAAAGTGTTTAATTTGGAAAATCCCTTGAGATGGAGCACCTCCTTTGCAAGAGTGTGCAGTATCCAAACTATGCTTCCTCACATCAGACAACATTCCAAAATCTTCATGTGATTTTCATCGGTGACTGCCTTCATTTGCACCTTCCTATGTGTTTACGGCTTATTCATGTGGATGCTATTTTACTGTTTTTCTTGTCTGCTCATTCTCTAAAACCTGCATATGAAATAATTATTTTCTTCTTCACTATCCTGTGCTCATAATTGTTCATTATATCCTCCCCCTCCTGTGTCGTGTACTCGGTCCAAGCCTCTGTTAAGCGCGAGTGAATTGGTAATTGGACGCCAGGCCGAGGAGCAGGCGGCGGTGGAGTTGCGGCACGAGATTAGTCTGGGCACAGACAACGCTGAGGGTGGCGATGTGAGGCACGTGGCTGGGCCTCGAGCCAGTGCCTGGGGCAGCGTGATGATTGCGTCGGATGGGAATGCGGGCGGGCCTACGCCTGCGCCGTCCCGGCATTCTCACAACGGGGCCGATGTGCTCACCGGTGAGACCGAACCGTTGCAATCGAGAACTGGTGCACGGACGGAGAGAGGCGCAGCTCATCCTGCACACCTTCAACGCGGCGACGTTAGAGATAGTGCCGACGCGGAAGGAAGTGCGTTCGCTGCAGAAGGAGAAGGAGGAGAAGAAAATATGCAAACCGAATGCAACAGCAAAACGGCCAACAGAGGTTTTCACCCTCGCGATGACAATACGGAGTCGGCACAAGATTCTGGCATTTGCTTGTCAGAGAATGACCGTGAAACAAGCCTGCTGGCGCCTACCAAGCCTGGTTTTGCTGGAAACTTGTTCAGAGACGAACGCTTTGGGTCAGCCGGTGCACAAGAACAGCAAGATGCGGAGAATATTGAGCGCTCCTCACCTGTGGTCACTGGACTGTCTGAAACTAGGGGAGGCGATTCTCTACCATCTGACTCAAGCTCGTTGGAAGCAGAAGGTAACGTCTTCATTGAGGGCGGCGTAGAAGATGCTGGGAGTGAGGTTGGCACCAACGTGAGCAACGCGGCAGTTTGTGCCGCAACGGCAAATGCGCTCGGACAGGATGGTGCTGCTTCCACGCCCCGTGCGCGCGCGCAAGCAGGGGGTGAAACTAGCGCTCGCGGACACCTGGATCTACACGCAGCAGCAGCAGCGTCGCCACAGCTGGTTAGCGCTCGTGTCACAGAGAGCGGTGGGCAGGCCAGCGACGCCGAAGAAGAGAGGACGAAGCCCGTTCCAAGCGGTCAGGACGGGTCGATCGGTGAGAGTGATGAAACCCAAGTGAGTAGCAGTGCAGACATTTGTGAATTTCGCCAACTGGCTGAAGCCGTTTCGAGAACTTGCCCCGCTGCTTCTCATGGTTCACAGTTGGAGAGAATAAAGAGTCAAATTACTGAGAACATAGAAACCGGGCTGTTCCCTGAAGTTAAAAGCGATGGTTTTTCTGGTAGTTACACAGCTGCCAGTGTTGGTGAAAACAACGTTGCCACTTCTTTCAGCGCAGAGATGGATGTTGGAAAATATTCATCAATTGATTCTTTCGGTGTAATAAACAGCAGTGATGCAGACACACGTTCAATCCGCAAAGATTCAGAAAGCACTCCTACTACGTATTGTGATGACAGCGGAGGTTTAAAAGTCGACAGTTCTGCAAATGTAGAAACCGATAGAAATGAGTTGGGAAGCGTTGCGATGTTAGATGTCAGTGTTTTCTCAAATTATGGAAGTATGGCATTGGCAGAACCAAATAATATCAAAGTGTATCTTCCTGATATATGTACTGAGATGAAACAAGGGCACTCTTACGAAGAGTCGAATGATGGTGCTGCAGGCACCGAGGTTTTTGAAGACAGAGATGTAGTCGGTGCTGAGAAAAAGGCAGCTGCTGCAAGCGAAAGTGGCGTTGTCTCCACGCACATTGGTGGACACGTGCATACAGACTCCCTCTGTCACCCACTTGAGCTTCCTCCTCATGGTAATGAACTTAGAATGCACTCTGATGCACTGACAAAACACGAGGCGGGACAGCATGGCTTTTGTGCTGGGGCGATGCACCAGGGAGAAGGGTCTGCTCTTACGCTGCCATGCGCATCACCGCCAGACTCGCGTGGTGACGTAGAGAGAGCTGACATCTGTCATGCATTTTCTACTGGAGGTCTACAACAAGCGGACACCCATGGTGATTCAAAGCTGATTTTCCTGCCCGAGACAGACGTTAATCAGGCCACTGTACTTGCCAGATGTGCTTCTCAAGAAAGTTGGCCAGAAGGAGTAGGTTGCACTGTCTTTACTCCAGAATCTGAGGAAAGTTTGGACAGCTTTGTCGGTTCGGTTTCGTCGGGTTATGTCACGATATCCAGCGCTAGCAGAACAGAAGTGGAGCATGACGAATCCAGCATTGGGGCAGTCGATACTTTTCCAGATAAGGGTTATATATCCGCGGGTGATGTCGCTTTGGAGTTTTGCCAACCTCCTCCCTGTGAAGAAAGTGTGGATAGGCATGCAGAGTGTAGTGCCATAGATCCAAAAACACAGAATTTTGCCATTACGAATGCAAACAGCAATGATGAGGAAAAAGCCGTAACTGATTCTGGCGTTACTTCGCCTGACCAAGCACGCCTTGGTTGTGGGAGCCAGTGGCACCCTTTGTGGCAAACGGTTGATTCTCCCGACAGTGACTCAGAACCAAAGCGCCACGCCATCTCCGAGTCGATTACCGCGTCAACACACAATACTGAAAGACTCAAAGAAATTCCACGTAGGATATCGGACAGCGGTGTGAAAGCTTCAGGTTATTCGTTAATGCCGGAGTTGGACGGTGCACAGAGCTCACTGACACAAAACAACGAAGTTGCTTTCAAAGAAACTGAGCATGTTCCTGAAGCCGACGACGTGGAAAAGACCTGCCGTGCTGCAAACGTTGAACCTGACGCGGCGTCACCTGACGAGGGTTCTGCAGAGGACGACTCATTCGTGGAACGCGTCACGTTAGAGAATACAACCACAGCCCCTGCCCAAGCCTCCAGCTTCTTCCGTACACTCCTTTCCAAAGTCCTTCCTTCCTTTCTCTTTTCTGTGAGTCACTTTCCACATTTATACATTTTAAAAATAACTTTTTATATCATTTTCTCAATTTCGCATTGTTCTTCTTTTTCTTTCCGCTACTACTGCTGCATCTGCACATTGTTTTGCCTTCTGTTTTCTCATTGTTCACTGCAGCCCATTGCAGAAAGTGCAACATGCTCCGATTCGTCGCGTCACTCCCCGGTGCTGGTTAGTGTAAGTAGCGTGTGGCAGTTGCAGCCGTGTCGCCGGTGAGGCAATTTGTCGCGTTGAACAATCGTGTGTTTGGCACCTAATTTGTGTGCGTTTTACACCTAATTAAATAGCTGAACTTTTGAGCCTCATCGTAAGCCGACGGCAATAACGAAGCATGATGCGAAAGGAGCGTGTCAATTGTGACAATGAGCCATAGTCTGGCGCTACGCGTGGTGGTGTGTGTTTGTGCCAGGAGCGGCTGAGCGCCGACTTGCAGCAGCGGCGCACGCTGCAGACATTTGAGCAGGAGGCTGCCGAGCTGCAAGCGTGGCTGCAGCGGCAGCACGAGGCCCTGGGGGTGGGCGCCTGCTCCTCGGCCGACAGCCCAGCGGGAATGGAACTGCAGCTCCTCGAGTGCCAGGCAAGCGGTGCCATCGACGCAGCGGGTGCAGGGCACACTGAGGGTTCATCCTCGTGAGAAAGTACTCTCAATTACCGTAGTTGACATTTAATCGCCCCCCAGTGGCTCTGCGACTGTGCGTTCACACGAGGCATTGAAATGCATTGGCCTGTGTTTCCCCGCAAGGGTTCATGTGGTCATATAGTGCAGTGGAATTAGACGGGATAGACCACTGAGCCAGGTGGTGCTGTGGTTATTGTTTTCGACTTGCAGTTGTTGTATTTACAGTTCAAATTATGGTGGAGGAATGAGTCAACTCGTCATACCTTTGGGTTGAGTAAAATCAATACCGCTCTGTGGGAAGTCTCTAGTGGTCATCCTATGGATGGCGTACCCCCCACCCCCCCCCCCACCGTAGGAATGTGGAATGTCCACCACTTGCTCAGAGAGCCTCCGGTGGAGATAAGTGCCTCCGCGTTGCTTGCCAGAGGAGGACGATTTTGAATAAAGAGCTCACCTCCGGCTGTTGTTGCAGTCGATGTTGGGCGAGATTGAGCGGAAGGTGTCGTGGCTGGAGAGGGAGGCGGGCGACGCGGGGGGAGCGAGGCACGAGGCGGAGGAGCTCGCCGACAGACTCGTGGCACTCAGGGCCGCGCTGCTGGAGCTGCAGGCGGCGCTGCTGGAGAGGCAGAGCAGCATTCAGGTACCGCGCAGAGTGGGGTCGGGAGTTGCCGTCCGGCGTGATTACTCGCACAGACACAGGGTGACTGCTCACCCAGATCTGTCGTGACTTCACTGCCAAGCAATAATTATTAAGAGTAATAATAATGTACAGTCCCCGTGCCGTGTCCATACCTGTCAACCCATACGGTTTACCCATATTCTTGTACAGGGAAATTGAGTACAATTTTTTTTTGTCTATTTGTTTGTGTTTTTCCCTTGTGATGGGACTTTGTAGGATGAACGTTGAGATTTATAAGGGCACGGGGTGGCCAATACGGTCCGAATTGATCTGTAATAAGGCACTGATAAGGGGTTGACATGAATGCATGTCAGTCATGAGGGTTTTTGTTGGACTATACTTCCAGATTCCAAATGCTGGCCTCTGCAGCTTTTTAAAAGGGGGTGGGCGGACAGGGGGGGGGGCATCAGGACTGATTGAGATATCACTCGCCACTGATGTTAACCGTGTTGTTGAACTCATGTCATGGAGTCAGGATCCTTGGTTCAGATAGTTCAGTGTGCTAACCACGATGCCACCACTCCACCCTATACATTACAGAGTGGATGAGTAAGCAGCACCAAGTGTAAATGCTTTCAAGTGATTTCTCACGTGTGTGTGTGTATAGCAGTCAGTATTTTGTACATGGTTACCAAAAGTTAATTTAACCTTCATTGGTAAATTATTTAAATGATTTAACTTATTAACGTAGCGGAAAATGCTTTTATTTTACACTGACTTGAATTTGCAGTGTTCTGTAATGGTCATTTTTTTACACTTATTTTGGCACGCGATGTATGAACCTTGTTTTGCTGCAGGCAAAGTTGTCTTGTCTTGGCGCGGCAGCTGCGAAGAGAGAAAATAATACAGTAAAGTGCCTATATTCTGCTTGTGTGCAGTGTGCTGATAAAAAAAAAGAGTATCACAGATACAGATACATAGTTAGCTGTTTGCAGTGTCGCTTTCTTGGTCAATGAAATGGAATCATGTGAAGTAATTAAAGAAAACATCCAAACCTTTTGGGAGGACATTAACATGCTATCACATTTAATCACCTTTAGTGTGATGCTGATTTACATTTTTTCAACTTTATTTTTGCAGTTAATCATATTCCTAACTGATCTAAAATTCGATTTAACAAGTCATATGTTGACAAGATTGCCAATTTTTTTATGTCCAAAGGCCATTCAAGTGAAACACAGGCTAAGTTAAGTAGTGTCACCACAGGGTCGAGCTTGGATAACCACTCAAACGTCAACTTCACAAGAGCTGTGTGCTCATCCCATGAGGATGAAAGCACTTATTTGTAAAACCTCCAGCGTTCGAGTTAATGACCGTGCAGCACCACTTCCCAGGCATGTAACAAATTGTTGATGTATCCATTAGAATCCATTCTGTACACTCATGATACCCGTGCGTGCGTTAAAATGTTGCGTGGAAGAATTGATAATTTCACAAGTCGTAGAAATTGTATGTAAATATGCTCAAGGTAGCGTTTACAGAAAGTGAGTAAAACTAGGAAAATAGAGGGTAATAATAACAGTAACACAAGACAGTAAATTAATGATGCAACAAATACTTGATTCATTGTATCAAATCTTGACTTTGTGGCAAACCACCGCCGTTGCACTGTTGGGAGGTGGCAGTAGGGAAGTGAATCAATGCGTGCCAAATACTTACTTACCCCGTGTTCCACTTGAGCCAGAGCTCAGGCTTCGCGTGGCTGCCGATGCCGTGTGCCGCACACACCGTGCTGCTGCCGACGTCGCGTCCCGCGCAGCCCCTTGACCCGGGCGCGTGTCCCACACGGCAGGAGGCGTGCGTGGGCATCGCAGACGACGGCACGGTGGAGGCCGGGCCCAGCATCCAGGAGTGGCTGAGTGAGGCCAAAGCGCGGCACGTGGTTCGCCAGGACACGATGCAGAGACAGAAGGTGAGGGCCCCTGCCCTGGCCGCGGACACTCGCTCCTTACAGTTGCAGGCTCTCTATGAGAACACCACTGGCGTACCGCCGGTGAGTTATGAGGAGGGGAACGTTAACTGTGGAGCAAAACGGTTTGTGCTTGCTTGAGTGTGCACCGAGTGTGTCCGTGCAGCGTTTTGGGCGTTAGCCCCTCGTTGTTTGGGTTTTCTCCCAGGTGCTCTGTTATGCTCCCACAAGCCAAATACTCATGAATGGTATAGGGCGATCATCCCAATGTAGGATCCTCTTAAATAACAGCAATTTGACTCGTTGAGGCTATCCTGTATACATAATTGGCATCATTGGTCATTATTGGAGGCATTGATGTCTGTATCAAGAAGGCTTAGAAAAGGAAGTGGGAGACAACTCAATCGAGTCAAGTTATATGGGACTGTAAAGAGAGACGAAGAGAGAGGGAGAGAGAGGGAGTTTCTATGGCTGTGCTGTACGAGGAGAGGGCAATGAGTCGAGCATCAAGGAACGCATGTGAAGTCGACTCCGTCGATTGTGGCTGACGATGGTGTGGACGGTGCCGACTGTTGTTTTCACGCACGGGGCTTCAGCAGGAGCTGGAGCAGCAGCTGGCGGAGCAGAAGAGCCTCCTCAAGTCGGTGGCGAGCCAGGGGGAACTGCTCCTCTCACACAGCAATGAAGCCCAGAGCGGGTACGGCCTGCACGCGTGGCATCACAGGAACACACACCAAAGACTTTCCTCATGTGTCTCCCTCGTCATTATGGTGTATTCTAAAGCGGTGTACTGCTACGTGCATGACAGATTCAGAATTCTGTTCAGCTGGGATGTTTTAGTTCAGCTCTGTGACAGTTTAAAGATACATTGCATATTCTGGCCACAAGCATTGTGGTTCATGCAGACATGATTCCTCGTAAAATATTTCAGTTTGGTGTTTTAACATCTCAACACCTGTTTTGTTGTCGGAAAAAATATTCTCATATTTTGGTACTGGCAAAGGAGGTCCCATGATGACTTTTATTACGTGAGCACCTATCACTACGTGTGTTGTACAGCATCCTGAGATGCAATTGTTTCTGCCATTGCTTCTGGGCGCTGCTCTATAAATCCAAAAACTTTTATGTAAGTACATACGTGTATGTTGAACTATTTTCGCACCATACGAAGCCAACCGTGCTAATCGGAGGTGCGGGGAAGGACAACAAACGGAAGACAAAAAACTGTTCGAAAGACGTGAGCTTTAAATCTAGATTTAAAAGTGCATAGCTTCAGTGCCTTCTTAATATTAGAAGGAAGTGCCTTCCAGATGGCCGTAGAAGCGCATCTGAAGGTGTGCCATGCTGTGACCATCTTTGTTGGATGGCAAAGTCCGCTGCGAGGATGACCAGAGTTCATGTGTGATGGCTTATGCTGCGTGACGAGATCAGCCAAGTGTGGTGGTTGTATTGCAATAGAGCGGTGACATCGTAACCCGTGCAACGTCAAGGTGAGGACACCTGGTCTCGCTCTCTCGTTCATCATAGCCAAGCGGGTGGCGGTGTCGTCGCGGGACCGGATTCTCTCTCCGAGGAGGTCTCCTTTGAGCCAGAGGACGGCAGTCGACAGATGCGTAAGAAATGGCAGCTGCTGGGCCAGGAGGTGGCCAACAAACAACGGATCCTGCTGGAGACGCTGCAGCAGGACACCTCCATGCAGGTACAGCTAGAGTCGCGATTGCTGCTGCGGCTGATGTGAATTCCTGTTGGTTTTCTTCACATAATGCATGAGTTTCAGAGGTTTCAATGGAATAGTTTTAAATTGTACTGGAGGACAAAACGAATTCTGTAAGGATTCAGTACATATCGGGGGGGGTGTACATGTGTCCAAGTGTCCAAGCTCTGATCGTGTACACAACTGCAGATGCTGCATGTACGTGCCGTGTGTATGTTCCGTACACACTCTGTATGTACACTCTCTGAGTGCGTGCTGCATGCGTGTATGCGTAGTGATTAGCACGCTGAGCTATAAACCCAGCAATCCGAGTTCGATTCCCGCTCACGGTCGACACCATTGACGATTATATCTGAACCGGTCTTGGGCCTCCCCTAAGTCGACTCAGCCCCAAATGTCTACCTGGTGTGGTGTGTGGTAAACATCGCCACTAGGGAGACAAAGGCGGCCTGGCATGGTGCTGGCCACCCACGCCCTCATGTGCCATGCCGAACTTCATCGAAGCTCATTAACAGCAATTGCTCCTACAGTCTGTTACAAGCTATACGGGGGAACTTTGTCTTTGTGTGCGTGCGTGCGTGCGCCGGCCACATGGTGAAGGTGTACGGCCGAGCGAGTGGCACTGCGGGCGCTGGGGCGGCGCCATTCCTGGTGGACCACGGGGCCCTAGAGCGCTCGCGAGACGCCGTCCTCATCACCTACAGCGGCCTCGAGGAGGCACTGGAGGACGCTGGCCTCCAGGTGCTGATCAGCGATTGCAGCTCCCCCACCGCCCTCTTGTCGCCTCTGCTCCACTGCTGGATGGACTCATGTTGCACGGAGTTCACTCTGCACGCAGTGTACACATTTTGTTTAAAATGTTTTAGGCGCAGCATTGTTAATCATTTATAACTAAGAACAGTGCATGTGATATTGTAATGACACAGAAAGTTAGCAAGATGGTTCTATACTGGTGTACTTTGGGAAGCTCGGAGTTAGTAAGGCCCTAAAGCTATTTTTGTGCATCTGCGTGTATGTGTCTATGTTTTTACGTATGCATGTATGTATGTATTGGACACCTTTAGGTGCTTACTAACGGCCCTTTCCCCATCAGTCTCTTAGCGTCTCTTTGTTTACGTTGAAAACAGGGCCACCACCCTGTGTCGGTGGAGCTCGGTCTCGAGCTAGAGCAGAAGCTGTTCACGGCCTCCAA
Organism: Lampetra fluviatilis; assembly: GCF_964198595.1. Taxonomy (NCBI): domain Eukaryota; kingdom Metazoa; phylum Chordata; class Hyperoartia; order Petromyzontiformes; family Petromyzontidae; genus Lampetra; species Lampetra fluviatilis. The sequence goes on from NC_136281.1 coordinate 3,130,218, forward strand.
GGCCACGAGTGGGTGGCTCGACGGCGTGGAGGACAAGCTGTTTGCCAGTGCTGCTGCGCCGCCTGACGAGATGGAAGCGCACCTGTGTGTGCAGGAAGTAAGGATTTCGTGCACCTGTGTGTGTGCATTTTTATGTTGAACTTCTTTTGCAACGTACGTAGCCAACCGTGCTTATCGGAGGCGTGGGGGAAGGTCAACAAACTAAACACAACAAGAAGCAGTTCTTACTCTCACCATGACTGCAGTTGTTGAATAAACATTTAAAATCTGTTGATTTTCAATACCTTATATAGACATGTAATCAGTGCTATCTGTAAAATTACACATTCAAAATTGAGCCATTGATGGGTTTTCATGACCGCACAGATAAGCGAAGTGTGCGATCAGTAACTGCGAGAAAAAAAAATCGCACACAAACATCGTCTATCGTGGACTGCCGCCCCTTCCAGACACTGTACAGGGACGTGGCGCGAATCGCTGAGGAGGTGGACGTGAAGAAGCAGATGTTCCTGAGCGTGCTGCCCGCAGAGACCGGAAACGGAGCGGAGATCGGGGCGACCCTGGCCACGCTGGGGGAGCGGCTCGGCACGCTCGAGCACATGGTGCAGCAGCGCTCCGACGCGCTCAGGGGGCGCCTCGCGGAGGTCACCGAGTACCAGGTCCGCAGTGGGGTTCACAGCGTCGGCCATTTTGAACGTTTCACATCGTCACGAGCCATAATTCATTCACAACATCTTCGGTTATGAACGTTTTACATCGTCACGAGCCATAATTCATTCACAACATCTTCGGTTTTGAACGTTTTACATCGTCACGAGCCATAATTCATTCACAACATCTTCGGTTTTGAACGTTTCACATCGTCACGAGCCATAATTCATTCACAACATCTTCGGTTTTGAACGTTTCACATCGTCACGAGCCATGATTCATTCACAACATCTTCGGTTTTGAACGTTTCACATCGTCACGAGCCATAATTCATTCACAACATCTTCGGTTTTGAACGTTTCACATCGTCACGAGCCATAATTCATTCACAACATCTTCGGTTTTGAACGTTTCACATCGTCACGAGCCATAATTCATTCACAACATCTTCGGTATTGAACGTTTCACATCGTCACGAGCCATAATTCATTCACAACATCTTCGGTTTTGAACGTTTCACATCGTCACGAGCCATAATTCATTCACAACATCGGCGGTTTTTAACGTTTCACATCGTCACGAGCCATAATTCATTCACAACATCTTCGGTTTTGAACGTTTCACATCGTCACGAGCCATACTCAATTCACAGCATCGGCAGTTTTGACGGTCTCTCAAAGCTATTATCATCTCTCACGGTCCTGCGATGCAGCAATACACCTTCTGTAGCACGTGCACATGAACTGATTTCGTCACTCCATTTTCACCCATGGTGGACATCCTCTCGGACGTGTCCGATTCCTTGGCTGCTACTCCAACATTCGTCTTGACCACCGGCCATCACCCCTTCACTTGACATGTCCCGCCAAAACTCACTATTCTTAAGTCGATAATATGCCTCTAACATTCAAGTGTTTTCTCAATGTTCGTTCTTTTTTTGGGGGGGGGGGGGCATTGTCCAAGGTTACCAGGTCTTATGCTCTCATTAAAAACGTTCTTCTCGAGGGAAAATTTGGAAATTGCTTTTCATAATCATATTCAGCCTTTCAAAGACACTCCAATTCACCTTGTGTCGTCTCTTTATTTCATAAAAATTCACGTCCATAACAGATAATAATAATAATAAATGCCGTGCCACTTTGAAATGAAATGTCTTGCGTACTTCACCTCAAACATCCATGCTTCTCGCCGTGTGATCAGACGGAGCTGAGTGTACTTCAAGGCCTCCTGTCTGACCATAAGAGCTCCATTCAGCAGAAGCTGGCTGACAGCTTGGAGGATAAAGTTTCTGAGCAACTGCAGGTAGGCAATGCCTTTTATCTGTTTCAAAATTATCACGATTTATACACGCACTTCGACTAGAATTGGGCAGTTCACAATACAAACGAAAGTACATTGATAAACAGTACGCGTCGTATCGGTAAATGACGTATCCTGGCTGGCGATGCGTGTGGGCACGGATATGTTCTTGTTGGTGATATGTGCTTCTACGTGATGTGATGGAATGCTGGTGTGTGTGATGTGCACGTGCACCCTGTGTGTGCAGGTGCTGGAGGATCTGGAGGCAGGCCTGCGTGCGCTGGAGATGCGTGTGTCGGCGTTGAAGGATCACCATGAGGAGCTCGATCCAGCTGTCCTGCAGGAATCTCACAGGCTGCAGGTGACAGAGCACAAATGTCTTTGAACTGCCCAAATCTAAACAATATTGCATTGAAGTTATTTTTATATTTTTGTTATATGTAAAAAAAAAATATTCAGCGGAAATATCTCTTTAGTTAATGAATGGATGCTTATCTTATCGCACTGTTAATTAAGCAGATGTTACATGCAATCGTTATTGTGCATGAAGAAAAAAAGTGCGTGGTGTCCGAGTAGACTATAATAGTAAAAACAAATTACGAGTAAACAGCATTTGTCAAACTCAGCTTATTATGAATTCGAGGACATTCATTATCTTATTGTACATCGTTGGCCATTGTCTCTCAAATAGGGGGTTAACTGAGAACTAAAACACCAAAACATGTTTTGTTAAAACAGAAAAGCTAATTATGAGACAATGCGTGTGTGTCTGTATGCCTGCTGCTGCTGTTGCCTTGCCAGGACACGTATGAGGAGCTGATGAGACTGCTGGGGGCGCGGCGAGCGGAGTTAGGCCATGACCTGGCGCTGGAGGCACAGCTGGAGCGAGCGTTGCGTGACCTCTCGGACATGATCGACATGGGAAACAAGAAGCTGTCGTTTGCCACGCACACCTCGGCCGGCAGCCGAGAGCAAGTCTCCAGCCAGCTACACAAGCACAAGGTAACGGGCCACACTGGCTCCAGCACACTCACACGGCAGGACACAATCAAACTGTTCATATCTTTATTTTACCAGGTAAGGCCCACTGAGCTATAAAGATATTTTTCAGAAGCGACGTGGCCAAAATGATAGCTCAACGAAGTGGCTTATCACGTGGAAATTAATAGCAGCCAAATACTCTTAAACGCATGTTTCTAAATGTGGAGGGAAAAACCGGAGGACCCGGACAAAAATCTACGCAACCACGTGGAGAACATGCATACTTCAAATATCCAGGCATCAAAGTCGAGATCGAACCCATGACCTCCTGCATACCAGGCAAGGGAGATAACATCTCACCACCACAGCACCCCTGACCCGGCCCTTCCGGGGGGGGAGCCATCTAATGCACTTGAGCGTTCTGTACATTTAACTAATTAAAAGCGTAATTAACGTGTCATTAAAAAGTAATACCTCCGTGTGATGTCACTGTCATGTGCTTGACGTGTGCTTGGCGTGGGCACTCGCAGGATTTTTTCCAGAGCCTGGCTGGGCTGCAGCTGAGTGTCGAGGGCCTGGCTGAGAGCGTGTGCCGTGGGAGTCGGCAGCGCCATGCCAAGCTGCGCTCGGGGCTACTGGCGGCGGCCGCCGCTCTGCAGGACAGAGCGCACGAGCGCGGCGTCCAGCTGGAGCGCATCCTGCAGGTGCCCTCCTCGTCACACCTCGCTCCGGCAGGCTCATCCTCGGCCTCACTTTGCTCTGCAGTCTCCCTGCCGCCACGCACCGACCATGCGTGCCGCGTGCCGTGCTGTTAGCCATCACGCTGGCGTCGTGACAATGAAGCATTTGCGAACGGAGAAGTCGGTGTACAGGTGATCACCGCCTGCCTCCGTTGCAGATGTGGGGCTCTGTTGAGGCGGAGTGCGGCAGCCTGGCGGAAGAACTGCAGGCCATGGAGAGTGGCCTCCCCACGAGCGGGACGCACGATGAGACTGAGGAGGCGCTCGCCAACCGTGCTGCCCTCTACAAGGTCACCGACGCTGCCATGCAGTGCCACTGCTACTGACAACATGCCACTGACATCATGCCACTTTACACTGTGCTGGCAATATTGTGCCACTAATGCTGCTCTGACTTACCTCCACATAAAACACATTCCTGCGGAGGGAGCTGGTAGGAACGTTGGGTTGCTCGGTCAATGGCCAGGGTCAACAGCGGCGTGGTGTATTCCGCAAATATGCCCGACTGTGAGGGCGGGCACAAGCCGGCGTGAGTAGGTTAAACGTTGAGTTTTATAAGGGCACCACGGGGTGACCAGCCCCTCCCCACCCAGCCCCACCCCTCCCACCCCCCACCCAGCCCCACCCTCCCCACCCAGCTCCTCCCCACCTCCCCACCCAGCCCCTCCCCACCCTCCCCTCCCCACCCAGCCCCACTGTCCCCATCCCGCCCCTCCCCACCCTCTATTTCTCACCCAGCCCCTCCCTCCCCACCCAGCCCCTCCCTGCATGACGGACACAAAAATCCCCTGTGGGCTGATGTAACCAGGAGGTTCCTACCAGTATTAAACCTGTGACTGCACTGGTCTCACGGGCATGGAATATCCTTTGTGACTTTCTGGGTTTCATTGACGTACTCCATAAGCAATCAGGTCCCCAAGACCAATGCTGATTGTTTGCCTTATTGTGCCTGCTTTGCTCTGCGCCGCAATCGTAAACGACAGAAACTCAAGGAGAGCCTTGCGGAGAGGCAACCTCGGCTGCACGCGGTGCTGGAGGACGGGCGGCAGCTGCTGGGCTGGCTGTCGTGCCCCGCGCTCGACTCGCAGCTCACGGAGCTGGGCGAGCGCTGGCTCGGCGCCTCGGCGCGCAACGCGCGGGAGCTGCAGCGAGCGGAGGCGCTGCTTCAGCACTCGGCCAGGTCCGCGTTGCCCAAGCTCGCACCCAGTGGCCCGTGGCAGAGAATGAAACTTGTTGTTGCGTTGCCTTACCGGTGTTACGTCATTTCAGGGCACGTGAATTCGTGTTTAATTTCGTATGCTAACTGGTCAGGTTTCAGAAGGAGAGCGCTGAACTCTCCGAGTGGCTCGAGGCCTCGGAGGCAAAGGTGGAAATCTGGAGGGAGCATGTTCTCAACGAGCCGCAGGACCCAGATGTGACACGGCAGCACCTGTCAGATTTCCTGGTTCGTTGTTTCTTCACACTCTGATATTTTTTCCAGGCAGACTGAACTGTTCCTACGAAGCACTGTAATTGTATACAAATTGCAAGAATCAAACTGGGAAACTGTAAATGAGCCAAATGACACGCGGCGCACATCTCCCTCCGCATGATATTTCAACAATATTCACATCGACCGCAACTGTGCCTGTTATTGTCCCCCCCAGACCTTTTCCAAAGACGTGGACGCCAGGGTGGCCCTGAAAGCGTCGGTCATGAGCACGGGGGGCCAGTTGCAGCGGCTGAAGCGGGCGGATGTCGCTGACGTGCGGGCTCGCCTGGCACAGCTGGACGAGCGCTGGTGCCGCTTGCAGGCGGTCGTGCCCCTGCTGCAGGACAAGCTGCAGCAGGTGCGACGGGCACACGGCACGACGCATAGACGCGGCTCGCCGGCTGCAGTGGGGGACGCACGGACGGGAATTCACAATCGCAAGGGAGGCCAGGGCCATCAAGCAGAAAAGAAGCTGTGTTTCGTGGCTTTGATGACAGGAAACTCGAGTTTATTTTCTCAAAATATAAATATCTCACCAGCAGCGATGAAAGACTGCCTAATAACAGAGAGGTAGTGAAATAGGCTAATCTTTCGGCAATGACTTAAGAGTAGAGAGAGAGGACAAATTGATGTCTGTAATTTGAAACAAAAATAATATAAAAGCATGGGTTCATTTGAAAACACGGGAAAGGTGAACGAATTCTTCCATTAGGGTTAATTTCCATTTGTTTTTTGTGTGATGCAAAAATGTCTCGCTTCTTCATCTCAGTGACATCTTGGTGGCACTGCAGGGAAATACTTCTTCCATGTACGTTGTTGTAGCTGGCCTCTCCATGGCTTGCCCGCGTCCGCTCCCTTCCAGGCACAGATGGAGAGACTTCCGTCCCGAGAGGCGATGACCGAGATGGGAAACTGGATGGAGCTGATGGAGAAGATGGTGAAGGACGATGAGATCAAGATCCAGGATCTGGCGGGAGCCGATGCTGTCAAGCGACACCTCCAGAAGTACAGGGTGAGGAGTGGATCTGCAGATAGCACCACATGCATATGCAGATGGAAGTTTTAGAGTCCTGATTTCATCATTACAGTTGTTTTTGCACGGCTAAGCAATGACACTGTTAAAGTTTACAATTTTAAACATTGCATGGATAGGCTTGCACCCACTGAAGGAATGCGGAATATCCACGGCCAGAGATGAGTAGTGCCCATCCCGTGTTTAAGCACGGAGACACTCTCACTTCACGGATTCTCGTTTGACTCATTACATGTTAGAGAAATACTTGTAAATGTACAATTGACATTACTCTGGCAGTGCGGCAGTGCTTAGTAGCGATGCGCTTTGTTCGCGGTGGATGCTGCTGCTGTTCCATCGCAGGGCTACAAGGTGGAGCTGGGCAGCAAGCAGCTGGTGATCGACTTTGTGAACCAGTCGATGCAGCAGGTGAGCGGCCAAGACGTGGAAAGCAAGCGTAGTGACAAGACCGACTTTGCCGAGCGACTGGGAACCATGAACCAACGCTGGCAGCTCCTGCAGGCAACGGTCACCAACAAGGCAAGAGTCTGCGTGAAGTGTCTCAGGACTCCACACACCTCCAACTGCAGCCTCGTGAATCATCCAGTCACAATTTGGGATCGCGGTTCCTTTTGATAATCGACTGTCTTACGTCTCATTTTTATCGTCTGATGTGAATTATTTTTATATTCGCTTCGTCGATGAAGCGAATATCGATTCATCAATTGCATAATAATCCTTCCACGTAACTTGTGTAAGTAGAAATTAAATCTGCACCGTTACCTTCTGCTCTGACGGTTTTAATAGAGAATTCATGTTTGGGGTTGACAGGTCCAGGAGCTGGAGGCTGTCCTGGATGGCTGGGCTGAGCACGAGAGCAGTGTGCAGTCGCTGCGCTGCTGGCTGCAAGAGCAGAGCACACGGCTGCAGGGCTTCCAGCGTGCCGGCGACCAGGCGTCCGTCCGCACTGCGCTCAAGGAGTGCCAGGTCAGTTCGCTTCGTTTTGCCAGTACGCATGTGTGTTTAACGTCTTTCACGCCGTACGAAGTCAAACGTGTTCATCGGAGGTGCGTGACTCCAGCGGCGTTCTAGTCGTGCCTCTCTCGCCGAGCTAAACCCGTTGCTACGTGGTCCTTATACGAGCGCTCTCCTGATTCCCTGGCCTCAGGAAATGGAAGAGCAGCTGCGGGTGAAAGAGAAGGAGGTGGAGAAGGTTGAGCACCATGGGCTCTCTCTGGGGCAGGGCCGAAGCCCTGCGGTGTCCGAAGCCGTCATGTCCACCCTGAAGGACCTCAATCAGCTCTGGGCCAGTGTGGACCATCAGGTCACATAAATGCATTCCTCACAATGCTTTTGTATCACAGTGTCATTAGAGGCTTTGATGGAATTTTTACATTGTTATAACCTTATTGGTGTAACTATGCTACAGATAAGAGAAAGCGTGTATGATGGTAACCATTCACACTTGCAATGAGTTGATGAAATGCCATGGTTTGGGGTGACTGATTTGATTTCATAATCGTTCTTTTTGTTGAATTTATACTGTCTAATTTGGATCATTGTGCATTCGTTTATTTTTTTCTCCCTAAGCCTAGGTTTATCAATTGCATATTATCTGCTCATTATTTGTATAAATAATCGCTTTGTACACACGCTCTTCAAAAGACGACGCATTGTTACATGCGTAGTGTCTGAGCGGAGGGTGCTGTGGACGTCCACTGAGTGGAGCCGGTTTTGCTGCAGGTGGGACAGCTGAAGATCGGGCTGCAGGCCGCACTGGAGCAGTGGCGGCTCTACAGAGAAGCCCTGGAGGACGTGAACGGGAGGATGATGGAGAACAGCTACAAGCTGGCACGGTACCAGGCCCTGTCCGGCTCCCTGGAGGCCACCGTGTGTCAGGAAGGGAACCTCAAGGTGCGTGTCTCTCCCGCTGAACCTCAGTACAAAAGCGACGCCGTCGTGCCGCCGAATTCGTGATGTACGACTGTGACAGCCGCGCTCGGTGTGGCCCCGCAGACCTTGCAGGAAGAGATGGAGAAGCATGAGGGGTGCATTGGCAGATTCAGCGCGGTCACGGAGCAGCTCACGAAGGGGTTCCACCCGGCGAACAACGAGAGCCTTAAAAAGACTCATCGAGATGTCGCGGAGCGGTGAGGCTCAACACAGCACCAACAAACTGCAATATTAAATATATTTATAGATGTAATAACCAGATAATAAGAATGACATTCATACTGCGTATATCGTTTTTAAAGGCCACCCCAAGAAAGCTTATAATGCACAATTACAACAAAAAAATGCATCATTAAAGTGCTGTGTTATTGGTAATATTACCCTAGGAAATTCATTAAAAAAAACAACCCAAAAGTATCTTGACTTTCGTCAACTTGACTTTCGTTGCTTCGACCTTTCAGCCATTTTCAATTATAACCACATTACAAATTTCGTCCACGCGCTTTCCTCTTTCGTCCGATTTCATTCAAAACCTTCCAAAGAGTAATACTACAGTGTTTACTTAGGTAAGAATACAAATATTTAAAGGTATCATTTTGTACATTGAGTTTGTATATTCATTTAGTGTTTATTTATTCTCATGTTTACTTTTATTTTAATTCTGTTTATTTAGGTTTTGCACGCATGTGTTATAGAGTTACTGTAGTTATTGCACGTACGTTTTTTGCCGGCCAAAATATATTGCCCATTTCTGACATTCGTCCATGCTCTGGTCCCTAACCAGACGAAAGTGCATGGTATTCCTTGTACACCCCGCTCGCAGTCCCCACTCGGTGGGGCAGCGAGCCCAAACTCCTCCTTCCTCTAAATTCAGGAGCACAGCGTTCGGAACCTATGTCCGCGGAGTTTCTGTACCCCCCATGTTGCGTTTCATGCTTTGTACTGGGCTCCTACTGAAATAAAAAAAAAACGACCCACTCTGTTCAAGTAAACGGACACAGAACCGCTCAGCTGTTCTGCCATTAACTGTTACATCCTGCACAGGTGGAGCGCCTTCCAGCGGGAGCTGCTGGAGGCTCTGGCCTCATGCAGGGCCCTGTTATCCGTGTGGAGCACCTACCGCGACCGGCACGCCGGCTTGGAGGAGGAGCTCCAGCGGCACGAGGAGCGTAGCGCTGAGCTTCTCAAGACCACCTCCGCCAAGGACAGCGGCGACGGGGATGTGGCACTGCCACTGCTAGATTGCCAGGTGGGCGAAGCGGCAAGCGGATCGTGATTCGTGCCATGATTTTCTGGCTCATGTTCTTCTCGTTAAATACCAAGGCCCGATTCGTTTGGATTATTGTTTTCACACTTTTGTGAAATTTCACCGTTAGGTGGGAAATTCCAACAAAAGCAATTCCACTTTCTGAAAAAAAGCCCCGCATATAATGAGTAGGCAAAGAGTGCCATTGGAAATCGGGGGCCATACGTGTTGATGTTTTGCGTGCTAGCCTAAGCGATAGGCCGAGCTGATCAATCAGGCAATGTCCATCTCGCACACGAACGCACACACACGCGTACTCTGCCGTAATCCCTGACTAACCCCACGCACTTTGGGCCGTAACTGCAATTTCGAATGGTTTTGTGTTTTCATATCGAATTCGCCGCACAGGAATTTTCCAAATGCAGAACGGATCCAATTCTATCCAAATACGTACCTCATTCTGCCAAATTTCGGCACAATAACGGCCGAAAGAGACACGTGGATTGTATCCCAAGACAGATGGCAACAAAATAATATTTCCTTTGATCTGTGTCACGTATTTCAATTGGTTTGTAACTCAAGGACCCCCTTGCAGAGGTGAGCCGGTTTCATGTTTTGGTAATTTTTTTTGATTTACGTCATTTTCTGTCAGGTGGTTATTGCGAGACGTTGACATTTGTGTCCTGTCAGGCCCTGCAGAGCGAAGTGGAGAAGCTCCATGGTCCCCTGGTGGAGCTGTCACAGCTCGGGGAGAAGCTGAGGGCACAGCTCGATGAGAAGGTGGCCGCTCGCATCAAGGGAGAACTTGGAGCAATCACTCTCCGGCTAGAAAACCTGCAGCAGGCACTGACACGCCAACAAGGCAGCCTACAGGTGCGTTCGTCCATCCACTTACTCAACCGTTATTGAAAATGACCACATTCTCGTTTGCCTGCTTTGAGAAAATAAAGATTTTGATGGAATATACCTGCGTGTCCTGCTATGCTCAGGGTGGACTGGAGGAAAACAAAAGATTCTACCAGAGTCTGGAGTCACTTGAAGGATGGGCCAAGGAGTCAGAGGAGGTCCTCAAGCCCAACGATCCGAATAGCACGGCCACACAGCAAGCCATTCAGGACAGGATGCAGCAGCTCAAGGTAATGATTGCACTGAGGGATTTAAAGATAGATCGAGTCATCGATTAAAATTGATCCTTATGCTCACGATGCATAACATGAAAATACCGTGCATGAAAGTTCATGATTTCCTTTCTTATATATTGAGTACATTTGGGTCATGTGATCTCCACAGCCACGACAGTTGCTATTTTCATCACGACATCAAATAATGTATTATTGAATCGGATCGTGAACCCGAATTGTGATAGTTCATTGAACGGTGAGAGTGGCTGATCGTTACATGCTTAGATACCCTGGCCAAGTCATCAGCTTCCCAGTAAGAGAACTTTCCCCGTTGCGCTGCATTTGAACGCATTGCTTTTATCGGATTAGACACACGTCGACGGGTGCTGTGTCTGCAATTCAGGAGCAGATGCTCAAGTTTGGGGGCTTTGTGCCGGAGCTGGACCGGCTCAATGAGCTGGGCTACCGGCTTCCCCTGGACAACCAGAGCATACGGCGCTTGCAGCTTCTCAACCGCCGCTGGACGCTGCTGTCGGGTCAGACCTGCGAGAGGTTTAGGTATGCCCTGCTTCCCACTGCATTCCGTGGCCTCTGCGCTCGGTTAATTCCAGAAAAACCTGTAGCCAGTGAACGCATGTCGGTGGTGGTCTATACGTTTTCCTCGTTGTCAGCAGTGATGAAAAAAAATGTTTGGTTGAAGGTCTCACCAGGCCGCCACCGTCTCTCACGGTTTTTGTGGTGTAGCAGTGAATTGTACGCTTGGTGATATTAATTGTTGATGACTCCTGTGTCATGATGAATCTTAATCTCATGGTAGAAATTAGGCTCAGTAACTATGCAGTGATTGGCAGTGATTCATACACTCACAATACATGCATCGATTTGATGTGTGTCACAATTGATGGTTCTTAACGTAAAGAAATTATATTCTAATATAATGCGAAGGGATGACAAAAAACTATAGAAATTAGTTTAAAAAATTAAAACGAGATATAAAAGATGTTTATAAAAAAAGCTAATCGTGGATTGAGTCGCAATTTTGAATTGGAGCATTGAATCATCACACATCTAACAGAAATGTAGTCATAATATAAGACGATTTTTTTTTTCTGGAGAACATTACTGATATTTACTCGGCATATTAACGCCTCTCTGCGCTGTGCTTCGCAGCAAGCTGCAGGAGTTTCTCTTGCAGCGCCAGAGCTTCCTGGAGAAGTGCGAGAGTTGGCTGGAGTTCCTGGAGCACACGGAGGGCACACTCGCCACAGAGATCGCTGGCAGCCACGAAGCCCTCCTGGCACAGCAGCGTTCCCACGAGGCAAGCCTCTGAACCCGGCACTTGGCCCTGCCCATGGGACACTGCCCTGCAGCAATGCCCACCGGGGGCTGTGGCCTAGCTTGGAATGATTTAAGCCCCGCCCACTCCCCCGCCATGACCCCTACCCCTCACAATTTGATGAATTGTCCTAATTCGGCGTCCTGATTCAATTCAAGACTACACCCTTGTGTTAAACAATTACATGCAAGACATGAATTAAAAATTAGTTGGATTCTCAACACGCACATCATGGGTCAGTCAAGTGAAATTGGTAAGCTGCTCCCTCAAGGTACTTTGCGGAGTTTTTGGCTTCCAACAAAGGGGGCGCTATAATCAAGCTTCAATCTCCCCCCCTTTTATAAGCTTCTCTAGTGGCTGATTAGGTCGGATTCAAGTGCTTTATCTCTAAAAAGAAGGGTGTTACGTGGTGGTGGGGGGGTTGTCAATGTTTATTAAAGATGTGCTTTATCCCATTCGGTCAACATTCTAAGAAGACACTCCGCCATTGTGTATGCATCATTGATGAAGACTGTGTGGAGACGACCCACTTGGCTATTTCATCGTCGTGCTGAGTCAAAAGGCCCTTTTGAGCCATGATCTACGGAATGTTAGTGTTTCTGAGGAAAAGAGTGGCTATGTCGGCTCTAAGTTTGTTGAGATGCAGTGTGGTGTTGTTTTCCTGTGGCTGGACGCTTGAGCAGCTCTTCCAGGCGGAGATGTTCAGCCGCCAGCAAATCCTTCACTCCATCATTCTGGACGGACACAGTCTCCTGGACCAAGGCGAGGTGGAGGATAGGTAAGAGCGCGGCTCGTCACTGCTCTCTCTCTCTCTGTGCAATGCATGGCAAAAGATTACAGTTATGAGTGGAATGTATAGAGTGGCTAAATGCGACCACATATCAAGATGCTGTACAAAATAGGGTAGACACGTGCGTCAAAAGAAAAAGGGGATAAATGAGCATTTGTTTTTTTAGGTGAGGCAGTGAGGGGGTAGAAAGCTATAGGACTGACAAGGGAGATGATGCAATGGTAAGGTGTGGTTGAAGACAATTCAAGAGGCAGCCGAAGAAAGAGATGGTCTTGAGCAGAGGCAGGGTGAGGCAATCGGCAGTGCATCAAAGATCCCCAAAGGGGTGCATGGTGCACTTGTAGAGATTGGCACCTCTCTGCCCTCGGTACACACGGCAAATTATTGCTCACGCACTTACCTTCCGCTACAACGCATTCACGCTTGTAAATGTGCTCATGTAACTCAAATCCACGCATGCGTGTACGCAGGGATGAGTTTAACCTGAAGCTGACGCTGCTGAGCGACCAGTGGCAGGGCGTGGTGCGGCGGGCGCAGCAACGAAAAGGCATCATCGACGGGCTGCTGGCGCAGTGGCAGCGCTACCAGGAGCTCGCCGCCAAACTGCGTGCGAGGCTCGAGCAATGGGCCGACCTCGCCAGGCCGCAGCCTCTCCCGCCGAGGTCGCTCAGCCTGCAGCAGGCCCGCGCACTCCTTGATGACCTCCAGGCAAGCTCACGCATGCAATCTAATGGAAGGAAGGCTCTTCACTGCAAGAAGACGGAATGATGAGATTTGCTCGTGCACAGGAGCTAGATGGATCATGAGATATGGTGACGGATTGGAGAGACTTTAATCTAGCAGTGGATAGATCATCCCAGGATTATGATTCTATGAAAATACAAAAAAATATAAACGTAAGCCTATTATATGATTTTAGCGACAGCGTTGTTAATTAAGAGCATGCTCTATGTCCGTCACTACGTGGCCCAAGCAATGTTATCTGTTTAGCCACACCCTTCATATTTTATTACTTGATTTAAGCCCCACATTGGACAGAAGCCTCGCTGATGAAGCCTGTGCATCACGCTGTGTCTTCCCGCGGCCTGCAGATGCGTGAGAAGGCCTTCCAGAGGCAGCAAGGGAACTACATCGTGAGCGTGGAGGCGGGCAAGCAGCTGTTGCTGTCGGCCGACGCGTCCACGGAGGAGGAGCTGCAGGCCGAGCTCACGGGATTCCAGCAGAGCTGGAAGGCAGCCGGGAAACATCTGGAGCAGCGGCGCCGCCAGGTTGCCACACTTCTGCAGGTGAGTGCCGTCTGAGCGCGGCGCGCTGGCAGAGAGGGGGCCGTCCAGCGGGCCTTTCCTGCAGGTGGGCTGGTGTCAGCCTGGCTCGCCGTTGCATTAAAAATACATGGGTGTGACAACATGGCTGACTTTCTGGATCACGTAACAGTGCAGATCATTTCAAGGAAAGTAGTCAATAAAGATAAATGTTACGTCTCAGAGAGTTCACCAACATATTTTTTTTATGGGATTGGTGGTGCGTGTTGCATGTCCGTTTATTTTCCACAATACAGTTTTTTTGGGTTAGATCGCGTAAATATAAATGTGTCGTTAAACCCACCACCACCCGACACAGCCAATTAGTAAGGTTTGTCACGTAAACATAACATGCCAATTCGTTACTAGTACAGCACACCGGTGTGTTGGAGAACAAATCCACAAGACTAATTTGGCTGTGTCGGGTGGTGGTGGGTTTAACGACACATTTATATTTATGCGATCTAAACCAAACAACCTGTATTGTGGATGATTTGGTCGCGAAGGCCTACGTGTTAAATCGGTTTATGTTGTATGGTATTTTTTATTGTGCTCTTATGACTCTATTACAGGAGTGGGAGAATTGTGAGAAAGAAATGGCTGAGTCACTGGAGAAGCTGAGAGGCTTGAAAATCAAACTTTCAAACCCTCTGCCAGAGCATCATGATGACCTCAAATCTGAAAATGTCAGCTGCAAGGTGAGCACGGTCATAGGCCATGGCATTGTAGCAACAAACCCAGGTTGAGACCGATATCTCAATAAACATATCCTCTATTAGATGTGCCACACCACATGCACATTCAATCATAGGAAACGGTTTCTGTCTTCCATTGCAGTTCTCCTTGTTTTTTTTAAAGTAAATGCTGCTAGGAAGAAACATGCTCACTAACTCGATATGAAACCTGGCCTCACACTCCCAAGGGAAGCCAAGGTTTAAGTTGCCCAACGTGCACTTGATGGTGCCCCCAGGAACTGGAAAGCAGCGTGGAGGACTGGGAGGCCGAGCTAGCCCAGCTGACCGCCATGAGGGACGCCCTGGCCCGGCACTTTGGGGTGGACGACATCTCAGGGCTGCAGGAGCGCATGGAGCTGCTTCAGCGCCAGTGGGAGGAGCTCGGTCAGCAGGTGAGCCCCTTAAAAAGATAACCTAAATTAACCCGATTTAAAGCTTTCGTGACTGCAGGGATTCATCTTCTTGGTTCTTTCGGTAAAGTCACGTAGAAGGGAAATAATAAAATAATAAAAATAAAACATGATAAAATTATTCTCACGACGTTTCGGCCACAACGCATGCAGCTGTCCTCAGGTGAAGAACAGGTCTGTCAGAAAGACAACGTCGTGAGAATGATTTTATTATGTTTTATTTTTATTATTTTATTATTTCCCTTCTACGTGACTAAATTAACCCACCCATGGATATCAGAGCATCCTCCCGTTCAGTAAGTTTGAGGACAAGCCTCGTTTGCATGAATATAAGTACACTACTCCTATCTAAGACTGTATGAGGACCACGTCTATCTGTGTCTGCAATAATATCTTACTACCTTCTAGATTTGAAGCTTTCGTGACTGCAAGGATTCATATTCTTAGGTTTTTTCAGTAAAGTCACGTAGGTAAAAAATGGAATTAAAATTAATAAAAGTAAAATAAAAATAAAATAAAAATCACGACGTTTCGGAGGCAACACAAGTCTCCGTCATCAAGTGGGACCGTCACAGCTAGATTTGCTCACTTGATACAGCAGTCGTGCTGTGACGGTCCCACCTGATGTCGGAGACTTGTGTTGCCTCCGAAACGTCGTGATTTTTATTTTATTTTTATTTTACTTTTATTAATTTTAATTTTTTACCTACGTGACTTTACCGACAAAACCTAAGAATATGTTACTACCTGTGAATGTAAAGTATCTATGCTTGTAAGAATACCCCATACCCATGTCTATAGGATGAGATGCCTACCTCAGATAATCTTTGCTTAACGCGTGCTTTTCGTAGTCAACGTTATGAATCATAATTGTTGTTTGGAGTTAGGCCAGGTAATGATCTGACAAAACGTCATGCTTATTGCAAGTATAGTACTATACACAATAAACAGTAATTAGTGGAGCGTTAAAACGCTTATGCACTACGTAACAGTTTGTCTGAACGTGTCAGGTTAATGAAGCACATCGTCACACATATTTGGTCAGGATCACATTACTATCCACAAACACAATAAAACACCCTCTCTATTTGTGAAAAAAAGATCACCGACCTAATCATGATGATACGAACACCTTCCAACGTATAAGGTAACAGAATACCCGGTTTTACTATGAAAATAAATACCAGCCTTAAGCATATACCCTGCTTTGCAATGAATACTTCTGAGCTAAAGTAAGTTACAAATATATAAAAACGATTGATGTGTATGTGGTGTGTTCTATGTGTGTCTGTGTATACCGTGAGGAGTGGCCGTGCAACAGTTGGTGCGCTGCACTACGATCCCAGCCACCCAAGTTCGATTCCCGCTCATGGCCAACACCAATGACGATTATCTTAATCGGTCCAGAGCTTCCCCTAGGTCGACTCAGCCTTAAATTAATTCCTGGTGCGATGTGTAAACATCTCCAGTGGGGAGACAAAGGCGGCCGGACGTGGTGCTGGCCACCCACCCCCTTTTGTGCCGTGCCGGCCTTCATAGGTACTCGTGAACAGCACTTGCCCCAACAGTCTGTTAAGGCTATACGAGGGATATTTGTCTTGTATCATTTTGCATATGCTGCTGTAGCTTTGGCCTCCTAGAACATGTGAGTCTCTTTGGGCTGGAGATAATCTTATTTTATAAATGTCGATTCAGGTGTCCCTACGCAAGCAGATGATAACTGAGAGGCTGAACAAGTGGTCCCTGTTCAATGAGAAGTACAAAAAGCTGTGCGAGTGGCTCGGGCAGATGGAGAGCAAGGTGACACACAACGGAGACGTGAGCATTGAGGAGATGCTTGAAAAACTTCAAAAGGTGTGTGTATACAACTACACTTTTGCACAATCCAAAGCTCTTGCTTTGCACAAATAAATGATTGCACTGCTTTGTGTCAAGGAAGACGACTGCTCGAGTACCGCCACAGCCTCTGCTGCGCTTTGTGCTGCTGCGTGTCACCCAGGAACACCAGCAGGAGATGAACGCGGGCGCCCAGCACCACGTGCATCTGGACGAAATGGGACGGCTCCTTATGGGCGCCAGCAGCGAAAGCACAGCCTCAGAGATTGAGTACAAGCTGAGCAAGGTGGCTGACGGCTGGCGACACCTGCAGGACCTCCTCACGGCCAGGTGTGTGGGCCCAGGATTAATCCTCTTCAGTGGCACATGGTCAGGGGGTACATACATTTATAAATAAGCGGATTGCCTGGGGGTGGGACAGTGGTGCCTTATCATGAATCGAATAAAATTCATCTTCTTGGTTCTTTCGGTAAAGTCACGTAGAATGGGAAAAAAAAGAATAATAATCAAAACAAATAATAATATATTATATTATTATATTACTATATTGTATTATTCTATTATTTTATTATGTTTTTTTATTTCCATTTTACATGACTTTACCGAAAGAACCAAGAAGATGAATCCCTGCAGTCACGAAAGCTTTAAATCGAAACAAATAAAATTCGCCAACCTCTTCATTAACTACGCATTATAACAGGAATAAAATATGAAAGTGGCATATTGGACAATTGAGAGAAAGGACCATTACCGATAATGTAATTCTCATGCGTGTTTATATGTTATCGGCAAGGGTTAATGAAGAATGTGTATTTGAGCGAGTATCAGGGCCTCTGGCTCACTGACTGCCAGCTTTATTGATTTTCTTCACATAGCCTACAATTCAACCTGGGGCTTCCACAAAACACCCTTGGATATCTTATACTCTTATGTTTTTTCGGTAAAGTCACGTAGGTAAAAAATATAAATAGAAAAAATAATAGAAAATAGTAATAAATGAAAATAAATAAATAAACTCACGACGTTTCGGAGGCAAAATAACGTTATTTAGCTGTGCCTTTTTACACCTGATGAAGGAAGCTTGTGTTGCCTCCGAAACGTCGTGATTTAATTTATTTATTTTCATTTATTACTATTATTTTCTATTTTATTTTCTATTTTTATTTTTACCTACGTGACTTTACCGAAAAAACCTAAGAGTATGAATCCTTGCAGTCACGAAAGCTTCAAATATAGAACCCTTGGATATGATGTTACTATAAAATGAGGGAAAGATATGGAAAACTTAGGATTGAAAATAAATATTTTTTAAATGCACTTTTTTAAAAATACATATACAGTACTCTCGAATCTTAAAGTGAATATTGTGAAATTTTGACTTAAAACTTTCGTGACTGCAGGAATTCATATTATTGGTTCTTTCGGTAAAGTCACGTAGATAGAAAATAAAAATAAAATAAAAATAATAACATTAAATAAATAATAATTCATCTTGATGAAGACCGCTTGTTTTGCGATCGAAACGTCGTGGGTTTTTTGCTTTTATTATTTTCAATGTATTATTTGTATTTTTTATTTGTAATTAAATTTTTATTTTATTATTTTCTCTATACGTGACTTTACCGAAAGAACCAATAAAATGAATATTGTGAAATTTCGTCCTAGACAGCCGCTGTATTCGTTGCGCCTGGCGCACGGTTGACTTTGAGACCTTGGCAACGGTGAGCGGGGCACAATTCACGGATAATAATAGCCTGCGAGTGGGGCAGGCAAACAATGCACATCGTCTACCGTATACGCAACGGCTCACGCTCAACACGTGTTTCTCAAACGCACACCGAGCGCTCTCCAGCACCGCAGTTCGTCCATTCGCGTGCGTGCCATATAGATGTGCTTCAGTTCGATTCGTATTACTTTACCCGATTAAAATCACAGCCCTCGGCAGTCCTCCGCAACGAAGGCGGGGTCGGCATGGTCGTGCGAATTCTCATGGTTATTGCAACTCGCGGCAGAGACGCGTGCCCTACGGGTGACATTCCACTGGTGGACTTGCGAGCTTTGTGAAAGTTGGAGGGGTTGACGACGCGAGGGAGCAGCTGCGTTTGTTTATTCGACGATATTTTCCTCGGCAGTGGGGGGGGGAGATGGGGGCTGTGGGGTGAGGTCGGCCACCGAGAGGTCACACGCACAACAGAGAGCGCCTTGTGCGTCCGTGCGATCCCACGGCGCGGCCCGGAGCAGATGTATAGAAGTCGTGTTCACAGCTGCCTTGGTACAGTAGTCGTGTTCATAGCTGCCTTGGTATAGTAGCCGTGTTCACAGCTGCCTTGGTATAGTAGTCGTGTTCATAGCTGACTTGGTATAGTAGTCGTGTTCACAGCTGTCTTGGTATAGTAGTCGTGTTCACAGCTGCCTTGGTATAGTAGTCATGTTCACATCTGTCTTGGTATAGTAGTCGTGTTCACAGCTGACTTGGTATAGTTGTCGTGTTCACAGCTGTCTTGGTATAGTAGTCGTGTTCATAGCTGCCTTGGTATAGTAGTCGTGTTCACAGCTGCATTGGTATAGTAGTCGTGTTCACAGCTGCCTTGGTATAGTAGTCGTGTTCATAGCTGCCTTGGTATAGTAGCCGTGTTCACAGCTGCCTTGGTATAGTAGTCGTGTTCATAGCTGACTTGGTATAGTAGTCGTGTTCACAGCTGTCTTGGTATAGTAGTCGTGTTCACAGCTGTCTTGGTATAGTAGTCGTGTTCACAGCTGCCTTGGTATAGTAGTCGTGTTCACATCTGTCTTGGTATAGTAGTCGTGTTCACAGCTGACTTGGTATAGTTGTCGTGTTCACAGCTGTCTTGGTATAGTAGTCGTGTTCATAGCTGCCTTGGTATAGTAGTCGTGTTCACAGCTGCATTGGTATAGTAGTCGTGTTCACAGCTGCCTTGGTATAGTAGTCGTGTTCATAGCTGCCTTGGTATAGTAGTCGTGTTCACAGCTGCCTTGGTATAGTAGTCGTGTTCACAGCTGCCTTGGTATAGTAGTCGTGTTCACAGCTGCCTTGGTATAGTAGTCGTGTTCACAGCTGCCTTGGTATAGTAGTCGTGTTCATAGCTGCCTTGGTATAGTAGTCGTGTTCACAGCTGCCTTGGTATAGTAGTCGTGTTCACAGCTGACTTGGTATAGTAGTCGTGTTCACAGCTGCCTTGGTATAGTAGTCGTGTTCACAGCTGACTTGGTATAGTAGTCGTGTTCACAGCTGCCTTGGTATAGTAGTCGTGTTCACAGCTGCCTTGGTATAGTAGTCGTGTTCACAGCTGCCTTGGTATAGTAGTCGTGTTCACAGCTGCCTTGGTATAGTAGTCGTGTTCACAGCTGCCTTGGTATAGTAGTCGTGTTCACAGCTGCCTTGGTATAGTAGTCGTGTTCACAGCTGCCTTGGTATAGTAGTCGTGTTCACAGCTGCCTTGGTATAGTAGTCGTGTTCACAGCTGCCTTGGTATAGTAGTCGTGTTCACAGCTGACTTGGTATAGTAGTGGTGTTCACAGCTGCCTTGGTATAGTAGTCGTGTTCACAGCTGCCTTGGTATAGTAGTCGTGTTCATAGCTGACTTGGTATAGTAGTCGTGTTCACAGCTGCCTTGGTATAGTTGTCGTGTTCATAGCTGACTTGGTATAGTAGTCGTGTTCATAGCTGACTTGGTATAGTAGTCGTGTTCACAGCTGACTTGGTATAGTTGTCGTGTTCACAGCTGCCTTGGTATAGTAGTCGTGTTCATAGCTGACTTGGTATAGTAGTCGTGTTCACAGCTGCCTTGGTATAGTAGTCGTGTTCATAGCTGACTTGGTATAGTAGTCGTGTTCATAGCTGACTTGGTATAGTTGTCGTGTTCACAGCTGCCTTGGTATAGTTGTCGTGTTCACAGCTGACTTGGTATAGTAGTCGTGTTCACAGCTGACTTGGTATAGTAGTCGTGTTCACAGCTGCCATGGTATAGTAGTTGTGTTCACAGCTGACTTGGTGTAGTAGTCGTGTTCATAGCTGCCGTGGTATAGTAGTCGTGTTCATAGCTGACTTGGTATAGTAGTCGTGTTCACAGCTGCCTTGGTATAGTTGTCGTGTTCATAGCTGACTTGGTATAGTAGTCGTGTTCATAGCTGACTTGGTATAGTAGTCGTGTTCACAGCTGACTTGGTATAGTTGTCGTGTTCACAGCTGCCTTGGTATAGTAGTCGTGTTCATAGCTGACTTGGTATAGTAGTCGTGTTCACAGCTGCCTTGGTATAGTAGTCGTGTTCATAGCTGACTTGGTATAGTAGTCGTGTTCATAGCTGACTTGGTATAGTTGTCGTGTTCACAGCTGCCTTGGTATAGTTGTCGTGTTCACAGCTGACTTGGTATAGTAGTCGTGTTCACAGCTGACTTGGTATAGTAGTCGTGTTCACAGCTGCCATGGTATAGTAGTGGTGTTCACAGCTGACTTGGTGTAGTAGTCGTGTTCATAGCTGCCGTGGTATAGTAGTCGTGTTCATAGCTGACTTGGTATAGTAGTGGTGTTCACAGCTGACTTGGTGTAGTAGTCGTGTTCATAGCTGCCGTGGTATAGTAGTCGTGTTCACAGCTGACTTGGTATAGTAGTGGTGTTCACAGCTGACTTGGTGTAGTAGTCGTGTTCACAGCTGACTTGGTGTAGTAGTCGTGTTCACAGCTGACTTGGTATAGTAGTCGTGTTCACAGCTGACTTGGTATAGTAGTCGTGTTCACAGCTGCCTTGGTATAGTAGTCGTGTTCACAGCTGACTTGGTATAGTAGTCGTGTTCACAGCTGACTTGGTATAGTAGTCGTGTTCACAGCTGACTTGGTATAGTAGTCGTGTTCATAGCTGACTTGGTATAGTAGTCGTGTTCACAGCTGACTTGGTATAGTAGTCGTGTTCACAGCTGACTTGGTATAGTAGTCGTGTTCACAGCTGCCTTGGTATAGTAGTCGTGTTCACAGCTGACTTGGTGTAGTAGTCGTGTTCACAGCTGACTTGGTATAGTAGTCGTGTTCACAGCTGACTTGGTATAGTAGTCGTGTTCATAGCTGACTTGGTATAGTAGTCGTGTTCACAGCTGACTTGGTATAGTAGTCGTGTTCACAGCTGCCTTGGTATAGTAGTCGTGTTCACAGCTGACTTGGTGTAGTAGTCGTGTTCACAGCTGACTTGGTATAGTAGTCGTGTTCACAGCTGACTTGGTATAGTAGTCGTGTTCACAGCTGACTTGGTATAGTAGTCGTGTTCACAGCTGTCTTGGTATAGTAGTCGTGTTCATAGCTGACTTGGTATAGTAGTCGTGTTCATAGCTGACTTGGTATAGTAGTCGTGTTCACAGCTGACTTGGTGTAGTAGTCGTGTTCACAGCTGACTTGGTATAGTAGTCGTGTTCACAGCTGTCTTGGTATAGTAGTCGTGTTCACAGCTGCCTTGGTACAGTAGTCGTGTTCATAGCTGCCGTGGTATAGTAGTCGTGTTCACAGCTGACTTGGTATAGTAGTCGTGTTCACAGCTGACTTGGTATAGTAGTCGTGTTCATAGCTGCCGTGGTATAGTAGTCGTGTTCACAGCTGACTTGGTATAGTAGTCGTGTTCACAGCTGACTTGGTATAGTAGTCGTGTTCACAGCTGACTTGGTGTAGTAGTCGTGTTCACAGCTGACTTGGTATAGTAGTCGTGTTCATAGCTGACTTGGTATAGTAGTCGTGTTCATAGCTGACTTGGTGTAGTAGTCGTGTTCACAGCTGACTTGGTATAGTAGTCGTGTTCACAGCTGACTTGGTATAGTAGTCGTGTTCACAGCTGTCTTGGTATAGTAGTCGTGTTCACAGCTGCCTTGGTATAGTAGTCGTGTTCATAGCTACCGTGGTATAGTAGTCGTGTTCACAGCTGTCTTGGTATAGTAGTCGTGTTCACAGCTGACTTGGTATAGTAGTCGTGTTCATAGCTGCCGTGGTATAGTAGTCGTGTTCATAGCTGCCTTGGTATAGTAGTCGTGTTCACAGCTGACTTGGTATAGTAGTCGTGTTCACAGCTGACTTGGTATAGTAGTCGTGTTCATAGCTGCCGTGGTATAGTAGTCGTGTTCACAGCTGCCTTGGTATAGTAGTCGTGTTCATAGCTGCCGTGGTATAGTAGTCGTGTTCATAGCTGCCTTGGTATAGTAGTCGTGTTCACAGCTGCCTTGGTATAGTAGTCGTGTTCATAGCTGCCTTGGTATAGTAGTCGTGTTCACAGCTGACTTGGAATAGTAGTCGTGTTCATAGCTGCCGTGGTATAGTAGTCGTGTTCACAGCTGCCTTGGTATAGTAGTCGTGCTCATAGCTGCCGTGGTATAGTAGTCGTGTTCATAGCTGCCTTGGTATAGTAGTCGTGTTCACAGCTGACTTGGTATAGTAGTCGTGTTCACAGCTGACTTGGTATAGTAGTCGTGTTCATAGCTGCCGTGGTATAGTAGTCGTGTTCACAGCTGCCTTGGTATAGTAGTCGTGATCACAGCTGACTTGGTATAGTAGTCGTGTTCATAGCTGACTTGGTGTAGTAGTCGTGTTCACAGCTGACTTGGTATAGTAGTCGTGTTCACAGCTGACTTGGTATAGTAGTCGTGTTCACAGCTGTCTTGGTATAGTAGTCGTGTTCACAGCTGCCTTGGTATAGTAGTCGTGTTCACAGCTGCCTTGGTACAGTAGTCGTGTTCACAGCTGCCTTGGTACAGTAGTCGTGTTCACAGCTGCCTTGGTACAGTAGTCGTGTTCACAGCTGCCTTGGTACAGTAGTCGTGTTCACAGCTGCCTTGGTATAGTAGTCGTGTTCACAGCTGACTTGGTACAGTAGTCGTGTTCATAGCTGCCTTGGTACAGTAGTCGTGTTCACAGCTGCCTTGGTATAGTAGTCGTGTTCACAGCTGCCGTGGTATAGTAGTCGTGTTCATAGCTGCCGTGGTATAGTAGTCGTGTTCACAGCTGCCTTGGTATAGTAGTCGTGTTCACAGCTGCCTTGGTATAGTAGTCGTGTTCATAGCTGCCGTGGTATAGTAGTCGTGTTCACAGCTGACTTGGTATAGTAGTCGTGTTCACAGCTGCCTTGGTATAGTAGTCGTGTTCACAGCTGCCTTGGTATAGTAGTCGTGTTCACAGCTGCCTTGGTACAGTAGTCGTGTTCACAGCTGCCTTGGTATAGTAGTCGTGTTCACAGCTGCCTTGGTATAGTAGTCGTGTTCACAGCTGCCTTGGTATAGTAGTCGTGTTCACAGCTGCCTTGGTACAGTAGTCGTGTTCACAGCTGCCTTGGTATAGTAGTCGTGTTCACAGCTGCCTTGGTACAGTAGTCGTGTTCACAGCTGCCTTGGTATAGTAGTCGTGTTCACAGCTGCCTTGGTACAGTAGTCGTGTTCACAGCTGCCTTGGTATAGTAGTCGTGTTCACAGCTGCCTTGGTACAGTAGTCGTGTTCACAGCTGCCTTGGTACAGTAGTCGTGTTCACAGCTGCCTTGGTACAGTAGTCGTGTTCACAGCTGCCTTGGTACAGTAGTCGTGTTCACAGCTGCCTTGGTATAGTAGTCGTGTTCACAGCTGACTTGGTACAGTAGTCGTGTTCATAGCTGCCTTGGTACAGTAGTCGTGTTCACAGCTGCCTTGGTACAGTAGTCGTGTTCACAGCTGCCTTGGTACAGTAGTCGTGTTCATAGCTGCCTTGGTATAGTAGTCGTGTTCATAGCTGCCGTGGTATAGTAGTCGTGTTCATAGCTGCCTTGGTATAGTAGTCGTGTTCACAGCTGACTTGGTATAGTAGTCGTGTTCACAGCTGACTTGGTATAGTAGTCGTGTTCATAGCTGCCTTGGTATAGTAGTCGTGCTCATAGCTGCCGTGGTATAGTAGTCGTGTTCATAGCTGCCTTGGTATAGTAGTCGTGTTCACAGCTGACTTGGTATAGTAGTCGTGTTCACAGCTGACTTGGTATAGTAGTCGTGTTCATAGCTGCCGTGGTATAGTAGTCGTGTTCACAGCTGCCTTGGTATAGTAGTCGTGTTCACAGCTGACTTGGTATAGTAGTCGTGTTCATAGCTGACTTGGTGTAGTAGTCGTGTTCACAGCTGACTTGGTATAGTAGTCGTGTTCACAGCTGACTTGGTATAGTAGTCGTGTTCACAGCTGTCTTGGTATAGTAGTCGTGTTCACAGCTGCCGTGGTATAGTAGTCGTGTTCATAGCTGCCGTGGTATAGTAGTCGTGTTCACAGCTGCCTTGGTATAGTAGTCGTGTTCACAGCTGCCTTGGTATAGTAGTCGTGTTCATAGCTGCCGTGGTATAGTAGTCGTGTTCACAGCTGACTTGGTATAGTAGTCGTGTTCACAGCTGCCTTGGTATAGTAGTCGTGTTCACAGCTGCCTTGGTATAGTAGTCGTGTTCACAGCTGCCTTGGTACAGTAGTCGTGTTCACAGCTGCCTTGGTATAGTAGTCGTGTTCACAGCTGCCTTGGTATAGTAGTCGTGTTCACAGCTGCCTTGGTATAGTAGTCGTGTTCACAGCTGCCTTGGTACAGTAGTCGTGTTCACAGCTGCCTTGGTACAGTAGTCGTGTTCACAGCTGCCTTGGTATAGTAGTCGTGTTCACAGCTGCCTTGGTATAGTAGTCGTGTTCACAGCTGCCTTGGTATAGTAGTCGTGTTCACAGCTGCCTTGGTACAGTAGTCGTGTTCACAGCTGCCTTGGTACAGTAGTCGTGTTCACAGCTGCCTTGGTACAGTAGTCGTGTTCACAGCTGCCTTGGTACAGTAGTCGTGTTCACAGCTGCCTTGGTATAGTAGTCGTGTTCACAGCTGCCTTGGTACAGTAGTCGTGTTCACAGCTGCCTTGGTACAGTAGTCGTGTTCACAGCTGCCTTGGTATAGTAGTCGTGTTCACAGCTGACTTGGTACAGTAGTCGTGTTCATAGCTGCCTTGGTACAGTAGTCGTGTTCACAGCTGCCTTGGTATAGTAGTCGTGTTCACAGCTGCCTTGGTATAGTAGTCGTGTTCACAGCTGCCTTGGTACAGTAGTCGTGTTCACAGCTGCCTTGGTATAGTAGTCGTGTTCACAGCTGCCTTGGTATAGTAGTCGTGTTCACAGCTGCCTTGGTATAGTAGTCGTGTTCACAGCTGCCTTGGTATAGTAGTCGTGTTCACAGCTGCCTTGGTACAGTAGTCGTGTTCACAGCTGCCTTGGTATAGTAGTCGTGTTCACAGCTGCCTTGGTATAGTAGTCGTGTTCACAGCTGACTTGGTATAGTAGTCGTGTTCACAGCTGACTTGGTATAGTAGTCGTGTTCACAGCTGCCTTGGTACAGTAGTCGTGTTCACAGCTGCCTTGGTATAGTAGTCGTGTTCACAGCTGCCTTGGTATAGTAGTCGTGTTCACAGCTGCCTTGGTATAGTAGTCGTGTTCACAGCTGACTTGGTATAGTAGTCGTGTTCACAGCTGACTTGGTATAGTAGTCGTGTTCACAGCTGACTTGGTATAGTAGTCGTGTTCATAGCTGCCTTGGTACAGTAGTCGTGTTCACAGCTGCCTTGGTATAGTAGTCGTGTTCACAGCTGACTTGGTATAGTAGTCGTGTTCACAGCTGCCTTGGGACAGGCTGCAGGCTGTTTGCTTGCACCCATCCGATTCATATTCTCAGGTTTTTTCGGTAAAGTCACGTAGGTAAAAATTTTAAATTAATAAAAGTAAAATAAAAAATACTTTTATTAATAATAAAAAAAACTTTTATTAATTTTAATTTTTTACCTACGTGACTTTACCGAAAAAACGTAAGAATATGAATCCTTGCAGTCACGAAAGCTTCAAATCTATAACCCATCCGACTGTTGACTCCCGTCGAGGCTGCAAACAGCTGCGTGCGGCTGCGATAATTACGCCATTCGCTTTCTTTTTAATTACTAATTCAAGCTTTAAGCGGTTGGTGTATTAATTTTTGTGTTTACAGAAGAGATGGTGCTTTTGGGGGGTGTGGATGGAGTGAGGGGTGGTGAGCTGCCAGGCAATATACGCTGGCGTTGTCCACGAATGCCTTCCAATTCACCCACGTCAGCGGCGTATTTCTTGTACGTGACCGGCCTCTTTGGCTGCTTGGGGACTCTTCATTTTCCAAGAGTTTGCAGGGCACTGTAGTCACTGTACGAGAGTGTCAAAGTGGTTTTGTGGCCAGTAGGTTTGCGGCCGTGTGGATTTTATCAAAATAGCAGATCGCACGGCTTTGCCTGTTAACTGCAGATAAGTGTATGGAATAATATATAATGGGCTGGTTTTAGGCTGCACTTTGCGTAAGCGTATGCTCTTTCTTTAATACCTCTTCTGAAAAGATTGTTAAGCGTGTCAAAGAAAAAAATGTGTGACATTTTATTTTCACACCTCCAGTCAGCTCACACGCGTTGTGGACTTACAAAATACACCATACCTAAGACGGGTGCTTTAAAATGTTTCCGTGAGATACTAAAGTGGATGAACACCAACATAATCAAAAGCAACACCCTCGTGGCATAGGAAATTATGTTCATTCACTATTACTTGTAGTTGTTTGTCAACATCTTAAACGTGGCTGATGTATGATTTAGCCTCATCTTTTGAGGGAAGTTGGTTTTGTCACTGAATAAGTCGTTGAGCGTCTGCTCACTGAGCAGCCAAGGAGAGGTCAAGAGCAGATGACGACTCGTTTCACCAGAGCCAGGAGGCACATTGGGTCCTCGACTCACTAAAGTAGTGCTTTGTGGATGGAGGAAGGGCCCTGTCACAATGACAACTCTGACCGACTGGCCACATACCCAGGAGCGCATAGTTTGGTGCACTGTCCATCCGCGTGTGTTGCAAGGCGAGTGCAAAACAAATTATTATCAGGCTGCAACGCCTTCCCAAAATAACAAGCAAAGAGTCACGCGGTCGTCGTTATTTAGGGCGGCCGCTATCTTGCCCGTCCTGGTGGCTGTGGGACGCAGCTGTTAACGAGGCCACACCGCCTTTCTTCGACGTGCGCACACGGGCGCTTCCGCCGGCTCTCGATTTACACCTAGAGCTGCTCCTGCGTCGAGCTGCTCCTTCGATTTCCTCGTCTGATGGGATGCCAGCAGCCTGCCGCTCAGACGCGTAACTCCCGCTGGATGTTTAACGATGGACAGCAACTGTCCTCATAGGGACGCAAAGGAGCTGCCAGAATGCTGCTGTGACACCGACAGGCATGAGATGGTTCTTGTTTGAATGTGACGCAGGTTGTGTTTCTGTGTTATGATGTATGACCTTTTTCCTGGTGTCGTACTTGTGTTCAGTTCCTTGTTAAGCCTCGGCTACACTAATCATGAACGGTTGGAAATACTCCGTCTTCATTCGTCATTTCTGGTTAATAGTTTTTGTGGCTGTTCAGCGTTGCCCTATATTAATACAGTACACGACACAGTTGGAATGGTACGTTATGTAACTGCTGTTTTTTTAAATATAAAGTTATGCCAAGGCAATGTGCAATTTGTTCATGAACCATATTTAATTATGCAGTGTTTTTCAACGTCTAACATTTGAGGGCAGACTAAATAATGGCCCATTAAAGCATCATTGAATGTGTTTACTCTCAGAGAAGACTATGTGGAATTACATTCCAGTGAAGAGACACTTCACAATGAGAATTCATATTCAGGTGCTTTTCAGTTTGGAATTACCTTGAAGTTTCACAAACACGCACCATACAAACAATAGGCTGCATTCTGCAATGTCCTCCATCTCGAGCCGTTTCTTATGCTACCAAGGCCACATGTGTGCAGCAGTGGCCCTGGTCGCCTCTGAAGTGAGGTCACCCCGCATGTTGTTGTAGCGCAGACACAGGGGCTGCGTTTCTGGCTCCTGCTGATGCTTGGCGTGCGTGCGTACGTGGGTGGGCCCGGCCCATGGCCACTGCAGGGTGAAGAAGTTGAGGGACACGCTGGTGGCCGTGCAGCAGCTGGAGCGCAACATGAGCAGCCTGCGATCCTGGCTCAGCCACATCGAGGCCGAGCTGTCCCGGCCCCTCGTCTACGAGAGCTGCGAACGCCGCGAAATACAACGCCAGCTCGGGCAGCAGCAGGTCAGCCGCTTGCACTCGCGCGCTAACGGTTGGCTATGCACTGTGCGAAAGAAGTTCAACATACGTACAACTTAGCACCGCCATGCGGATCCACACATGCATATGACACCCTGGTGCTTGATTTCAGCCAGATCTTTCTGGGTCAGTGACCCAGAAAATAAATTTCCACATACGGCACACCAAATCCATAATACATCTTGCTATAGCTGTGACTAATAAATCACATGCCTACTCCAGTTCACCAATGTCCCAGAAAATATTCAATGAGAAATTAAGCCCTGGGCTTCTGTCGCATGGGCTACGTTTCATACAAAGCTTTTCTTTGGGTTGGGGGGGAGACACAGGAAGTTACTTTGTAGTGCCTCCTTCCCCATGTGCAGCAACTGCAGCGAGACATCGAGAAGCACAGCGCGGGCGTGGGCTCCGTGCTGAGCCTGTGCGAGGTGCTGCTGCACGACTGCGATGCGTGCGCCACCGAGACGGAGTGCGACTCGATCCAGCAGGCCACTCGCAACCTCGACCGCCGATGGCGAAACATCTGCACCATGTCCATGGACCGCAAGTACAAGTACGATGCAGGAGGGTGGCTGATGGGGTCCCTTGAAGAATGCTCACATCGACCTTCAACGCAGATAATCTGTAATTTGGCCCATTTAGAATCGTATACTAGGGAGGTCCATATTGCCAAACAAGGTTGTGTTGCGTATGGGAGAATTATTGTGAGAGAGGTGCTTGACTGTACCTGCATTATACCTTGCAGCTCTTAAGTCTCACTGCCTTGGTTTGAGGTTCATATACCTAAGTAAACTTGAAAAACACACTTTTCTTTTATTTTGCACAAAGGGAATTGTTTTCGGCAGACATGCATTTGAAAAACACAACACTTTTCCACCTGAACACGTTAGAAAGTATGCGTTTAAAAATGCACGAATGTAGCACTGCTCGCAAAGCAATGCAAGTGCTGCCACAGGTGGGCAATTGCTACCGAGGGATGGGTATGGGAAGGGAGCCCGCTTGCCCATCATGTTAGGAGAGACCCCGCAGGACTAGTGCCTGAGGGGCAAACACCTGATGATTGCAACCTTGTTCTGTGACGTAAATTTCGTCACAGAATTCCCTAGAGGATCCCCACGTCCTTGCCTGCTGGCCACGCTCTATTTGGTGATGTTTTTGTCACGTGTCACAGGTGGGTGGCGCTCTTCCAAATATCCGGGGTTGGGACCACGGATAAACGGAGTTATTCCGAAAATTATTCCAATTCTCTGTGGATACCCATGATCACACCCCCCAGATAAACGAGTGAATCAAACTCAGGTCTCTGGGATCAGAGTGAAAATCACTGTGACACTGCTCTGCACGATTAACGTTTCATTGAATTTGGAGTGTATTGTGAAGCAGTCCAGGATTTCGTGGTGGTGGTGGTGGTGGTGAAAAGTTGTAATAAAGGAGTCACTGCAACGATTTTGTCAATTCTTGCCACGTGATGAATTGTACAGGATTGAGGAGACCTGGCACATGTGGCAGAAGTTCCAGGAGGACTACTCGCGATTCGAGGAATGGCTTCGGAAGGCCGAGAGCACGGCCGCCAGCCCCAACACTTCAGGCATCGTGTATCTCGCTGCACGGGATGAACTCAAAAAATTCGAGGTGATGACACGTCCGTGCGTTCATTAAAATCGGTCCTGTATCAAGAGAATGCCCTCTTGAAATACTACAACAGTAATATTAACGAAATAAGAAAGAATTGCACAGATCTCCCCACATGGCTATGGTATTATCTTGATATACATGTTTTTGTACGTGTAATTTTGCAGGTTAATTAAATATGAACATTAAATTAATTATTTTTCTGATGAGGGAATAGATTACTCTTTCCTTAACAAACTATATTTCTGAAGCAGGCCAGATGAACCAAAAAGTTAAGTTTTTGCTTAATGTCATATTTATCATACAAGATAAAAATTCTAAAATGTATAACAGCATCTCAATGCACTGGAATCTTGAGACCCTAAAATATTTGCTGAGGAATGCAAAAGTCTTGCTTAAACAAAGTTACATACGTGTAGTGGGCACAAACGGACAATAAGACGTACGTTGCAACACATTGATTTAACATCAACACGTTAACACAAAGGGGTAAGTGCCCCTTTACCAGATATTAACTACGGTGGTGGTCCACCGGGATAACTACGCTAACTCTATTGAGAGTAGCTACGATGGACGGGACCCCAGCCTGGGTCCGGGTCCTGTGTTGATCTTCTCTTCCGGCGGAGAGCAGCACGTAGATTCTTCAGGATGACAACAGCGCTTAGTCCCACTGGGAGATCGGCTTTTATCCCCGTGGCGGGGCTTGCCCCACCCCTGGTCACGACCCCCTTCTCGAACTCTCGAGAAGGGTTCCTCCTGGACACGTGGTCCCCCCCAGCCACCCTTTTGGGGGTCCCCGGGTGGACGCCCCCAGTCACGTGTCCCCCGGGGTCAACCCGAGTGCCATGGCCTATCCACTAGGGCTGGCATTGCGCCCAGCGAAGGGTGTCCCTGGTGGCTGGCAGTCCGTGCACTTCGAGCACCGCTAGGCCCGGTACTGCATCCGCCTTTGGTGGCGTCCTTGATAGCAGTACGTTGTGTGGCATGCCTTTGGCAGGCTGGCCACGCACACAGCGACATCCAACGATGTCGCTACATAAGGATCATAAGCAGCCGTGTAGCATCAGGGGGTCTGGATAGGGCTGAGCCCTCCATGCAGAGGCCCCTGATCAATTAGAAACGTTTGTTTACCATTACCTTCATTTGTGTATACCCCCCCCCCCCAACAGGGTCATGCTACAGGGTTGAATAATTATTATCTGAATATATCTTGTTTAAAACAACGTTTAATCATTGATGATGATGATGATAATAATTTCAACAATTGTTTTTCTTCAGAGACAGTAGTTTATGCCGTATTAACGATGAATTTCCACCGTTAGCTCAGGACGTGCCAATGGAGATGACACACCGCACTGACAATATAACTCGTACGTGGCTGGTGCATCTCGTGCGCCTGGCAGGGGTTCCAGCGGCAGGTGCACGAGAGCCTCACACAGCTAGAGCTCATCAACAAGCAGTACCGGCGGCTGGCACGCGAGAGCCGCACGGACAGCACCTCGCGCCTACGCCACATGGTGCTGGATGGGAACCAGCGCTGGGACGAGCTACAGAAGCGCGTCGCCATCATCCTGCGCAGGCTGCGGGTGAGGCCTAGTCTGTCAGGGCGTCGACGTACGAACTCCTTGTGCGCCGTGGTGGAGAGGCACGGCTATGAATGCGTAACGAGCAGAGAGGAAGTCAGTTTTCAACCATAGACTTAAACCTGTCGAAGCTGAACTCGAATTGATTTCCTTTGGTTGTAATGACCTGTTCATCAACATATCTGAGGTGGTTCAAACTTTCTCCATTTTTGTTCACACCTTTATGTCTCCAATCCCGTTTTCACAAGAAAAAAAAACATCTTGTTGCTGTAAATAATTTTGGTGAAAATGTTTTTTATTGTCTAAAACCTTTGTGTCACGCTTATTTTGTTACTTCGTGCAATTTCAGTATCACATTTTATTCAAATATTTGTTTGTAAGTTTTTTCATTTAGGCTTTAGTTGGCAACATCATGGATGAACACATCAATTTCCATTGGGTTAGGTTCCTTTTAATAGTCAACAAATGCGAGGCATAATGTTTTTTGATATTAATTAGTTTCTGCGCAATTGCTGAAACATAATAGTGTCGGCCAAATATGTCACTCTGCTTGTGTCGACAACAGTTGAGCTGCTTTAAAAAAAATTATTTGTGAATGTTGCTTCCATAGACACTGGCATCACCACTCCACGCTCCACTGTGTATAATTACACTTGTGATTCAAAGGCCCAAATGTTGTGCAATGGCACCGTGACATTTGAAAATGCAGAAATAACATTTGTGTCTATAGAATTCAAATGAGTTGTTGTTGCTTTGGCTTGATCAAAATCCTAGTTAAAGAAAACATGTAAGGTTGTATTCTTCCTCAGGTTTGTGATTAAAACTGTAAGTTAAAAGATACAAATACCATGAGGACGTGATGTTTTTTATGTAACTGGATAAAACTGTAATCACATAAACTAAGAGGAGATTTTTAAATTTGCGGCTAAACTACGTTGTTTTTTATGCTGCAACGTCAATCCCAGTGACATCATGGAGAGCCAGAAACCATGACTCTGGTATATCATCGTGGTTCTTCATTTCCCTGGCAGCACTTCATTGGGCAGCGCGAGGAGTTTGAGGCGTCGCGCGAGAGCGTGCTGGTGTGGCTCACCGAGATGGACTTGCAGCTCACCAACGTGGAGCACTTCTCTGAGTGTAGCACCCCGGCCAAGATCCGGCAGCTCCAGGTGAGCAGGCTCACATTCTGAAGGGTCCGAGTTCAAATCCCAGCTGAGGTGTCAACGATTGTCCGTTTGGGGTCTATAAAATAAGTGCCACTGAGTAAGAAGCCAACGGTGGTCTTCCTGTAAAGAGGTTGGCTCACACAGTGGAAATATCGAATTTTCACCACTCGCTCCAGGCCACGTAGAGAGATGAGTAGCTCTCCGATGTTTCCGAGAGCCTCTTTAGGAACTGAAATCTGAAAAAGAGAGATAAATATCAGACATTATGCCGAACAACAGCACAACCCAAAAAAACACACAACGAAGAGCTTACACAACACAACCTCAAAAACCCACGTGGCGGTAAAACATAGATGAGTACTGGCCCAGTGCACATTTGAGCAGAGAGAGACTCCTTGTATCACGACCGCTGGGTCTTATCATGGACACTAAGCGTGTGAGATTTTCCGTGCAGGCTTTCCAGAAGGAGATTGCGCTGAACCGCTGCAAGCTGGGCCGGCTTGAGGACATGGGCCAGCGACTGATGGCGCGCAGCGAGCCGGGTGACAGCGCCGTCGTGGAGGACGAGCTGGAGGAGTTGCGCCGCTATTGCGCCGAGGTGTTCGGCCGGGTGGAGCGCTACCTGCGCAAGCTGACCACCACCGCCATGGTCAGTGCCATCAAAAGGCAACACGGCACTGACGTGCCCGCGCACGGCAGCATGCAGCTCTGTACACTCGGTGGTTTATTTCAGGTGTAAACCAAAGCAGGAACACGTGGGTACAATGAATTTGACAGATATGAGCTCCTTGATGAATGTAATTATTATTATTATTAAATATGGGCTTAAACAGGACAGGTCCATGTTGTAACAATGTTAACATTTTAAATGTATATAGTGGTTGAATGTGATTATTTCTCAATATAATTTGCATTCGGCTGGCAAGGCACCTGCATGATTGTTCAATGTGTGGCTGCAGTCTGTTTGAAAGTGAGAATGCATTTTGTGTCTACAGTCCATTGTGTGAGAATAAGGCCACTTTCTAACAGGTCCAAAACACTAATAAAAATGAGCCAAATATCCCAATGCAGGATCCCCCTAAAGTGTCATGAGACTGAGGACGGCTTACCTGGCTAAATAATTGTATAATTCTTTTTTTATTAGATAGGCTCATATCTTCATAGCAATAGCTTCAGTCTTCTGTTAACCAAAATGCACAAATAAAGTGGACAACTACAGCATGTGTCTTTGCGTGCTGTTGCCTATAGGCAGCAGAAGAGGCTGTGGAGGAGCTGGGGGAGGTGGGGGAGCCGTACTCCATGTCCTGGTATGAAGATGAGCCATCTTCTGCATCCCGTAGCCCTGGCTCACCGGCGCAGCACGCACGAGGAGTAGATGCTGGGGCCCTGCTGGGTGACAACGGGGAGCGCTTTGCCGGCGAGTCTTCACACTCTCCACTCAGGAGCTACGGGGATCACTTGTACCCTGACAGCTCACACAGCCTTCTGCCATTAAGACTCAGAGACCCCTCAGTCCCTGAGAGCTCGCACAGCCTGTCGCAGTCGAGACTGGAGCGCGAGAGGGGCCCTTCGGGACGGGATACACCGGCCAGCATCGACTCGCTACCCCTGGAGTGGGACAACTATGACATCGGCAAGGAGTTGGATGCTTCCACCTCCATGGCGGAGCGGCTGCTGTTGGACGAGCGTCTGGCGGGCGGCGAGGATGAGGAGAACGAGGTGTCGGACTACTACTCGCGCAGCGGCCTCTCGGGTGAGACTGTGTGAGCGTTCGAGCTTTGTGTTCCAGGCATCGATGCATATAAGTCATTCTGAGAAGCGTTGGTTCACATTTGACTGCTCTAGAGTCTGCATCACTTTATTATAAGAAGCATGCATGCATGCTGCAACTGCTTGCCATGGACATGAATCATACACTTCAATAATGCGGTTTGAATACTTACAAAATGGCATGCTAATACAGTTTTTCCCGCTCATATTTATAACATCAAATAAAACGTTTACTTGGCCTCTTAGTGACAGTTCTGTTTTTATTATAGGCAGTTTTAAATATGAAACAGATTTTATTCCCGAAGTGTTTACACTATTTGAATACTGCTTATGTTTTTGCAGATGTAGTCATTCCTGAAAGCCCTGAGGCCTTTGTGTGGCTAACTGAGCAAATGCTAAAAATGGCCTCTGCTTTGGAGCACAGATACGCATGTTAACGTGCATTTTCATTATCCGCTTGACCAAATGCTCTTCAACTCAGTCCTTAGACCAGTTGCAGCTAACCCTACTTGTCAGCCTGGCTTTTTTTATTTAAGTCTTTATCAAGACTTAAGGTATGACGCACCTTTTTAAGATTGTACAATAAATAAATTATCTGACCTGTTAGCGAAGGGTTTGGTTTATTTATATCTCATTATATATGCTTAAATAATGCAAATTACTCATGAAATTGATAAAAACTTGCGATCAAGACCCTCCTGAAATTAAATCTGGAAACAAAGTGGAGTTACTCTGGGGTGAACAGTTGTTTTAAGTTCCATGCACTTGATAACACCCCAAGGAATTACATTAATCGGGACGAACTGCATTGGAAGTTATGAACGCAGCATCGTGATGGCTGCTAAGGACTGGTGTTTTCGAGCCAGTGCTCTAGGTGCTAGAAAATCATCTCTAACTGTGTGTCCTGATCTCTAACAGTGTGTCTGCATGCGAAACTGTGAAATTATCTTGAATGGCACGCCTGTAAAACCATCCACGTTTCTACGCTTTTAGCCATTTCAATTGCGAGTACTTCAACTGTACGTTAAATGTCACATTCATAGTTGGCAGCCCTTTGGGGAATATGAAAAGGAATTTGACTCGGTGGAAATTGATGCAGTCATCCAAGCTCTCACAATCCAAAAGTCCCATATGTATATACAGTTTAAATAATAACAACCATGAACAATAAAGTTAACAGCCACAGTGGGATTGCATGAAAAAATATAACAGTACTCTACATATTAAAATGAGGGATCACACAAGGAGACCCACTTTTTACCAAAGGTATTCACAAAAACAGAAGATGTTTTATGAAAAGAAAACAAAATCGAGAAATTAAGGGATAAACATAAATAGGAGAAAATATCGAGTGTCCTCAAATTTTCTGAATGCATCGTCATCATAAAACAATTGGAAGTAAAATAATATAAAGGCTGTGAAGTTGGTGCTCAAGATAAACATCAGCAAAACAAATTGTCACGTACAACAAGTTAATTAAACAATTGAAGACATCTGTTGCAGGGACACAGCCAAAAAACACATGAGAGTGTGTATATGTAGGGAAATTATTTCAGGGAGACTGGGATAAAACTGATTCAATAATAAGGTGGACGAGAGCAGGCTGGAGTGCATTTGTATTAAGAACTTGAAAATAAAAGTAATTTATCATTGAACCTAACAAATACTGTGGTTCTTTCGGTAAAGTCACATAGGCACGTAAATTATTAATAGATCACGACGTTTCGATCGCAACACAAGCGCCCGTCTTCAGGTGAGAGAGAGAAAGCTACTGAAACAAGGTCTTATGTAGGCTTGAGATGGGTCCAGCCTCAGGGTAAGAGGACGGGGCTAGAGATGATCTGCCTGAAGCTGTGGAAGTGGCTATTGTATTGTGAGTGGTTAACATATCAATGCACGAGCTTTGTATGCCGAAGCATCGGTGACTTGCCTAGTATGTCGTAGCATCGGTGACTGAGCGAGAAGGACATCCAGCTCGTCAATACAAAGACATCCAACCTAATAATGCAACTCAGAGAGTCAGCTAAAATTACAGGAAGGATGGAAACATCACAGCAAGTTAAGACTTTACTTGGTTAATCACGTCCTTCCAATGATTGCTCAATTTGTACCCATCTTCTCGGTTAAAGTTGTGTCTGTGTTTATATATCTGGATGGCTTCATGAACAAATCTCTGATGATAGCCAGTGGGTTTGCAGAGTACCTTCGTCTTGGAAAAATCAATTTCGTGTGTGCCCACAGCGTTAAAACAATGATCCGCAATGGCAGGGGTATTGGTCCTACCGTGCTTCAGATCTGCCTTGTGTTCGCGGACACGGTCCGAGACATGTTGTTTCGATTCCCCAATGTAACTGCTACCGCAGCCACAACTTAGTTTGTAGACACCAGGAAATTGCATGTCAGGAATCACATCCTTTGCAGATGGGATCAAATCACGGATTTTGTGTACTGTGTTGAAACGAACCTGGATCTTGTGTTTGTTTAAGATTTTGGAAATCTTTTTGGTAACCCCTGCTATGTATGGCAAGGTGATGGGTTTGATTTGGTCGTCAGATGGTTGTCTCCCCATGGCTGGGGAGACAGCTTTGCGGAGTGTACAGTCAGAATATCCATTCATCCTGAGGGCTTAGTGTACGTGCTCCAGCTCACTAGCTAGGTGGTGCTGGTCGGAGATGCAATAGGCCCTATGGTGTAGTGTTTTGATGAGGGAATTCTTCTGGGCTGGATGGTGGTGGGAGTCAGGCTTTAGATAGGCATCCGTGTGGGTGGCTTTCCTGTAGACAGAATGTCCCAACGAGCCATCAGGTCTCTTCTCAATCAAAACATCCAGGAATGGTAGCTTGCCATCCTTTTTCACTTCCATGCTGAATTTGATGGCTGTGTGTCTGGAATTGACGTATATCCACAGCCCTGATTTATATTCACAGCCTTACGATATATGGGTGAGCTGCTTGTAATCCAAGTTGGGATGCGTGTTGAGCATTTTTTCTTTCACGCTGTCAGCACACATTACTGCGGGCATCTTCAGGAGCTGAACTTGGTACTGTAATCTTACCCAGTGTTTAATACTTGTGTACTCAATAACACATGTTTTTTGGGTTAGATTGCGTATAAATATATAAATGTGTCGTTAAACTCGCCACCACCCGACACAGCAAATTAGTAAGGTTTGTCACGTAAACAGAACATGCCAATTCGTTACTTGTACAGCACACCGGTGTGTTGGAGAGCCAAGCCACAACATTTACAATCTGAGTACGACGTTTTGCCAGTGATTACAACTAGCTTCATCAGGCGACAGCCAATACTTTGTGTACTGTTTGCCTTGCAGTCTGTTGACTCATCAATACTTAGCAACCATTTTGTCCTGGGCACCATTGAAAAGGAGCTTCCTAAGCTCAATGGGACGTAGCTGAAATTAACGGACCGACTGACTAGACATACAGAATATAAATAAAATATGAAAACTTGGCGAAATGACCTAAGTTATCTCCTGAAGGTGCACACGGCAAAGCGAGGCGAAGGCTTGAGTGAAGAAATGCTCAAAACGCAGCAAAAACTGAAGAACACTGCTTAGATTAACAAAGTACTAACTTACTACTGACTATTAACTATGTTTATTTTACCAAGTAAGGCCCACGTAGCTATTATCTTTTTTTCAGAAGCGATCTGACCATCACAAATGATAGCTCAACGAAGTGGCTCATCACGTGGAAATTTATAGCAGCCAAATACTCTAAATGCCTGATTCTAAATGTGAAGGGAAAAACTGGAGGACCCGAAGAAAAATCCATGCGACCACGGGGAGAATATCCAAACTCCAAATATACAGGTGTCAGGGTCGGGCTCAAACCAACGTCCTCCTGATAAGCCACTTCATTGAGCTATCATTTGTGGCCAGGTTGCTTCTGAAAAATAAACTAATCGCTCAGTGGGCTTTACCTGGTAAAATAAACATGAAATTATTTTAGTGATTTGCTTACCTTTCCTATACTTTTAATTCCTATCGTGTTGTTGTATTGTTTGCTGTTGTAACGTTCTGACCCACATTACTGGACATCTGTGAAAAAGAGGTTTACAGCTCATCAGATTCATCCAGCATAAATACATTTTCTGATTCGTAAACCAGGCAAGGTAGTTAACATCTCGCCACCATGGGCTTGGGCAGGACACGTCGCAGGAATTGATGATGGCTGGCGGTCGAGACTAACCCTAAAGTGGCACACTAAGGAGGGGAATGCCCGAGAGGACATTCAACGTGGAGATTCAGAGGTGGGATCGGCTTGTGTGCGTGAGACTGCGATGGAAGCCGACAGCTTGGGGAGGTCTTCATTTAACAGTGGATAGATCGTGATAATTGTTTTTTACCCTTTTATCTGGCAACAAAACTGACACCTTTTTTACAAGGAGTCATGTTTGCATTGACCACAATACCTGCGGTCGGAATGCAAACAAAAAACACATCTCTGATAATGTATGCACTGTCTTTGAAATTGATTGGTCCACACCCGAGACAGCTTTCCTTAGAGCCTAGTCTCACATGGTGTTGGACCAGATGACGCCAAAAGGCGCACAACTCAAAGACAATGCACCATTAGAGTATGAGAGCTCGGGGTAAGCATTTAGAGACTAGGCTCTAAGGAAAGCTGTCTCGGGCGTGGACCAATCAATTTCAAGGACAGTGCATACACTATCAGAGTTGTGTTTTTTGTTTGCATTCTGACCGCAGGTATTGTGGTTAATGCAAACATGACTCCTTGTAAAAAAGGTGTCAGTTTTGTTGCCAGATAAAGGGTAAAAAACAATTATCATATTTTGCTACTGGCAAAGGAGGTTCCAATGGAGTGGATAGATCATAGCTGATGATGATTCGCAGTCTAGGTATAAACTGGCCATGTGTGTGTATAGCATGCAAGGCATGCGCTGCTCCTTTCTAGTATGAAACAGTTGTACGCAATAACATTTGTGTGTGTTTAGTATGTATATGTACCTCTTCGTTTTGATAGTTTTAACTAAAGTATTTAAAAATATCTCCATGTTGGACATGTGACAAAGCTAACTTATTTCACATTAGTGCATTCAGGCTGTGGGAAGTTGGTGGTTGCTGCCATGTGTTGTGTTTGGGGTCTGATGTGGTCTAGAGACATTTCTGTCATGCCTTTGCGTGTTTGTTTTTTCACATGGGTTTGTGTAGTGTGTGTTTGTATTTTTGTCTGTGTGGTAGACTCAGCCTCAGATGAGTACCTGGTGCATTCCATAAACATCGCCACTCGGGAGACAAAGTCGGCCACCCACTGCCTCGTGTGCTGTGTCGGCCTTTCTAGGTGCTCGCTAGCAGCACTTGCCCCAAAAGTCTGTTTTGGCTATATGGAGGAACTTGTCTTGTCTGTGTGGTGGGGAGCAG
The DNA here is from genome assembly GCF_964198595.1 of Lampetra fluviatilis. Classification (NCBI taxonomy): domain Eukaryota; kingdom Metazoa; phylum Chordata; class Hyperoartia; order Petromyzontiformes; family Petromyzontidae; genus Lampetra; species Lampetra fluviatilis. The sequence continues at coordinate 3,170,780 of NC_136281.1, forward strand.
TAGTCTAGTAGTTAGCGTGCTACACAATGAATACAGTGACCCGAGTTTGATTCCCGCTCACGGCCAACACCAGTGACAATTATCTGAACTGGTCCTGAGCACCCCCTAGGTCGACTCAGCCTCAAATGAGTATGTGGTGCAAACATTTCCCGTAGAGAGACAAAGGTGGTCGGCTGTAGTGCTGGCTACCCACCCCCTTGTGTACCGTTCTGGCCTTCATCGGTGCTCGCTAACAGCACTTTCCCCAAAGGTCTATTGAGGCTATACGAGAGATCTTTGTACAGGGGCTCACTGTCTTTGGTGTACATACATATGTTTGTGCATGTTCCTTTGTGTATGTGTGTGTGTATCTATGCTTCTGCTGGTGTTTATATATTTGTGTACATCTGTGTGTATATCTGTGTGTCTGTGCGCATGTGTATTTGTGTACATTTCTGTGTGTGCAGCCATATGGGCCTATGTGGTGCTTGTATGTATGTTTGTATATGTATACATGAATCAGTCGAGCGGCATTATCTTTTCATGGGCTGCGTAACACTGTGTGGAAGCTACCTGGTCTGTCACACCACACAAAGCTTTGGGGCTTCTTGGCCATGGTCATGTTCTCCCTTCTGTATGCTTGCGAAATGTGGACCCCTCTAATGGAACATCTTAGCCGGTTATAAACATTTGGGCTGGCCTGCCTACGATTCATCCTGGGTTTAACCAGACTGGATTGTGTGATGAGCTCACAAATCCTTGAAAGATCTGGACAAAGTCCCATCGGTGTGCTCCTCCGGCAGGCAAGGCTGCGTTGGCTGGGTCATGTAGCCCGCATGTCCAGCCACTGCATGCCTAAAAAGCTTTTGTTCAGCCGGATAGAGGGGACTAAATGGTCATGGCATGGGCAAGAGAAGAGATGCAGTGATGTGGTACAAGGATGTGGAACTGAGTGGGCTTGCCAATGACTGGTACCAACGGTGTCAAGATTGGCCTCTGTGGAGGAGGCTCGTGAAAGATGCTACAAGGCAGTTGGAGGCAGTCACCCTCCAGCACCAACGGAGGGCAGAGGAGCGACGCTCACAACAACGAGCAGAGCACCAGGCAGCTAAAACATAGCAAGTTGGCACAGTAGGGGGCAAAGGTGGTGCATCGGCCAGTCATTTCAGTCAGTCAACCCGTGCACCTGGGTCTGTCCCGTGGCCTCACAGCGGGCGTTCGACACTTCACGTTGCCTTAAAGTGCACTTAGCCTGCCAAAAGCGCCGTGGTCACGTCACCAGCACTTAGTGGCGAATGGCGGTTGTTGTTGTACATGTATATTTTGAGAGCGGTAGTGTCGCAGTTGCATTACGAGCCTGGCAACCCGAGTTCAATTCCCGCTCGGTGATTATTATTTGAACTGTTCCTGGGCCTCCCCTAGGTCGACTCAGTCTCAAATCAGTACCTATTGCAGTGTGTAAACATCACCACTGCGGAGACAAAGGTGGCCAGGCATGGTTATGGTACCCCTTCATGTGCCGTGCCAGCTTCATTAGGCGCTCATTAACAGCACTTGCCGCAAAAGTCTGTTGAGGCTATAAGGATAATCCTTGTCTTTGTATGTGTGTGACTACACGTGTTCATGTTCATGTGTGCGCCCCTGGTGCACCTGCAGGTGATGCAGTCGGTGCCGAGTGTCCCGCACGTGATCTGGGTGACATCCTCACCGACAGCGAGCGCCAGCTGCAGCGCGCCGAGCGAGCAATCGGTGGCCACGCACCAGCTGGGCACGGGCTCGACTCCGAGTACAAGGGCTATGTCAGTCTCTCTCCTCCCCACACTCAATCACTCATTCGTGACCGTGGGAATGTTACTTTCATGCACGTCAATGCAGCGCATCACCCACACGCATACTGTGGTGGTGGTTTCCGTGCAGGTGAAGCTGCTATCCGAATGCCAGAGCAGCATTGAGATGGTGAAGTGCGTCAGCGAGCAGCTCAGCGAGGACGACAAGATGCCAGGGCTTGACGTGATTACCACCTCTGAAAAGCAGTCCTCTGGTACCCATCTACATATCTTTTCCTTTCCGTGCTGCGTATCGCTAGGTCAAGAACGCTCGCAATTTATTGTGTTAATTTGAGAAATGCTAAAATGATATATTTACAGTCATGCTTTGCAATCACATTGCTGTATAATTAACAATCATTGTTTTCATGTTTATTTCCATATTCCTAAGTTGTATATATTTAATAATGAATTAAAGCTCTTTACAGATGACCACTTGGCATTAATGACATGATAGATACTGGGAATAACACATTTTCATTATCTCTGGCATTATCCACATCTGATGTTTTGAGAAAAATGTGATTTTTGAAGAACGAGTGTCCTCAGGCCCCTCGCCCTCCTGTCTGCCATCTCTCGCAGGTGTAATCGAGCGCTGGGAGCTCATGGAGGCGCAAGCTCTGGGCAGGGAGCTGCGCCTGCAGCAGGACCTGCAGCAGTGGGACCAGCTCAACTCCGACGTGGAGGCTGTTTGGGACTGGCTGAGCCAGGCCGAGGATGAGCTGGGCCAGCTGCAGCGCTTGCACACCACAGCCGACATTCGGACCATCGAGGCGCGCATCCAGAAACTCAAGGTTTGTATTCGCGATCGACATAACTGTGTGGAAGAGCATTCGAGTGATGCTTGAGCTTCGCCCCGCACCTCTGACTCATGCTAAGGACTCGCTGTACGAATTCTGCGCACGCAGTAAATCGAACATTATTTTTATTGTCGTCATCATCCTCATGCTGAATGCTCACCTGAGATGTCAACTCTCACGTGTGTCAAAAATTATAAGCAGCGTGGTTGCCCCTCGCAAACCACGCGATATTTACTTTCGTATGGTTTGTGTTAATCAGACATGAGTCGTGGATCACATTTCAATTTGCCTATGCACGCAGATTGTGTGACGGTGCTTTTGTCTGATTTGTTGTGGAGTGGAAAACAACGTCTTGCGCTGCTGTTCGTATAAATAAAGTTTCATCATTATACATAGTTTTACTATTGTTATTATTCATGTGGCTATGAAAAGCTGTTATTTTAATGAAATATGAAAAGTTTGCTTAAAGTGACATGAAATAAGCTATTTTTCAAAAATCTCATATGGTCAACACACCTCGAGAGAGGTGAGGTTTAAACACACTAATGTGTTTATGTCTTGTAAGCTCATGGTGCCTATACCATGGAAGAACACTGAGCCTGAAATGGCTAAGATCCTGGGTTCGCGTCCAGGCAGTCACCCGCAATTAAATCATGTTCTCAAGTGTCGCGAATTGATGGCCTCAGCATGGTCAGCAATGACTGCGCGCAAAAAACACTATGTTACATTTATTTTACTTTAGTGGCTTTATTTCAGCTCGGCAGGCTAAAATAAAATAATTTAAATAACATGCAACAAACAACTTAGATAAGTGGCAGTTTTTAAAAGGATATTAGAATGAATTATTCGATGGAACCTTGCATGGTCGCTCTAAACATTGGGACATGTTAAAACTGCAATTGGAATTTTGGTTAAAAAAAGCGTATCTAAAGAGAGTTTTGCGTGTCATTTCATAATCGTGTTCTGTCGTTTTGCCGTTGTTAAGTTAGCCCGAGTTTACGCGCTCGCGCATTGCCTTGTGCGTCGCCCTTGCAGGAGCTCCGACATGGCATGGAGACCCGCAAGGCAGTGCTGCTCTCTATCAACCTGTGCAGCGGGGAATTCACGCCGGGCAAGAGCGCCGAGGTTGGCCAGCTGCGGCAGCGCCTGCGGCACCTGAACCAGCGCTGGGAACGCGTGGCGCAGATGCTGGAGACCTGGCGGCTCTCTCTGCAAGATGCGCTCATGCACTGTCAAGTGAGTGCCGTGATAAGTGCTCTTACATAACATGCAGCGCTGTACCAACAACATATTATAAGCACTCGGGCAAGCACTTAGACAACGCATTTACACTTCCTTCTACCGCAAAATCATCCATGACCTTACAACGAGGGCCCCAAAAAGCAAAGACATTAAAGAAACACCTTAGAGTTCGTGTTGCCCTATCTGAGACTGCCAAAACAGTTAATTCAGACTCCTCAGGCACCAACCATCTATTTTCTACCAAAAGTAATCAAAGCAACCCAGGCTGCCCGATAGTGTCAACCTGTAGTGCTACTCAGCTCATTAAAGTTATTTGGACCACATGACTCCATTCGTACATACATTAACGACCAACATTAAAGGCACCAACCGTGCCCTACAGCTCTTCAATAATCTTAAATATCACGGGTCCTCAACATTTGGCTTTCACAAGAGACATAATTTCCTTGTCCCCTATCATTCTCAATAATGATGACTTATAAGCACTTACACATTTCTTCAACACATCAATCGATACACAGATAAAAACACCCAGACCATCATGAACAAATAATAGGCTTTACCCTTTCCGGCAAGAATGCAGGTGTTGTAAGTATGCATGTTGAACTTTTTTCGCACTGTACGTAGACAACCATGATAATCGTCGGTGCGGGGGAAAGGCAACAAACTAAACACAAAAGCAGTTCTCAATAAATAATGTGTCATGGTTAATTGAGTACTTTTTATGCATTTTCCACAAATTGTACCGATTGTTTTATTACGTGCTATCGTGCAAAGGAAAGAAATGCAGCGTGTGAGTTGAATGTTTTAAAGTACCCTCGATACAGTCGGCAAAGTAAAATAAAAAATAAATGTGAGTTTCTGAAAACGCGAGAGCAGTATTTTTTGCATATTTGACTCCACACATGTTTTGCAGGATTTTCACGAGATGAGCCATGGTCTCTTGGTCTGGCTGGAGAATCTGGACCGAAAGAGGAATGAGATCCGCCCCATTAGCCCAAGTCTTGACCTCGAGACTCTGCAGGACCATCACAGAATGCTCATGGTATGCTTACCCCTGAGCATCATCAGCAGCAGCAGCAGCCACACCTCCACAAATAGAGTGATGTATGATCGCGAATAGGTTCCATCTCGGGACCAGAAACATGGGTGGATTATCTACCGACGTTTCACTTCGCGTTCCTGAAGAAGCTGTGAGGAGGAGGAGTGAAAACGCCAAATGTTATTCCAAACAACAAGCGGTACAACTTGAAAATGCATCAGAGCGCTATGGTCTGTTGTTACCAGGAAAATAATGATCAATTTATTATTTTAATATGTTATTTCGGTCGTGATGCATCCATAAGATTCAGCATGTAAAAATATATTAACGTGAAACCTTGGATTGCGAGTAACTTGGTGTGCGAGTGTTTTGCAAGACGAGCAAAACTTTTAAATAAATATTAATTTGATAAACGAGCGAGGTCTTGCAATACGAGTAGTACGTGCATACGCTTTGTCTGACGAGCGTCACGTGATCACAACTGATATACGAGTGCTTTGATATACGAGTGCTTTGGATTACAAACATTTTTCCGGAACGAATTATGCTCGCAATCCAAGGTTTTACTGCATTTCCAATAATTTACATATGGGCCAGACAGTACAGACAGAACATACAAATACAAATGAACGGTACAAATGAGACAAACAAAGAATGGATTTTTATATTTAATTGCAAAGTCAAATTGTGACATTACAAATCAAGTGGGTTGGGAGTGAATACCCCCAGTGGTTGCTTCCTGTGCACTTTTATTCACGAGACCTTTGGTGCTTGTTTCGACAGCGGTCCTCGACCCAGTAGTTTCTATTTTCTGTTTACACTACAGCAAGTGAAGCGTGAACTGCAGGCCACCCAGGAGAAGGTGGCCTCCCTGCAGGACATGTCGAGCCATCTTCTTGTGAACGCCGAGGGTCAGAACTGCTTGGAGGCCGAGGAGAAGGTGCACGTCATAGCCAACCGCCTTAAGCACCTCCTCAATGAGGCCGACCATGACATCCGAGTGGTGGAGCGCTACATGAGGACCTCCACCGACGAGCTGGTAAGAAATTGACCCCTCCCAACAGAATGAAATCACGATCCTAGTTTGTTTGGCCAATATAAGCATCATCATTATCGGTCATGATCTATCCACTGCTACAGGAAGGCCTCCCCAATAGCATCCACATCCCTCATGATCCCACGTTGCCAAAATCCATCTTCTACACATGAGCTGATATCATCGCTCGATCTCAGCGGTGGTCGTCCTCTCAAGTGTGTTCCCTCCTTTGGTAGCCATTCCATCGCCAGTCTCAACCATTGCCCAGATTCCCTCCTCGCGGTGTTTCCTGTGCTAGCCCCCACTTACTTGCTTTATTTTAATGGTCATAAAGTTCCCCAATCCGTGTGTTCCTTTGGCTCTCATTTTAATCACCAAGCATGCACCTCTCCATGCTTCTTTGCCCACTTTTAATATTTTGTTATAATCTCTTTGTCAGTGTCCATGTGTCCACTCCATATATCATAGGAGGTAATATGCACGGATTGAAAACCTTCTTCTGTAGGCACATGGGTGTTTTGATTTCCATTGTCAAGCACTCCGATGTAATGACTTTGTCAAACAGTCCCCAATGGAAGAATGTGTTTAATTTCGTAGGACTCATCGTATGGTTCACCAGACGAAGAATTGAACTGTCCGATGGCCCTGCCATCATCTCAACAGCAGCAGAGACGGGTAACAATGTCCACACTCTGCTCCATCCCACGTGCATGGCATAGTCTAACGTACATTGGTGACTACTAATTGTAAACCTGTGCACAGTTTATATGGAATTTAACGTGTGCTGTGTAACTGTTTTTGCGTGATGGAGATAATAACTTACGTGTTACAATTAATCCTTTTTGTCAGTGTGATAAATGTGGCACTAAATTATTTAATATTTAAATGGAGTATAGTCGTATTCAGGTCCTGTATTGGACACAATTGTAGTCATATTTTAAAAAATAAAAACCACGAAAGCCATTCGTTTTTCAGTGCTGATAATGAGGTGTATTGGTATGCAACATGTACGACTCTAAACCTTTAATGCTTTTTTGTTGTTTTTACAGATTTTCTAGTTTAAAAGTTTTTCCATTTACATAACTTCACATTGCCACGTGTGCACTCCGCTGTCTTTTTGGATTTAATTTCATCTTTGTGTGGTTCAGTTGGTGCCACCACAACTCTCTGGGTCACTGTGGAGCTGGACTCTTCATCCGCATAAGTTTTTTTTAATACCTGTTTTCTCTTGTACTCAACGTACGTTTTTGTTTATTTTCCTGATCCATTCACATGCAGCTCCCAGGCAAAGATAGTCTTTCTCAATCTGGAGCAACCAGTCAAGAGCTCAGGTATACAGCTTAGAATTTTCATGCCCCTTTTTGCCCCTCTTTCCTTTATAGATGATGGAACAGGCAAACCGATTTAGATGTAATACACATAGCACAATCATCTCCGTATTTTGGGTTGTGGAATCTCATCCTATATCGCTCCCACAGTCTGCATAAATCACTGTCAGTGGCACTGTTGGTTTCTAACAATCATTACACGTTTTTTTTACCCATTCTAGATTTGAAGCTTTTACCCATGTTGATTGCATATGCAGTCCCACCCCCCTTTCTTTAATGCAGTTTCACACGGTGGCTTAATTCCACTCATTATCAGGCACGTGTTAAAAAAAGGCTCTCATTGATCCAAACGTAAAACAAATGTTAAGTTTAATTTCAATTTTATTAAACGGTCAAGCAAATAACCTTTCATGTATTGGCGAACAAACCGCTCGGATCGAGTCATAATGGGAGCTTCCATCATCTTTCAAAGTGCTTAAGTGGCTTTCACAATCTGTGGGTTACGGCCCGGGCGTTACTGCACCCTGCGTCGGCGTCTGCACGCACAGCGGGGGGGGGTGGGGGGGTGACCGACCCGCCCCCTGTGCCTGCAGAGCCTTGCAGCAGCAGCGACGAAGCGAGCCCGACCCCTCTCCCGTAAAACTTACGCGGCTTTCCTGTTTCTTTCCTGCTGACACTGATGTGGCCTGCAAGCAGCAGCGGTTTGTGGAGTCAGGAATGCCACTTCTTTTCGTGACATCGCTGTAATGCCCTCTGAGCTCTCGAGATCAAATGGCAGCAGCTGAAGAGGGGGACTGTCTTTGTGCGCACCTCCCGACTAACCTTCTTGCAGGCAGCCTGCCCTGCTTGAGCGGCCTGCTTGCACACACAACCAACTGTGCTGATACTCACCTTTCAATGATCAATGTGTATAATGTGCTGTGCTTCACTTATGCTGAAATAAATATACAAAAGCTTTTAATTACTAACATAGGATGCTTGAATGATGCTGCAGCTGGGCTGGCATGGACTTCAAAGAGCTTATGCATGCGATTTAATTTTTCCGGTGTATGCCAATAACATGTTTATACTCCTCTGCATACAGTACTTGGTGGAATGTGTATTTGTGTACCATATATCTTATTAGTGTACCGTACACTGATTATTTTATGATTTTATCCAGTTATATAATACAATTTTTTGGGTGCTTATGCAAAAATGTCTACAGCAGGTTACGATTAAAGTGACTGCATGGTGTGTAATACCGTGCAGTATTGCCAGATGTAATACAGTGGAGCAATTTATTTCTTAATTTTTGGAGAGGCATAATAAGTCCAGTGTGGTGGTGTTTTTCGCCCCCCTTTCTAACACGATATCAGATCTGAATCGTTTACTGTCTTCCCCACCCATAGCCAAAGTTTGCCAGGGGTGCGTGGCCATTCTGGTGAGCGGGGCCTTATGGGAGCGGGCGAGCAGCGCGGCACGGAGCGCTCGCTGCTCCGGCGCGTGTTCCGCGCGGCCCTACCGCTGCACCTCTTCATGCTGCTGCTGCTGGGCCTCGCATGCCTCGTGCCCATCTCCGAGCACGACCTCAGCTGCACGCTCACAAACAACTTTGCTCGCTCCTTCCACCCCATGCTCCGCTACACCAACGGACCGCCACCCATATGAGCGCCGCCAGATTGGCCCCGCTCCAAGTCAGTCACGGATTCTGAATGTCTGTGAAATAATAATCATGGAATCTCAGAGATTGTAAGCCAACTCTGGCGAGAACTGCGGCATGAGAAGAAAATACCTTGAGTAGTCTTAAATTGTCATAATTTATTTAACTATGAATGGGAATTTCGTACAGAGAATCTGGAATGAATGAAGAGTTATTTTTCACACTGAATATTCTTATACCACTGTAATATCTTTGGCCTCCGCCCACTCTGCCATGTCGCTGCCCTGCAAAGCAGACTTGGGTGCATGAAGAGAAAGCTTGAATAGCAAGTGAAAACGACACTGTACAGTTCTTCATAGCCACTTTAGACATAAAACATCAGACGTGTAATAGCATGTGCAACTCACGTCCAGTATTCTGTTAATGGACTGTATTACGCTTACTGTAATATTCAGTGCCTCTTAACTATAATGTATAGGCACTGAAAAATACAAGGTATGTGGCAATTACTTTAAGAACCATATGACGAGAGTAATAACGAACACTGTAATTCCACAATTTCATAATAGCACTCTTGCGAAATGTAAAAAATCCCACAGAACCAGCTCCTGTTATCCGTGCCCTAAAAAGGCTACGTGCATAGGTTCATTGGTAACGTGCGTCAAGTGAGTGAACAAAGAATGCCGACCACGGACGCGTTGAGATGATGACAAATTAGGAGTGAATGCGTGTGCCGGCGTATATAAGCGATGGTGTCCGTGCCCTCAGGCCCTGTAGAAGCGTGGCCGGAGTGGCGCACGGCAGCAAACGCTTGCGCTGCACCGCTACCCGCCGGCTCTCACGACATTGCCGTGAGAGCAGCCTGCTGTGTGAGTTATACCTCAAGTTGTGCTTCTTTCTGTAAATATTTTTTGTTTGTACGTGCCTACTCTACTAATGATTACTTCTGCATTCTGTTCGATTATGGTTAATGTTTGCTCTTAGAGTTGGACGCCAAAGGGGCATTCATGTTTGTGTCCCAGCCAGCGGCAGAAGACACCATATGTACAGTAACATGAGTGTGGATGCAGAGTTATGTGAATGGAAGAAAGCTTGTAAATGTTACAATGTCTGAAAATCTTGGTGTAAAGTAATTTTAATAGTGAACTCGGGGAGGATATAGTTGTATTTTTCAAGGAAGGAAATTTTTAAGACACGATGTATAATGTGCTTCCACCTTAAGCTGTATTTATGGTTCATAGAGTTTGACACAATTTTACTTGCAGCGTGAAAACACTTTGTTTTGATTCCATAACTTTATTTGCGTTTTTGTTTTGCCAAAAAAAATATTGTAAGATGTGTACTGTATTTGTTTAAGAAATTTACATTTGTATTAAATAGCAACAGTATTTCAAAGAGAACTGGTCTTGTGATGTTATGCTCGAATTTTAATGTGCTCGAATGTAATGTACGTCTTGTTGGCGGACGGACTGTAATGCCACAAACATTGCCTCAATTTGTTCATCCAGTCAGAGGGGGAATAGCAAATGTCAGGCCAATACACGCAGCTTGCTCTAACCGGGCTCACAAGGACAGGCATCACGTTGAAGCCCTTACATTCTCATTTGACAGTTGGAGTGGCCATTCACTAAGCCTTGACATACAAGTCGAACCACCCACACGTTGGAGACAGGGACCTTGAGGTTTAAAGTGATTTGTGCACCTTATAGAAGTATTATAGGAGTGTAACGATCTCACGATTAACCAATTGGAATTTGATTCACCAGCGTAAGATTTATGCATAGAATTGGGTGTGTAACACTCCATGGTTTTTGTTTATAATTCATAAAAAGTATGGTACGTGAACATACAGATGCATATGAACATACAGATGATCGCGATTGAGTGATGTAAATGCTCATGTTCCAGAATATCTGAAATAGCTTAAATTTGGCACTAGTACGGCACTAGTATTGTCATGTTTGATCTTGATATTTAGAAATATATGAAGATAAAACATTTAGCATTTGGGCCTCCAAAAGTTATTGCCCGAGGACTGGATTCAAGCATTAGAGCAGGCTCAACCCAATGTAGAAAGCGGATTTAAGCCTCGTACTACTCAAACTGTCATTCCAATCGTATGTAAACCACTAAATCTGCTTCCTGTTGAGGGTGAAGCTTAAACCAATATTTCTGATACTGCGTTGTATTTGTGTGTCGCTTGAGTTGTATCAAACAGTTGTCCTACGGAGGGACTGCGCCCACCACCATTGACTTGGGGCCTCCGATGCTGTCGAGGGCCGCCCAACATTTGACTTTTTCTTGTAATTTAGTGCATAAAGGCATCTCTGCCACTTCACAAATTACATGTGACGGTTTGCAAAACAACGCACGTGGGAAGGGTTTATGTTTATTAACGTGTGTGAACGTGGCCAAAACGGTGAACAAACTTCAGCGCGGTACTGAGTTTTAGAAGTCTGCACCGTGCATGAATGAGGCACGTGTTCCGAGTTGGGATTGTGTCCACTTACCCAGGACATAGGCAGAGCGACGTTTGTACTTTGTAGTGTAAGTCGCCTGCCTTTGTACTGGAGAGCACTCGGTTGCCGATAACATGACATAATGCATCTCACTGCCGTTACATGAGAGTATTGGGGAAAGTACTGCACTACACCACTGTGATAACACTTATAATGCTGCACCGTTATGCAATGGAAATCTTACTTGCAAATAATACGACCGTCCACAACCATGCTCATTTTACTGTGCCACGCACCTCTTTTTCATGAAAATGACACCGTACAGCCTCGGACAATACAGACTCGATGCTACTAAATTACGCAATATTCCGTGGCTAACTCTGCATACTTCAACCAGCACAATACCGTACGATACTACATAACCTTATCGCTGCTGTACGCTCCGTGCGTTTGTTTGGTGTGGCCGTCTCTCTGAGGAGTACGCCAGGTTTGCCGTACACGTGAAGGGTGCCAGATATCTAAGCGGTGCCCACTTTAGCTCACTTGACCTGGGCTCCCTCCAGCATATTGGTGAGCAGCGTGCTTAGTGGGATCATGTGTTTCATCTTCATGATGGTCAGATGTTGGATCCCCTTGTTACTGTTGGGCACAAAGAACAAAACACAGATGCTAATTGTGAGAGAGCAGCCACTTTCCCCTTGTCTGACACACGGCACTGCATTGACACTATCTCGTCGTTATGTCATTCATTTTGGGCTTGTGTCAAACTAGAGCCTACATCTGGCTATACACCAGAATTGATTCAGGCAAGCTTGACTGCTGATGAGACGCTGTGAAAACCGGTCCAGAGTTGACTCATTCTGAATTTACTAGCCTTTTGCCCGTCCAAGGACGGGTGGATTGCAGTAAATCTGAAACTTGCAAGCGAAAAGCAGACCACGACGTGATATTCATTGCATTAATGCGTGTGCAATTTGTAAGGGCGCGGTGTGGACCAATCAATTTCAAGGACAGTGCATACATTATTAGAGTTGTGTTTTTTTGTTTGCATTCCGACCGCAATGCAAACATGACTCCTTGTAAAAAAAATGTGTCAGTTTTGTTGCCAGATAAAATGGTAAAAAAAACAATCATATTTTGTTACTGGCAAAGGAGGTTCCAATGGTGTAACTGGAGCTTATTATGAAGATTGAAAGATTGATGTTGGTATGCCTAACAATAGCCACCATCACTTTAAAGTTGAACCAATGTATTCCATGTCTCAATAAATGAAGCCACTGTGATGGTAGTTGCACACAAACACGAATAAAATAAATCCCTCATCACAATAACTTAATTAAAATAGTGCAGCCAAAAAAATCATAGCATACTGTACAAAGCAACCCTCATAACATGACCATAAAATACAAAAACCAAAATGTTTCATAATAAAGTAGTATGGCAAGAAAACAAAACATAAACACAGCTTTGGCAGATTTAATGCCTTACAAATTACACACACCCCAAGCCATCACAACCCCTGCAAACCCCCACGCTGTTGGTGATTACATTGCAGTGTGCAACGAGATATGAATACAATACATCCCTACATGTTGTGCAGTGGGGTGGATATAAATCGGGGCCAAGGAGTGATGATTAGAATTGAGGTAGGAGGGCAGAGGGGTATGGGTTTGAATCGAGTGTTTAAACTGCTGGTGATTAAACTGGGTTGTAAAATGTAGCGAGTTGGCGAGCTCAATGCAGTCACGAAAAGAAAGAACATTAAATGTAGTTGTTCACTGAATTTCGCTAAAATTCCTGCTCCAATAATTAAATTAATACATCAGTTTTCCCACATCACAATCTCTGCAGCAGGCCATGATCGAAACAAGAGGTAGATTAACAAAAAATAGCACTTGAAAGTATTCGGAGGTTCAGAGCTACGAAATCTCCTTCTGCCGGCTGTTCTCTAACAAAAGTGGTATGTTTACTCTTTGGGTATTTTCAGTAAAGTCACGTAGGTAAAAAATCTAATCAAATAAATGAAAACAACTAAATGATATCACGACGTTTCGGGCGCAACACAAGCGTCCTTCAGGTGGGGACAACGTAGCGAAAGCACAACCACTTAAGTGTGAATCCTTGCAGTCACGAAAGCTTCAAATCTATAAAGAGTGGTATGTTTAACACGTAGGCTTTCGCGACCAATAATTGGTATGCACTGTTCTGCGAGAGTTTCTAGAGGACACTTTGTCTCAAAGTCACGACACCAACAGCACAGTTGGCTTCAAAATAGAACAAAAAATTGTCAACCTCTTAAAGCTGGAATCGATATACGAACAAGTTTGTCCACGTGAATCAGGGTACAACTCACGAGGCTCTGTAGCTGATCTGGTGGATGTGGGAGAGAAGCATGAGCAGCCGCGTTAACCGGTGGAACTGCTGCCCCTCCGACAGACAGCTGTGCTCCAAGAAACTGACCAGCGCGTTGCTGACAGTGTCCATTATCTTGCAGACCGCCTTGATTGCATCTGGCTGCTCGGTCAACATCCAGTCTGAGCACAGACCTGAACAAAGCAGAGCTGTTGTCAACGGGGGCTAGAGCAGCATCATGCATTCACAATGTGTGGCTCTGTAATCCAGTGAGTATTTCTGCGAGGCTGTATCAGCCATTAGCAAAGGCCCACAATGTGCAGGGAGGGCTGCTTTTGTAATACGTAAAGAAAAAAATGTCGAAACATCTTCACCATTGATCGCTCCAAGCAAAGGATGGAAATTCCACATCCCCCTGGCATGGACCAAGATACAATGCATTCAGTAGTGTAGTTGTAGTAGGGCCCTCCTTTCCAATCATCACTTCTCAAGTTCGTATAACCTTACTCAATAAAAAAAAACATATCAACTCTTAACTATGACACCTTCACTTGCGCTGTTTGTTGCTGACTGCTTGGCATTGTGGATCTTTGAGCCCGTGCTCAGCAACTGAAAAAGTGGGTAAACAAGGCCATATTCCCCAAATGAGAAGAAAATAAATCCGATTTACCTGGAATTAATTTCCCCTTAAACAATGAGAAACTCATGAGAGAGATTGTGTGCAAGGTGGAAGAAAATAATAGTAATGGTAATATACACAAAAAGTTATTGAGACCGGAAAATATGCGATTGACCGCTGGATGAGTCCTGCCACCATACCTTGCAAGGCACATGACATCACCTTCTCCGAACTTTAGTTTTCTGTCCAATGGCAAGACTTTGGCAACACCATACTTTACTTCCATGTGCTATGCACCAGAGGTGTGGACTCGAGTCATGTGACTTGGACTCGAGTCAGACTCGAGTCATGAATTTGATGACTTGCGACTCGACTTGGACTTGCATAACAATGACTTTGTCCCACCTATGAGATGTGGACTCGAGTCATGTGACTTGGACTCGAGTCAGACTCGAGTCATGAATTTGATGACTTGCGACTCGACTTGGACTTGCATAACAATGACTTTGTCCCACCTCTGAGATGTGGACTCGAGTCATGTGACTTGGACTCGAGTCAGACTCGAGTCATGAATTTGATGACTTGCGACTCGACTTGGACTTGCATAACAATGACTTTGTCCCACCTCTGCTATGCACACTGCTGTGTTTTAAACCACCAGTTCATGTTTGCCCTCGACAGCATGGTTGAACGCATTATATTGTGTTTACCGGAAGCGAAGGCCGACCGATAAACATACCAACATTGAGGAGAACCATAGCCTTGAGACAGGCGTACTCCTCCATCCGAAAGCACAGCTCACGGAAATGGGTCACGATAGCCAGCAGCTGGTCGAAGATTTCCATGGTGCCTTCCATACGGCTGCCGTCAGCCCTGTTTGGGTTCATGGTAGACAGGTGAAACAAAGAAAACATTTCAAACATTTATTTAGAGTTTACTTAGCAAATTACGTATTAAAATTTTAACTGCATTGTGTGTAGAATATACAAAAATATAAAATGTGGTTATTTTATTCTCAGCTTTTAGTTGCATAAAACTTCACATATACTGTTGTGCAATACTGCATTTTGTAAGAGTGTCATGATAGGATCAGGTGCAATTGCCTTGTAAACACAAGGTCTGAAGCAAAGACCAGAGTGTCCTGTTGTTCCATGGATCTCCAAATGAGTCCAGTGATGAGTACTTCGAGCCAGGAGTTCTCCAGGAGCTGCGTCTTAACTGGCAGATCCAGCTCCATGAATCCTTCATGGAAGAGTGGGGCCCAAAAACCATCAGCAGTGGCGTTCACTGGCTGGGTGTGAACAGTGATTTATTTCACATGCAACCACCCTCTTCACTGTTGCTTCTACACATTATGGCTTTTGACGGAACCGCCAAGTCACAAGGCAGAGAGTTAATTCATGAGCAGTGTGTTGCGTTCATAATTTTCCACACAAAATAATACACATATGCAAGTCCGTGGCTTTTTTATTTTTAACAAGAAGAAAATATTCACATTATATAGTGTATTTAGTGGTTCAACTACGATTAGCATGTGGAAGTAATTATGGTGTAAACAGTGTGTGGCTGGCACGTTAATTTTAAAAAAGAAATAAACCCAGCAGGCGCTTTACAGGCACAGTAGTAAAGTGTGGCCAAATAAACTAACGATTGCACAGGCTGCTAAAGTCCGTGCCTCACCAGGAATCTTCTTGGCCCAGGAGACGATGTGTACCATCTCCTTGGTGGCCAAGTCAGTGAACAAGGTCATCATGGAAGCCTCGGTCAGTGGCTCGCCCAGGGATCGCATACACAGCAACTTGGGGGGCTCAGCCTCCAGGAGGATGTGGATGATGCCCATGCCCTCCACGTGTGCATGAGGCACGGCTCCTCCAAACGACCTGATGCCACCCCTCCGAGCATCACTGTTGAAGCCTCTGTACCTTAGCAATGAGCAATCGTTGTTCACTCTCCCTCTGTGGCTCCTCCAGTGACCTTTGCGATCTGCTTACGGTGAACACAAGGTAAACTGGCCAAGTTTTGTATTGTATAAATGCATAAACAGTCTGTCCCATTACATAACATATTTAAGGTTTTTTTTTTCTGTTCATTGGCTAACATGCCTTTCAGAATAGTGTTTTATAGCAGCATCAGTAATGAGTTACGCAATCAAACTCCTTTGTTGCTTCAGAATAAACCTTATCCACATTATATAATATTTCAGGTCAAAGGGAACACCAATGTAATACAATACAATGCATGTATATGCGACCACATCTCAAAACGCTGTAAACTACACAAACAGCGCATTTATTTTATACCGCGATGCAGTTATAGGCAAAGGTAAAAAGGAAGGTTTTGAACATGAATTCGAACGGTGGAAGGAAGACGACAGAGTGGATGACTGAGAGGAGGTAGTTGCAGAATATGGGAGCAAGCAGATAATAATGACCTACTTGTTGAAGGTTGACTGGGTGCTTCAATGGAAAGCCTTGGTTGCTGGGGAGGAGAGTCTGCTGTTGGGAGTTAAGTGAGATGAGAAGGGAGAGACAGGCAGGGGCTAGTCTATGAGAATTTTGATAATGGTGAGTTTGATGTTAAAATTGATCCTGGATTGGATTCGAGTGATTTGGGTATTAAGGAGAGGTATTGATTACTTGTGCAGTTGAAAATTCTGGCAACGCCATTTTGGATCACCTGAAACTTGGAGATGAGGGATTTGGAGAGGCGTAGAGGTGAGAGTTGCAATAGTCGAGCCGGAGTGTGATGAAGGCATGGATGAGAGGCTCAGCTGCAGCAGCAGCAGCAGCTGGGGTAAGAAAATGGCATATGCGGTCGATGTTGCCAAGATGGAAGTATGAGATCCTGTAGCATTGAGATATGTGGAAAGAGAATGAAAGCTTGGGATCATTGACAATGGCAAGGTTTCACACATTCTGCCAGCGTGATGTCATCGATTAGCAGCTACATGATGTCTTGGTTAAATTAAGCAACAGACGAAAACATTACAGCTTTCCTTTGCTTCCCTCAATGTTATATAATTTCAAATTAGTTGGTGATGCTGCATTGGCAGTGCTGCACAAGCACTATTGACAAACAAAAAACCAACAAGAATTGTCAGTAACACTGCTTTAAAAGGAAAAAAAATAGATTATGTTCTATAGGCAGATAGCCCATATGTGTCCACTGCAGATATCATAATTTGTTCCCAATTTCCTCTGCCTTGTGCCAAGATGTTCACGAAGTGCCACATCTTTCTGGCACCAACCTCGTATGTAGTCAAGCCATTCTCTGTTAGGTCTTCTTCTCTTTCCGGTTCCTTAAATTTTTCCCAACAGCACACTTTTTTTTATTTCCCTGTTGTTGTCCATCTTACTACACGTGTGTCCACATAGTGCTAGTTTCCTTCTCATCACTGCCTGCATCATCAGTCATCAGGTTGTCTTCTTCTATGTGCAACCTTTTTCTCACGTCTACGTTGGTCACTCTTTGGGTCCAGGTTAGATGCGGCAGTATCCTTCTGTAGCAATGCATTTCGAGTGCTAATATCTTATATCTGTCAGTCTTTTTAAATGCCCAAGTCTCGCAAACATACAAAGCTGTACATTTGCCTTTACAATCCTTGCTCTTATGTCTGTCGTACAGTTCTTGTCCCATGTCAGTAGACTTCCCAAGTACACATATTCCTTTACATTGGCAATCTTGATGCTTTCTGTTATTACTTATTTCTCAATGTCCTCCCATCCAAACACCATAATTTTGTCTTTTCGACGTTATTCCACAGTCCTGCATCCTTTCCTGACTTATTCAGCATATGACCATAGCCACCTCAGCACGCTCGCCGTGGAGGCTGCTCACCAATCTTACATGAACATGCTAATTTTTACCTGGCAGCCCTTTAATTGGTGGAAAACCCACCACCGTCGCGGTCGCCGCCCACCACTTACATTAACATTGGCTGCCCCGTCCATGCTGCTGACATTTGGACTTCGCCCATTTCAAACCTTTATAAATAGTTTGCCTTTAGAAGCTAACCCCCTTTTCCTGATGACGACCGCTTGTGTTGCGATCGAAACGTCGTAGTTTTTTGTTATTTTCTTTGAACCTATCTACGTGACTTTACCGAAAGAGCCAAGAATATGAATTCCTGCAGTCACGAAAGCTTTAAGTCAAGATTTCGCCTGTCGGTGTTTGGGCAGAAGTTGCATTCCTAATTCGGATATAAGAAAAAAAATTGTTTCTATGTTTATTGTCAGTCAAATATGATTTCCTTAATTTACATATGATTCATATAATTTGATACTAAAATAGTGTTATATTAATGATCTAAGTACGCATTGCTTCCTTTATGCAACATTATCAGGGAGTGTAGGGAATGTAGGAGGCACTACAGATGTTTTGGGTAGATGTTTGTTGTTAAATATAAAAATGTTTCCTGTTAAATGTTTGGTAAATCATATGTATTGTTCAATGTTCTTAGATATGATAAGCCACTGTAATCATAATTGAGCTTTGGGTGGACTCAATGCTGAGGAGCTGAGGTGTTGTGTGGCGTGGAGGGTGACAGGGATGTGTCTAGTTATTGTTGCATATACACAAATGCTCCTCGGAAGAACATTTTTAAATAAATCATTTACGTTTCACAAACCTCGAGCGCCCATCTGTAGTGGAGTCGCCAAATTCTCAGAAGGACAAAACACTACGCACAGTATCTAGATGTTTGTTGTTAAATATAAAAATGTTTCCTGTTAAATGTTTGGTAAATCATATGTATTGTTCAATGTTCTTAGATATGATAAGCCACTGTAATCAAAATTGAGCTTTGGGTGGACTCAATGCTGAGGAGCTGAGGTGTTGTGTGGCGTGGAGGGTGACAGGGATGTGTCTAGTTATTGTTGCATATACACAAATGCTCCTCGGAAGAACATTTTTAAATAAATCATTTACGTTTCACAAACCTCGAGCGCCCATCTGTAGTGGAGTCGCCAAATTCTCAGAAGGACAAAACACTACGCACAGTATCTACTCTATTATTGTTGATAATAACTGTATTGTTATTGTTGACTATTTATCCGAACTGTCCCTTCCTGTAGAGGGGCATGGCGGGCCAACTACGCTTTGATTTGTTTATTTTTGGTAGAAAATAGATGTTTGGTGTCTGAGGAGTTTGAATTGACGGTATTGCCAGTCTCAGGTAGGGCACACTTACTAATAAGTGGTTGCATAATGTATTTGACTACTTATTGGGACTTAGCTTCGAGGTCTTTGTCGACTTTGCTGTAAAGGAAATTACAGTCTGTTGTCTGACTCGTTCCTCTTTGTAAAGATAGGTGTTATTTAAAATTGCATTACTTTAGCACAACAATGCTCATTTACTGAGCCATGTTACATGCCAGGTGTTTACCATGACTGGCGTTTTCTTCAAGTTGCTTTAGTGATTGAATTACCATGCAAAGTAAAATCCTGTCTCTCGGACTAAGCATATCACTGTGCTCATCTATATTGGTACTACAGTATTCCAAAGCCACCAATGCGAACTGCAGTGTTGTAAATTGCATCATACAGTATTCGTACAATGGAGGGCCACTGGCACTTATGTTATAATGAACTCTGAGCTGAAACCCAACTGGTCTTCAAACAGCGAGGTGGCTGTGTGCGCACGGCATCACGCCACCAAATGTCTCCCTTAAGGGAAGAATACATAATAACACCGCAGAAAACGTCTAACTAGACTTCAGGACACTCCGTCCGTAGCCAACACACTAAACACTTCAAAATCAACTATATGATCACTAAAAATATAAAACCAATTAAGAAAGTAACTTCAATTTTAAGATCGGCTTAACAATGAATTGTACACTGTAATTCCAAAAGTACAACGCAGCAGAGACTTGCAATTTGAAAACTATTGAGAGAAAGCGAATGAAGAGAATGAGCCATGAGTGACGCCTAAATAGGTAATGTCCTATTTAATTAACTGTAGCTCATTGAGTCCTGCTCTGGGATATTTTAGGATGACTTCTAGGCACTTCTCCAGCCTGTGTTTTTAATAGTCTACTACTTACTAGGAACACTGTGTGAAGTGCTCCAGACAGCAAATACACAAGCCCAACTTATAAATATAACCTTAGCTATAACAAACAATTCACCGTGTACGTATGTACTGCAATATCAAGTTTCCGAAAGAATGTTTTCAGTCATGGGATATAACATGAAACAAAAACAACATTTCGAAGAAAATATAATGCAAGAATATCTGAAAAGCACACAAAAAGCACGGGGTTATGCTTAGAATTAGACTGAGAGGCAGAAAGAGAAACTCACGGATCAAAGAACAAACACAAATGATTCATATTGACTTCAAAAAGTAAGTGGACCTGGGGCAGGACACATCGTTAGACGGTTTGATTCGCGGGGCTAGTCAATAGAATGGCAGTCAAATGAGTGAGCATGCCTGAAAGGAATACCACCACGGTGACGGAGCAATGAGATCAGCTTGTGAAGAAGAACGAGATGGATTGTGGATGGCGATGTCATGGAGAGACCTTTGTCTAGCAATGGATAGATCATGCCTGATGATGGTGATGATTTTTTTTTTCGATTTAAAGCTTTCGTGACTGCAGGGATTCATCTTCTTGGTTCTTTCGGTAAAGTCACGTAGAAGGGTCTGTCTTCCCGACAGACCTGGTCTTCACCTAAGGACGGCTGCTTGCGTTGTGGCCGAAACGTCGTGAGAATTATTTTATTGTTTTATTTTTATTATTTTATTACTTCCCTTCTACGTGACTTTACCGAAAGAACCAAGAAGATGGTGATGATGTATCACAAGTATTTGAAATTTGCAACAGCAATACTGCCGTTCCCTCTGATCTTAGCGAGGGTCAGCCCACCACCCACCACCCACTCTGAGACGATCTCTCGCGTGCTGCTGAGCTTCGGGTAGCAGCAGCCCAGTGAGTGAGATGCGGTCATTCTCACCGTCACGGATCATCCCAGCCTCGTAGCACTTTCTCAATCGGCACGCCTGGCAGCGTCGCCTTCGCGTCTTGTCTATCGTGCAGTGGTTTGTCGCCGGGCACACAAAATTATTTTTCCCTGCGAAATAAAAAGAGTCTGACAATCTGTCACCGAAACCGACCGTCCGATTCAGACTGACCTTTCCAAATCTGTGTCATTAGGGTCGGGGGGGGGGGACCCTGTGCTGGATGGATGTTATCGATTGCAGAGGTGTGGACTCGAGTCATGTGACTTGGACTCGAGTCAGACTCGAGTCATGAATTTGATGACTTGCGACTCGACTTGGACTTGCATAACAATGACTTTGTCCCACCTATGAGATGTGGACTCGAGTCATGTGACTTGGACTCGAGTCAGACTCGAGTCATGAATTTGATGACTTGCGACTCGACTTGGACTTGCATAACAATGACTTTGTCCCACCTCTGATCGATTGTGGATGGCTGTGTTGTAGATGTATATTGCCACTGCTGGCGTGTGGGGAGCTTCCTCACCTTGTACGCTCCGCTTGAAGAAGGCCTTGCAGCCTTCGCACGTCCACACACCGTAGTGGTAGCCAGAGGAAAAGTCCCCACAAACGGAGCATAGCTGTGTGGATGGACCATCGACTGGGCTCACCAAAACGGGACGTTCAGTAACACTGTCACTGCCCGCGGAGAGCATGAACGTAGACGTTGGCAACCTAAGTGTACACGCAAGAAAGTAGATAAAGTCACGTAGGTGTAAAATAAAATAAATCACGACGTTTTGGGCGCAACACAAGCGTCCGTCATCAGGTGAGAAAGCATGCGCCCGAAATGTCGTGATTTATTTTAGTTTTTTACCTACGTGACTTTACCGAAAGAACCAAAGAGTATGGATTACTGCAGTCACGAAAGCTTCAAATGAAGATTAAAGTAGATAAATGTTTAGTCTAATCGGAATGTGATATGCTGCCACAGCCTTGCAATAAATTTGCTGACGCTAGTCTTGTTTAAACGTTCCTCCCTCCACTAGAGGACGCTCTCGACAGCCCCTTCTCTGGAGGGCTATTTGACCTCATTCTTGCACGCCTTGCCACAAGTCTCGAAATAGGTGGGAGTAGCCAAATGGTCACGACACGCGACCTGCCATACAGCTTGGGTTGACAGGAGCGGTGGGTGGTATTGTTAGAGGCTTGGGGCTTAAAGAAACTTGCCCATTGCTCAACTGCCGCGCCTGGAGAAACAGCTGGCGACATCTGTAAACGTCGTGATTTATTATTTAATTTCTATTATTATTTCTATTATTTTTATTATTTATTTTTATTATTAATTCTATTATTTTTATTATTTAATTTCTATTATTATTTCTATTATTTTTATTATTTAATTTCTATTATTATTTCTATTATTTTTATTATTTATTTTTATTTTTACCTACGTGGCTTTACCGAAAAAACCTAAGAGTATGACATCTGTATTGCAAGTCCAGTTTGCTGACAACAATTAGAACCGCGGCAGAATCTCAAAATTGTGAGTTACAGTAAAATGTTCCATTAGTTGTGATTTAAGTCCACTCGATTCTACAAATAAGTTTGTACAGTAATACGGTTACATAACAGCACACTTGCGGATATTTTGGCCACTCCTATTTAAACATGGGTGAGACATTTCTGACTGATGATGTCCGTACAGTATTTAAAAACTCACAACACAACAACAGAATCTTTCCCGAGCATCATCCTCCTTACCTGCTGCAATGATTCTGTGTGTCACCGAAGGCTGCCACCAGGCCGAGTGGAGACGTCCCAGGTTGGTGCAGATGCTGGGTGCAGCATTCGGCTGAGCAGCATTTGGGTGGCGCTTCGGACATCCAGGACTTGTGTGCAGGCAGC